>NC_136000.1:3388672-3988672 GCF_048128805.1 Centroberyx gerrardi
GATCATCATCAACGTACGTGGACACACACACACACACACACACACACACACACACACACACACACACACTGTACATACGCACAAACTTACAAGCCTTCGGACTCTAGCTGTAGTTAACACACACTCAAACTCAAGTTTCAGTTTACACCGTGTTACTTTCAGTTTCTCCTGTCTGGACATGAATAAAAAAAAACACTGAAGAGATGATCTGACCTTTCAGGATTCTCATTTCATTTTGGACATTCAGTTCTAGACATTCATTATTATAATGTGTTTTGCACTGTTCTGCTTGTCTCTGTTGTTCTGCTTGTATCGATCGCAGCCTTGCAGTTTGGTTTTGCACCCTTCATGTACCTTAGTGTCAGATTCACAGCAAAGCCTCACAAAGCCACAGCACTGTGATGATGTGAATGAGAATGTGTAGTAAACCTTCAGAGTTGATCTCCTGCTCCGACTAAATGACTGCTGGCACAGTAAGTTGGTACAGACAGTATATCGTAAAACTCTTAAAGTCTTCATGTCTCTGCACCAGTGTCACCAAGACATATTCTTGTGTATTTGTTGTACTTGGTGATTAAAGTGTGTGTGTGTTCTCATGTATTCCTCCTCGCTCCACAGCAAATGTGTGTGAACTGCGGCCGGGTGGCCATGAGTGAGTGTACCGGCTGCCACAAGGTCAACTACTGCTCCACCTTCTGCCAGAGGAAGGTAAGGCCTCCGCACGCCGCCGGACGGGCTGCGGGTTTGTTTGGTGTTTGTTTACATCATGAGCCGCCCTAAATCTGTTCATAAAGACAACGACAACACACACACACACACACCAGTGCCCCGTGTTTCAGTCTTTAAATGAGAATGACGTGTTATTTAGAGTTATAGCTTTCTCTAGTCCATTTTTATCTTCAATTTTTCCCCGTTATTTATCCCCTTTTTACAATGTTACCAGCTAGCTAACACCAATTAGATAGCCTACAAGTTGTCGTTGCATAGCAACCAGAATGATGCAACGCCCCTTGACCTCTTGCTCTCTGTTACTAACAACGCTCACAGCTGTGCCTCATGTTGAGCAGGAGGAAAACACTGTGAGCTCGTTCTAACAGTAGAACTTACTGAGGCAAAGAAAAACAAATGAAAAAATCAGATGTCGCCATATTTCCTGAAACTGAAAACACGTTTCACATTTTTATAAACTTGCACTGAACTGATAACTTGTGTTTGCTGCCATTATTCTGTATTGTAAGTTGTTATTGTATTGTAAGTATTGCTAATCTGTTTGATGGGAGTTCAGTATGGCGTCTGAATTTTGTGCCTTAATGGAGTCAGCAGTGCAAGTCTTCCTTTATTATAGCTGGTTGCATGTTTTGTTGTGGTTCCTTTTACTTCACAGCACTTTGTAAATGTGTTAATATATCATTATTAACAAATTATATTACATATTTATCATTATTATTACCACGGCAGGACTGGAAGGAGCACCAGCACAACTGCTGCCAGACAGGAGGAGCCGTCACCGTCCAGGAGGAAGTGCCCATGTCAACGATCGACTTGGAGAAAGTCAAGGTCCAGTGAACACGGGCCCCGAAACACACAACACACAACACTGTTCTTTATACTGAGCGGGACGCAGCAGCAGCCCCGCGCCCCCGGACACTGAAGTCAGCTTCACACAGCCGGCCGAGCTGTCCGACCTGTCAGGGTTCACCTGCAGCGGGACTTGGGAATTGCCTAAAAAAGTCTGAGAAGTATGGAAACAACACTGCTGACTGTCAGTCCTGATACACTGATGACTACATCGTTCATGTAATCCTGGAACATTTTCTTTCAAAATCTTCAAATCCAATCAAGAAATTAAGATCTGGGCAAAGTCTGGAATTATGAAATGGAAAATGTGTGGAAACGCTGTAACAAGGAGCCAGCCTGGTGCTTTATATAGTTTTGACCTGTTTGAAATGGGAAATGCATTTTTATACTTATACATTGTATTTAATAGGATCACTGATGTCACCATCCAGTCACTGGTTAGATACCAGCGGCAAATACTGGATGACAAACTGGATGCAAACTACATTTTGTTAGTGTCCTTTAAAAGGAATTAACTAAACCAAGTAGAGTTTGAGTGAAAGATTCCCCAAAACCATAAGACCATGAGGATCTGGGGCTGTGGAGCGAAGGCAGAAAAACAAGAAATTAAATTTTGTTTAATCTTGTTCCTCCAGCTCTGGGTTGACGTGCAACACTGGTACCATTTTATTTTTTTTAACCATGGCCAAAAATGTCACTAACTTTACCCACGTGTAAGCTCTGGGATCATGAGAAATTTTATTTTAAATCTATTTTCTATGTATTTATTTGTGAGTCAAGGTGTCGCTGAACATGCTCGCCACTAAAATATTCCACTAACATCATCACTGTAGCTGCGGTACTAACTGCTTGTTAATGTCTTATGCAACATTTGAAGTCAACGAGACCTTTAGCAGCATTACAACAGCTGCACCAGCAGATGATAACATGGGTAGAGCTGTTTGATGAAACAGTTTCATGCCGAGATAAAATAGTTTAACTTCAAAATGTGAAACCTACTCTGACAAAATGATTGCTGGCATGAAGCTGGTATAATAACACTCACTATTGAATATTATTTTAGTTATTAGCCATATTAGTTTGAACTGTTTACGTACAAATTAGTAATATTTTCAAGGTTTTAATCATCTATGATTAAATATTGAGGAATTATCAGGTTAGTTGTTCCCAAAGTGTATATATTGTTTTGGAATGAAACAATTAAATTATCTTTACACCAATGAAATAAACAGAACCACTGAAAAACTGACTATAATACCTGGAGTGACTATTAGTGAATAGAGTGTGTGTTGGCTTAGATACAGAAGAATCTTTTATGGGCCATTGCTCAAAGAAATGTCCGATGAATTCACCTTACAATAAAAATCCACTTTTTTTTTTCTTTTTTTTTTTTACAAAATATAGTTATGCATATTTCTTTTATTCAACTAGATCTCTAAAACTCAACAGAAATGTGTTTTGGGTGGCCTTAATACTGAGTGGATTAGTGCTGGTTGTTATTTAATGGACATTAGAGGGATGAGCTGAGCTTTTCTCAGTCAGACAGGAGAATCCACTCTTCAGAAGAATGTTTCAGCACAGCCAAGCGTCCGGTTTGGGACCACACGCATTTGTGTTACATACAGTATCTGGTTTGTAACGAGGGTTATATTGGAGAAGTAGTACAAATGTGTGTTTGTCTGGATGTAAATTCAGTTTACAGTACAAAACATTAAGAGCACGTCCGTCTCTACAGCGGGTTTCCATTGTTTGGATTCCAGAGAAGTTTAAGTAGAAAATTGCACAGAAAAGGCCCAAAACTGGCAGAGCAGCTGTGAAGAACAAATGGAGGGATGCCTTGCATGAAAAGTTATGCAGTTTATCTGTGACCAAAAGTCAAAAAAGATCAATAGTGGCACAATTTCAAAAGATGAATGAATATCACACAAAAAAGCATGCAAAGTTTCAACCTAAACAGGGTAGAATACTCCACACTTCCCATATATACAGAGACACCAGCCTGAAGGTGCTTAGAGAGAGAGAGACAGTCATTAGAAAACAATGTGCCACAATTTATCTTTCTTGACTTCTGGTCACAGATTTCAGAGCAGTAAAATACATGACACCTGCACATTTAATGCAGATTTATTTTATTATTATTTTTATCTGTCCTCTGTACTCAGTAGTAAACCTCAAACTTTTCCTTGGTAGTAAACTTTCAGGTCTTTATCCGTCCTTGGATGGTAGCGTTGGAAGTTCCAGATCTTTATCTGTCCTCCGTCCTCGGTTGGTAGTAAACTTCAGATCTTTACCCATCTTTGGTTAGTAGTAAACTTCCAGATCTTTACCCATCTTTGGTTTGTAGTAAACTTCCAGATCTTTACCCATCTTTGGTTAGTAGTAAACTTCCAGATCTTTACCCATCTTTGGTTAGTAGTAAACTTCCAGATCTTTACCCATCTTTGGTTTGTAGTAAACTTCCAGATCTTTACCCATCTTTGGTTGGTAGTAAACTTCCAGATCTTTATCCTTCCTATCTTTTTTTAAGAGTGTAAAGGGTCAGCTGCCCAGGGCAAGGAGCTGCTCTGTGTTCAGCCTACTCCATTTTTTTGTCGAGTCATATCGCCCCTCCCAACACTGGTACAACTTAATCAGTAGTGGTGTCAAAAACTGAGTGGGTGAATTATTTTATATTTCCTAACTGAGCTGCGCATCAGAGCGCTGACAGATTTAGGAAGCCATTTTGAAAACAAACATCTAAATGTCCCCAGAAGTCCTGACAGCTTCCCTTCATGTGATTCTTTCGCAAAGTCACCTCTGGAGGAAGTAAATCCCTAGATATGAGTCCACGAAAAACAAGCTTCAGGAAGAAATTGAGCATCTAGTATATTATTCCGACAGGTGCCTAAAGACCAATGGCTCCCAGACGCAGGAAATTCATCTGCACCCAACAGCTTTGCCCTTGTTGTGAAAGAACTGAACATCTTCCAACTGCCACTGTCAGTGAGCCCTGTATGGAAGCCCATCCCCCCACTCAATAAAATAAAAACGGCTCAATTCTGACTTTATATATCTCACAACTCTGACTTTTTCTCACAACTCTGACTTTTTCTCACAATTCTGACTTTTTATCTCACAATTCTGACTTTATTTCTTCCACTTCTGACTTTTTCTCAGAATTCTGACTTTATATCTCACAATTCTGACTTTTTATCTCACAATTCTGACTTTATATCTCACAATTCTGACTTTTTATCTCACAATTCTGACTTTATATCTCACAATTCTGACTTTTTATCTCACAATTCTGACTTTATATCTCACAATTCTGACTTTATCACAACTCTGACTTTTTCTCATAATTCTGACTTTTTATCTCACAATTCTGACTTTATTTCTTCCACTTCTGACTGTATTTCTCAGAATTTTGACTTCATATCTCAGAATTCAGACTTTTTTTCTCACAAATCTGACTTTATACCTCGGAATTCAGACTTTTTTTTCTCAGAATTCTGACTTTATTTCTTCCACTTCTGACTTTTTCTCAGAATTCTGACTTTATATCTCACAATTCTGACTTTTTATCTCACAATTCTGACTTTATATCTCACAATTCTGACTTTTTATCTCACAATTCTGACTTTATATCTCACAATTCTGACTTTTTATCTCACAATTCTGACTTTATATCTCACAATTCTGACTTTATATCTCACAATTCTGACTTTTTATCTCACAATTCTGACTTTATATCTCACAATTCTGACTTTTTATCTCACAAATCTGACTTTATGTCTTCCACTTCTGACTTTATATCTTCCACTTCTGACTTTATATCTCAGCATTCTGACTTTATTTCTTCCACTTCTGACTTTATTTCTCACAATTCTGACTTTTTATCTCAAAAATTCTGACTTCATATCTCGGAATTCTTCAAAAAAGTCAGAATTCCAAGATATAAACTCAGAATCATGAAAAAAAAGTCAGAATTCCAAGATATAAAGTCAGAATTCTGAGATAAAAAGTCAGAATGGGCTTCCATAGCCCTGACTCCATTTAGTCTCAGTATTAGAAAGTTAACCAAGTAACTTTTACGCCCCAAGACAGAGCAAACCGTTCCAGGATTTACACTTTCAGCATGTTAGTGTTTTACCATTTCACCACCAACAACCATGTATCATCAGTGAGTAGCTTTGCCTTTTTTTACAAAGCATAATCCCAACATCTGTCAAGCATGCCACCGTCGGTATGGAAATGGGGCCGGACCTGCATGGGCTTGATAGAACAAATCAACAGACTCTGAAATCACACATCCTCCAGGCATGTTGTGTCTTTTGACCAAGAGTTTTAACTCCAGGGGTGAAGAAAGGACAGTGGGCGAGTGCAAAGAGGCTGAAAAACGTAAGGCAAGGTAACTCTTCCTGGCCTCTTCGCTTCTTATTTGTGCAGAAGAGTTTCTCATTTTGTTTTTGTGGAGCACAATCCCCACCGCTCTGTTGCTGCTGGCGGCTCTCCTTGTCCACTCAGGCCCTAATCATGTCATTCCCACCGAGGCTTCAGACGTCTCCCGTAAAGATATGGGTGGCTGATTGGTACTTTTGTCACCTTCTAGTGCTCCTTCTCCTGAGCTGTGACTTCCGAGGGTGAAATCATAATCACTGCTTCCCTCGCCTCAAGTGCTTTTGATTGGAAATAACAAAATGGATTCTAGCTGCAATAGTAGCTTTTTTTTTTATGGCTTGTGTATTTCTGAAATGGAGCATCACAGGACTTTTGTGTTTGGGTATGTTTTTGATGTTTCAGTTATAGTTTTATGTCATATATAACCCAAAAATTTGTACTATAGTGCTCCTCTAGAGTTGTAAACATAGCGTATGGATTACCTCACAAGGCAATACACACAAAATATCAATATATTGTTTTCTTAATGGTCTGACCCTTGATAAGACCATTTCTTTTGTTTGATCCCTGTCTTTGCTGTGCTCTGCAAGCAGTCTCAACATCTTGTTTTCCTTAAAACAAATGAAAAATTCTGTCAGTGGGATGAGATAAATTCTCTCTTTTCCAATGCAGTTTCATCTGTTTTTCGAGAATTTTCTTGATGCGACCATATCTTGAAATCAGGATGACTCCACTAGTATCAGAATAATGTCATTCTATTCAAGAAAATGATTGAAACAAGTTGATTTGCATTGGAAATAAATGGAATTATTTCACTCCATTGACAGAATTCACTTGTTTCCGAATAAGATTTTGAGGTCCTAATACTAAACTAAATGATTTGTAAAGACAGATACGTTTTGCTGTGTAGAATAAGCAAATCAAAGCCCCCTGCAGTCTTTTGAGTGTTTGTCTTCTAGTAACCATGGGAGGTTTCCTCATCAGCTGCTGATTTACTTTGTTTGACAAGATCCTATTTGAATTCTGACATCACCGAATGTGTTTTCACCTCCAGTGAACCGTCCCTCTGCTTAAGGGCTAAAAAAAGACATTTTCTTCCAGTGTGTGCAGCTTTGCTTTTGCAATTTTAGCTTTGCAATTTCTGCAGTCAGCAGGGGAGAACTGAGCACGCTCACAGCGGGAGGGGGGCTTTCTTATGCGAATGTCGCAGAAGAGCCGGGTCACTGTCAGACTGACTCCTGATGGAATTTTTCAGACATGACATTTTATCTTGCTGCATAGCAATCCCAACGGCACCAAGATGTCTGCTGCTTTAGAGTGACAGTTAAGGGGCCATGTGGTCCTGTGGGGGCACCTGTGGCAAGTTTAAAGTTCAGGGAAGAATGAGTCAGGGTGTGTGCAGGCGCTATTATGGGCAGGACAGCTGGGGAAGTTTTAGGGGCGGGACCCAAACTTAAGGGAGGGTGGTAGGGTGCTCAAATGATACTATGAATGGGGAAATGATAAGAAAGGCACATATGATAGCACTACAATTGTTCCTTTTCATGTCACTCTTCCAATATGGTGGCATGTCCCTTAACACTCTTCAAACCCTCGTCCACATGTTTCCCCCACCGGCCGAGTATCAAATCCTGCCAGAGCTTTCTCTCCTGCGTCTTCTTTTCCACTGTTCAACTGAAGAATAAGAAACACTCCTTTTAAAAAGCCTTTACACAAGCTTATCTTTCCACCCACAACTGCTGTGATCATTTATTAAATCAGGAGACAAAGTGGACCCAAAATTCAGCGTTTTGCTCATGAGGACACTTCAGCAGAGCGGATGCTTGCTGAACCCGCGTCCTGCAGTTCAACGGCAATGTAAAGTGTGGACTCAAGCTGGTAATGCCCGATTCTTAATTCGACTAGAAACAAAATAAAAAACGATTCAGGGTCTCAGAGAATACGGTGAGGTAGAAACCTGCTTGGATGTTGCAGGGAAGACGAGGTGTGACAGGTTCGTCATCAGGGTTTTCAGTTGATCTCTAATGTTTGGTTGAAATATGCTGCATTCAGTGGTGTCGGATTTACGGTCTGAACGAGTTTCCGACCAGAAAAGTACCACATGAACACCTTGTTATGTCGGCTGTCGGAGAAATCGGGATTGTAGATGCAGGATGAATTGGCCGAGTTGTGACGTAATCGCTCTTTCCAACATGGCTGAACAGAGTCGTACGTGAACGAGAAATTTCATACAATAAAGCTGAAATTGAACCACAAGTGCAAATTTAAAAGACATGGATATTCCCTGTTAACTATAGTGCTGTGGCATTCAATTCCCTGTGGTGTTTACATTCATAATCCCCTGAAATAGCCGAAGATTTCTTGCTAGCTAGGCTATCACTAGCTCGACTGGTAGTCAGTCCCTCCAGGAACTTGCGATTTTGCGATCGCAATAATTAACGCAAATTCAAGAAATCTCCGCAATATTTGCGAGAGCTTGCAGTTTTGCAAAATTGCTGCAACTTTTCCGCATGAAATGGACAAATCAACAGACCGCTGGTGATTTGGACCAATTGTCGCATTCGGTGTCGTGGTAACTGACGTCATCGCAGCGCGCATTCAGGTGGAAGATGAACAAAACTCACCTGCCAACAAAAATGACTGCCATAGACTGTGCAAAAAACAAGAAAAGCAGCAAGAATCGAGGTGAGTGCAAAATTCAAGCTCTTGGAAGAGTTAATAGCTTAAACGGAGAGTGGGAGAGAATAGGGGGAGGCTGTGTGTGTGTGTGTGTGTGTGTGTGAGTGAGTGAGAGAGAGAGAGAGAAAACATTTTTTTTTTCCTTTGCTTGCAATTTTTCCCAATTCCCGCAATTTTACCACAAAAAGAGCACATAAAACCCCACAAATTGTATCGCAATTTTTGAGAAAAAGCCGCAGCAAAATCAAGCATTTTTGGCCGCAATAATCACAAAAAAACTCCGCGAAATCCTGGTGGGACTGGGCAGCGTGTGTAAACGTTCTCCAATTTTCCCACCATAAAGCACGTGAACGCAAACTACTCAGATGGCCGAGTTGTGACGTATTCCCGACTCGGAGAAAAGTACGAGCCGACATCACTCGAATGCAGAGTTAAACCCACGACTCCCCCCCGATACTTTACTGAAGTTTCTCGGTCTTGTCGAGCGCAGAGCAGCTTCAGCACAGCGGTGTGTTGGACAGTCCGGTTGCAGCGGGCCATGTGGTTCTGAGAGAGGGAGCCTGAGACTGTCAGCTCAAATCCAGACTCTCTGTTGGTCCCGGCTGCAGCTTCAGCCTCTCCCGCCTGTCGTTCGATGTTATCTTTGTGTGTTTTTGTGTGTCTGTTGTTTGTGTGTTAATGTGTGTATGTGCTGCTCCTCAGCCCAACATTTACCGCAGTGCTGACATAACATCGCTGCTTCACTAGTCTGCGGACCGTGGGGAGGAGGTTCAAGGAGTTTCGACCGAGCATCTTTTGGCAGTCTGTCCGAGCTTTCTGGTCTTTTGATTCTGATGAACTATGACACTCAAAGCTCTCCTTAAAAGCCTTTCGAGAGCCTCACATCTCTGCTCGTCTTTTCACCCACCTCTGCCATAAATCATATTTTGCATCGGGACACCAAGAGGAACCGAAGTTTTACATGCCGCTCCATCCGCCCGCGGCCTTCAAACAACTTTGGGGAGGCCGTGATCCCGGAGATATCCGGCTCCGAAGGCTCTGAATACAATTTACGGCCCGAGGATAACGTGATTCTCCAAGAGGTCAAAGTCAGACATGAAAAGAACTGTGTGAATAACAAGTTTAACATACGGACTAGATGACCTTCACACTTCAATGCCACATTAAATCACATATAACACACTGCGGGTGTAGAGCCGCCGCCCGGTCTCCTTGGTACCAGGCTGGAATGACCTGGGACGATTAGCAGCATCTCTGGTGACTCACTCAGAATTAAATTAATTGTTAATCTACACTCACCGGCTATAATAAATAATTGGAACACCAGTTTCCATAAAACATAAAAGATCTGTTCTTCATCTGATTATCTACACTGCTTTGTGCAACTTTTACATTATGGCTCGTTTTTTTGATGAGCATGACAATTAATCATAATTGATGTCATAATAATTTATGAATCGAGTGTTGCTATCATGTCAGTAATAATTGAGTACAATCTTCAGCTAATACAGAAAGTCTTTGGTCCTTGAAGAGTGGAGTTGTAGCTCTACACAGTATGGATTCCCCCGAGTGGAGGAAACAACTAAACAACAACAGAGATGATAATAATCAGGTCATAATCCAACATAATGCAAATGACATGACTCACAAACATTTCATGCTCAATTTCAATGATCTTTTTTTAGTTCCGTTTTTCACTGCACAAGAGAGTATACTCACTTATTATTGGCAAAATATCAGCATTTGATTCATAAATTATTATTCCATTATAAATTATTATTCCATTATTAGTCAATTTATGATTAATTGTCATGCTTATCAAAAAACTGAGCCATAGTCTAAAAGTTGCACATGAATTGAAAGTCACAAAACAGCGAAGATCAGATGAAGAAGAGACTGCAGGTTTTGCTTAACAAACATGTGACAGCTCTTTTATGTTCATGGAAAACTGGTATTCCAATTATTTTGACCAGTGAATGTAGTTTGTAAATGCTACGATGGTCACCCTCACCTATTTAGAATAGATATATTGTCATCAGATATATTGTCATCTGATATATTTTGTCATCAGATAATGCCTTTCATACGGACAGGACCAGCAGACACCAGACAAACCGCTGTGGCTGGTCGGTGTGGATACTCCATCAGTTTGGAAGAAACTCTGAGGCCCTTTTCTCTTCTAAAAATCCAGCTGGCAGAAAACCAGTGAAAGTGGCTGATGAAAAGTTAGTTTCTTGTCCTGCCTCTCATCACCTGTGGTCAACGTGCAAAGCATCGTCCTGACTGAGGAGAAAAATACGTCGGACGCTTCCTCGGCTGCCGCAGCTCGACCACATGGTGCCACATGGTGTCTGAGGCTGTTAGATTTAATGTTCGCCTGCTCTGTCCCGGTCTTTGAACCGTTACTTCAAAGTTGTTGATGTCTTCTCCTGGATGGATTGGGACTGGTAGGTGAGACCGGGGGAATTTGTCAAATTGCCATTACCTCTTAGACTGCCAAGCCTGGGACCCTGAGAAAACCTTGAGCCAGACCGGACCAGGAACAGGACTTCACATGTGCTGTGGCAAAGAGATTAGCTTTGTTGAAACATCTTAGATATAGATCTGCAGCCTGTGTTGCAGATGAGGCAGCCCCCCCGCCCCCCCCCCCCCCCCCCCCCATCCAAGCAGCATACATATTTTAGTAATCCTCATTTTGGTGAAAAATGTTTATTCTGAAAAGATGAATTGTAACCTCAGCGCAACAATGTATAAAATAAACTACTTCTAACCTCTGATGTAGATGCGTTGCTGGTACTTCTGGGCATAGCTTGCAGTTGCAGGGAAACTAATGTAATTCCTCACAGCAAAGCTTTTCCACAAGAAAAATGGAAATGGCATGTGGCCCAGAGGCTGAAACAAACATTGCTGTCACAATAAAATAAATCACAAGCATAAATTGACAGGAGAAACAAATGTAGAAAAATAAAAACCCCAAAGAGGAAGGAACATTTACAATGGCAAGATATACAGACTAAGGATAATAAATGCACTGTGTTGATATATTAGCGTCTCTTGCAGTCGTTGTGCTTTTTTTAAAATGGTCCATCGCAGCATCGCCTGGCTTTTGGCTTGGCGGATTGGCGCTCGGCAAGCTAGTCTAGGTGCAGCAGCTGTGTAGGAATTTTTTGAAGAAGTTCCTAAACTCTGTGTTGAAGACGGTGTAGATGACGGGGTTGAGGGCGCTGTTGACGTAGCCCAGCCACGTCACCACGCTCATCAGGCTGGGCGGGATGTAGCAGGCCTCGCAGCGCGCCCGCATGATGTGGACCACGAAGAAGGGAGTCCAGCAGAACAGGAAGGCACCTGGGGAAGCAGACCGACGTTATTAGAGACTTTAAACCAACAAGCACCGTCAAATCTGACCAGGAACATTCGCAATGGAACAAAAAGTGTCCCATGCCCTCCGCAGCTCACTTTAGTTTCCAAGAAGGTCTTAAATCCCAGTTTCTGCAGGTGACAATGAGATCTCTCAAGATATAAATCTGTACTTATATGAATGAATCTGCAGGCAGGTGAGTGTCTGCTCTACAGACACTGGTGAAGGCTGGAAAGCTGAAAACATTCAGTCTGTCATGAGGTTCATTTAAATATTGAAATTTTCTCTGTCAAGTGTGACAAAGCAATTCTCAACCTCTAATTGTATTGAATAGACATTTTGCAAAAGGACAAGAATAATAATAATTATAATAGTTTTATTTGTATAGCACTTTTCGAAAAACAAAGTTTACAAAGTGCTTCACATGCAGTAAAACAGAGACAGTTAAAGTGCCACAATTAAATTAAATAAAGTTGAATAAAAATAATTAATAAATAAAACATAGAAATAAAAGGTAATACAAGAGATACACAGATACAATTAGAAATATATACATATATATGAGATTAGAAATATATACAGTATAATTTATACAGTATAATTTTACATAAAAGTGTGTGCCTGACCACATGAATGTCCAGACAATACAAGTCTAAGACAGTCTAAGCACAATTTCTGAATTATGATCAAAGTCAGATCTGCAGCCGCTCCCTCGCTGCTCACCTTCAGCTCCTCCAAACTGTTCCCAGCTCAGTTATTTCTGCACAGCAAAGCAGACAAACATCCCAAGACCTGATTTAGGCAAAGTGGCTGTTTATTACAGTTCCTAGGTTATGTCAGCTCTTATCAGAGGAATATCAGGGGAAGTGACATAATTGTTATTATTCATATGAGGGAAGGCCGTCCCAGTCTGTATTGGAAATAGCAAAGAAGAGTCTCATGCATACAGATGTGCACGCGTGTCGTCACACATTCATTCAAAGTCACTGGGGATGTAGGGAGCGCAGCCATCATTTATGAAGCTGATAGAACTGTGTCGGATGTAATGACGTGAGATGTAGAGGTGTATGCAAATGAGGGGGAGGGGCATCACTGGCTCACTGCCCCAAATCCCCAAACCTGGCAGTGTTAGTGCCTTGCTCTACCCACTGAGCTGCACGGGGAACTGATTTTGTTGATCGGTGCTCCAGTTTATAAACAAGATTTTGGTTCATGTTTGGTTGAGAAAAATCCTTTTGAGAGCATGAATATGAATGTCTTTTCATATTAAATGATGGCTACAAGGCAAAGTAAATTGTGTTATTTGTTTGGTTATTTATTTGTGTTCATGATTATAGAGTTTTGTTAGTCATTTGAAAAAAGAGAGAAACAAAGCGATCCTGTAGCTGCAGTCCTGTCTCTCCTCGATGTGTCTGGTGGGTGACAGCTGGTGTTCAGGCTCACTGCCTCTCAGCTGCATGTTGATTTAAACAAGCAAACTGGGAACTAGCATGGTCATTTTGTAGCAGTAGGTGGCATTTATGATTATAAGTTTAATTTTCCTTGCTCTCTTGCGTGTGTGTGTGTGTGTGTGTGTGTGTAATTTGGGATAGCTGCAGCTAGTGATGCGCAGGCAGAAACTCTCTTCATGCTCATACTGCTGCTGCTGCTCTGGTTTTGCAGGTTTCCCTCCCAACAGACAGGTCTCAGTCTGCAGGGACCAAACAACAGAGATGTGCTGTCTTTTATCATGCATGCTGTTTGCTATACAAATGTAGCAAAATGGTGAAAAGACGGAGATTTACTTTCTCCTGTTTGACACATACTGTTCATTTTCCGGACAGAGCCACAGTCCAGTGTGAGGCTCTGCTCTGAAGGCTAGTGTCTCTATATGCTGAGACAGTCTGCTGCAGAACGGTCACAGAGTGGAAGTACAGCTTCTTTCTGGTTGTATTTGTTTTGTTCTAGATATGAAAGGAAGACATTGAGTTTGGAGACAGTGTTTTTTCACAGTCATGCCCCATGTGGCGAGCAGCGCACATCATTCAAATAAACTGACTAAACCTCGAACCCTCCAGCTGCTGATCTTTCAACACAGAGCCAATGGCTTTACAGCAGGCGGCTGTAGTCCATCCACCATCTTTGTAGTGTTGTCATGATTTCAAAAATGGGGGAAAAGCTGAATCAGTTCTTAGCTAATTTTAATAATCCATACCATCAGAAAAAATCAGTAACTTACATGATAAATTATATGACATATTACAAAAATCAACCTGAAAAGGTGTCACTTGTTGACATTAGAGCTGAACAATTAATCAAAAAAATAATAATCTAAATCGCAATATGAACTTCTTAATTGTTTAAGAGAGAGTTTCGTCCAAACTGGATTTCTAACCAAGGTGTTTTCTTTGGTCCATGAATCAATACAATACTGGTGAAAACCTTTCATCAGACTCAAAATCAGTAAATCCTGCACATTGACATCTATTTTTTTTTTTTTTTAACAAAATCACTTTTCTTTTGTCACTCTTCTATAAAGTTCTAAAAAATGTATGCCAAGAAAAACATGATATGTTCACAGTTTAAATCGCAATTGCAATATTCTGCCAATTAATTGCAATTCGATTTTTTGTCAATATCTTTCAGCCCTACTTGACATGTACTGAGTGGGTAGCAGCTGCAGACAGAAGTCAATTCCTCACTGGTTTTTAGAGTGCTGGAGAGGCTTCAACGTGCAGAACGCATGAAATGTGAATGGCAGAAATATGCAGAGCAACTATCAAACATAAGCAAAACCATTCATTAAAAAAACATGATTTGGTCCTAAATGGCCTCTTATGCTCCATCCAAACGGTCAGTTAGTCGGTGTTCTCGCCTCTGATCATCATATCACTTGATCAATATATTTGACAGAGCTGAACAGGCTGAGGCTCGCTGCTGCACTGATCCTCTGGACTCACTGATGAGGACTAATCTGCTTACGCTGTTCACTGTGGTTTATAGGAGGTGGCAGCTGCTGCAGTAGTTACAGTTTGATCCAAGCTGTCCGTCAGCAGCACGCGTCCTGCTGAAGTTCCCATGAGCAACACACCGCACCCTCCCGCCCCCCCACTGTGAGGCTCTCTGGGCGACAGCCTCAGGTATAAATGAGTAAACTGAGTGGGAAGCTCACAGGTTTCAGGATAAATTTAGAAAGGACTTTCCCTTTCCTCCGCCTCCTGCTGCCTGAAGCAGACTGGAGTTTTATTTATTCAAACATTTATCAGAGGCAGAGCTGCTCTGGAGGCAGAAATAATCTCATTGAGTTAAATCTCAGTGGGCGGAGCCAAAGAACCAGACTGAACGCTCTGCTACTGACTTAAAAAATACAATCTAGCCATACTAAGTTATCTAGGTTAACTAGTTAGCCTAGCTGTCCTTCCAGGTTCAAACCTTCCTCAGACCTTCCAAAGTCGTAAATATCATGGTCTTGAGTTAAAAAAAACAAAAACAACAACAACTCATTGCCATTCAAATTCTGTATATTTGACCAGAGTTCCTTATTTGACATTCAAGTTTGCCAGGCAGCTCTTCCCATCGAAGTTTAATTCAAGCAATGAGATTATTTACGGTTTAATTCAACCATATTTTTGCCTTCAGAGCAGCTCTGCCTCTGAGAAACGTTAAAGAACTGAAGCTCTGTCACACTGTGCTCTCCTCTCTGTCCCACTTCACTGGTTTTGCTCAGAATTCTTCACTTTCAGCAATTCGCTTGTAGCTGTGTGTGTGTGTGTGTGTGTGTGTGTGTGTGTGTGTGCACACTTCTGTATCTTAATGGCTGAATGCTGACAAGCGGCTGGTAAGTCACAGTAACTCTGGCAGGTAACCAGGTCTGAAAGTCCTTCTGCTTTCTAGAAATAATTTTTGGCGTGGAATCAGGCGCTGAGTCTTCTTCATCTTTATCATGTCCTGCATACTGAAGACATATCATCATCTACTTGGCAGCTTCAGACTGTTTTCCTTCTTTCAAAACAGTTTTAGCCTCAGCTGCATCACTGTCACACTCATGACAGAAAGTAAAGAACGTCCTCAAGAGTATTATGGATTTTTTACAACAGTTACTAATGCATGTGTACTGTCTGAAGAGTTTTCTTCAAAGTAGTTCAGTCAACTCACATACTGAATATGAAAGTTTGGTAACGCTTTAGATTACAGCCCGCTAATTACAGTGTGACTAGTTTGTAATTATGAGGTGCTAATAAAGAGAGATCAATAAGACAAGTTGTAAAACACCTTGTTTCCATTGCTTTATTTCACAGCTCACACACCTTGTACTTACTCCATAACTACAGGGAACAAGCACTAATAACATTTGTTTTGTAATTATTATTTAAGTATGCATTAATTATGAAAATAGTTACACCATCACTACCTTATAAATCTCAAATTGTTACCCCTTAATTCCTGGACTTCTTGTTTTGTTATGCTGTAACTACAGAATTGTACCTGTAATTACCACCCCAATTACAAACTAGTTGCACCATAATTAGCAGGCTGTAATCTGAAGGGTTTCTTGAGAATAAAAGTCAATGGAGATTTTATTTTGGCTGTGTCTCGATCGCTCCCTGCCAGCATCACATGCAGGCGGGAGCAGGGAGAGATCAGTGCAACCCCCGAGCCTGACAGCCGCCGGGCAGAGTCTTGCGTAATAATTGGATTTAAGATTAAGGAGCTGGAAGATTAGCCAAAGTGGGCTAAAAGGTACCACATCTACGCATTAGGACCACAATGGGATCTATTAATAGGCCGGCCTCTCCTCTCCATGTGGGTTAGTGTCAGAGGGTTTCCCACCTGGAACCCACGTGGAGCCTCGCTGGCTCCGGATCAATATCCTCCAAAACCCTAATTGGAGGCTGATTGGAGAAGCAGTCAGTCTCTGTCTAATTAAACACACCTGTGTCTGCAGCCTCCTGTGTGTTTCATGGTCCTCTGCAGCCTGCAGAAGGCACGTTGGTTTTCTAACATTTTAACATGGAATAGCCAAGAATAATAAAGGCTTTTTAACTTTATACAGAGGAGATCGCCTTGGATTTCTTCTTATTTTTTCTTCTACATATGAACTCTCCATATTTCCAATGAGCAGCTCCAGTGAAAATGTTTGAAGCCCATGCAAGGACGGGACGATATATCGAAATTCAATATATCGCAATACAAAAATGGGACAATACATATTGTGGGGCAGAAAAATGAATGGTGATATCAGCTCCATGTTATTCTGCTGTAGTAATCACAAAGGAGACGCTTGACCATCACAATTTCACAAGCTCTCCTTCCAAATTATATCTTTTGCACTTTGTAATGACATTTTTAAATTGTTTACATTCTAGCAGCCAGTGCTAGAAAGATTTGTGCCTCAGAAATAAACATAATTCTGCACAGTCATGACTTTGTTGCCATTGAACTTTTATTTACTACATCGTATCGTGGTCGTATCGGATCGTGAACCGCATATCGCGTATCGAATCGTATCGTGAGATAAGCAGACCGTCCCATCACTACTATGCAGCGTTCCTCATCTGATCAACACCCTCCTTCTCTCCTGTTTCTCCTCTGCTGTGAAGAAAATCCACCACGGGAAGCAGGCTGCTCTCCCTCCTGGATATAAATAAGAGCTCCAACTATCAGAAGCCCTGTCAGTGAGTTATGTCGGCTCAGCCCTCGGTGTGTTTTTCTGGAGGTCGCAGGCTGATGTATGCATGCAGCAGCACCTCAAACTGCGATTGAATTTGTCTGCGTGCCTCACTGTTTTGATTGATTCGTCGCTCTTTTACCGGCGCGGCCTCCGTCGGTGGGATTCATGAAATTTCGGAACAGATTGGGGTCACAGGCGGGACCTCAGCGAGCGGGAGGGGTGTGGCCTGAAGCATGTTGTTTTACCTTTTAAATCACACTGTTCTGTGTTGAGATCTGCCAGCTCTCTTCATTAAGGGATCTGCTGATCTCACGATACGATTCGATGCGTGATATGAGGTTCACGATGCGATACGACCACGATACGATGAAATAAATAAAAGTTCAGTGACAATAAAGTCTGACTGTGCAGAATTCTGTTTATTTCTGAGGCACAAATCTTTCCAGCGATGCCATTGGCTGCTAGAATGTAAACAACAATTTAAAAATGTCATTACAAAGTGACAATAATATAATTTGGATGGAGAGCTTGTGAAACTGTGATGGTCAAGAGTCTCATTAGTGATTACTGCAGCAGAATAACATGGAGCTGATGTCGTGATTAATTTTTCTGACCCACCATACATATTGGCACATTTATGTATGGCGATATATTGAATTTCGATATATATCGTCCCATCCCTACTAAAATGTGTTGGCTTGAGCAGAAGCCTACATCTAACACAACACAGTCATGATTACTACTTGTCATTTGTTGTCATTTGTCATTATCAAGAGCAACTTCCAGTGGTTGTGATAGCAGAATAGGTTTAAGGATAAGGATAAGGATGCACTTTATTGATCCCCTAGGGGAAATTCGGGAAAATGAGTTTAAATGAGCATCCTGGTGGCTCAGCGGTCTGAGGTGTGTTCTGTGTAAAGCAACATCCTCGGTTTGAATCCGACCTGCGACCTTTGTCACATGCCATCCCCCTTTCTCTCCTAGTCTTTCCTGTCTCTCTCAACTTTGAGCTATCTAATAAAATGCCAGAAAAAAGAAGAAAGAAAAGGCGTAAATTTCTAGATCACCGACATTATAAGACACCCAACAGAAAGAAGTGCAAGGGTCAAAGTCAGAGCGCCACTCATGTGTCCCACAATATCCCAGATACATGGATATTGTATCCCACAATATCCATGTATCGGGACGTCCTGGTGGCTCAGCGGTCTCAGGTGTGGACTATGTAAACGCACTGTCCTGGGTTTTACATCAGACCCAGGACCTTTGCCGCATGTCATCCCCCTTTCTCTCCCAGTCTTTCCTGTCTATCTATACTTTCAACTGTCGAATAAAGGTGAAAATGCCCCCAAAAAACAGAATATCCATGTATGATAGAGTATAGAAATAAGAAACAGGCAGAGCAGGAGGGAGGAGCACAGAGGAGAAGAAGAGGAGGAAGGTAGGACAGAGGTTGGCATGAAGTGTTTCCATGTGACATTAATGACGACAGTGAGCCATGGCTGAAGAGCGAGCTAAAGAACGAGCGGTGGACTCACCCACGACGACAGGAAGCACCTTCATGGCTTTCCTCTCTCGGCTGTTGATCTTCGCCCTCTTCTTCTTGTGAGGGTCGGGGGTGTACTTGATCTCTGCGAAGGACACCGCCCGCACGGGGCCGTCCTTAAACTGCGAGGGGGGGTAGCGGCGGTAGTGGTCCGACTCCTCCGGGGTGTTGTCCGTCAGCTCCCGCTCTATGATGGGCGGCAGCGGGGGAGGCAGCGAGGCCAGCGGGGGCAGCGAGGCGGCGGCCTCCTGGAACTTTCGGCAGGCCTGGATGCTGTTCCTCAGCTTGGCTTTGCGCGCCTCCTCCCAGCGCCGCAGGCCCCGGAACATCCCGCAGTAGAGCAGGAGCATGATGGGACAGGGGATGAAGAAGGAGCAGACGGAGGAGTAGAGGACGTAGTCGTTGTTCTCCAGTTTGCACTCGCCGGGGTCGCGGTCGGGCACGGCGTTGATGCCGAACATGACGGGCGAGGCCACGGCTAAGGCCAGGATCCAGGTGGCGGACAGCAGGACGACCTGCCGCTGGTCCACGTGTTTCCGGTTGTAGTTGAGGGGGATCGACACGGCGATGAACCTGCAGCAGCACACAGCATTTTTTTTAATACACATTACCTGATGCAACTATCACTTCTATCACTCATACCAGCGGCTCTCAACATGCGGTCACTAGACTCTGGGAGCAGTTACACGATGATTCATGGAATTTCAAAACATATTCGTAATATACAAATGTATCACTGTCTTTAATCTTTGTGATTTCTTGTGAAATAGTGATTATTTGCAGCATGTAGGTTCTTCAAATAACTAATTAAATAAAATGGACTGAAAAGGGGGAAAAAAATCATCATTTGGTGTCGAAGGTCATTCTCTGTTACCACCTGCAGCAAGGGGCCATGATTATACATTCCTTCGTTTTGGGGCTCACAAGCTGAAAAGGTTGAGATTTTAGAGGAAAGGAGGGTGAGTGACAGCAGGTGCGTCACTGGGCTTATCAAGTAGGCTCCTCCCATCAGAGATGCTTTGTTGAATTAGTAATTTATAACCCAAAAAAACTACCAGAAATACCAGAACAGCGACCTGCCTCTATAGCCTCTGTCTGCAGTGATCAGACCTGTACTCATCTACACTTACAGAGATCTGATCACATATGAGCCATCTGTATCCCGGCACCTATCGCACGCTGAGCCGTCCCGGGGGAGGCGGGGGGGGGGGGGGGGGGGGGGGGACCTTGGGGCCTCAGCCCGCCCCAAGGTTTCTTCCAAGTTTTTCCTACTAAGGTTTTACTTGGGAGTTTTTCCTTGTGTGCATTAGGGTCTAAGACTGGGGGTGCCGGGTAGGTCAGGCTTTGTTTGTCTTGCTAAAATCTGCTCTTGTCTATCTTGTGCTTTTCGCTATGCTTGTCCTATATCTTTTTGTTCACCACTGATTGTGTTTAGCTAGATCTAGCTAGGCTCATTCTCTGTAAAGTCCTCTGAGACATGCTTGTGATAAAATAAACAAACTTGACTTAACTTGATTGGTTGGAAAAATGATGTACAAATGCAGGAAAAGACCCTGATTTTCAATGTCAAATTTCAATCTTAGGTCATAGGAGAAGTTACATATGAACTGAGCATTTTGATGAACGTGACATTTGTACTGAGACGTAGAGGATTTGCTTACGGACCAGTTTGTTTGTTACATTACATTGAGTTCATATAGTGCCTCCACTACTGCAGCCTGTTTTGAAACCTCTGAAAAGGTTTGCATCATAACCATTAGTGCAAGTTACCTCCGATGAATCCATTTTTCTCTGATGTAATAATATTTTCTGTACTCAAGACATCAAATTTCAGGACAGGCTCTAGAAATTCAGGTCACAGTTTCATCCTTCAACTTCAAGCAATGAAAGAGGATAATCAAATTGTACCAAACTAATGACCCCAGGGCAAAGCTGGCAGTTTATCACGGCAGACACATTCATCGTTTGGGCTTTAAATTGCTCTGTCTGCTCTTATTTGTCTTCTTTTGGAGACAGAGCTCTTACAGGAGAAAAGATAAAAGGTCATCTGCTGGAGCATCATCATATTTCCCAATCAGAGCAGACTGTTCAGGCTGTGTGACCCGGTCTGGCAGGAGGTACGGACAGGTCCGTTCCCCCGCGACGGCGAAGCCGGCCGGCGCGCTGACCAGCCTTCAACAATGAAGAGCTTTGGGAGAGGAGCGCCTATTGAAAACCCACATGCACATTTTTATTTGTATTTTTTGTTCAAAAACCTTCGGACAGAGGGGTCAGGGTTAAGGTTTATTTGAGCGCTGGTTTTGTCGTGGTGTCAGAGAGTTATGGCTGCACTTTGACCTTTTCCATGGGTGGACTAGAGAAAATTTGCTCCATAATTCTTCCAGGAATGAGCTTTCAGGTATCGAGGGTTTACTGGGTTGCACCTGAGTCAGACCTGCGTTCTCCAGAGAATCTTTTATATTGAATGCGAAGATCAATTCTCAAATCCAGTGCAAGGCATTACAACAGACTAGCTGTAAACTGTGGGCTGCATTTTGATGGACAAACAAAATCTGGGTCAAATTACGGGTCACTAGGGACGGGGGGACCGACCTGTCGATGCTGATGGCGCAGAGGTTGAAGATGGAGGCCGTGCACAGCATCACGTCCATGGTCATCAGGCCGTCGCACACGGTCATGTTGAGCGTCCACACGCCGCCCTGGAACTGACAGCACAGAGGAACAGTCAGCGATCACCTCACTGTGATTCACTTCATCTGAAATGTATACGATATTTTCATCACAATGCATGAATAAATCCAAATAAATCACGGAATAATCTCTTTTAAAGTGAACAAACCTCCATCAGGGAACAATGTATTCAACACAAGAAGTGTTTTTTAACCTTTTATGGCTCTGATCTATCTGATCTTCTGACTTTTTACTCATAACATTATACAGTATATAGTCAGACTTTTACTAATAACATTATACATAAAAAAGTCCCTGTCTCTATACCCATTAGAAGACCCTGCTGCACATTATTAACATAATAACATGTAACATAATAGTTGTGTTTCTCCTAAAAGCAATCATATTCATTTAATACAATTTATCATTCATGTGTGTGTACACATAGCTTCAAAAAGTACAACATTTGCATATCAAAGAGCATTTATAGACTCATAGAAATACTTTTATCTAGGGAACATTTAATGAATAAGGACTTCTGTTTCAAATTGATATGTGGACAGTTTTTCCTTCCGTCCTTCCTTCCTTCCTTCCTTCCTTCCTATTCCTTCCTTGCAGTCCATCTTGAACCACCTAAATCCAATGAAATTCTTTAATAATATTAAAAAAGTCTTCATTAGGAATTACTTCCACACTTCATATTGCTCCAAAATAATGAATTTCCTCCTGTTCAGTATACCCTGCCTGGATTGTTTTCTAAAACTTCGGTCTATATGTTTTCCCCTTTTCCTTGGAGTATGTGGAGCGGTCACTTAACCCTGTCAATTAGGGTCAATTAGGTTCACACACTAACGCTCCCTGATGAACACACATGGCCGAAACGCACCGCCGTTGTTTATCTGAAATAGAGCAATGCCATTTTCATTTAACACTGAAGAGAGCGTCGGCTGGCCTCTTGCCTCGTGGGACGGTGACCAGAGCCTGGGAAAGGAATGTAAGGTCCGGTTGGCTATTGTTCCTCTGTGCTGTGGTAGCCAATGGCTGGCTAGTGGGGGGGGGGGCAGGAGGGCTCTGCCAACAGCCGCGAACTGTCAGGATGGGGATTGTGCCGCCACACTGCAAAAAACGGTCAATTTACCCGGTGATTTCATCTCATATTCAGCCTAATTTAATAGAATAATTTCACTTGCTTCAAATGGATCTCAGCTTTTTTTAAAGATTTTTTATGAAGTAAGTGGCAGCATCTTGAAATAAGTCACTCCACTTCTTCAAGATGTCAGCTGATTCAACAAGATCATCAAAACAAGTTGTGTTGGAAATAAGCAAAATTATCTAATCCGATTAACAGACATTTTTTTTTTTTTTTAGAGAAAAATTAGGTTTTGAGACTGAATATGAGATGAAATCACAGCCTAAGTAGACCAGTGTACTCATCAGCGACACTGCTGCTGTTGGGTTAGGAGTGTTAGGAGTGTTAGGAGGCTCTTTGGACACGTTCACATAGTAAAGAAAGAGGTTTGGATCTCATGTTGTGTGTCATTCTGGGGGGATGGAGCTACAGTGTTGTGTTGGGGCGGTCAGCCGAGCCAAACGCCCCTCTGAGAGGTCAGACAGAGTTCATGTCCACAGCTGAGTTGGAGTTTGTTAGTGGTTGAGCCTCCGTACAGCGAGTGACCTGCAGTCTGACATACAGACCCAAGCAGAGAGCTCAGTGAGTCCTCAGGTCAGCAGGTCCCAGCAAACATTTAGAGAAATAGATGTTGAAAACCAAACCAGTGCCAAAATGAAAGCTGAGACGTCTGTAGGCGTCCAGAGCGGCTGCCTGCAGCGCTTGGTGAAATCAGGACCTAAATATGTTTCTGATTTCAGTTCAAAACAATTCAAAACGTTTACCTCGACATAATGTCTTATTGTGAAAATGTCCTGTTGGTGTGGGCTGATGTTGAACTCGGCCTCCTCCTGCACATCGTTGTCTGTGAAATGGTTGTTAGGTAGAAGACTATTTGAACTGGTCAGCTCCCAGTGGCCACCAATAGAAAACTGTGGTTCTGCTGGGCTGCTCCCAGTGTGAAGGCTGGTTCATGCTTCATTCGGAAACGCACGAGACAGAGTGCATGCGGTCAAAATGTGCTCCAGTGATTGCAGCCAAAACGACTGGGCGCATTGGAGACACGAGAGGTCGTGCAACACCTCAACTCTGAAACAACTCGACCGCAGCGCCCCAGTCCAGGATCGGCTGAACAGAGAGGAACTACTGGCTGATTCTGATGGGTTTTTTCTTCCTTGTTGGAGATGTGGAGAGCTGGATTTTCCTGCACCAGAATCGTGAACACTGTGCTCCTGCCTCGCATGAAGCATGAACCAGCCTTCAGTGTGTGTGTGTACCAGCCACTCCCCCGACTGCTGCTGTCAATAAGAAATGTTCTTTGTCAACTTGCCTGGTTAAATAAAGGTTAAAGACTATAAATACTGTGATATAGCTTTACACATAATGCCAAAATCCAAGGTTTTATATGGCACAACATAGACATTACAATAAATAACTATGAGTGGTTTATGAGGCAGAGCTAGTGTTCTCTTACAGTCCGGAGAGTGCTGAGCCTCGACGGTGAAAACTGCCTGCAGTCCTTTAAATTAGTTTATCACACTGTTGGGAACATGATGTGCACCATTCACTTCAATAGGATGCTGAATGTGAAGATTCAGGAAGTGGATCAGGAGGCAGATTTGTTGTTAATGTGTGTGATCAGCAGTTTCTAATGCAGAGCGACATGCAGTCTGCTGTCTGTCTCATCCTGCACTTTCCCATTCACCCTGAACGTGACGTGCTGCTGGTTCTGATCCAGGGTCAGTATTACATACAATTACATAGTATTACTGTGAGACTCAGTATTACATACTATTACTGTGATACTCACATGATTTCATAGTATTGCTGTGAAACTCAGTATTGAATAGTTTACAGTACTACTGTGCTACTCAGTACTGTGATACTGAGTATTACTCAGCAAGTTGTCAGTGTGTTTCTGTATCAATTCCAACAGAAGGGCCTGTACATTACTATAGTAATGCAGTACTGTACTTGGTGAATGAAGTGATGTTGATACTGATAATACACTGTGGTTTTCATATGTTGCTTAAACCTGTAGTCAGAACTCTCTTTCTTTAACCTACAGTCAGATCTATTTTACTTTAACCTACAGTCAGATCTATTTTACTTTAACCTACAGTCAGATCTATTTTACTTTAACCTACAGTCAGAGCTCGGTGGTTCTTTGACCTACAGTCGGAGCTTGTGGTTCTTTAACCTTTAACCTACAGTCAGAGCTCTGTGGTTCTTTAACCTACAGTCAAAGCTAATTGACTGCTGATTAACCAGTGCTGGAAAGTAATCATATAAAGAATCTTAATTAACGAAAATTTCACAAGTGTTTGGTCAGCACCTACAGTCAGAACTCTCTTTCTTTAACCTACAGTCAGAGCTATTTTTGTCTTTTGTTGATCTTTAAAGCACTTTGTAACCAGTTTGTTCAAGGCTCTGAATCAATACATTTGATTTGGAAAAAATATATACATAATAGTCCTATAATATAATACTAGATCCTGTCCACTGTATTGGTAAATACTAAAGGTACCTAAAGTGTGTTTGTGGTAGGCAACTCAATCAACCTCAATGTACTTTATGGCATTCCTATAATATTCCTATAGTGACTATAGTATCTAGTCTCCAAACTCACCTCAGAATAGACGAACAGCGGCAAAACCAGAACAGCGAGCATCAGGTCCGCCACAGCCAGACTGACGATGAAGTAGTTGGTCGTAGTCTTCAGTGCTTTCTCGGTGTAGACGCTCAGACACACCAGCAGGTTCCCGCAGATGATGACCACGATCAGCAGCACTCCGAAGATCAGGGCTGGGAAGTTGTGTACGGCGGCCGAGGCTTCCTCGGTGCTGCTGGACACGGTGAGGTTGGCCGGCATCTCTGCGGCCAAGGATCCGCTCTCCCTCCCCTCTCCGAGCCAAAGCAGCTGGACTTGGTAGGGGGGGTCATGTAGGCATAGTCTCAAACCGGTGGCCAGGGTGGACTCTGCTAGCCATCTTGTAGTTTCATGGTTCAGGGAGACTCTACTACACTCTACTAGCGAGCCGCGCGCTTCCCCTCTGCTGTTTCAGCACCGGACAGCCGCTGCGCTTCAGCGTCTCCACACAACTTTGGTGCGCTCTTTACGCAAGGCTCTCCGCGTAAAATTGGATGTAAATAGACGTTATTTTGACAATGTTTAGCCTAATTTATGACATAGAGCATACATTAAAATCATAAATTCATAAAATAGATATTGTATACTTTCGCTGTCGAGTCACTCATCCTTTTGAAAAGACATTTTGTCTAGTAAGGATCACACACTGACTGGTCCGAGCGCAGTTGCCCTCCTACAAACCGAGTAGGAGCCTACAGACGGTAGGCATTACCGATATTTACCAGAAGGAATCGGAGCAGCAGTCCACTGTCCACCGATATTTACTAGAGAGACCAGCAGATATTTCCCAGAAGGAGTCAGAGCAGCAGTCCACTCAGTGTCTATAGCCTGCTGATATTTAGCTCCACAATCCCTTCAACGCTTTCTGCTCAGAGAAGTTGGCGGTGCGCTGCGCTTAGCAGCAGTTCAGTTATTTCCAGCAAAGAGAGAAGGCTTATCAAGGCCAGCCTTCCAAATTAGCCGCCCAAAGCCGCTTACAACCTGCGTTTGACGGTGTCCTTGAGCTCCAGGCGGAGACGCACAGTCTAATAGCTGTTAGCCTGTAACGCGTTTGGAGGAATCAACCGGGGCAGTGCGGCCACTGCGCTGCAAAAAATATCTATCTCAAGTCATTTAACCTACATAACTTCAAATCATTCAGCTCTTAAAACAAGTGATCAAATAAAACTCCTAGATGTCACAATTGTTTCCAATGCAGTTCCACTAGTTTTAAGGATTTTTCTTGAATGCAGAGTCATTTTCTTCACACTGTGTTGTTTCTAGATAAGGTCACTTAGTGCAACTGCTCTGGCAACAGCTGGAATTCTCTCACATCTGTTGGCAGATGTTTGTTTGAAGAAGAAATAAGCTGGTGAGATAATAACGAGACTAAATGACTTGGAGAGACGGACATTTTTTGCAGTGCACGGTGACGGATTCTGCGCACACATCCGTTCAGGTTTAGGTTCAAATGAACCGAAAGAGCCACTGCAGTGATAAAAGGCAGAGAAGGAATTCCCCTCCAGATAAAGTAATCCTCCACTGCAAATAAAAAATGTCCATGTAGTCTCATATTCAGTCTTAAAATAAGATAATTCTACTTGATTCAGGAATTCTCCAAGAAGCCAACATCAGTATGTTGAAACCAGACAGAATAAGAGAGATCAGTCCACTGGAATCCCGATCAAGAACAATCAATAACACGTTGATTTGCATTGGAAATAAGTTCAATTACCAAATTACCATTATCAATTTTTATAAGGATACCATAAATATGGCAAGCAAAACTTCAAGATATCATGCAGCTGCTATAGATCAAAAAGTATTGTTTCTTGAATCAAGAGTCATTTTTATTCTGTCTGGTTTCAACATACTGAAACATTTTAAGACGTTTTAAGAAAAAGCTTTAAGACTCGATACAATGGATAAAATGTATGTTATTATAAAAATCAAAGCAGCACTTTAAGATATGACGCAGCTGCAATAGATCTAAAATTATACCACAGAAAATCATATCACAATAGGAGGATAAAAATAAGTCCCTAAAGGAATATTATGGAAATATTAGCTATAATGATTTTTCTCTCCCATCAGTCAGACATACATACTGCAGCCTCTCTGGAAACCTGCATCCTAGTACATATCATTGTATTATGTAAATAGGATGTATTGAAGTTGGAGTTATTTATGCTCTCATTCTGCTGCACAGGACTGGAGTTACTGCAGATCCAGAGTCTGTCAGCATGTCAGTGTGTCTGTCTGACCTCAGCTGCAGCTGCTGTTTTCACTTGGCTAGTCAGTGTAATCCCACCGCCGCTGGTCATATAGAAACTCTACTGCCAAAACATCCATCTAACACGTCACTCAGGCTCATACTGAGTCTTACAATCTGTTGTTAAAACACGTGAAACATCCGCCAGTGGGCTGAGATCATTTCACTTGTTTCCAGTTTAAATGAGTCTGTTTCTTTCTTGAATCAATTAAGTGTTGTTTTCTTGAAATTCTCCTAAAAGATGAAACTACATTAGGCACAGGTGGAATTTTCTCACTCTATTAGCAGATTTTTTCCATTTGTTTTAAAGAAAATGTTAATAATCTAGACTAAATGATGTGTTAAGATGGACATTTTTCAGTCGTGTGCTATTTAAAGCATCGCCATTCAAGAGCCAGCCTCCATCTGAAGAGGGGATTTCCTCCTGGCAGCTCTGGTTTCTCCTTCCCACACTGCACTTCCTCCCCTTTTTCCATGTTTAGATAAACCAGAGAGGAGGCGACCGAATTCGACCTCTGAGCCAAAAAGTACAGATTGATTCCAGTGTTTACGCTAAAAGGAAAAATCACTGTAATATCTGTATGGAGACTTCTAGTTTTGCTGTGGTAACTGTGTAGTATCCTTATGGAGTTTATGATAGAATTGCTATAGTTCTTTTTCCATGAGGGGGAATTAGGCCTATGGCAAATATATGAAGAGCATGTTTCATTGGCTATAATACAACCAAGAGCACTGGACTGAATGGTCAATTAAAACCATTAGAATCCATATTCTAATCACGATCAGGCTGCTGATGACCAGCTGTGACAGACAACCTCTCATTTTACACTGTTTCCTGTTAGAGGATCAATAGTGGTTTCAGTCTCATCAAGATCTTCAGTCAAATCAATTCCAATAACACATGGAGAGGCTGACCAGTTTGTTCCATGGACTGGAAGTCAGCCAAACACTCAGGATATCTGCCTTCCTGCACCTTCTTTTACCTTTTCACTGGCACTCTTACCCAGTAGCACAAGTAACTGTAGAATGAGCTTAAATTCCTAAATCTAGACAGTTATAATCAACCAACAGAACGCAGTGTGAGGGTCAACGCCCTCATAAATCTTCCTGTGACCCTACAGTGTTTTTGTAGAGAGAGAGAAACACTAAGTAAAGAAATAAGAGCCAGATAGAAACGGTAAAGTTAAAAAAACACAGGAGAGATGAGGTGAAGGTCGGGAAAATACCTGTGGGACACCACAGACTGCATAGTAAAGTTTATTTATACAGCATCTTTCACAGAGCAAAGTCACAAAGTGCTTCACAAGAGTAAAATAGTTCAAATAAGACCAGAAAATACAACAATAAGACAGTAAGGTTAATTCCTGACTTCTTTGTAGGCCAGGCAGAGCGCCAGTGTGAAATACCCAACAGAAGCAAATAAGAAACTTTAAGACGCTTCATTAAAACCCTTTAACTGTTCTACTTGTAGCATTTTAGCCATCAGTATCTCTGGTACCTTGGTGTAATTACAGTAAACCAATGAGTTCATGTTGGAGACGACTGGTCTCCTTTGTCTCACACCAGTAGTATTGTTAGTTCTAGTGTTTCTCCACATTAAGACTACATTTCCCATAAGCCCTGTTGCTTCCTGCCCCCCACATGTTGGAAGTGATTTCTCCATCTTCCTCTCCCTCCTTCCACCATCTGCTGCCAGAAACTCTTTCAGCTTTAGCTCCGTTTGCTCTGGAAGAACAGAACCTCTTCCTGTTTTGTGCCGTAAAGCGATCCAGCAGATTTCCCTCCAGATCCACCAGGTGAAGGAGAAACTATGGAGGATGCAGAGTTTGTGCATCAATGTGCTGATGATTTACTGATGAAAATGATACACATCACACTTTCAAAAATTATTCCGTTGTGATTTTTACCTGGGAAACACTCATACAGTACTTTTTTTTTCCTGAGATAACAAACCAACACACAACACACACCAGAAACACTGTCTACTGTCAACCAGCTTCATCCTCAGACCAGTAGACCTCGTAAGTCAGATGCCCACAAGCCCAAATATGGAATTCCAGTTCCATAGCAGAATTGATTATGTGAAACCCGATGAACGGGGTTTCACATAATCGTCTGTCACTGTCTACGTTTAATGCAGGATTTTCGAAGTCGGTCCGTTTTTACCTTCGTATATTTATGTCTCTAATGGCACTGGGTCCATTGATTTCTGTAACCGTTTTCTAGTCTAAGCAATATTTTTGCTAGCAACAAGCTAAACACTTATAACTTATATAATTTGCGTCACCCGTTGGTGGCGTAGCGTAGGTCTCCCCCCGGCACCTTCTCCCTCTCTCTCAACTCTCTCTGTCTCTCTCTTCTGAGCACCTACACCGCCACGTTGGCTAAATCGATCGCATATCTTTGATTCCCATGTTTTATACTGTAGATAAAACTAATCACCAGAGTGAACTTAGAATAACACCATTGGTATATATAGAAATAGAGAAGAGTCATTTAATCGTTTGATTGTTTTAGGATCATTAGCTTTCCTGCAGAAAGGTGCTGACAGGAGGCACGACAACAATGCGGATCCTAATGATCAGGATCAGGATCCTAATGATCCTGATCTTAAAAAAACGTGTGGGAGCGGTGAGGGTTGCTAAGCAACGTACAGACTCAGAGTAGAAGCCTGCTTTTTGCTAGCTTGTTGCTAGCAAAAATACTACTTGGACTAGAAAACGGTTACAGAAATCAACGGACCCAGAACCATTAGAGACATAAATATATAAAGGTAAAAACGGACCGACTTTGAAACGTTAAACGTAGACAGTGACAGAGACGATTATGTGAAACCCGTTCATTTTCCCTACGGAGAAATCACTTTTGTCTTCAGCTAATGTGCGGTAATTGTCACTATAAATACCCATGTGTTCCTGACCTTATGGCCCAACTCATTCTATATCATCCTCTTCACGCTGACTGTGGATTTATAGATGAGCAATGGTAATAACATTTATTTCTTTTGACAAATTGAATACGAAGAATCAAATTAAATCAGAGAGAATTTATGAGACGGCGCTGAGGACGATTATGTAGTAAATCCGGTGTGTTGTGTTGTGTAGTGACTTGTCTCCTCTGCCATAAAGCTTTAACACGTTGGCCTAACTGAGGTTTTCTATTAGTCTTCCTGCAGTGACCACAGTGTTGACCTTGACCTTCAGTTCATCACTTAGCTGCAAATTGCTATCAATCACAGCTCTCGGTGGGAGCGGGGAGTTATATTTTGCTACAGTGTCACTTTTCATTTCCCTGACAGCTAAAAATGCCTCAAACCAAAATAGGCCTAATGTACTGAAGCTGATTTTCTGCGTCAGTGGCCTCGAGATTCTTATTCAGGATACCAGTCAGCAAGGGCAGAACGGAGAACCAGAACGTCTCAAAATGTCTTTTTCCTTCCCTTCTCCCCCGCAGAGCTTTCCCCCCAAGAGGTCAAGGAGACGTTAAAAAGAAATGAAGCTTTTACAACCGCTCCGTAAAGGACAATTCCTGTTGTTTTGTGTGTGTGTGTGTGTGTGTGTGTCTTCAGATGATTGTTTGGCCTACAAACCACATGAAACTGGAAATCATGGTTTGGTTCTCTGGTAATTGCAAGCACAAGTAAAATGTATAAATTTATAATGCTAAAAGAATATGAGTCTCAGGGCATTGGGGGGCATGTTAAATAATTCATGGCTGGATCACTTTAAATCAACCTAAATTGTCCATAAGATTTTGTTTAATGCAAAATGATTTTGCCAAAAATACCTTTTCAACTCCATCAGCATTAGCAGTGGCAGTTACCAGAAAAACCAGCCCAAGCATCATAAGCGCCCACTGAACCATGTAGAGAATCCCTTGGAATGTAGTAATATTGGTAAAAAATTATTCATGAGGTAAATAAGCGTATTATGAACAATCACAGACTATTTTCCTTTGCTGATTCACTCTCATAACCTTTATCAACACAGTCATTGACAACTTTGCAAAGATGAAACCTAGAAAAATGTATTTGTAGCGTTGGTTGTGATATGGATTTGAAAAGAAAATTGATGTTTCTGCACTTATATAGCTTAATGGGAATCGGTAAATAAATAGCCTACACCGCATTTCAGCTAAACGCACTTGTTGTTCTGACAGCTCACCGGGAATCAGCTCTGCATTTTCTGTAGCATCATAGTTGTGGATTTTAACTGTCATTTTAGTATGCTGATAAGTTATTATTAGACCCATAACATGGTTTGGTAGACAGAAATCTCAACCCGTATGTATGAAAGGCAATAAGCTCCGCCCCTGCCATGCATTCCCGTTTCACCTGGGGCCAGGTGCATAAAGATAGACCTAGTTTTAGACTTAAATGTGGCCTTAAGTCAAACTTGCTATAGACACTTATATTTACCCGTTCATACTACTTCTTAATTGTTGTAGATGTCTAATGGTTGTTTCTGTCTCTAAAGACTCTCTCTCTTCTTCAGGTCTTTCCAAAAAACAGAGATTTGCCGTCTTTTATGAAACAGCTTCAGTATTTAAACTTCCCACTCTGACAGTCAGGCCGACTCGTTGCCATAACAACAAAGTTCTTAACTCAAGATTAGCCAGGGGGGGAAGGTGGCTATCTTTCCTACCTCAAAATAAGTCAGTCATAATATTTAATTAGCCTAGTCCAACCTGAGAATCTAAGGCTTAGACTAGTCTTAAACTAGCTTTATGCAACTGGCCACTGGTTGATAAGAAACAGGACTATCACATAAAAAACAGAAATTATTTATTCATTGTTTACTGTGTGTGCTGTTTTTATTGTTTTATGTTTGTATAAAGCACTTTGCCACTTCGTCACTGTTTATCTTGACAGGGTTAAAGTGAACTGTCCTCTGTCTATCGATGGTTGACCCACAACTTTCGGCAGATTTTGTCCTCCCGACTTGCTGAGCGCTCGTCAAGTCTTGCGGTGTCTGAAGCAGGAAACCGCTTCACGGCTCCTGCAGGTGAACGCCGGACCCCGCGCAGCTTCTGACCAGTTAAACACATCAGAGCTCCTGTCCCGCAGCAGGAAGCCGGCGCGTCCGCTCTGAGGAGAGGGCGCCGCTGTGTCAGAGCCTCTTCATCATCACACCGCCTGACACGCCGCGTCTTAATTAGGGCCATGAAATCAGACCCGATCTAGCCGGACGGAGCCATCTGCAACACTAAGTGTTATTTATCAGCCGGGCAGAGTGCGGCTCGCACGGCGCTCGGCGGAGGAGCCGCTTATATCACCATGCTCTAATTGTGATTCTTCTTCTTCGCCTGCGATCTTCAGAAATCCTCGCGACCGGAACATCTGGGAGGACTTCCGCAGCTCTTTAGTTCGCTTCAGGATCCAACAGATGCATCCCCATCCCCAACCCCAACCCAACCCCCCATCCCCACACACACACACACACCCCAGCCCATCCTCCACTCCCATCATAAGCCTCCGCTGCCTGTGGCTGAGAACAGAAGGGGCAAAAGAGAAGAGGAAGGAAGATCATTGCAGCTATAGGGTTTCATCTTGTATTAGTTTGACCTGCAGCCCAGTTGGTCCCTGGCGGCCTCTGAGCTGCATTCAACACGGTGATACACTGCAAAAAAAATCTCCATTTTAACAAGTCATTTAGTCTATTATTGAGCCCTAAAATCGTAATTTTCTTAAAACAAGTGAAAACAAATCTGCCAATGTGGTTTTCACTTGTTTCCAATGCAAATGAAGTTGTCTCAAGAAATTTGTAGAATGTGATCTGCCTTATTCTGACTTCAGAAGAAGAGTAGTAGTTAGAAGTAGAGTTATCTCACCTCACTGGCATACATACATATATTTTTTTTTATCTTGTTTTAAGAAAAGTAAGATTTGAAGGCTGAATATGAGACTAAATGACTTGTTAAGATGGATGTTTTTTGCAGTGTAGGATGTTCTTCAGCTTTCTGTCCACACAGCGGTTCCTTTGGTAAAAGGGCTGGGCGTGAACAGATGTGTGTTTGAAGTCCTGCAGCTCATTACAGAGCAGGAAACCGTCCCAGAGGAGCCAGCAGGTACAACAGGCGAGCGTGATGAGTTCCCCCCCTGGTGACGGTTAATATTCGATCATCCCGGGCATCCGTGCTTCACGCTGCACCGTTAACACTCTTCTGCTACCGAGCAGCGAGGATCTCAAAGAGCCGTAACATTAAAGATGCTGCGTGTTTCCTCATATGTGAAATACATGCATGTGCAACTAGGTAGCATGACACATTCTAATGGTAACACAAAACCCACAATGCATTTGTCTCTGTTACAAACAGTTGGTTCAACACTGGAAAAATGCCATCTCAAGTCATTTAATGTAGCATTAGTAAGTCTTAAAATCTTAAAACGATTATTCTAAGTGGAAAAAATACACTTGGAGAATTTTCTTGAAACAAAAGGGTCTTTAATAAGTCGGATCGCTCCAATTAATTTAAGAAAATTCTTGAAACAAGTTGATTTGCACTGGAACAAGTCACTCATGTCCACTCAATAAAAATAAGATGCTCATTATTAGGGCTGAAAGATATTGACAAAAAATCCGGCCTTCCCTTTTGCCCTGTGGCAGAATATTGCAATTGCGATTTAAACTGTGATAAAAATAAATAAATAGATGTCAGTGTGCAGCATTTTGAAATGTGAGTATGATGAAAGGTTTTCACCAATATTTTTGATTCATGGACCAAAGATTACTTGCAGCTCTAAAACACCTTGTTCAGAAATCCATTTTAGACGCTCCTCTCTCTTAAACAATAAATTGCAGCCTCTGTGATTTGGAAATTGCAGAAGTTCATATTGCAATTTGTTTTTTTGTTTTTTTTGCCTTTTTTTGCAGTGGATATTTTGATGTGTCTTCATGTGATCCTTTTAGTTGATATATGCCTACAGGGAGAAGACAGACAGGTTCAACACAACAGCCATCTGTCCTGCCAAAGTGTCTTTGCTGCTCACAAGAGCAGCAGTGTAATGATTTTTTTTTCTCCACAATTTGTTTTAAAACGTTAAAATCTAGAGAAAAACTTACACAGGTACATTTGCATACCAGATTAATGATTTAAGTATGAGGACTTGACGAGAGAAAATTACAACTTTGCTTGTCTTTCATAAGATTTTCATCAGTTTCATCTTTTGATAAGTGGTTAATTTCTTTTTTCAAAGGTGGAAGCTTGAGCCTGGATGGTGATGATGCTCTGCTGAAATAACCAGAGTTGGTTCTGCTGCTTGGAAACACAAACCATGGAAAGCATCAGATGTCTGTTCTGAGCGACAGACACTAAACCACTTCAACGATTTCTCTATTTCTGCTCTTTCCCATTGACCAGGCTGGTCTGAAGGGAAATGTGACACTGGTGCTGCATTCTTAATCAGACAGATAGAAGTGGGTCACTGATGTACAATGGAGAAAAACGCTTTAAAACACTACAACAGTGTTACAGCTGCCGTTTCACCATTTAGGCTAACCAGGAACAGTCGACGTCGACGGAGGAATCATCGTTAGTGTTTGTCATTAACTCTGCATTCAAGTGATGTCAGGTCGTACCTTTCAGTCAGGAATACGTCAACTCACGTGCTTTATGGTCGGAAAATTGGAGAACGTTTCCTCAACAGTTTACACACATTTCCAGCCTTCTAAGCTAATGTTAGCAATCAAGCTAGCGATAGCCTAGCTAGCAAGCAATCTTCAGTTATTTCAGGGGATTATGAATGTAAATACCACAGGAAATGTAATGCTGTAGCGAGGAATATCCATGTTTTTTAAAATTGTACTTGTGTTTCATTTTCGGCTTTATTGTATGAAATGATCTTACGTTCACGTACGACTCTGCGCTCTGTTCAGCCATGTTGGAGAGAGCGATTATGTCACAACTCGGCCGATTCATCCTGCATCTACAATCCTGATTTCTCAGACGTGATCATTTGACATAATAAGGTGTTCATGTGGCACTTTCCTGGTCAGAAACTTGTTCAGACGGTAAATCCGACACCATTTGAATGCAGGATAAGGCATTTGAACCAGGAGCTACGTACACGTCTCTCTGTACAGATCTACAGTTACAAGTGTGATGAGACTTTCACTACATACTGCCTCCATAACTATAAGCTCCACCACACACCAGACAGGCATTTAACCACAACATTTTACATTTAGCTGACGCTCTTTATCGTAGGGAGTAGGGAGCCAGATCACAAACATTACAAGCAACCAACAGTACGGAGGTCAAGGGTCAGAGGCGTTGTTGTCAGATGCCTAATAACATTCCCTGTGAGAAAAACAGAGAATCAAGATCACAGAGCAATAATATAGCCTTGATACTTCAATACATTGTAAAGCTAGGGACTTGGTTTTGACTCGTTAGTCCCTGTAGCTTGCAGTAAAGTAATTTAAGGCTATCCGTGTGCTCTGGTGCCTCCTTTGGGTTTGTCCTTGTTGAGTTTCCTAGACTGAGCATACCAGACACCTTCTTCTTCTCCTCAAGTACTGTAAGGCTATCTTCAGTGCAGCACAATTTTACTGGGATGCTTCTTGGGATCGTTCTCGATCCTGGAGAGAGAAGTGATATATATGTGATCTCTCCAGGGGAACTAAAAATGGGTGACAGTTGTAATAAATATGTTCTCATGCCTCAAATTCTATATCTGGCAGGAGCTGAAACAATTAAGACGCCTCCTTTCTTAATTTATTTATTCCATAATCTGTCACCTACTTAAATTGTAATATGTTCGGACGTTGCTGAGGTAATTAATCCCTGTAAGTAATGTTGCTTCATTGTTAATCTGCAAGCGTGCGGTAGAGAATATCCCGCCGCAGTGTGATGATGAATCAGGTGAGGAACTATGTAAATTCGAACCCTGAGGGACGGCGGACCGGCGCTCCTCATATATCCTGTCTGTACTGACGCTGCTTCCTCTGTCTCTGAGGATTCACACAGCGCTCTGCTCACTGTCTTCACCCTTTTTTTTTTTTTTTTTTAAGATTTATTTTAGGTATTTTATATGGTACGCGCTCTACTCAGTGAGCCACCGGGGCGCCCTCCCACTGTCTTCACCCTTCAGCTGTGTTCTGCATTTTGACACGCTGACTGTCTGTCAGATCCACAATAACCAAATTTGTTTGAAATGTAATATTTTTTACACTGCAAAAAACGTCCATCTTAACAAGTAATTTAGTCTCATATTCAACCTTCAAATCTTATTTTTCGGAAAAAGAGAAACATTCTGCAGTGAGGAGAGATAACTCCACTTGTTTCTAATGCAGCTTCACTTTTGCACTTGTTTCAGGAGTTTTCTAGAAATGAGTGTCAGTCTATAGTTCATCCCTGCATGACCCGACTTCCCTTTCATTTACGGGAACCTCCAGAAAGCGAGATTCCTCCTGTCAAACACACTTCAGCTGCTTGGAATACTGCAAAAAAAAAACTGCTAAAATCATTCAGTCTCATAGTCAAACTTCAAATCTTATTTTTCTTAAAACAAGAGAAATATTCTGCAGTGAGGAGAGATAACTCCACTTGTTTCTAATGCAGCTTCACTTTTGCACTTGTTTCAGGAGTTTTCTAGAACAGAGTGTCAGTCTGTTGAAACCAGTCAGAATAAGGCAGATCACGGCACTGCTGTCAAGAAAATGACTCTTGATTCTACAAAAATCTTGAAACAAGTTGATTTGTGAAATTATCAAACCCCACTGGCAGATTTTTTCACTTGTTTTAAGAAATTTATGATTTTAGGGCTCAGTAATGGACTAAATGACTGAAGATGGAGATTTTTGTGTATTATTATTCAAATATTTTTATGAAGTTTTACAGCAATTAAACACAAGTAACCATCTCAAAGAGGAATTAACATTAGACAAACACACTTGTACCTATACCCATCCATACAAAAACACCTGTGCTCATTCCCCTGACAGGAAAAAAAAAGAAAAAAGAGAGAGGGTAAAGCTATTGATGATGTTGTATTACTGTAACAGAGGGAAATTCAAACTCAAAATAGTTTCCAGACCTTTAAGAACATTCTGTTGACATGGCTGATATTTATATATTTGTATTATGCAAAGTTTAATTTCCCTTCCACTGAGCTGTGTGCTGTGGACAGAAGCCTTGTGTTTCAGCTCTGAAACATCAGACTGTCCTGAATATTAAGGAACTGAGCTATACAATATTTCAAATTCAGGAAAAACAGGGATGATAAGGAGTTGGGCAGAATACAAAAAAGTTAAGGAATGAAGCGAGAAGATTAATGGATAGTACCAAAAAGGCTTATTTTAATGAGAAGATTGTTGAACATAGGAATGATTCAGGTAAGCTACGGAAATCTCTCAAGCAGCTTGGCTATAGTAAAAGGCTAAAAACAAAAACCAGTAACATCAGTTTAAATATGGAGAACAGGGTTACAACAGATAAAAAGGAGGTGGCGGACAGTCTCAATAATTATTTTACATCAGTTGCCAGAAGGCTTGTGGAAAAGCTACCGGGCCAGACAGGACAATACAGGGAGAGTCATGTCCATCAGTACTCCTCTCAGCAAGGGGTTCAAGCTGATGGCTTCTCCTTGACACAGGTGTCTGAGGCAGTTGTGTTTGAGATGCTCAACAAGCTCATCTGCTCCAAAGCAACTGGTTTTGATAATATTCCAGCTAGATTCTTAAGAGATGCGGCTGAAATCATTACTCCACGCATCACCCATATTGTGAATCTGTCTATTGAGCAAGGTCTTTTCCCCAGTGACCTTAAACTTGCTAGAGTGATTCCTCTCTACAAGAAAGGGAGAAAAACTGGATCACGGAAACTATAGGCCTGTTTCTATCTTGTGTACTCTGTCTAAGATCATTGAGAAGATCATTTTTAATCAGACTGACAACTTCCTGTCCTCACACAATTTACTATATGAATTTCAGTCTGGCTTTCGAAAATCCCACTCCACCGACACCTGTTTATTGTATTTAACGGACTACATCAGGAGGGAGGTTGACAAAGGGAATTTTTGTGGTATGGCAATGTTAGCTCTACAGAAGGCATTTGATACGGTGGATCACGCTATTTTATTGTCCAAACTGAAAGCCATTGGTTTTAATGATGCAGCAGTCAGATGGGTTAGCTCTTATCTTAAAGATAGGAAGCAGGTGGTAGATGTTGGCGGGACAATGCCTCATCCTAGGTCTATAGATTGTGGGGTCCCACAAGGAAGTGTACTCGGACCACTCTTTTTCCTTTTATTTATAAATGACCTGAAGTCTGTCACTTCATGTGAACTCTTTCTATATGCAGTACTGGTTTCCCATAAAGATAAAAGTATAGTTGAAAGTACGCTGAGTGCAGAACTTCTTAATATCAGCAGGTGGATGTCTGATAACAAGCTGTCACTCCATTTAGGAAAAACGGAATCCATATTGTTTGGGTCAAAGATAAAATTGAAAAGGTCCCCTGGTTTTAATGTTGTTGTTGGTGACACTGTGCTTGCAGCTAAGGAGTCAGTCAGTTACCTTGGCTGTGTACTGGAGCCATATCAGGAGTCAGGAGTGGGCCAGGCTGAAAAGGTGCTCACCAAGGTCAATCAAAGAACACGCTTCTTAGCCAGAATTTCTAAATTTTTGGACAGAAAAGCAATGGTGACCCTGGCAGGAGCTCTTGTCCAGCCTAATTTCGACTATGCCTGCTGTTCATGGTACAATGGCCTAACATCGTACCTTAAAATCAGACTTCAGACTTCTCAAAACAAGATAGTTAGGGTTATTCAGAAACTTCCCATGAGAACTCACCTTGACCCTTCTCATTTTGAGAGCCTTGGGTGGTTGAAAGTACAGGAAAGAGTCTCTCAGATCGAGTTGTGCATGGTACATAAGATTGTGCATGGTGCTGTCCCTAAAAAATTATTTCATCCAGGTGAGGGATATTCACAGCTATTCCACTAGGGGCAGTTCCATTGACTTTGTTCCTCCCAGGTTTAAGAGTCACCTGGGGAAGGGAACTTTTTTTGTACATGTCAGTTAATCTGTGGAATAGATTGTCAGGAAATCTTAAAATCATAAGCAACTTGGGAGGTTTCAAGCTGGTGCTTAAGAATTGGCTCAGAGGTTATTTATAGTAGGATATTATGTCTGATAATAGGGTGTCTTTCTATATTTTATTTTCTTCGTTTGTTTTTGATGTAGCTTATTTATTTTAATTATTATGGACAGACCCAGACTTGTATATAATCTGCTGAGGGGGCTGCGTAGTAATGTTGATATATTGATGTATTTATCTCTGATGTACAGAGTTTTTAATTAGTTTTATTAACAGAGTGGCGAGTAGGGCCAAGCATTGTCCAAAGAAGCACTGAGATAGTGATTGATGTTGTTAATACTGTGAATAACTTGCTGAGTGTATTGTATTATTGTTTTGATTAATGTTTTTGTGTCATTCTTGCCATGTCAGATCTGCCGTCCTGACCCCTCCCCTACACACCCCCCATCCCCAAAGGGACCTCAATGGAAATAAGCCTCTGGGCTTTATTGTGTTATCCTGACTTTTTCCTTTTATGTATGCACTCAATGCCTTGGCTGAGCCGGTGTTTTTAAAATGTACCTGTCAAATAAAATCAATCAATCAATCAATCAATCAATCAGCTGACAAGGCCAAGATGTCAGTGGAAATGATGTCACAGGCAGATAGTGGCTGAATGTTTATATTGCAGAGTGATATATACAGTATATATATATGGATGTACTGTATGTATGTATAAACCCACCTTTTAATATGCAGAATAGAGCTTAGCCACCTTTTCAGTTTACATGATAGTTAGTAGCAGCAAACTGATGTATCCAATATGGAGATAAGGTGTTTTCTGATACAGTTATCATGTAATTATAATGTGCTTATGATGCACATATACTGACTTCTAATGTATTATTATAACCAACAATTCAAGTCCTGTTACCAAAAACACAACTGCCAACAAAAACCACAAAATCCACTGGTTTTATCATTGTAATCTCGACATCATTGTAAATGAGGGCCGCCCTCAATGATTTCTTCGAAAAATAAATAAAGGTTTGAATGAATGAAAAAATGTACGCAGCATGGGTGGCTGCAGAGGGAATTGAACCCCCAACCCCCAACCCACTGACAACAGACAGAATTACTGACGGATAGATTTCTGTCTGTTGGTTTGTTTTGGAACGTCAACATGGCAGAGCAGAGGGAAGGAGAAAACATACCCAGAAGGCTTTGCTCGTCACGGAGCTACTTCATAGAAAAAAGAAGAAACAGACTCAATAAATTCAATAACTGAGCTGGAAAACCAACAATCATCCCAAGGTTCTGCCAAGCGTTCTGTTTTATCTTTGTTTTTGTAATGATGATGATGAGCTGTCTGTGTTCACTGCTATTTTTTTCCGAAAACAAACGTAGGAACGCCTCTGATTGGCTGAACGGACGGTGATGAATCCGTCGGCTGGTTGAACTTTCTGTCCATCAAAAACAGATGGAAATCTGACAGACGGAGCGTCATCAGTCAGTCTGACAACAGACAGCTGTCAGTGGAAATGAACTGACATGAACAGAGACAGACAGACACAACGGATCAGTGTGGCTTGGAACTGAACCCTCAACCCCCGGCGGTGTTAGTGCCTTGCTCTACCGACTGAGACTGCTCAAACCAGGACAAGAAAGTAAGAGGGAAAAAAATAAAATATTGTGGCTTACTTCAATTCCAAATTTTACAGTTATTCTGGACTGAAAAAACATTGAAATTAGAAAAAGTAAGTTTCAGCACAGTATGTGGATCAGTTTTCGTTGACTGCTTTATAAAAACCTCGACTGGCTTCACTTTGTGCTTCAGCGTCGTGTTTATGTGACGAATCTGCTGCTGCGGCCGGACTGTGTAAAAGCCGTAAACAGGCTCAGTCAAGATGGCTCCCTAACGCTCTGCAGACACGGGGCGGTTCGCATGATGCTGTCACCGCGACCGGGCACAGCGGGTGTCTCGTTTTTGGCGGAACAAATTAAAACGTGTTCATTGAAATTAAAAAGGAGCGGCGAGACTCGTCGTAGGAAAGGATGTAGTAATCTCTTTCTGACAAGTCCCGTTTCTCTCTCTGTCTTGGGAAAAGAAAACAGCGGCTTCCTGGAGGCGCGACTCATCTCGTTAGGCCGCCCGGCTTCCTGCGGCGACGAGTCCCCGCTGGTCAGCGCTCAGGTCATCGGTTAATAACTTTATTTATATATAGCACTTCAAAACAGTTATAGTTCGTCCCTGCACGACCCGACTTCCCTTTCATTTACGGGAACCTCCAGAAAGCGAGATTCCTCCTGTCAAACACACTTCAGCTGCTTGAAATACTGCAAAAAAATACTGCTAAAATCATTCAGTCTCATCGTCAACCTTCAAATCTTATTTTTCTTAAACCAAGAGAAACATTCTGCAGTGAGGAGAGATAACTCCACTTGTTTCCAATGCAGCTTCACTTGTTTCAGGAGTTTTCTAGAACAGAGTGTCAGTCTGTTGAAACCAGTCAGAATAAGGCAGATCACTGCACTGCTGTCAGGAAAATGAAGCTTGATTCTACTAAATTCTTCAAACAAGTTGATTTGCATTGGAAACAAGTGAAATTATCAAACCCCACTGGCAGATTTTTTTCACTTGTTTGAAGAAAATTAAGATTTTCTGACCTTTTTTTTCTTGCAGTGAAGAAGCTTCTGCTGCGGTCACACACAGCAAACCATGTTCATCTCATTTAGTCTATTATTGAGTCTTCAACGCTTATTTTTCTTGAAACAAGTGAAAAAATCAACCAAAGAGGTGAGACGTTTTCACTCGTTCCAGAAGTAAATCAACTTGTTTCAGTCATTGTCTTGAATCCAGTGACATTATCTTCATACCAGCGGAGCGATCTGCCATGTTTCCAGATATTTTCACTTGTGAAGCTGTGAAACTATTTTTAGAACAACTGAAATTTGCTCAGGCTATTGGCAGATTTTTTTTTTCACTTGTTTTAAGGAAAACAAGATTTTAATGACCTGTAAGGATGGATGGACATTTTTTGCAGTGTACAGTAAACTGTTCTCAACAGAAAGACAGGAGGCTTCCCTCTACGCTGAATAGTAGGCTACAGGCCAGCGTGTTCGCAACCAAAATAGAGGCTCTGCTTAGACTGGTGCTGTGTGTGTGTGTGTGTGTGTGTCTGGGAGGTGGGGGGTGGGGGTGCAAGCCAATAGGTTTGGCATGCAGTCTCTCAATGAAAGCTGATGCTTTTTCAATGGAGAGCGCTAATGGTTTCAGTTGTGTGTTTATCTCTCTGTCTGTCTGTGTCATTGTTATTCCAGCATACTGAACATCAGTCCTTTTCATTTCAACAGTGACTGTATTTGTTGTTGTTGTTGTTTTCATGGCAGAATTTTTTCTGTTTTTGCTCCATCTAATGATTTGTTTTTGGCAACTCTGTCTCATTAGGACTATAGTCTGATTATATAGCCTGCATAGAGAAGCTTTGGGTGGAGGCAGAGCAAGGTGATGTCACGGTGAGGTGTGGTGAGGACCCAAATGCAGGACAGCGAGGCAGGTACTGATCAAACCCCAAGACTGGGAGTTTAATATAACGGGTGCAGGAAACAACAGGTAAACAAAGACGGGAGCACTTAACAGACACATGACAGAAAATAATGAACCGACAAAGACTGACTGGGGAACAAGACTAATATACACATGGGGAGGTGATTACAAATCAGACACAGCTGGGGCAGACAGGTACACATAGAACTAAAAGAACCAGACAGGGAAACAAGACACAAAGAAATACAAAACCTAGACAATGAACAAAGGGACTGAAAGTCACAACCGTGACAGGTGAGCAGTTTAAATCCCCCATCAGCACAGACCGCTGTACCAGGCTGCAGGCGAGCAGGGTGGCGATGAAGAAGTTCATCTTGAGAAAAAGGTAAAAACACCATCAAATACTTTGGGACAAGCTCCTGCACAAAGATGATCTAGTCGTCAGGAAAAGAAGAGAAAAAAGAAGAGCAAGAAAAGAAGAGAAAAGCAGCAGGAGGCGACGGGTCTGGTTGAATAAACTCACATGTCCGCCTCTTTTAGCTAGTAGCGCTAAACAAATATCTTTAACCACTAAGACTTGGTGCTCTAAGCTACACACACACACACACACACACACACACACACACACACACACACAGATCACCTGTCAATCAAACAGTGTGGGCGGAGCTTGGATTTTCTGTTGCTGCAGTTTGAGTTTCTCTTTTCTCTGTCTGTTCAGCCATGGTGGCTATCACTGCTCATGCTAACTACCCCGTTCTTCTTCTTCTGTTGATTCCAAACAAACCGGAAACGTAAAACGCATCACTTCCTGTGTGTGTGTGCAGAGGATTTTTCCCAGGAAAGAGCGACCAGACACCGGCTGTTTAGAACAGACAGAGGAGAAGATTTATGAACTGGAGATAGGTTGGATCACTGTTGAGTTAGAGAGAGAGAGAGAGAGAGAGAGAGAGAGAGAGAGAGAGGAGCAGGACTGACTTTTGTTTAGATGAAAATGTCATGGATTGTTATTTAAAGGATACGGCCGGTGTTTTTAAATACATTTCTTACCGTCAACAAATCCTATGAAAATAACAAAATCAACAATGCGTTTGCTCTACTCCCGTTACTTTCCGACTTCCCACGACTTCCCCGGAAGTCATTGGCTCCAATTGTAAGCTAAAAACCTTTAAATACAGCTCACAAAGACATAGTTTACATTTTAAAAATCGCTAACTGTTACCATGAAAAGTCAGGCTCTTGTAGTTATTACCCAATCAAATTCAAATGGGAACAAATTCTTCATTACGCCGGGGACTATTTTCTGTGCTACGGAACTACTTTCCTGAGATGGAAAACATGTTTACAGCCGGCTTATTAAGTTGTTTGAGGAAAAAGTCGGCCGGCCCGGTGCATCGTGATGATGAAATATGCTATTTTTTTTAATGCAACAGAGTTCTATGGCTGCTGGGACATGAGGCTTTACTGGGCACCGGCTACATGAACGAGGCTTGTTAGCAAAACAAATTGCTGATTTTGATATTTTCATAGGATTTGTTGACGGTAAGAAATGCATTAAAAAACACCAGACTTATCCTTTAAAGAACAACATACTCTGGAACAACTGCTCACTCACTATACATCTGCTTAAGGCTGAAACCAGACTGTATGCCACACTACTCCTACATAGCTACTGAATATTGAGTGATATTTATAGTCTATTGTCTACTGTATGTCTTGCGTTGTCCCTTTGTGCTGTATGTGTTTTGGACCACATTGTGTCGTTATGTAATCTGCCATTATGTCTCTGTACCGATGTCACCAAAGCAAATCCCTCCTCTATTTATTATACTTGGTGATTAGACTGACTGACTGACTTCAGCTGCTGTCTGTGAAGCGTGGGAGTCGATCGGTTAGCATTTCTCCTGATTTGAAAGCCTGTAGGAGCGCTCCTCACCTCACCCCGTCACGACTCCCGGCCTTCTCCCCCGCCGCCCGGCCGTGATTACACATCCTGCGTTTATAATTACTGAGGCACTCGCTGCAGAGCTTTGTTAGAAGCATACTGGAGGACGAGCAGAGTCAATTACACATGCACACACTTAAGCACACGCACGTACAAATGCGTACATTCACACACACACACACACACACACACGCGCACATAGTCTCTGCTGGCAGTTCCAGCGAGTTAAATGCACTTGTGAGTGGAGGACAGCCCAACAGTACAAATGTCTTTAATAAACTCTGGCATAGCGCTTTATTTCCGTCATTATATTCTCATCATTTGAAGATGCAGCCTACTGAAGCGTCAAATTAAAAACAAAGATATCCCCTTATTCACAGTCACCAGCCGGCGTCACTTTGATCCCGAGTGAAGGATTTGCAATCAAACTTTCCATAGACAGCGAGTTTCATATTGCAAAAACAGCAAAAATTGTCTTTGACAGGATTGAAGAGAAAGGACAGGCAGCAGAGGCAGAGGAAGATAAAGAAGATGGAGAAGAGAGAGCAGATGATTGTTTATTTGGCTTTATGGTGGAAGCTCTCTGCGCTTTTCATCATCTTATTTTACTGTTTATTAGTCACGGGGCCCACAAACATCTATTGTGACTGAGCTGACTGCAGTGTTTGGTTCATTGTATATATGTGGAGAACAGTCAGGTCCGTAAAGCCTGCCAGAATGAAAAATAGGACTCATACGGATGAACATATGCAGCAATGTTTTCTCAGTAATACAAAATACCAAAGTGAAATATATAAGGTGTAATATATTTATATTTAAAGCTGCACTAGTCAAGATTTGCCAAGTGTGTCTGCAGCAGAGCAGAGCGTCCCATCAACACTGAGACGCTGTAGATTCTCTCTGTTCGTCCAAATTAAAGGAGAAGTTTGCCGATTTTTTAATTTGTACTTGGCCTGCAGAGAATACTGACTCCTGAGTTAGCTCTGAGTTCATGACACAATTCCTTTCACTAATCAGGAAATCATGGAACTATTTTTCTCTGCCGCAGCGCAGACCGCTGTGGGGTGAAAGGCGATTCCTGGCGGAGTGATCTAGTTCTGGACGGTCGGGTCAGATTGTAAACAGTAGAGCTCGGTAGAAGACGATCCGCTGAGTGGAAACGGTCGGTGCCGCTGCTTTCCGGGCCGCGGAGAGAAATACGTCGGTCGCTCTCCGAATCGTTTTCACAAACTGGATTTTCTGACAAATTCTGACAAACAGTTTGGACTCATTGTTGCAGCAAGAGGCAGCGGAGCTCAGCAGCTGACTGGAGACAATACTGTCTGTGGGTCCAACAACTACAGGGATGGAAGAGAGTATATATATAGATCCAAAATCAATAAACCTATCCTTTAAATTCTGCTGTCAGTATGGTCCCTGGTGGGAAATCTAGAAGTGACCGATCCAAACTGAACAGTGAAATCCAAAAGTGTCTCCATCCATCAGTCTATGGAAGATGCCATATATAGAGAGAGTTTACAAACATTTAAACACCAAATATAGCTGTACCTACAGTATATAAGGGCTTCTTTCTAGAGCTGCCATTTTGCAACAATCATACAGGGAGAAATCCATCGTAGAAGAGGAGAGAGACCAATTTCTCCACCCACAGGAGCAGGAGAGAGACCAGAATGCACTGCAGCCACAAGACATGAGTTTTGAGTAAGGGGGCGTGGCCACAATCATAGACACGCCCCAGTGTTCATGAACCAGTTAAATATCACAGATTGGTGAGATCTAACAGTGGAAGAGGATGTGAGGGAGTTTTCCTTTAAGAAATCAGGATGTAGAAAAAAGAGTGAAGACTGATCTAGCTTCCTGCTGGACTGGATTTGATAAAACCAGGGAAGAGAACGAGAGGCGATGGTGATTTGACATTGAGAGGAGGATGGGGAGGTGATGGGAAGATACACCTCACTGATAAGTGTGTGGTTGGAGAATGGGGCAATTTTCCCACCTGGGAGTTGAACAGGTTTGAAGAGCGCTGTATAAATTTCCCTCCACTGGGGAAATGGACAGCTGACATACAGCAGGTGGAGGTGGAGAATCCCTCCTCCTCCCTGCTGCTCTCCTGCTGTTGTTGGGTCCAAATCATATTTTTTCTAGTCTGAAATTTTCAGCTTGTTTTAATGATGATGATAATGGAGGCTGCACTGCAGTCTGTAATGAAAAGTCACTATAATATTCCAGTTGGGAGTTACGTGGTACTCAGTAGTGAGCTGAATGTGGCCAATTAACATAGATCACTATAAACTCACTATTTATTTCCATTATTTATTAACAGAGACACACTATAAGTCTCTGTAGATGCAGTATGATTTGATTTTTCATTAGGCTCTGACTAAGACAGATGCTTCATATGTCTTTCTATTTAAGTTGAAATCCAATTTTCTTCTTTAATTTCTACTGTTTTTTGTCCCTTTTCTCATCACTTTGATTCTTTTGTTTTGTCATCAATTAGCGAGGATCAAATTTGAAGCAACTTATTTATGAAGTGAAATGCTGACATAAATCCAATATATCCCTAGAGAAGTTTGATTTGGTGGAGATTCCAGTTGTCTCCACACGCCTGCTCCTTTGAAGACTTGAACACTGTTTAATTACATTACCTGGCTCTTCTGCTGAGTTGTGTGCCGCCACCTACTGTTCAACAAAACCATGACATCAGTAAAAAAAAGCAGCTTTTTCAAAATCAGGAAGATTAACGCTCCAGCTCTGTATAAAGTATTTGCTTTTAGTGTGAGACATTCATCTCTGTCAGGGTAACAAATCCATCACACACACACGCACTCTCAGACACACATACACACACGGATGCACACACACAAACACACACATATCATGCCATACAATACTCGTATTACAGCACATAAAAAGATATAAATCAAACATTGATTCCTGTGTGTTTCGTGTGTCACCGAGTCAATATTCTGCTATTGATCTTTGAGGTGATTTCATCTCCACATATGCCATGCAGCAATTGGAGGCAATTAAAGCCAATTAAGGAAGTGAAAAGCGGTAATTTGATAAAGCTTTATCGAACTGAGCAAACCAACCAGACCATCACACTGCGATTGGAAAATCCTTTTACAAATAGATCAATTGGAGAGAGTAAATACGCATGCCAATAAAACGACAGGTTTGGCAGCTAAATGGGTCCCGACCAGAAGGGTTCGATGACATCATACTTTGTTGGTTCTGGCAGGAGTCAATAACAGACGAGCTACATAAAGGACAGGCGGGACGGGACAGACAGTGAACCTGCAGGTCTGATCTGAGGTCAGCTGGTCTCCTCTGGTGAGTATCTGCTAACACTCTGTCTCTTCTGGAGATTTAGTCTTTTTGATTTGATACTTTATTCATCTTTTGATACTTTATCCACCCAGTATCATCAGCACTTCTGTTGCTTTTCATTTGTGATATTTAATCCTGATGGTTCTTTTTTTTTTGTTGGCATTTCTGCTTTATTGGATAGTCACAGTAGAGAGAGACAGGAAAGACAGGGGATGACATGCAGCAATAGGATCGTACCTCTGTAAGCCACGCCCCCCTCTCCCTCATGCTCTTAGCTCCTTCCATGAATGAGACAGAGCTGTATTTGAACCTGCAGCTTGCACCAAGCCGGTGATAACTAATGTCTGTCTTCTTTTCTGATTTGCATTGTAGACAAGTTTGTGTAAAGTTTGTGTCTGTTAGAAATGTTCTCATATCATCCCTGACTTTCCCTTCATATGTGCTGTGTCTCAGTACGAGGATGACAGCTTTGAAAGTAAACATGGTTGAGTTAGTCAGGCTTTTCATGACAGAAGCTGAAGAATCACTTCTCATATGCAGAGCAGCGATACTGACAGACAGCAGCAGCTCCCCGTATTATTGCAGGTCTGAAAACTCACTTTGAATTGTGATCATAGGAAACCTTTAAGTTGCACATACTTTAGTGTTTGGAGGTCAGTCATTGAGTTTAATTGGATTGCTGTTGTGAATTAGAATGGTAATTTGCACGTTGGTTTGGTTGAATTTTATTTATCTACACATTAATAAATACTAAATGACAAACAAGAGCAATTACACAACACATACATGCAGGAAAAGTCTCCTAAAACCCTCAAGGAGCTTGTTAGTGGGTTTCCCTTCATTAAAAATTAATAAGTATACACATCAAGTTCATCATTTAATTTCTCTAAAAGGTAGAAGACAATCTGTAAAAGTGTTGAAATTCTCTCAACCCTGGATTTACGTTTCCTACAACTATTTTTGTTTGAATTTTGTTTGAAAAGTGTCACTTTTTTTTTCCAGTGGTGGAGTTTCATTTTGGGAATAAAAGCCCAGCTGTTGAAATGTGGATGTTTGTGTCTGGTCCGAGGTTTAAAAGCCTTCTGTCTGTCAGGAAAGCATCATGCCGCTCATCAGTCTGGGTCAGATGGTTCTGCTGTGCACCGTCCTGCTGCAGCTCACAGCCGCGCTCGCGCCCTGGGACAGGTAGGACACGTCCGTCTGACCGATCACTCCATCTAGTGTTCGGTCCTCACATCTCATTTATCTTAAAACTGAAGTTTCTAAAATCTGACATTAACTAACTAACCCTTAAAGTGAAAAATCTGCCAGTGGATTTATGATTTTTTCCTGAAACAACAAATAGATTTTCATTGAAAACAAGTGACATCTCACCCCAAGACTCAACACTACATGACTTATTAGGAAGGAAATTAATAATAATAATTCATATTTCTATAATCATTTTTATTTAGTTTATTTATATAGCACCATTCATACAGAGAATGCAACTCAAAGTGCTTTACATAAAATAGATTGATTAAAACAAATGATTAAAAACAGTAAATGGATTAAAACCATTACATTACATTAAAATTACATTAAATTTTCAAAATCAAAAATAGTCCAGCCATAGGAATGACCCTCAGCAGTTCTAACAGGATCAACTCATAAAATGGCAAGCAAACAATAAAGCAGAAGAATATAAAACGCTGTAAAGGTAAAAGTGTAATAATTTGGTCCGTCTTGTCTGGTGTGAGTTTCCTCTACACTTCCCTGAAAATGTCTTTTTCTCGTCTCCCTTCAGATTTTGCCTCAATATCCTCTGCAGCTTCTTCTTCTCTTCTCTCTCCACCTGTAGCGCTCACAGGACTAATCTGTCACGGAAAATCCCCCTCATCACCCGTGTGTATTGTCTTCTGAGGGGAAAAGGGTTTTTGGTGATATTGTGTTGATCCCAGAAGGAGGAAAGCAATCTTTTAGCGCCTCAGGAGGCGGCAGGGATTTAGTGTCTGGCTCAAGGACACTTCAGCAGGACGGACACGGCTCTGCAGCAGGTTATGAGGATCAAACCTGAGGCGTTATGCTAATAGAAAAGCTGCGTTGATGATAAAGCCCACACTGCTAACCCCTCCAGAAACCTCAAAATAATACAAAAAAACATCCAGATATTCCACAAACTCACTCTTTACACTGCAAAAAAATGTCAAATTTAAGTTATATTACTTATCATTGACTTATCAAGCTTATTTTAGGATTGTTTTTGTGAAATCATCTCACTGCACTGACAGATAATTTTACCAGTTTCAACAAATGTGACTTTTTTCAGGACTTGTTTCATGTTTCAAGATTTTCTTCATTGTTTTATGATGATTTCTTGAAAGAAGTCATTTTGGCATGAATCAAGTGAAATATATTGAAACCAGCAAGATTATCTGCCAGTGCAGTGAGATAATTTGACTAAAAATATCACAAAATAAGCATGATAGGTCTGGAAACAAGATAAAACTTGATGAAATCTCTCCTGTTAAAATCTCTCTTGAAACGTCTCCATTCCTGTTCAAATGCAATCCACTCTGTCTGTTCTACCTGTGACTTTGAGCTCTTACAGCATATTTATCATTATTATCATTATTTATCATTTCCATTATCATTTCCTACCAAGTCTTCCTCCCTCTGCCTGTCAGGTAGATAATATAGATTAGATATGCAAAAGCCTGGTGAAAGAGTGTTTTAATGTGTAGGTTTTGAGCCTGGTGTGATTTCATTTTGCAGGAACGAAGATGACCTGCAGGGCCTCCTGAGGAGCGACACCAGACAGTTGGACACACCGTCTCTGTTTGGTAGGAACTATGCTGACGCGCTCATGGAGGCCAGGCTAAGGTAAACTGCAGCCCAGGACACAGTTCTGCACTTTTTTGGGCCAAGCTGCAAAATCACAAACTGCTATATCTTTGAAAATGAATCATCATATTTTTTGTGGTGGGATTGTCTTGAAACTCCAGTGGGACGTCCGGAAGTAAGTTTTGAAAGCCAGAAATCTCATCTCCTGGCCAAGTAATCAGATGTCTATTATTTTGTAATCGTCTCCAGTAAAACAGCAACAGACACAAAGTTACAATTGTCAGCGTAATTTTCTTGCAAGTTGTTAAAATGTTACAGTTTTCCAAGCCGGCTGATGTGTCCGCTGCCCGTTGCCATGGTTTTTATTGAGGTGATGATGACGTGTCGGGCTTCAAGACCACATCAAAAAACAAATGGAAACCAAAACAGATTTTGGACCTAGTGCTTATTTTTGAGGCTTAAGTTCCATAGTGGAAAAGGGAATATTGAGTCGTTGGTATTGATCATCAACCCTATCAATCCAATCCAATCAATATATTATGGTCATTTTCTGCTATGGGGCAGGAAAGACCTGAATTATGCCCCTTTAAGGATAATGTTGAGCAAAGGCTTCAGTGGGGTTAAGCTTAGGGTTACAGTGAGGATTTATAATCAGCTGTGTAAAGGCTGAGAAAGTAAGTCAGTAAGTGAAAAGCTTTATTTATAAAGCACTTCTTAAAACACACGGTTACTGTGTAAACACAATGAAAAGTAACGACCAAACATAATTAAACAAAATGGACATAAAAACAATAAATAAACTTTAGAAAAATGCTAAACTATAGAAATGAGTTAGGCTACAACTATAGAAATAATTTACCATAATGTAATAAAATCAGATGTAATAGGGCCCATAAGGTAATAAAAAATCCAATAATGGAATAAAATGAACCTGTAATGTATAGCTTGCTTGCTTGTTCTTACGTTACTGCTAGTTATTATGTTATGGTCAATTATTAAGTTTTGGGCCTTAACAAACTGAAAGGTGAAAATTATGATGCGCTCTGGCGTTGCAGCTTGGCCAAAATGTTCCTCTGAGCCTTAATTCAGCTGGAAACATGAGTCTTCTCTGTATCACAGCTGATAGTTTGCTGATATGTTTGTTTCATTGTCCTGCTCCTCCAGCCGGATCCGGGGGGCGGGGCTGGAGCGGAGGAGGCAGCTGGGCGACATCGAGTTCTCCAACAGATACGCTGAATTCCTGCGGTCGAGAGCGAAGCACAGCTCCATGTGCGCCTTCCTCCGACGCATGCAGAGCGTCAGGAAAAGGTAGCTTCAGTTTTATGCAGTTTGCACAGTGATAAAACACAGATTTCAAGTGATAAAGATGTTGATAAAATACACTGATAAACAACACAGGACACATTGATTCAGCTATTTCTTCATCTGTTCTTAACTGGTATGAACACCACAGAAGAAGAGACAGACAAGTCCATCATGTTGAGGTAAAGTTACAGGAACTGGAGTCAGATTTGTTTTGACCCCCTGCCTCCAAAATGGTCACCAAAACTCTGTTTTCAAGCTACATGTGAGTCATGTGACTTGTTTCCAAGCTCTGGTTGGCTTGCAGTGTGAACAGAATACAACACTTTCCCACTATAGTTCAGACCAAAGAAAACCAGATGTAGGAGTGATTAATAAAAGAGCAGCACCATCCTCACTGCATTAATGAATCCTGTCTGTCTGTCTGTCCTCCTCTGTCTCTCTCTCTCTCTCTGTCTTTCTCTCTGTCTCTCTCTCTGTCTCTGTCTCTCTCTCTGTCTCTCTCTCTGTCTGTCTGTCCTCTCTGTCTCTCTCTCTCTCTGTCTCTCTGTCTCTCTCTCTCTCTCTCTCTGTCTCTCTCTCTCTCTCTCTCTCTCTCTCTCTCTCTCTCTCTCTCTCCTCCTCTGTCTCTCTCTGTCTCTCTCTCTGTCTCTATCTCTGTCTCTCTGTCTGTCTCTCTCTCTCTCTGTCTGTCTCTGTCTCTCTCTCTGTCTCTCTCTCTGTCTCTGTCTCTCTCTCTCTGTCTCTCTCTGTCTCTCTCTCTGTCTATCTGTCTCTGTCTCTCTCTCTCTCTCTCTCTCTCCTCCTCTCTCTCTGTCTCTCTGTCTGTCCTCAGTGGGGTGGAAGCGGACATGGAGAAGGTGAATGTGCTGCTGAAGCAGTACATGTGTCCCGCTGTCCTGTCCTGGCCGTCCGACCTGTAGCTGGGACACAGCACGTCCGTCCCGGCTGGGCTCCCACCGCAGTCCAACAGCCTGGCTCAGACAGTGAAGTCTGGAGCTGAGAAATAAAACCTGACAGGAGGTCAGCATGAGCATGTTGCTGTCCAGGGAAGCCTCAGGGTGTGTGACATACTGCTAGGGTTAATAATTATTATGATATTCAAAGTGTGAACGCTGCTTGTCCACATATCGTTTCTTTACTGTTTGTTGTATGAAGTACCGTATGTGTTTAGTTTGATAAGTGTATGGAGCATTTCACATGTTCCCTCACCATTTGTACATCATGGACTTGCATGCTTTGATTTTAATAAAGACTGTGCTGATAATTCCCATAAAACACGGCTTATTGGTTCGTATGCGTTCTTGTGGAAACCAGGAAGTTTGCAGTGTTTCATGTTTTCTCCTGTTCATTCTCACTACATTATAATGAAGAAAGCACACACACACATGTTGCAAAGTGTTGCACAAAAACTATAATACCCTTGAATACGTTCTTCACTGTGATTATGGGTGTTTCTGTGCTGCCGACCGAGTGTGAATGGATTTTCAGCTGCGGTGCACACTGAAAGTTTTAAAGGACAGTTTTCCCATCAGCAAGTCACACTCTGCAGTAAATTATATGCATATATCCATTGGCATGCTTCAAAAATAAATCTTGTTTTGCAGCTTTATAATTGAAATTAGTCATAAATGTTCAGTCAGACAGGATAAGCACATAACATGTCAATCACCAGAAAAACCTCAGTGAGTTGTGATCAAATAGCAAAACTAAACTACTAATCAAGCTGAAATCACACAAAATGGGGCTTTCCTGTTGTTAATGTGTGTGATCCTGCAATAAGTCAATAAAGTTCCTTCAGTACACTTCAGATCAATATCAGCTCTATAAAGGAATCAGGCAGGATGACGCCCGTCTCCATCTCCCCTCCTCTTTCTCAAGAGGCTAAGCTCTTGCCAGGCCGTCCGTCTAAATAACAACTTGTTCTTAAGTGACCTGCCTGGTACAGTAAAGGTTAAATCAAAATAAAATTAAAAATGACTCCCATTCAAAGGTTCCCAGACTGTCTGTCTCAGTTAGAAATCCCTTCATCAGCCAATCAGATGAAACGTGTTTGGACTGTTCAGCAAATGATAAGAAATGTTGCAATGCAGTTTGCTATTGAAGCCCGTTCAAAAATCGAAAAGTTGAAAATGTAATTGATTTGAATGCTGTGCAGAGCAAAATCTTTTTTCGAACTGCCCTGCTGTAGTACAGTACACACACTCATTCACACTGGGAGCTGACCAGTACAACCACAGTCTGATACTGGAGGCCACTGGGAGCTGACCAGTCTAATACTGGTGGCCAGTATTAACCAACAACCAAAGGCTTCCTTCGCCCAGCGGAAATGTGGAGCGCTTCACAGATTTACATGCAAAATAATTCTGCACACTGCAAATAAAAGGCTAGGACAAAACAGTCTTGTTCAAAAAAACAAATTTATTGCATTAAGTGCCCAACTTAATGCACTTAACTTAATGATATGTACAAAAGAACTAGGGAGCAAAAGTTTCAGCTACATGCTTTCATCAGCGCTTAGAGTTATTTTCCTATTTTTCTAGTTTACAATAATTTGATGAATCTGCAAGAAACTGACCTTCATCTTCATCTGAGCACAACCAGCATCTTTCCTTTTTTCTCATTCTGAACAAGTGACATGTCGTCACATTTGATAAGTGACTGAGAAAACAAGCAGGAATGTCTCTGCTCTCTTGCTGCACAAGGCAAACTGTCTTTTCCACCTGTGTTTGGCTTCTGGGAAAAGTTTTAGTAAATTCACATCAGTATATGACATTAAAATGCCACATGCTGTCCATTTCATCAAGGTCCTCACATTGCTTTAACCTGGTGACGCTGCAGTGTGTTGTCGTCTGGAAGCATATCAATAATTAACATTTGAACTTCACAGTCCATCCTCCTGCTGCAGTTTGAGAGGAAGAGAAGTGATTGGTTACAGTGACATTACTAAGAGATGAGAAACTGAGATATCTACCAATTGAAACAATTCACACCTCAAAGATAGAAGCATTTATGGTACTACATAAATGGTAGCAAGTGATTGAAGTTGGTTGATAAAACACAACACTCTTACAGCCTGGATCTATAAATATTTCACTTAATAATAATTAACTTTGAACAGAGGTGGAGAGAGAACTAAAATGTCCTGCTTCAGTAGAAGTATTGTTACCTTGCTAATAATTTACTTAAGTAGAAGTGAAAGTACTGGTGTAAAAGAAAAAGCGTCTCATTTAAAAATGGATGGGATTTTAAATTTAAGTACAATACTTCAGCGGAAATGTACTTAACTAAAAGACTTAAAAAAATACTCAAAAAAGTACAAGTACACAAAAAAGCTACTCAATTACAGTAACGTGAGTTAGGTGAGATCCCCTCACTGTCCTTTTTTTTAATCTCACCTGCACAGTTTTCTTCATGTGTGTTTTCTGTCATGTAGGATGATTGTTTCACAAAACACACCCCATAGCAAGGGTCAAGGGTCAGGGGTCAGGGGTCACAGCACCCACACAACAAACAGAAGAAATCAAATGTTTCTGTCCCTGGAATGATTACATTACCACTCAAAAGTTTGGACACACCACATTTTTCTTTGATTTTTACTCTTTTTCACATTTTAGAATAACTGTAAAGACATCAAAGCTATGAAATAACACAAATGTAATTATGCAGTGACCAAAAAAGTGTTAAACAAATCAAAACTATCTTATATTTTAGATTCTTTAAAGTAGCCGCCCTTTGCCTTGATGGAAAGGCAAAGGCTTTGGAAAGAAATTCATACATAGGATCAACTTCACTATTTATATTTGTCTAAGAAACTCATTTCAAGCATTTCAGCAGAAGCTTTTAGATCAAAATGGCTTCAAGAGAATGAGAAACACAGAACATTCAGTCAGGTGGGTCCAGACTTTTGCCTGGTCGTGTTTGTTTGATGAAGCAGAGTGAGGGAGAGGAAGAGGAGCCAGGGAGAAGGTTTTTTTTACTCTCTTCTCTCTTAAATGAGTGGAACGGAGAGACAAATTATTATATGGCTTCTCGGCAACAGATGTGTATGTTATTTTTACGAGGGGGAAAAGTCCGCTGTGGGCACAACTCCTGCAGCCATAAAGAGACACAGATAAGGCCCGGCCACAAAGGTCGGCTGTGAAGACTCGTCCGCGTCTCGCTGTCAGGCCGGCCTCCACTGCTGGATCTGGATCGACACCGACACCGACACACAGCGCTGATCTGACACACAGGACGCAGCCATGAACCGGACGCATCCAGAATCCACTTTGAGGATTTGGATAAGCTTTCTACTTGTGTTTTTGCTTCCAACGTCCGTTCAGGCCCAAGCGAGTAAGTACTGAAGTCTACACACCCGGTCTCTGGAAAAGGCTCCTTTATTTTACAGGAGATGCAAAGTTTAGGAGCGAACAACGCGTTTCACTTCCTGCTTCAACCTGGTTCTTTGAAAAACAAACCTGAAGAAGCAGGAAGTGAAACGTGTCGTTCTCTCCTAAACTTTTTATGTAAAATAAAGGAACTTTTTCTAGAAACTTGGTGTGCGGCGAAACATTTTTCAGTAGTGCAGAGGTGCGGAGCTAACCTGAAGCAAACTGTTTTAGTTGCCATAACATAGACCACGTTGTTTAGTTATGAGGCTGTCCATGTGTAGTATGAATATGTAGGTGTAGGGAATTAATATGTAGGTGTAGTGTCAATCAATGGTGTGTGTGTGTGTGTGTGTGTGTGTGGCGGGGGGGGGGGGGGGGGGGGGGGTCATTGGGGTCGAGTTGGCATCATATCTCATTGAAATTGAAATCATTAAATTGAACTGAATAATGTCAGATTTGGACTTCCATAGAATTTATGTTGACATTATGAATGAGATATTCGAATTGACACATTGAGATTTATTTTTATTTTTGTCCTAAATAATGCGACCACAATAAGGAAATGAAATTGCAGATGTGAACATTCAATTTCATTTAAAATATGGCAGGGTTATGCTTTGGAGTACATACAAAACTACATTTGAAAATTGGATTATTGAATTTTAATTTTGTCGTACATTATGCGCACCTATATGAGAAATTGCAATTTGATTTAATGATTTCCATTGAATAATGTCAGACTTGGACTTCCATATATGAAGACTTTCATGCCAAAATGCTATTTATCGATTTTGAGGAAAAAAAGGTCAGTCAGTATTTCACAAATGCACTCATGTCAGCAATCATTTTGTCAGAATAGGTGGCACACTTTTTAAAATGGTGCATATCTCATTTACATTCAACTCTTAAAATTGCTATATGTATAATTTCAGTCATCAATTCATCATTGTCAAATGAATAGTGCTCCCTTGATAGAATGGCTGTAAACCAGTGAGAGCATGGTGGAGACAGTTGGTAGCTTCTGTCTCACACCAGTATCGTTAACCCCTCCCTGAAGAGGATCAACATGTTGGAAGTGATTTCTCCATCTTCCTTTCCCTCCTGCCACCATCTGCTGCCAGAAACTCTTTCAGCTTTAGCTCCGTTTGCTCTGGAAGAACAGAACCTCTTCCTGTTTTGTGCCGTAAAGCGATCCAGCAGATTTCCCTCCAGATCCACCAGGTGGAGAAACTATGGAGGATGCCGAGTAGAGGCTGTTTACTGTAATTATACTAATGTCTCTAAATTAATGTGCTGATGATTTATTGATGTTAAAATGATTCACGTAGCATCTTTAATGTGCTTTCTTGTCCTTAACATTTTGTCACTTACTTTACTGTCGAACTTTTGGTGCTTTCACTTCACACGAAGCGCTGCTCTCCAATACACACTGAAGGGCCAAAGCAATCTCTTACAGTCGAACCTGAAAAGCGATTAAAACACAATAATACCCACAATGCAATGGAATCTGTCTAGGGTTAGGGTTAGGGTTAGGGTTAGGGTCTGATTATCCATTGGCTGAAACGCCAATGGATAATCAGAAATTAGATGTGTATACTGCAGTGTTAGATAGGTTATTTTAAGTAACATGAGCAAGACCACTCAAGTACTCTGATGCTGCGTTCAAGTCGTATCAGATTTTCTGTAAATACAAATCGCCAGCTGTCACATCAACCTGCTAGTGGTAATTACAAGCAGAATATGTGAGTTTTTTTGCGGCGCCCACCTGGAGTCACGACAAGTTGGCAGTCCAAGGTATTAAAAATCAATTCAGTTTATTCACACTAATACAATCAAACGTAGTTACGAAAAGTGACAAAATATCTGCTGCAGTTTGTTTATTGTTGAGTTTAAATTCATCAGTACAAAAGATTTGATCTGAACGTGGCAGAAAACCAAAGTGTGTGAGCAACACTAAAAAATATCAAATGGACTGTTATAACTGAAATGTGACTGAAATGATAATTGCTCAATCACAACCATGTAAAGACATGTGACTGCAGTGTGCAGCTGTTTTAGAGCTTGTGTTTTCCCTGTGTGTGTGTGTGTGTGTGTGTGTGTGTTGTTGGAGAGCATCACTGATGATGATGATCATGATGGCAAAAACTAGGAAGATAAGACGCAGGTTGAAAATAAGCAGATTTATCCTTTAACCTCCGCAGTGTGACAGGTCTCTTCTCTCCGTTACAGTTTGTTCCGCTCCTCCGTCTGTGGACTTCCCGGAAAACAACACGCTAAACGAGGTCGTGGTCGAGATTGCCATCAATGAAGGTGTGACCCTCAGTTTCAAACCCTCTCCTGCAAATCCAGACAACCCATTTGCAATCAGTGGAAAACAGCTAATAGCAGCAGAGGTGTTGGACCATGAGGTAGGGCAAGGCAAACACACCTCAATTAATCCAAATCCAAGAATCACATGGAAATATCTTCATTAAAATTCTTGGAAAAGTTTCTGCATTGATATCGTTATGATGTTAAAAGATGAAGCAATCTCTAAATGAATTGGACTTGACTATTGTGCTAAACTTTGTTTTGTTTGCAGACCAAAACTACTTATGTAACTGAGATCATATGCAGACAGAGTTCTACCAGCATAGAGGTAAGAGGGCTTTGAAAAATCATCATACGCTGAACACTGAGCAACGCACAACAGTACGAGCTGAGAGGAGTGTGTCCCTGTGTTGGAAACTAACCGACTACATGCTACACACTGATCAGGTGATGATGATTCAGTATAGGCTTACCAATAAGATTTCTATCTCTTTGTTCCAGTTCAATCTGCTCATAGTTGTGGTTGTGATCAATGTGAACGATAACCCTCCAGTCTTTCCAGAAAGCCAGTACCAGCTCGACGTGCCTGAGGTGAGAGTCAATGTCTAAATACCTTTAACTCAGTAGAAATTATTAGGGATCCAAGCACGTAGTGCTGGAACCCTATTGTATCGTATTGTATCGTATTGTATTGTATTGTATTGTATTGTATTGTCGTCTTCGTCTTCTTCGCTGTCTTCTTCTCCTTCGTTTTCGTGTTTGTCTTCATCTTCATCTTCTTCCTCTTCCCATAGATTCCTTGGATTAAGACAAATCAAGTGCATGTAGTGTAGTCAATTTCCAACATATTGCCTTAAGGTGGCGCTATAAAATGCCTTCCAAACTGACAGAAATCCTGGGCAAAATGAGTATAAAAAAGGCTACAATTTTCAGGACATACTGTATCAAGTGAAGTAAGATAAATCTTTCGTACACTGGTACCTGCCACAACATTCTGTAGTCGCCCCACTCTGTTTATAGCAAAAACAAACTGTCATCTCATAGCATTGTCCAACTAGACTGTAAGCTGCTGAGGACTTTCTGAAATCCTCATGTAGCTTCATTAGTAACAAGCACAGATCCTGTACAGACCCACGGCATGTGGATCTGCAAAACGGTTAAATTACCTAATTCCACTAACGTTACTTAAATACCAATAACGTTACCTACCGTTAAAGTCTGTAGGGCAGCAGAAGACAAGTTACTGTTTACAAATCCTGTTACTAACACAGGCGAGTTTGGAGCAAATTGTGAAATGCTAAGTTTCACTTTTGTTTTCACACCGGGAGACTCTGTGGATTGAGTACAATGCTGCTGGTCTGCGCATCTCCACATGACAAACATGATGTGATGCGCACATCAGAGATCGATTTAGATAAATTTCTATACACTGACCAACTTTTGATTTTGTGCCTCGAAGCGCATCATCTCACAAAGCAACAGATGACTGACTGACGGCCTGATCTGAATTTGTCTTGTGATATGGGACAAATATAAAAAACAGTAATATCTCAAAAACTGAGCTTACAGTAGATCCAAATGTCCAGCTGTAAATGTTCCAATGAATTGACAGTGTCAAATGTTCAACAGATTGATCAGTTTTCATGAAACTAATGAATAATACTGTGAATACTCTCAAGATGATGTTTGTAAAGCCACGATGAAACTGATTAATAGGGAGCTCTATTACAGTAGATATCTAAAACCTTTCAGTCACAGGCTGCAGTATCACAATACTTCTCCCTTTAGTTATCTTCTCCTCAAGAAGCCATCTGAGGTGTTTGGCTCAGTAAGTAAAGCATCTGCCTTTCTAGTTGAAGATTGTGGGTTCAAATTCAAGCCTCATAGACTACTAGGAACAATAGGCATGTTTTACAATGGGATGTTTACATTCTCACACACACTCGACTACTGTCTTTGCTAAGGTGCTAGAGGCAAAAATCAAAGTGGATGAACAAAACTTCTGCACACTTAGGTCCATGCGAGTTTCTTTATTTAACCAAGTTTTCGGTTTAGTTTCGGTCTAGTCGGTCTAGTCAACTAGATTAAAAAGGCACTCACATGGACCTAAGCGTGCATGAGTTTTGTGCCTCCACAGTCGAATGTTTAGCCATTGTGAATAACTTCTTTAAAAGGCCAGAAGTCCCAGAATTCATAAAATCTATTTGGCTAATTAAATACATTTCTAATTAAAGATGTTAAATTCATATGTTTGAATGTGCTGAACCAAACGTTACAAATGCCAACTAAATTGTATCTTGTGCTTCTGTTTCATCTATCTGTCTGTCTGTCTGTCTGTCTGTCTGTCCGTGTGTGTGTTTATCTGTCTGTCTGTCTGTCTGTCTATCTGTCTGTCTGTCTGTCTATTATCCTAACATCGCTCAACTTGAATTGACATTATATCACATTGACTGCTTGTAATCTCTTTTTCAAAGTTGTCACCTGTAGGCACAGTTGTGGGAAACTTTCCAGCCAAGGACTTAGACCCGGGCACTCAGCTCTACTACAGGCTAACATCAGAGCCGGTCAGACCTTATGTTTTTTCTTATTTCAAATTTTTTTTGATTATCTCTCTGTAGGTTGCGGTGAAACTATTGGCGGGTCTCAATAGTTTGTCCTTTTCAATTCATGCAGGAGGGGTTTACGATGCAAGGGGCCACCAGCTCAAACATTGTTGTGCAATCGCTTCTTGACTATGACCGAGTTCAAAATGTGATACTGACCTTGTATGCTCAGGTGAGTACTGCTTACTGTTCTTCACTTTCCTGCACTGCTGTTTCTTGTTTTTTGCTGAAAGAAGTTGAAGAAGTCTGTAAGGTCGTTAGCCGCCATATCCCATTTGTGTCCAGGTGCGACAAGTTGTGCGTTCTTTTATGGGTCTTTTGGTGCCAATATTGTACTGGACTTTCAGTTGACTAGAACATCTGTTGTTCTGCACAATTCATGTCATCCTGGTCACCAGTCTTCCGGTCTCAAGCCAGCTTCTCTAACCTCTGGGCTACTCTCATATCCAGGTTGTCATGACGGCAACAATCACGTTTTTGTGTTCTTTTTTCTCTTTTTAGGACACACCACACTCACCACCAGTAGAGCCCTCATTCACCGCCACAACCACCATCCTGGTCAACATCACGGATATCGACAACAGATCACCGTGGTTCCAGCCGTGCACCGCGTACGACGTCGGCGGCGCTCTGATCTGTCAGGGCGCCGGCTACAGCGGGAGCGTCACCTTAACGGAACAAGAGGTGAATCCCTTCCTCTACCAAAAAACAGAATTTGGCTCCGTTCACACCGCAGGCCCACATATTCAACCATTTGCTGCTCATATCTGATTTTTGGATAACTGTTCATATCTATGGTCGTAGCCCAAAACCCATAATAATATGAACTGACTGTTGATATCTATTGTAGGATGTAACTCATATCCCATACCAATATGAGCAGAGTAACAATAACAAGAGAAGTCACATCCGTTTTTGTTTCTCACACATTTTGGTTACAATCTGATCCTTCCAGTCTGTCTGTCTTTCATTATGATATTCTTGGTGCAGTTGGTAAATCCGCTGGTTAACACTGGCTGCAGCATCAGTGTGACTGAAGTAACGTCAGAGCGGCCGGATACGTCAGTCACTAGTGATCGGTTCAGATATGTCAATCACTAGTGATCGGTTCGGGGAAAATCAACCCCCCCCCCCGCACAGAAAACAGCTAACAAGGAGGACATCTCAGGCTGATTAATAGAGTTGGAAGATAAAATGAGTCTCTTTAATCCAAGCCAGGGCCTCAAAGCGGCATTGGGAACAACCCACTGAAAATGGCGTTGGTTAGTGATCACAGTCTCTTTCTCCTTGCAGACGGGCTTCTTACCTCTCAAACCAGGACCGGTTTATGCCATCGATGGCGACTTTGGGAGAAACGAAGAGATAACGTACACATTTCTGAGTGGTAAGCTGCTTGGACTATAATAAACAACATCACATTGATCAGCATGTCGCTGCCGAAAAAAAAGTAATTATTATTTTGTTGTTGATGAACAATTTTGGTGTTCTCTATTACTATTTTACTTGAATTGAATGTTTACAAAGTAATTTAAGCGTGTGAGTTTCATGAGCTTTCATGAGCTTAACCCCCATTGTACAGTTACACCCCAGGAAGATCAATAGGGATCCTAATAAAGACTAAAGAATTTCAAAAATATTCTTGCTGCTGTGGCACCTGAATTTCTCCCAGGAGATCAATAAAGTGCAATCTTATCTTATCTTAAAATACATGGAAGTCAGAAAGTCAGAAAATAAGTATTGGTTTTTTTTTATTGCTCATTCCCTTTTGGCAGTGATGTGTTTTTTAGCCTGACTACAGTGATATTTCTGTTTTTAAACCTCAGAGTGGGGCGTTAGCAGTTAGCATTCCTCCAGCTCTTCTAACCTTCTAACTCTTCTTCCCTCTGTCTGTTTCCTAGGAAATGATGCCGGGCTGTTTGGGATCAACGCTGACAGTGGGAACATTACCATGCTGAAACCAGCAGACGTCCTGGGCCCAATTAATCTGACAGTGTTGGTAAAGAGATGCTGCTGCAAAACTTGGCCTCTCTATGCAGTTCTTATGCACTTGTTCCCTTGGCGGGCTGTGTTGGCCTGATTAAGATGGTTGTCCTAGCAAAGTTTTTATATCTCAGCATGTTCCAGTGCTCATTAGGATTTTTTTCCCCTTTAGATAGGATGATATCATTTCTTTATGCGCTGGGGAAGTGGTGTTACTTCACACACAAAATAGCGACTCCTTGCCTTCGATATGTTACGAAAATCCACAGACAGCAGGAATCGTAACTCGGTAAAACATGCTAGAACGTTCATTGTCGTTGATTCTGAAACAGTCCAACCTGCCCACCATGCTGATGATGGTCTCGCAGAGTGTTGTCATGACGACACTGAACGACGGAGGCCTGCATTGGACCAGTAATTACACATAGACCCTTTAAGCCGGCCAGCATCAGGATAGCAATCCTTCAACTTCCTAAAAGTAGTGGTGGCCTCGCAGTTCCCAGCTTCATCCAATATAACTGGGCATGCCACATACAGAAACTCCCTTAGTGGGTCAACAGTGAGACTGATGAGGGATGCTCTGCTCGGGCCCACATGGAGCTGCTGTACACCCAGTTCTCAACTCGCTCGTTACTATCATCTCAACTATCCTAACATCCATTTGTTTGAACCTTTAGTCTCTGACTCTGCACATGGTTAATTTGATGCATTACTAATATCAGCAACCTTTACAATAATAGGGTTTTCTCATCCTTCGCTGAACTATCATCCAAATATGGCCGGCCCAATTCCCACCTTGTCAATTTTCTCAGATAAGGCACTTTGTATTTTCCTCATTTCCCCTAGGTCAAAAATGGTTCAAAATTTGGTTGTGGCCCATAAGTCACTGCTGTGTGCCCATGTTAATACATTACCTCTCATTGGTGGAGCAGACTACAGGCTAGTGTTACATTACTTCTGATTGGTTGGGCTGATGACAGGCTCTTGGGACTCTCTTACCCAAAATGCCTCCAATATGGCAGGAAGAATTAGAACAGCTGCAAGAACACAATGATGAGATCTGGCTTTAGGCTGCACCCATTTCTTATGTGTATCAGTGCTCAAAACAACCAGCATATATGTTTTCCTTTTCCAGGCCACACAAAAGACCAACCGTTTTCAGTTTGCCACCACCAGAGTCACAATCAAGGTTTTGGTTAAGAGTCTGAACCCTCCGAAGTTTGAGAAAGAACAATATGGCGGCTTCGTTTCCGAAGTAGGCGTGATGGTTCTGGACTCCAATAACACGAATGAGCCACTCGTGATCCAGGCGAAGGATGATGACTTTGCTGTCACTGGGGTAAAACACAACAGGATGGACATTGTGCTGTAATAACTGCATGACTCTTGATTCACTTATGGTACGTTCAGACTACAGGCTACAAAGCAACAGGAAGTAATTTGTTTTTAATGGAAGCTGGCGACACAAAGCTACAAACGCCAGCGTGTAAAATGTAGCAGCGTGTCGGCGTGAGCGGCTACAAACGGAAGTTCAGCTGCTTCAACTGTTTTCCACGCTCTGATGACAAATCAAGCTAGCGTAGGGTAGCTATATTTACATTACTAAATTATTAGTAGTAATGTAAATAGTATTATAAGTATTATTAGTTAATAGCACCCAACGTGACGGCATGAACCGCCAACGATCACCCGGCAACACGTTCCCGCTCCGTTGGCGACAGTTGGTACGCCGGACCGTTTCGTAGCTTCTGTAACACGTAGTCTTAACGTACCATTACAGGTAGTGTTTTGTGAGGAACACATTGGGACTCTTCTGTCCACTTGATTTGCAGCACTGACCTATTGATTTCTTTTCAAACAGGGTGTGAATCCTGACATTACATATAAAATTATCGGGGACAGCGATTTCTCTCTCATTGGAGGTTACTTATTCATGACTAAGGATCGTCCGCTGGGTACGGTTTCCTTACAGGTGGGTTTACCGTCCGCTACAGAGCAAGTACAAATCGAAGGGACAGATTGCTGTATTACCCCATTTTTTTATTTAACGCTCAACTTCATCTCTACACTTTTAAGGTGGAGGCAGTGGACACGATTAATGGAGAAACGGCTACAGCTGGACTCACAGTAGAGGTGACATCAGGTAGGATGGTCAAGGCTCTAGCATTTACTTAAATCAACACTTGTTCCTCTGCCTGTTTTGCATTTGATACTCAACATTGCACTTATCATGACGTACAAACCCAGCATGTGAGGACTGTAGGGATGATGAAGAGTGTAAAATAAAAATGTATTGCATCATTGGTTTCCACGTACCGTGGAGATATGGATAAATCAGTAGTGATGCAGCCACTCTCCTTATGCCCATTAGCAATCCAAAGTTATACAATACAGCTAACATCATGACAGGCTAACAACATGACAAAATATGTATGTGTAGATTCAGAACAATCTACAAATTTGTGGTTAAAACTGCTGTGGTGGGAATGAGAAGCAGAGGTGAGGTTTGGGTGCGATGAACTAGTAAGGCAAAAATGCATAATTTCTTCCATGGGCATGCCCAGGACACTTGCGGCAGCTTAGTGTGGATGGAAGGCCAAAATGGAGAAATAAAGATGCGTTTTCAAATGTATCCGGATTAGTGTGGACTAGGCCTCAGAGGTTCGGTCCTGGCTCCGGCAGTCCGAGGCTCAGTTACTGTAATCTGGAGAAGCAAAAGGCAGCATGAGTTGGGCAGAAGGAATAATCCTACCTCACCCTCAGACTGCTATGAGCCTCCTCTTTTATGGCAGTGGTGATGAGGCCTGATGGGCAGCAGGTCTGGAGGGACTCCGCCTCATGTGGATTGGAGTTTGGGAGTGGTGGAGCGATGCTGAGGTCTCCAGGGAGGCTTTGCCGTCATAGCCCCCCCCCCCCCACACACACACACACACACACACACACACCAAGCATTGAGTTGCACAATGCCAGGGTCAGCTTCTTGGAGTTGACGATCACTGGATGTTCCTCAGTCATTTCAAATTTATTTTCCATTTACATAAAAATGCATGGAATTCTTGATCACGAGCCTCATGTAATTCGAGCAAAAACGCATATAAAAGACAGGGTAAAAATAACGACACATAAGAAGCAAGATAAAAAAACAAAAACAAAACATTGCCATCAAAGTGCAATAATAAGACAAAGACACATAAGAAACAAAATGAAAGCATGATAAAACATAAAACGTTGGCAAAGCATGCATAAGTGCATAAGTCTGGGGTGTGCAGCACCGGTTTTGTTGTGAGCGCCTTCGCCATTGACAGAAGTGTCTTCTGCCTCTGGGGTCCAGTAAAACCCGGTCCTTCTGGTCAGGTCTGAAACGTTGGAGGCTGTGGAGGAGAAATGAGGCACGAAGCTGTGATAGTGCCTGGCCAACTCCAAAAAGGCGTGTACCTGTGTTTTGGTGGTGGGTCAGGGAAAGTTCTTGATGGTGTTACAACCCTGGTTCTACAGGTGGTAACAGAGGGACACAAAGGCCGGCCGAGAGCGCACAATCGATAATTTATTCAACAAAAGTCCGATACACAAAAGAAATAAGGATGGGGAATGAGAAATGAGTTGAATCAGTGGTGGAGGTGAGTGGATGCATGTGTGATGTGAGGCAGTGAGAAGGTGTTGTAGGGTGTAAAAATAAGGTACAATAACGCAAAAATCAAAGGAAAAGGAAGTGGGGTGGGTGTGGAGAGGAGTCTTTCTGTGGCACTTGATGGAACAGGCCTTTTGTACTGGGAGTGTGTCCCATCACAGCTAATGACCCTGTGATGGGACACAGGGTCGATCTTCTTCTCCTGGGGCTTCAGGAGGCCGTGGCCGATCTGGCAGCCCAGGTACTGCACCTCGGAGAGTCCTGGGTGGAGTTTCTTGGGGTTGGCCCTCTCCCCAGGCTCTCCACCAGCTGCTTCGTCACCTGCTGCAGCTGGCGGGACAGGTGGAGCATTTGCTGGATCGCTGGAAGAGAAAGGAAAAACAAAACAGCCACATGGTGGAGAGTGGAGACAACTGGTAGCCTCAAAATTAATTTCTCCAAATCAAGACCACAGTTCCCATAAACCCTGATGCTTCCTGTCCCCCCTCTCCCTCTCTGGTGTCACTCTGCATGCATAATCTTCTCTTTTGCTTTACAGAAGAGGATTTTTGTAAGTGATTCTTCCATCGGCCTTTTGCTTATCTTCCATTGCCAGAAACTCTGAAAGCTTTAGCTCAGTTTGCTCTGGAAGAACAGCGACCTCTTCCTGTTTCGTGCCGTAAAGCGATCCAGCAGATTTCCCTCCAACTCCGACCAGGTGGCTCACAACATAAAATACACTGTAGAGGCCAGTAGCGGTTCCCAATCTTTTCAGCAATGGTCTTGTTTGTTTATGACAATTATACTAATGTCTCAGAATTAATGAGATAAAGATTTACTAATATTAAAATGCTATACATACTGTAGCACCTAGATGGGGAATCTATGAGCAGGGGACAGGTGTTTCCTCCATTAGCATGTTTTTGCTGCTCAGCCCCATCTCTCCATGTGCACCAACCCAGTATCTTTCATAAGTCAGTGTTTGGATAAGGTGTCAGAAAGAGAGGAAACAGGAAAATGTGGCAAGATTCAAACAGTGTGCTCTCCTCCCAGGGCTTTCCACCACCAGTGAAGCTCCGAGCACCACAGACATTGTGTCCACAACACCCATAGAGGAAACCACTGATTTTCCCACCACTAACCCCAGCATGACCACTGAAGACAACATCTCCACTACTAACCCCAGTTTAACCACTAAAGACAGCATCTCCACTGCCAGTACAGCACATCCTCACACAGGTAGTCACAAATTTCTCTGAGGAGATTCCCTATCTCTCGTTTGCTTCTCTTTTTTAGTTGCTCTGACGGTCGGTCGGTGCCGAAAATTTCAAAAAAACTTTACTGCGCATGTGGCATTACGGGACACAGCTATTACTGTAACACTATGAGCCTAGCTGCTGCATCACTTTGAGTTTAGCTCAGTTGGTAGCATAGGTGTGTGAAAAAACATGCCGGAGCTCCCAGGTACTAATCCCCGAAAGAGTCAATTTAGCATCAAGTAGGTCGCATCTTATCACGAATTATGTGCTTGTTCATAATCTAACCAAAGACGATTTAGAGATTGACATGTTTTCATCAACATTCAAAGCTTAGTTTCTGTTATTGGACACTGACTTTAAAGTGTTACTTTTTGGGTGAAACCTGTTTTTGGTGACATTTGTTCCTGCAGAAGGTGTGATCGGCCCTGTGGGTGGTTATGGACCAGAGGACATGGCAGCGGTCGGCGCCAGCCTGGCCGCCCTGCTGGTCGTCTGCCTGGTGGTCATCGGGCTCCTCGCCTGTCACATTCAGAAGAGCAAAGCAGACTGGAGGAAGATCTCCGAGGCCAGCGTCTTCCGAAGCTCTATGAGTTCAAAAGTAAAAAGATTGTCAAAGCAGCCAGAGCGCTCTGAAGTTCCTGTGTAGCCTACATGCTGCATTCCCACTGTCGTTTCATAAGAACTTCTTCAATATTTGTGAAATGACTAGACAAGAATTGATGAGTTTCATTCCATAATGAGATTTCCACCAATTGAAAAATGTGACACGTGATAGGCTACACAGGCAAAATTGTCACTGGGTTGATGCTAAAATTGAATATGGAATATTAATGTTTGCTCACTTTAGACCTGTGGCTCCCAAATAGTAACATTTTAAAGAGTATATCTGTTGTATTTTGAAATACTGATTTAATCAAAATATAGAAATTGGAAGCACCTTAATTGTGCAACGTCAAAATATTTATTAAAGCTTCAAAAGCACATAAATGAACAACAGCACTTAATAAACAGGTGAATATACAGTAGCTATATACGCTGTAAACATGCAGAATATGCAGTGCGTGTCGAGCTCAGCGCTCTTCCTCAGGTCAAAACTCGTTGCATATTCTGCATGTTTACAGCCTAAATGTTCAGCTGCTCATCATGCGCCGTTGTTCATTTATGTGCTTTAGAAACTTTAATAAATATGTTGACGTTGCACAAGTAAGCTGCTTCCAATCCCTTTATTTTGATTCTATCCTGTGCCACTTTGGAAGCCCTTTTTCTCCCCACTGTTTTTTGACGTGAAATACTGATTTATAAATATCAGGGAAGATTTTTTTCCCAGTAAGGATATATACGGTTTTGATATAAAAACCATTCAGTTATACTTGACCATCATTCTTTGTCTTTTGTGCTGTTCTTCCCCAGCTGGGTCAAGGTTCAGGCGGTTTGAAGGAGGGCGTCCAGTACACCAACGAGGGTTTCCAGAACGATGAGGATGCAGGCAGTACGGGCTCCGCTGGTCCAGAGGAGGAAAATATAAAGCTGGGTGGAGAGCCGGAGACCAAGACTAGGAACTTGGCCCTGGAAGAGGCCATACTGAAGTCTACGGCTCCCTTGCACGCCCTCCTGCAGGACGACAGCAGCCTGGCAGGCTCAGACAAAGCCGACAGTGAGAAGGAGGTGAAACCCATCCTGACCAAGGAGAGACGCATGGAGGAGGGCTACAAGGCCGTTTGGTTCAAGGAGGACATCGACCCCAACGCCAAGGAGGAAAGGGTCATCATCCCCGAGAATGGAGAGAGAGATGGGGAGGAGGACGAGGAAGAGGAAGGATCCTCTAGTGGGAGGGAGGAAGACGAAGAGGACGGCTTGCCAAAGTCGACCCCAAAGGTTTTCTTTGCTGATGGTGATATGGACAGCGGACTGGGGGTCAAGATCGAGGATCCAGAGGAGGATTCTGAAGACGAAGAAGTGTTGACAGTTGATCTGTGAGAGGAAGCAAAGGGAAGAAGAGAATAAGACTTTGAGATAAGACTGATTTTATTGTACCCCGACTCTCAGCCACTGTTGCAACACTTCACAACATGCAGTGAGAACCTCCCATAATAAAAGCTACTGATGATTATCAGCAATTCTATCGAAACACTGTCAGCTGTTTAATCAGTAACTCATTACAGAGGGCAGAGTGACACAAAACTAAGAATTATCATGCCTAATGTAAAAATAAAAAGTGTAATATTTACAAATTTTGTTTAACATAGTAGACTGTGTGATAAGTGCAACATCTCTCAGTATGTCAGTTTCTTTGTTGTTTTCTTGATTTTTTGTGATTTGAAGAAACTTTTAACAATTTCTATTCTATATGTAAATACTTAATGTATGCAAACTGTTGTCATATGAAGAGAATATAAGAATCCTAATGCTTTTCGTGTATGTAGGAGTTTCAGACTGCTGGATAAGTGCAGTGCAGTTCAGAACTTGTAGGATACCAGCCACAAGGCTCATTTTTTATAGTATGCTTGCTGCACTCACTAGATTTTAATGTTCTAATTAGTGCTGAAACGATTAGTCGATTATAATTTTGATAATTGAGTAATCATTTATCAAGTAAAAATACCAAACATTTGCTGGTTGCAGCTTCACAAATATTAAGATGACCTGCCTTTATCTGTTTCATCTCATTATAAAATGAACACTTTGGGTGTTTTTTTTTGCTGCTGTAAAAGTAAGCAAGCAGTTTGAAGAATCGCTTTGGGCTCTGGTAACTTGTAATGGGCAGTAGTCATTATTTTTGATATTTTATAGACTAAATGGTTAATTGATTGATTGAAAAAATAATCGATAGATTAATCAATAATGAAAATAATCAATAGTTGCAATCCTAGTTCTAATATACTGGTTTGGTTTGCCAGTCTGCGATGCTAGGCCAGGATAGATGCAGGGGACTTTCACCATCATGCAAAACTAGAAATGTGCAAAGTCAAATAGCAGGCAATAAGGAAAGCAACATATCATTTATTGTTATTGATTGTTTGTGATGAAACCCTCCTTCCCAACATGGAAGGGCTGTAAAAAAAAAAGTAAACAGAAATGTACTCTGTACTTTAACTAAATAATTCACCATCAGATATCAGAAGTCTGAAACAGGCCAGGAAGAGGGCTAGTCCAGCACTTCATGTTGTACATAAAACAGAATATCTTAGCTTGGGCTTTAGGTGCAAACATTAAGTAATTTGTTATATATATATAAGAAAGGTGTCTAAAACAAGAATATTTCCATTTGTTTTAATTCCCCTTCAGATAGGCACCAATTACCAGCAGTGGAAAGTAAAAGTATTGCTACTTCCTTGTTATTTAGAAGTAGCAGTAGAAGTAAAAGTACTGGTGTAAAAATCTACTGAAGTAAAAGTAAAAAGTGTCTCATTTAAAATCTATAATCTTACCAGCGGTGGAAAGAGTACTAGACATTGAAGTACTGTTACTTTGCTGATATTTTACTTAAGTAGAAGAAAAAGTACTGGTGTGAAAATCTACTTCAGTAAAAGTAAGTAAAGTCTCATATAAAATGTCCTCAGAGTAAAACTTCCTGAGTTCCTTTTTAGAACAGAGAACGTTATTAGCTGTGATCTTTTCCATGTGATTCTAACAGGAGAGAGGTCAGAGTTCAAACTAGATTCTTTTCACTGGAAACATTAGAAATGACAAAATAAAGTGCAGAAACAAAGTAAAGTCAGATTCCTCTTCTCTTCTTTGCTGACTGATTTTCACTTTGAATGGCTCCACAATCTGCCAATTTACCATTCTGCTGATGGAGACACAAAATCTGTCTTCTGTGTGATGTGATTTAAAATGTAGCTAAGTACAATTCTTCAGTGAAAACATGCTTAAGTAAAAGTAAAATTACTGACATTAAAAAATACAAAAAAAAATTACACAAAAGTACACAAAAAAAGCAAACTACAGTAACGAGAGTAAATCTAATGAGTTACTTCCAGCCTTGCCAAATTATTAATTATCTTGGGGTGAATGTTGTGCTAAACATGACAAAATTCTTTACAGTTGTGACAATACTTGTGACATTATATTTAGACCATGCATGACTCCACCTATCAATGACAATAAAGTGACAGTAAAGGCAGAATAGTTGCTGTAATCAGTCTGTCCTGCCCAGCAGACAGAGATACTCTCATAGCAACAGCAGAACCACAACAGATCCTGGTTGTTCTGCAGTATCAGTCTGTGCTGTCACACCCAGCAGATAACACACTGGGGGAAAAAAAAAGTGATTTTAGAAGAGCAAAAGTCATTTGTTCATTCATTTGAAACATATACAGCCCACGATCATCCTTCTGAAAGGCAACAAGACCCATTTAAACTTCTTGCAGATGTGAAATGACAGATGAAACGGCTGATTTAATGTTTTGCTCGTTTGCTTGTTGCTTCTGTAACATGATGGAACTACTTAAGAATTTCAAAAGCAGAGAGCGCCACTGGATATGAAGAGAAGAACATCCAAGTAGTGACTGGAAGGTGCTTTTGGTAATAAAAAAAAAAAAAAACATCCCAAAAAAGAAGAGGACCCAGGCACTCTCCACTTTTCCACAACACTTAACTTGAAGTGCAATGTGTGTAAATAATCTTCAGATAAACATCATCAGAAAATTAGGTGAAATTGAATATCATGTCATTAAGTATACAGTTGCCCCATAAAGTATTCATCCCTCTACTTTTTTGGAACATTGTGTTTATTATATTAGGATTTTATTATAATTACATCATGCACTTACAATGCTTCTAATGCACTTATGTTACTTATAATGGCTTATGAGCACTAAGTAAGTCATGTGTTAACAATAAAATGTAATATTTGATCACCGCATTGAACTTTAAATAATGCACATTACATTTTGGTGCATGACATTTGTAAAGATTAAACAGAAATTGACAGATTAAAAAAAGTAATTTTATTTAAAATTGCATAATTCCTTGGCTCTCTTGTTATTGGACTATAAGGCTTGTTCCTGTAAGAAGCACCAACACCAGTCTCTGCTGCTGCATTCATACTGCAGGTTAACCAGTATGTCAGACAGTTAGACAGTAAGGACAATAAGGATCAAAGGTCAAACAACATTGAATGATGTAGCTTATGAACTCATTTCACTTCAAACTTAACAGTATGACATTTATGACATGGGCAAAAAGTCATTGTAAGATGTAAATTTGAGTTGTAGCGTTTTATTGCAATTGGTGTAAATTGAGAAGACCATTAAACAATAATAAAGCAGCAATAATCTTTTTAAGAAAAAAACATACACTCCACAATGTCCTGCTTTAGGACAAATAAAAAGGGTTTGCTTTCATGGCAGTGGTTGCATGCTGCCCCCTGCTGGGCCTTCAACTAATCACAGGCATGCTGGCACGTTACGTTCTTGAAAGATTTTCAGCTTTACCTCAACGCGTAAATGTTCTGCTGCAACAACCATCCATGAAAATGAAACGGATCAAGAACAAATTAAGGATAAGCGCAAATGGGCTGAATCACAGTGAGCCTAATTGGTTGGGTGAAAAACAACATTTAAGCATCAAGCTGAGTGTGTGAGTGCACAGTTGCAGGTCCTGTAACAGAAAAGCCAACATCAGTCTCCTGTCAGGACTCCTGCATCTGCAAATATGATGTGTGGTTTGAGCAGGGAGAGGGTTAGGTTCAGGTAGGAGGGTTAGGGTTAGGGTTAGGATACAAGGGTTAGGGTTAGGATACAAGGGTTAGGGTTAAGGTTAGGATACAAGGGTTAGGGTTAAGGATACAAGGGTTAGGGTTAGGGTTAGGTCATAATAACAGCAACACACTCAGAACTATTTCAATGGGAAATTTTATTAAAAAATCAATTGGGTGTCAAGATTTTGGCCATAGCATCTTTGAATGTAGTTTGGCTGTAACAAAACGGTGTAGAAAAATACAAAAGGTTCGAGGTATACATCTTTGCAGTCTCATGGTTAAACATTCACTCTTTCAGCACTTTAAACTTTGGTTTACAAACTTGAATTAACTGATTGAATTACACTTTTATTTAATTACATTCATGAGGACATTCAACATATTTTTGACATTTCAAATTAGTCAGATTCACTGCTGGTCTCAAGTGAAAGGGAGAAATGTTTTTCCTTACTCCAATTTAAAATTAGTTTATAGCAGCTGTCTTTGGTCTCTGCAGGTCTGCCGGCTGATAGCACAACCATACAAGGCAGTTTGAAGAACTGCGTCTGGTTTTTGTCACTTGATATTATGTAGACAGATTTGTCAGGGCGGTTCTTCAAAGGCTTTCATCATCTTGGCTCAATAACAACTCCTTGGCACAAATTTGGTCAGCTGCTTCTTCTTCTCTAACTCATTTAATTGTTTCCAAACTCACAAAGCAATGGATTTTGCTTGTGTATTTTACTGGCACTAGATGGTGGTAACGACTCTTCGTTTGATAGGTACTAAGTGAAGAGTGTGCTATTCCAAAATGCTCTATGTCCATTTTGGAAAATAATCTTTACCATCTTTCAATATCTTTACAATATAAAGAATTACCGTAAAACTTCAATTAAAAGCCGAGTCCCAATTAAACGTCGAGTCCCTTTTACTGGCCGGGTGTGGCTACACGTTTTGACAAATAAAGGCCGGTCTCAATTAGAAGCCGGTTGCCATTGACGCTGTGAAGCAGTTTATTTTATTTTTTTACTTGCATTCAAACATCAGTCACATTTGCTGATCGCCATGGCGGCACAGAGAAAAAAGTACGACCTGAAATTCAAGCTGTCAGTTGTCAAATTTGCTGAACAAAACTCAGGAGAAGCAGCAGCAAGACATTTCTCCGTTGATCTTTTTTCGGCTTTCATCCTTTCTAAGGTAGGCTACTGGTATTTTGATACGGGTCTCTCTCTCTCTCTCTCTCTCTCTTTCTCTCTCTCTCTCTCTCTCTCTCTCTCTCTCTCTCTCTCTCTCTCTCTCTCTCTCTCCCTCTCTCTCTCTCTCTCTCTCTCTCAGTGCATGAGGTTGTCCTAGATGCGCTGTCTCTCGGAGCGAGATCAAATGAATGATTCGTAATTGATATGCTATTCGATAGCCTAATTTTTATACAAGTAATATTCATACTGGTTTAAATAAACAATTTGATAGTATTTCCCATCTTTGCTGAGCAAGAGTTTTGTGCGGAAGGAATTAAAGGCCTGTCCTATATAGACGCCTGTCCCAAATATAGGTGAGTTCAGTGTTTGAAGCAAATAAAAGCCCGGGCTATTAATTGAAGTTTTACAGTACTTTGTGAAAGTGTTATCATTTTGACAACCAAGGACTTAAGTTACTTACTATCCTTTAAAAAGTACCAACATTTTATGCAATCGATTATTTTCTAACAGTGGATTTCGCTTTTCAAATGGTGGGAATCTCATTTTGGAATGAAAATCTTTAACAGGAATGGTAAATATCAGTGCAGGGCAGACATCTTCTCCATTGGGCTTTTCACAATGCACATTCTTCAACTTAACCCAGGGTCCAAACTGGCTCAGTGGCAACAGTTTGACCTGAGTTTACTTGATATTCAGGGGATAACGCAAAAATCTTGTGTGAAAAGCTGGTCAGCCCAGAGCTAAGAGCCATGTTGGACCAGGGTTTACGTAGCCTCCATACCGGCTGTTCTCTCTTTCGTCATGTTAAACTGCACGCCGAAATCTGAACAGTTTTATCACCCAAATACAAAGTAAACTCAGGTGCCAGTGTGAAACAGGGTTAAGCTAGTTGTCAAGTCAGGGTTAGAGAGACACCGTTGGACTGAGAGTGTGCAGGGTGAGACGCCTCCATGGCAGAAGGCTCTAGAAGAGACAGGTGCTGTAGATGGTGACTTTGTGGCTGATCTCCTCCAGCAGAGCCTTGACAGCCTTCTCCAGGTCCACCAGCTGGTTGGCCTTCTCCTCCAGCGTCCTCTGGTTGTCTTCGTACGACTTCTCCAGGTCTGGACCGAGGAAAGGGACGGATTAGAACAAACTCTGACTGAACTGATCATTTCATCACTGATCCATCTGATTGATTTAGTGTTTAGATAATGTCAGCTTGTTAGCTAGCTAACCATAGTATCTGGTCAGCTAACATCACTGTCTTGTTGTTAACACATCTGATTAGCACACTAGCTAACGTATCTAGCAGCAGCTAGCGTTAGCATGTTCACATTAACATCAGTGTGTTTGCCGGCTAGTTAGCTAGCTAACAGTTTGTTCAGGTTAACTGAGCTGACTCTTCTCAAGCTACAACTCAGAGTGTTTTGGAGTAGAGACTAGGGCTAAAGACAAGACAGTTTACTGTGTCACAGTAACCAAATCCACCTTATCACACTATTCACTTTTACTGAGAACGTTACTGAATGGATCTACAGCCACACCACAACAAGCTGACTCAGCTAGCTCTCTGCTTCTAGCTGCTTGTTATTCTCCAGTGTTCCTCCATGATGGAGACCAGCTGGTTGGCAGCAGGTTGGCGATGAAACTACAAAGCGTCTACAGCCAGAATATGAATGTTATCTTAAATGTGGAAAATGGCACACTGCACGGTCAGAAAGGTGTAAGGTTTGGCTCCCACTGTGGCCACACATGCTACAAACATATGTAAGGCGCTTTAGATAAAATCATACACCAAATGGCCTACGTCCACCAAATGGAATATGTAGTATTTTTAGTATAGTAGTAGTATTATTTGAATATTGTGTTCATATTGTCAGCAGGACCACTCAGTCGTCACATGACCAGCTCTGTGTGACCAATCAGATGTCAGTATGTCACCTTTCAGCAGCTGCAGCTTTTTGCTGGCCTGTAGCAGCAGGTCTTTGGCTTCCTGCTGTAGTGACTCCGCCCTCTTCTTGGCATCGGCCACGCCCCCTGCCTTCTGCCTGATTAGGTCTTCCACTGTGGAATATTTATCCTTTAGCTCCGTGTCCAGCTCCTGCACGCACACACACACACACACACACACACACACACACACACACACACACACAGATTAAGTATAAATTAGATCTTAACTTGAATTTATACACAAAGTAATAAAAACAAAAACACAGTGATTAAATATGGCTTTTATTTTCTTTGCGCTCTCTACTTGGAACCGCCTGCAGAGGGCGCTACAGCTCCACAACCTAGTCACTCAGTGAACTTCAGGCTTCTGTAAAGTCTATGGAAACAGAATCTATTAAAAAATTACAAATGTTCCAATGTTTGTTTTCATTTTTTTCCTCTGGTAAATACCGTTGTTGTATTGTTTTTTTCTTGCTTTTTTTATGACTTTGGTGTTTGTGTCTATATACGTGTGTACTGTTTGATTTCTCTAATTAATTTCTAATGTTATATTGTGAAATTCCATTTTTTTTACCTCAAAAAATTAAATTAAACTTCCTGAAATTCCAATTCAATTCCAATTCTGTTTCTTGACCACAGACCTTTTTGACTTGCTCCGCCTCCTTGCCGATGGTCTCTGCGTCCTGCTGGGTCTGTTCAGCGCTCAGCGAGCTGTTCTGGGCTTTCTCTTTCAGCAGCAGGACGTCCTGCTCCAGCCGCTGCAGCCTCTGGGTGGCGTTGTTCAGTTTGAACTCAGAGTCCGCTGTCTCCGACTCCACCTGTGGACAACATTTACAGTGACATTTTACATTTTATATTTCTGTCATTTCACTGACACTGTAGATAACAGCAGAAGAGTTAAACAGTACTCCTACAGGAGTTAAACAGTACTCACAGAGGAGTTAAACAGTAAATCCTACAGGAGTTAAACAGTATTCACAGAGGAGTTAAACAGTAAATCCTACAGGAGTTAAACAGTATTCACAGAGGAGTTAAACAGTACTCACAGAGGAGTTAAACAGTACTCCTACAGGAGTTAAACAGTACTCACAGAGGAGTTAAACAGTACTTCTACAGGAGTTAAACAGTACTCACAGAGGAGTTAAACAGTACTTCTACAGGAGTTAAACAGTACTCACAGAGGAGTTAAACAGTACTCACAGAGGAGTTAAACAGTACTCACAGAGGAGTTAAACAGTACTTCTACAGGAGTTAAACAGTACTCACAGAGGAGTTAAACAGTACTCACAGAGGAGTTAAACAGTACTCACAGAAGAGTTAAACAGTACTCCTACAGGAGTTAAACAGTACTCACAGAGGAGAGCAGGTTGTTGGTGTTCTTGATGTCGGAGGTGGCCTGCTGGACCGCCTCGCTGGCAGCAGTCTGGGCTTTCTGAGCCTCTTCCAGAGCCTGTTTCACCATCTCTGCTGTGTCCCTCACATCTGTCGCCTCTTTGCTGTGGGAAGCAGTAACAAACACACAGGAACACAGTTAGGTTGTATTTTAGCTGACAACAACCACAGTCTTCTACTGGTGGCTGCTGAGCAGGTTTACTGGAGCAGTTATTTTCTTTGCTTGTTTATTTAACAGGGACAAATGCATTAAATATTGTTTCATATATAAAATACAAATTAGATTGGGAGAGTGTTATACATTCATCCATATTTCCCCAGCTGGCGTGGAGATTGGAACCGGTGAGCCTCCCATCACAAGCCCTCTAGGCTACCAGCACCCACAGCTGTCCTTGTTGTAAGTCCCTTCCAGAAAAGACCAAAATGTAAGAGGAACACGTGGATTCTCTGTGGTGAGGGCGTTACCTGGCTCTGCGGGCCTGTTCCAGCAGGGCCTCGGCTCTCTGGATGTCGTTGGCGCTCTGGTTGAGGATGGTCTCCACGTGGCCCAGGTCTCCAACCTTCTCCCTGATCTCGTCGGTCAGGTTCTGCAGCTGGGCCGGTGTGGTGGGCATCTGCATGGCCAGCACCTCGTTGGCCACCGCCTCGATACTCTCCAGGTCGGCCGCATCCTCTACATGGAGCCACAGGAGAGAGCTACATTTATATTATGTTTACATTTTAGACTTAAACTGGAAAAATGAACACCTATTCTTACAAAATTATTCTCAAAATTAGAATAATTTATGGTACTATTTAAGTGGTAGGAAGTAACTGAAGTCCCTGGATGGTAAAATGACCAACACTCTTGCCTCAACATCTAATATTATTGAGTAATATTATTGATATTCCTGTGTCCCTGGAATGGTTCTGCATGACACAGAAGTGCTAAACAGGAAGTGGAGAGAAGGTCGACGTACGTGTGAGGAAGTCTCTGATCTGCCGGATGAGGCTGCGCAGCTCCTCGTTGCTCTGGTCGACCCGCTGCTTGGTCTGGTTGGTCTTCAGCAGGACGTCCTGAGCGCTCAGCTTGGCCTCGTCCGCCTTCACCTTCGCCTCCGATACCTGGAACAGCATCATGGTTAGGATCCACGGTAACACACGGTCCATAGGTCATTTCCAAAACACTACATATCGTTTTTGCAAATTATTACCTGAACGACATTGTTCAATATAAATATAGAGAATCCGATCTGTAGCGGTGTTAGAACTTGAGTGATCTTGTATTCTTTTAAAAAGTAATATAATTTACTTTAATGTTGTGCTATATCATTTTGTTAGAGTGTCACTTGAAATGGTGAAACCAAACTGTTGTGTTAGTGATGGATGCTGAAGACCTGGTTCCAGGGTTCAACCGATATGGGATTTTGAAGGCTAATACCAATATTTTTGGATTGAAGCTGATGATTGCTGATATTTTGTACCAATACTCAATATTTTTTCATTCCCACGAAAAAAAAATCCAAAAAATTATATCTAGACACTAAAACTCTCCATTGAAACCCAATAATAATATTGATATTAATAATAATTCATGCATACTTGTGTGGAATCCAATCAAAATGTGGCATTAGAATCAGTTCAGGTTATGGGCTTCTGTAGACATTTAGTATTATTCAATTATACTATAAATATGTAATCAAATAAACTGTATCCTATCTGTCATATTGTAAGTGCATGACAGTGAACCATCAGTCTAACCCTCGTTCAAATAATATGTATTATAAACTTCTGATTTATGCATTTGAGATGATGAATGAATCCAAGTGTGATACACAAAGATACTGAATAAGAAAAACATCCAGATAAAACTACTACATTCAGAGGAATAAAATACTGCTGAGCTATTAAACTCCCATGTTCTCTTTTCTATTCTCACCATCTTGGAGAGCTTCTCCACCTCCTCCATGGCGTTGGTGATTTCCTGGTCCGACTGTCTGGCCTTGTGCCAGGCGGCGTGGGCCAGGCTGACCAGGCCGTCGCATCCTTCGCCGCCGCACTTCCTCTTGCCCTCAGAGTCCAGACAGCTCAGTCCGCCGCAGGGAGAGCCGGAGCAGGCGTCCAGGCCCGCCGGGCTGCCGCATGTCTGGAGGACGGACGACAGAAAGCAGTTAGAGACGAACTGAAACGCTTCCTTGCAAATTCTCACTTTTTCTGTACATAAGGTATGGCTACAGAGGGGAGCTGTAGGCTGAAGGAGTAGTGTTAGCATAATACAATACAATCCTTCACAGATACATCTAATATTGATTATGAACATGGTCTAGTGTTGGCTGTGTATTTTTATATGACCCCTATTTGCTCTTTTCTTATTTAAATGCAATTTTTCTTTGCTGTATAATATTACTATTTGGTGCTACAGCAAACCATTTTCCCCGCAGGGATCAATAAAGTTTAAATTTTAATTCTATAGCCTTCTTTCCAGATGAACGTCGATAATGATTGGTCATGCTATAGGGAAAGACATCAATCATATTTAAAATCTTGATATTAATATACATGCAGGGATAATTGTGTATTTTTTGTAGAGCTCCAAAATTGTTCCTCCTTCTAATGTAATGTAATTGTGTACTTTCTGTATCTAATCTCATCTAATCTAATTGAAGCATCACACTTTCAGTTCCAGGCTCGGACTAAGTCAGGTCAGTGTTTGTTATCTTTCCTACCTTCTCGCTGAGCTCTGACAGGTCCAGAGTCTCCAGCTGTCCTGCCAGGTCGTCCAGTCTCTTGGCGTGCTCCTTGTGTCTCCTGTGGAACTCTGCTTTGGTCTCGTTCATCTTGTCCTCAGCGGCTTGCCGTAGGGCGGCCGAGTTTTCCACCGGACTGCCGGGGTCGCTGGTGGAAGCGTTCGCTCGAGCCTCGGCGGCCTGAGACTGCAGGTAGTACTTCGTGACGCTGTCCGTCGCTCCTGGGAACAGACAGAGACCAAAACAACTGAAGACCTTCATCCTTCTGGTGCTTTTTAATATTTATCTGTTGTTAATAACTCTCTGGCTTCTGGAATTTTCCCATCCAGTTTTAAGCATGCAGAGGTTCAACCCTTAGAGAACCCTACCTTGAACCCTATAATTTAAAATGATTTTAGACCTATTTTTGAAAGTCCCTTTTTTATCTAAAGTTGTTGAGAAAATCATTTTCTCACAGCTAATGTCTTTTTTTAATTTTAATAACACATTAAATAACACAAAATTCCAGCCTGGCTTTAGACTCCTGCAGAGCATAGCCACAAAAATTGTTTCTCTTATTCTTACCATTGAAATTATTTGAAATTTAGGATACATGCCATAGCTCCATGCACTAGTCAAAACAAAACAAACAAAATATATATGTTTGCTCATGGTTGGTGAAAGTGAGCGTTCTCTAGATCACAAGAATAATAGAATAGCATCTAACTTTTTGCAGATCAAAGTGCATTAGCAAAATCAGTATCAAACTTGGCAACCTTGTCTGGAAAGGCATTTCAAATTTTCATTAAATTTAGCCAAAAAGGGGCACTGTAGTGACATTTCAAAATGTAATAAAGTCACACAAAAAACTCCAAACTTGGTATCCAGATCCAGCAATTCTTGTGTTACAAATTTTCCTCTTCGACCACCCAAGTCCAGCATAATGATTATGTTTTGATCTGTGATGTGGGCGTGTCCTCTGCAATAATGGCATATAACTGAGTTTAAACGTCATTAGGGCTCGAACTCCGGAATTGCGGCTAGCGACTATATTTATTATAATTGTCCTGCCCCAAATATTCCTCGCTGGTCTAGGACCTTCTGGTCACGAGGAGACTCTGACCTCTAACCTCTGGGCTACCGCCGCCTTACAATATGGCTGCCATGCCGCTCCTTACCTCTGATGTCAGAGTTCTTGATGAACTCGACCTGGTCCAGCAGCTCCTGGACGGTGCGCTCCAGTTTCTGAGCGTCTTCTCTCAGAGCCTCCAGCTTGGCGTCGGTGCTGTTGTCCTCCACCTTCACCTGGACCAGCGTCTCCTCCGTCTGGTTCAGCTTACCGCTCAGCTCAGACATGAGGTCGCTGCACAACAGACAGGCACAGTTAAGATGGCGGTTATATGTAGATATTGTTATTTTTCATATTATTTATATTACTGCCTTGCTGTTTTGTGATTATACTGTATTTATTAATAATAACATGGTGATAAAAGGAAATAACAAGTGTTCTGGGAAGGATTTTTAGCTTATGGAGTCATTTTTTACAACATTACATAGTTTAATTTAGGTTTTGCTTGTTTGTTGTTCTTCTTTACAAGTAGGCTTAATTATTTGTTATGGATGTAATGTTAGCATAGTAGGCCTTGCTAAGTGTATGATAGCAGTAATGTTAGTTGTTAAGGTGTAGTAGAGGCTGCTGTTGGTGATGTGAGTTTATTACATTATTTGCTGGTTTGCACTTGTTATTGTTGTTGTTTTATATATTATTATATAAACGTACGTAGCCTGTTCCAGCAGGTCCTGGATCTCAGACAGAGGCTGGGAGGCTGGGTTTTGGGACAGGATGGCCCGGATCTCCCCAGCGCTCTTCTCCACGTTGTCAACAGTCTGCTTGTAGGGGCCGGTGATCCCGCTGGCCTTGATGGTGTTGACCTTGTTGACCAGGCGGTGGGTCTGGTTGGTCAGCTGACCCACGACGGCGTCCCACTCGGCGAAGCACTGGTGGCAGCGCTGGCAGTCGGGGAAGGTGCCGGAGAAGCCCCGGGCGCAGGCGTCACACCGGGGGCCGGAGACGCCCTCCACGCAGACGCAGTGGCCGCTGGCCTTGTTGCACTGCTGCTCCGCGATGCCTCGAGGGTCACAGTCACAGGCTGCAGGGCAAACAGCGTGAGGATCAGACATACAGGAGGCTATTGGATAGACGTTGGTAGAGTTGTAGGAAATGACACTGTTTACCCTCCGTAAATGTGTCACTGTGGAATGTGAAAGACTGGCAGCACAGTTAAAGCTCATAGCAGCCTGATCCAAGACTTCCAAAAATCGCCGTTGTTACTTTGTATTGGATTGAAATAATTGTTAATTGAAAAGCATGGAGTGTCACTGTACCTGTTGACCTATTCACCTTTAATCAGACCTTTAATTGCTGTGTGGTCAAAAATGGATGATCACAAAAATCCTTTGTTTTTGTCAATTTAGCGTTAGGAAGGAGGTGTTTACAAGTCCTGACTTTACAGCTTGGCCAAAAAGTCTCAACACACATTACCTCTATGACCTGGGGAGGGGAGGGGGGGCTGGAGGGAGGGGGGGGGGGGGGGGGGGGGGGGGTCACAATGGTGGGATGGAGGAGGGATGGGGAAAGAGGAGGATGTTTGCCTACTTCAAAGGCCGTGTGGAGTGTGTGGTGAACAAAAGGCTCCATCATGGCCTCCTGCAGTCAAACAAACCCCCGGGCAGCTGCTGACAGGCAGGACGGGACTATCTGCCTCTCTGTGTTTGAACACACACACTCACACACACACTCACACTCAGCGGCAAGTCAAGACCTCCTCGTAGAAGCCAAATAACAACGTGTCGGCTCTCACTTGATGTCTGACTTTTATTCATCTTGTAATGAAGAGTTTCACTCCGGTATGAGATGTCCACCATTCGAACGATGTGACACCTTCGCTCACAAAATAAAACAAATGACCGTACGTTTTGAGGGAGGGAACGTAAGTCTTTGGTTGACAAAGTGTGAAACTAGATTCTCTATACTTTAGAGATACTGAACTTCAGCCAATCATCTCTTTGTTTGTTTCAAATTGGATACATTTTGGAAATTAACTCTTTTAAATGTTTCTGTTTCATGTTGAAAATCGTCTATAAAACCGTAGGCATACCGCTCGATCAGACCTGCCATCAAGCAGGCGGTTCACACTCCCAGTCTGCAAACTAAACAGACTCAGAAACTAATCTGCGACACAGTCCATCACACTGCTGAATAGACAGAGAGGAAGACTGAGGGACTGGTGGATGAGGAGAGAGAGAGAGAGAGAGAGGAGGACAAAGGGACGACATCCTCCTGTTTTTATGTATATCTCTGCACTTTTACGCAAGACACATTTGTGGAAAACAGACAATAATAGACAAAACAGACAGTCTAATCTGGTCTTCTCTCTCTCTCTCTCTCTCTCTCTCTCTCTCTCTCTCTCACACACACACACACACAGACAAACAGACACACATACAGGCATTCAATCACTTGTCACCTCCCTCCTTTGCTTTCCCATTGAAAAAAGGGACTTTGGACTTTCAGTCACCTCAGAGTGCTGGAATGAGAGTGGAAATGAGGGCTTAGCTCTGGAATAATCCTTGTTTTGTGCCTCAGACACACACACACACACACACACACACACACACACACACACACACACACACACACACACACAGCGACTGAAGAGGCTCCTCAATGGAAATGTGTTGTGAATGTGAGCTGTGGTGAGGTCCTGTCCCCCTTTTGTCCCTTTAGGGTGTTAACTGGTTAAGTGGAGGCTTCACTCATCACTACCCACCCTCTCCAGACACACACACACACACACACACACACACACACACACACACACAACCCCCTCCAGCATGACAGATTAAAGCTCAGTGTGTGTTTGCAGTGTGGAAGAATGACCACATCGTCCAGGTGCGAGGGGGGGGGGGGAGTGTTTTTCCTCCTCCATCCTCTCCTCTCCTCTCCCCGACAGCAGACTAAACACACTGCGGCAACACAAACATTCCTGACATCAAGCCGTTTAGTGACGACTTTTTTTCCCCCAAGGATGCTTTGAAGGCATTTCTGCGTTATTAGATTGCATGCAGTGCAGAGTGGCAGGAGGGACGGCGGAGGGGAAGGCAGTGACACGTGACAGAAGCTACGAGCTGCGTTCAGGCTCACAATGTCCGTTTTGTTCGTTCCATCAAGGAGGAAATTGTCTTTTCGCCCTCTGGTTGAGACTTCAAGACGTGGAAGTGCCTTGCTCAAGGAAACTAGAAACACGAGAGACTGAACCACGGCTCTCTAGTTGGGCGGCAACCTCACCAACCACTAGGCCATCCTGACAATGTATTTGCCAGAAGTGTGACCAAGTCAACTTTACTCAAGTCCCAAGTCAGTCTCAAGTCTTCAGGCATAAGTCTCAAGTCAAGTCCACGTCATTAATGTCAAGTCCCAAGAACAGCAAGTCAAGTCAGAGCAAATCAAGAGTCCAGTATCAATTTAATATCTTAAAGAAAACTAAATATCTAGGACTTTTCAATGCAATATGGTTTTAATAGGATAAAAACTTGGTAAGAGCATCATGAGTTTGATTTCTATAATCAGTTTCAACTTCAATAAATTCAATCATTCCATACAAATTCAGAAAACAGAATTTAAATTCAGTCGTCTGCTGGAACAAATCTCATCACTTTCAATCTAAGTCATTTACACAAACATAAGATCTCAAGTCAAGACTCAAGTCTTCTCCTCATGCATCAAATCAAGTCTCAAGCAGTTACAATGGTGACTCGAGTCTGACTTGAGTCCAAGTCATGTGACTCGAGTCCCCACCTCTAGTTTTGCTTTTATTTGGGACTGATTTCAAGGTGTTAGTATACTGCTTCATTAACTTACATATGGAGCCAGGGGGGAAAGTGTTAACTGTTGTTACTTAACATTGAATTTTAGGACAGTAGTAGTAAGAAAAACGCTCTCTTAGAAGAACAAAGGGTTTTAAAAGACTATAAAATAGCTGCTCCACAGATAAGTAATATAGCTTGATGAAAAGTTAAGAGCCCCCTCAGTAAAGTTTATATTTCCTTCACAGTAAAGACGTTTTACAGGAAATATCTGAGTCAGATCTGTAATCTGCAGAGCTGAGACTGTCCTCCCTCTCTGCTCAACAAGCATCTGCTGTGTGTTACAGAAGATAAGATTATAGCTAACCACTGGCTCTGGTTTTGCAACATACAAATCCCATCTGGCTTCAATTCGATGGTCTGGGAGGATGCTGTGTGTGTGTGTGTGTGTGTGTGTGTGTGTGTGTGTGTGTGTGGGAGGGGTCTTTCAGTCTTTCACCAAAACCCAAAACACACCACACCTCTAATGGTGTAGAAACAAGCTTTGATATTCAGTGGCAATGAGCATGGTGACCTCAACGAAGCAGATGTGGTGTGTTGAAACTCTGAGAAAAATGGGGCACCTCAACATGTCATGTCCATCTTAATAATGAATTTAATCTTGTATTCCATCTTTAAATATATTTTTTTCATATAAGTGAAAAAAAAAATGCACCAACAGAGTGACAGTTTTCAGAAACCAGTGACAATATCTCAAAATGAGACATTTCCCTCCAATATCACTAAAATCACTTAAAAAAAAATCTTGAAACAAGTTGAGCAATCAAGTGAAATTCTCTCATGTTAGAGGCAGACTGCGTTCACAAATGAAGAAGTGAAGAAGTGCGAGTTACAACTTGCCATAAGGGAGATTTAAGATTCAAGACTCAGGATATTTTATTAACCATAGAAATTAAGTTAATTAAAATCACAACACACTACCACACTACAATTACACCGCCTGTCACTCAAAAAACAACCCATCAATAAATAAACATCAATAAATACTATAAAAGGTCCAGTCTCTTGGGGTTGGGGGAGTGTATGGGTGAATCAGCAAATAACTGTGTTGTACATCCTGGTTTTTAGAAGTAGAGGATATTCTTAATTCAAGACAACAGCATAAAACTAGTTTGGATCATTGGACATCTAATATACAGTATGAGAACCATCGCCATGCTGATTCAGTACCTTTATGGGATTGATATTTTCATTGAGGATAGTTAAAATCACTTCTTTGAATGCTTGAAATTGACAATTAAAGGGGCTGTATTGTAGAAAATAAACTGGTATCTGTACATTTTTTTAAGATTAGTTTTTGGGCTTTTGTTTGCCTTCATTGGACAGCTGACAGTGAAGAGAGGACAGGAGAGAGAGAGGGGGAACACACACGACTGGGCCGGGTTAGAACCCAGACCTCAGACCACCGACGCACATGTTTGTCACGTTTTAAATTGCATTTGTAGTATATATATAGCTATACAGTACAGCTATGGAATTTACCCATATACTGTATATTACATTTTATTTTTCCAGGCACAAGCACACACAACGTCAGGACGCTCTGACGCAGGACGCTCTGCTGTCCAACTGTGTGAGCCAATCACAAAGCTCTCAAGGAGGAGACGAGCTTATTCATGTAAAGACGCATGGAGGAGGAAATACACACCACTAGACCAGTGGTTCTCAAAGTGGGGTCCGGGGACCCCCAGGGGTCCTTGAGGGGGTTCCAGGGGGTCCCCAGCAAAAAGGGGAATAATTTATTTTCACTATAATTCCATCCATAAGTAACACAGTGACAGAATGTATGACTATTTTGGTCATGGGTTTCATACACTTTCTGTAATAAAACATCTAAAAGCAAAAATCTTATCAGATGGGGGACCCTGGGGCAAAATCTTATCAAATGGGGGTCCGTGGTCTAATTTGTGTCAGTTTAGGGGTCCTTGACGTGAAAAAGTTTGAGAACCACTGCACTAGACAACAGGCTGCAGTTTTTTTTTGATGAAGGACTATCAAAAGTGTTGAATTGGACAGACGTGGAATTCACCCGCCATGTTGTCAAACTGCAGTGACTACGGCTCAAAGGTTAAACATAATTTCGGGGAAATTACAATAGTGGAATTAAACGGTATTGCCAGCGTTGTGTGAATGGCAGCATTATGTTGAAAAAACAGAAACTGCTGCCTTCACCGGAAAAAATAATCCAGCAATTTGACGAGTGAAAGAGGCTCATGACTCAACGATTACTTGGGCAGGTGGTGAGATTTCTGCCAATTTCGGCCCGTTCTCTGTGTTGGAACATAAACTCCCCCATTGGAATTTCAAGACGCTCATTTCACATCAAACATGAATCTAGTTTAATTTGCAGCGGTTTCCTCAGCAGCAGAATGTGTCCCGTCAGGTGCCGCAGAGACAAGAACAGAGGGTCCTTTCTGCCAGCAGGCACCGCGCCGGACACCCGTCTCTCACACAGGACGGCCCCGTCAGAACAAAGGTGCATTGTGGGGGGGACGGTGGGATATTGGGAGGCTCAGACAGATCCCGTGGATCGCCATGGAAACGCAAACCAGCGGGCCAGGGGGCACATCTGGACTTAATATTGCAGGGCACAGCAGATCAGTGAGGATGCTGGGAGTTTTGTCCTCCGCAGATGAAGCTGCTGCAGCAAAGTTCCCACGATGCACAGAGAGAGGGGGGGGGGGGGGGGCGGGGGGGCGGGGGCTCCTGGTGTGACAGGACTGTAGGAATTTAGGACAAAGGGCTTCAGTGTATGTTGAAGTTTAGCCGAGGTAGGGACTCAGGTCACATGACTTGAACTCGAGTCACAGTTTTAATTGCTTGAGACTTGATGCATGAAGAGAAGACTTGAGACTTGACTTGACTTGGGTTCTGGTGACTTGGGACTTGACTCTGACTTGTACTTTGATGACTTGAAAAGGTTTCTAAAGTCTTGACTTGAGATCTTGTGTTTGTGTAAATGACTTAGATTGAAAGTGATGAGATTTGTTCCAGCAGACGACTGAATTTAAATTCTGTTTTCTGAATTTGTATGGAATGATTGAATTTATTGAAGTTGAAACTGATTATAGAAATCAAACTCATGATGCTCTTACCAAGTTTTTATCCTATTAAAACCATATTGCATTGAAAAGTCCTAGATATTTAGTTTTCTTTAAGATATTAAATTGATACTGGACTCTTGATTTGTTCTGACTTGACTTGCTGTTCTACATTTAGACTTGAGACTTGACTTGAGACTTGACATTAATGACATGGACTTGACTTGCGACTTGATGTGAGACTTGTTCACCAAGACTTGAGACTGACTTGGGACTCGAGCAAAAACACCTCTGAAGTTTAATATTGTGTTTTGAAATGTTGAATAAGGAAAGAAGCGGTCCCTTTGCCTACAGGAGTTCCCACCAGACTGACAGAATTTATTTTGCTTTGCTTTCAGTGGAAACTAAACTCTGCTCCACAAGCCTCTCCACCCACCAAGACACATTTCTGAGGGAAACATGACTGTGTTGTATCTGTATTAAGTTTTGCATTGAACATGAACACATGTAAAAACATCTAAAAACATAAATACTGAACTCACCGTGACATTTGACCTCTGGATCTCCCCAGAACAGCTCTCTGCACTCCCTGCATGTTCTGCCTCCGAAGCCTGGCATACAGGAACACTGGCCACTGATCTGTGGAGCAGGGAGGAAAAAATTATTTTATATTTCAAACATGCAGAGAAAAATCAATGAATATATGCTGTACCACGAATTGAAAAAGATACAGCTGACTATACACTGGAAAACTCTCCATCAAAGCTAGTGAATGTTTTTACATTTTTAGCATGGAGCTGTTCCGCCTCCTGGACACACACCGTCTGACGTGGGAATCGAACCAAAGACCTTCTGGTTTGGGACAGTTTCTCTACCCACTAGGCTTCTGTTGAGTATCCATGGTATACGGCTGGGTATCGTTAGGATTTTACCGATTCCGGTGGCAATTTTTATTCTTCTGATTGACCCAATTCTTAATCGATTCCCTTATCGATTCCTACTGTATAAATTGTCAGGGATAAAAGACTACATACTGCTTTAGTGGAGTTAACTTTGCTTTTATTAATCAAGAAAGATTGCTGTGTAGAGTTACTTTTGTCTCAGGATTACTTTGGATTCAGAACATTTGGATTGTGCTGTTTGGAGGAATTTGATGGTCATTTTTTTGCCGATTTTGGAACTGTAAAGAAACAATATCCAGCAACTTCTGTTGTTTTGAAGAAGGCAGCTGTGCCAGCAAACTCACTGTGTGTTATGGATACACAAACTTCCCCGGTGTTTCAACTGACATGAGGGTGCGCAGTCAGTTTCCACCATTGTTTGCGATAGACAGCAGACAAAAAAGTTGTCGTCCAGCTACTCCAGAAGAATCCAGCTGTTCAACATTCTTAAATATCGATAAAAGGTATCGTAGCTTATCGATTCTGGTGAATTTGGCGATGTGGAACCGGGACTAAATCAGAAGCGGTTCTCGATACCCGGTCCTACCGACGAAGCTCACCTCATTGCAGGAGGTTCCAAAGGAGTGCGTGGGGTCGCAGTCGCAGGCCTCGCAGCCCCTCTGGCTCGCCATGTTCCAGGTGTCGGCGGCGCAGCGGTCGCAGAGCTGGCCGACCACGTTGGGAAGACACTGGCACTGACCGCTGCCTCGGTCGCAGTGGCAGTCGCCCGCCGCCGGGCAGCTGGCGGGGCTGCTGCCCAGGTGGTTACACACACACTCTGAGGAGGAGGAGGAGGACAAAGCAGCGAGCAATGAGGATTTCATTTGTGAATATGAACACTGCAGAAATGAGAAGTTTGGCAAGTCATTTTATCTTGTATTCAGACTTACCAATCGTAATCAGGATATTTTCATTCATTTGCTATTAGTTTTAGTTTACTACAAAATTTTTGGTCAAATTATCTTACTGGAGCAATTATCACAAAATAAGTAATTATATCTGACTGCACCACTATAAAAAAGTGATTTGATCGAGGGTCACAAAATGCTAACTGGCTAACCAAGGCTAACAGTAATTTCTGGGCTGTTAGCATTTTGTGTCACTTTATCAATTGCAGATTACAGATCTGACTCAGATATTTCCTGTAAAACGTCTTTACTGTGAAGGAAATATAAAGTTTACTGAGGGGGCTCTTAACTTTTCATCAAGCTATATTACTTATCTGTGGAGCAGCTATTTTAAAGTCTTTTAAAACCCTTTGTTCTTCTAAGAGAGCGTTTTTCTTACTACTACTGTCCTAAAATTCAATGTTAAGTAACAACAGTTAACACTTTCCCCCCTGGCTCCATATGTAAGTTAATGAAGCAGTATACTAACACCTTGAAATCAGTCCAAAAATAAAAGCAAAACTAGAGGTGGGGACTCGAGTCACATGACTTGGACTCAAGTCAGACTCGAGTCACCACTGTTCCAGCAAATTTTTTTTATAGTTGTGCAATCGTATGACAACAGAAACAGAAAGATCTGTCGGTGACAACAGCTGTATTGTGTTAAACACTATGTTGAAACACTAAATCAGAGTCAGAGGAGACAGAAAGTTGGCTAGACGAAGAGGAAGAACGTCAGCCATGTTGGTGAAAAAGGCTTATTGCTGTAGGCGTAAGGCTTTTTTACCATATGATACTATGTTTTCTGGTCAAATAATCTGTCCAAATCATGACAGCTAGAGGTGGTTTAGAGCTGGATGTATTCTTCCCATCCCTCCTGCTGTCTCAGGAATCTTAAAGGCAGTGAAGGTGGAGAGCTGCACCTGATCGATTTAAACCACAACACCGGTAACACCGGTGAACTTACTCCTGCAGTTCTGCAGCAGGGCGTCTCCATAGTATCCCAGCCTGCAGCTCTGGCAGGACGGGCCCTCCGTGTGGTAAAGACACGTCAGACACTCTCCGGTGTCGGCGTCGCAGGAGCCGGGGTCCAGCATGTCGATGTTGTTGTTGCACTGGCAAGGCTGGCACTGCCCACCCGCCACACTGGGGTTCCCATAGTAACCGGGAGAGCATTCATCACACCTCGCACCTATAGGGAGTAGAAAGGCGAGGAGAGAAATGAACGAAGACAAAGAGAAAGAGTTTACAGAAGAGAAGAATCAAGGGAGAGCGAGGGTTAGAAACAGCGGATAGGAAACAAAGGAGAAAGTACATTAATTAGCACTTTTGCACATCGTCAGTCATCATTCCATCAACACCTTCCCATTCAGAGCAAATAACTACCGCCTATAGCACCTCACAGCCACGCACACCATGCAGCTATTTCCTGCGGTAATAACACACCTCCTGTCAAATCTAACCGTATATCACATTCCACACATGCAGCCTCTCTGTTTACATCACAGAAAATCACAAAGCTTCCCCCACAACACACAACTGCATTAAAAATCAGTTTCCTGAGGGCAACAAGTCTGAGCGGTGGCAGTGTGTAATCATGCCCTCCATGGGGAAATTTACCGGTGTTCAGTAAACGCTGGCAGCTGTTTGTGTCACGCGGGGATCGCTCTGAAACCTGCAAACTGGGCGCTTTGCAAGGATCCCATGGAATAAAATGTGTTGTGATGGACCTGATCAGGTGTGGTTACTGGTTTTATATTACAACATGCCTTTTAATCGCAACTTTGATTCACGGATGCAATATTTTTATCATGGAAACAACACAGAGAGCTACCACAGAAGGGGTAAAAAAACATTGAAATAGTTCAGAAAAATTATAAATGCATAAGGACGCATTAAATATGTGTCGCATGTCTTTATTTATCCAACAGCACACACTGATTGTTACATGTGGACCAAACCACATGTTGTTTTGCCCTGTTTTTTTTTTTGCAGGCTCTGTGCAGTTTTGGAGATGTAAACTTTCCATCAGTCAATCAAAGTTGCAATGAAAATGTATTCTGCAATACCATAATCAATAACCACGCTTTAAGCTGGGATTCATTTATCCCCAGTGCAATTACGACTACTCGAAAATGTGGGTGTGGATGTGTGTTTTGCACCAAAGAGCGAGTAACTAACACCCTGACTAGTTTTTTTCTTGTATTATGCTTTAATGTTATATGTTTTTATTGTTATTATGTGTTTTTGGCTATATATTCCATATACTGTATATGGATAGTTTTAGATTTTTTCACGTATTTCTTACTGCACATATTCCACGTTTGTTTTGTCCCATTAAGTTCTACTGATACTAGTCTACTGCTGCTATTTTGCACAGACACTTAAAGATGTAACACTGTTTTCATCTGTCAGTCACACATTTCTAGTTCCAGTAATTTGTCCTGGTGCTGAAATTGTTGGCTGTGAATGTTTGTATAACTACCTATTCTTATATGTATTCTTATCTATCATCATCCTGAAAGGTCATGATCTTATGTTTCATTCTTTGTGTTGTGTTGTTACTGTTAGAGAGAGCTGCCGTACCTCTGTACCCGGCGCTGCAGACACACACCACCTGGTAGGAGTCCAGGCCGTGGTAGCAGCCTCCGGCAAACTGCCGCCCGCTGCCGGGGCCGTCGGGACACATGCAGGGACGGCAGTGATCACCTGACCCCAGCACAGGGTCGCCATAGTAACCGTCCAGACACCTGAGAGGGGCGTGGGTGGGATTCAACACAGGTGAATGAGTAACTTAAGAGTTTCGTTCCAAAGTTACATCTACTCTTACAAAATTACTGAAAACAAAGGTTGCAACATTTTCCAAAGTGGACATGTAACCATTTTGGAATAAAACACAATTATGAATGAAAACAATGAGGCAAAGTTGAGAATTTCATTAAGTATTTCACTTTGAGGCATATTTTTTCATCTTAGTTCACATTTTGCCTCCCCAACCAGTGTCTCTATACCAGAGGTGGGGGTCGAGTCACATGACTTGGACTCGAGTCAGACTCAAGTCACAGTTTTAATTGCTTGATTGACTTGATGCATGAAGAGAAGACTTGAGACTTGACTTGACTTGGGTTCTGGTGACTTGGGACTTGACTCTGACTTGTACTTTGATGACTTGAAAAGGTTTCTAAAGTCTTGACTTGAGATCTTGTGTTTGTGTAAATGACTTAGATTGAAAGTGATGAGATTTGTTGAGACTTGTGCCTCAAGACTTGAGACTGACTTGGGACTTGAGCAGAGTAGACTTGGTCACACCCAGCTCTATACTGACCTCTCACAGTTGTGTCCGGTGCTGTGCTCCCTGCAGCCCAGGCAGCGTCCCGTCTGGGCGTCACACTCCTCTGTGTGGCCGTTGCAGGTGCAGGGCCGGCAGCTGGGGAAGCCCCAGTGTCCCGGCAGGCAGCGGTCGCACTGCCGGCCGTACGCTCCGGCCACACACACACACTGACCGGTCAGCTCCTGGCAGAAGGTGTTCTCCGAGCCCTGAGGGTCACACTCACAGGCTGGAGGGGGGGGGGGGGAGGGGGGGGGAGTACAGAGAGGAGGGAGAACGTTTTATTCCAAAATAAGATATCCACTGTTAAAGAAAACTCAACTTCTCCTTGGTGATTTCTGACATGAAAATATAGCTGTTCATGGGATACTATGTAAGTTATTCATCATCCTACGACCTTTGCTTACAAAGCAGTAACACTTTAGAGGATGGAAACAAACATGCAGTACATTTTGATTTATTTCAAGCCCATTAGAAGCATAAGTAAACTTTCCTTTCTTTTTCTTTACAATATAATCATCAGACAAGCATCATCAAACTTAAATTTAAATGTAATATCTTGTCATTAAACATACAGTTGCACATGAAGTATTCAACCCCTTAATCTTTTTGCACATTGTGTTTATTATATCATGCTCTTATCATAATAATCAGGCACTCATCATGTGCTTGTCTTATAAAGCACCACTTCAACTAAAGTATTACCAAAAAACTTGGATTAAATCTTTTAATCAAATCAACTCAGTATGCTTTTACAAATTAAATCAGCTTTAATTGGCTCACTGCAGTTAACTCTGATTAGACTAGTGTATTCAGGTCAATTTGAATTAAATTAATCAGTAGGCTTACAACACTATTCTTTAAAAGTGTAACTTTGCAAACTTGATGTTAATCAAACCTGCAGCTCAACATTTTGAGATTAATGACATCTGCTCCTAGAGCACAGAATTAAAACAAATTACTTTTTAAAGAATAGCCGGCAACTTAAATCCTTGTTTGATCACTTTAACAGACCAGATCTAAATGTAGAGAGAGTGAATAGTAAACTTCAAGTAATGTTACAGATTATACCTACTATGTTTTCTGTTTTTATACCATGTAAAGCACTTTGCACTTTGTTTTGAGAAGAGCTATGGAAATAAAACCTAGAAATAAATGATCATACCTCTGCAGCCGTTGGGTCCAAAGTGGAAGGTGGCAGGAGCGCACCGGTCACAGTTCCTGCCGACCACGTTGGGCCGGCACTGGCACTGTCCGCCGCTGGGGTCGCACACGGTGCTGAGGGAGCCCTGGGGGTCACACTGGCATGCTGGGAAATGGAGGCAAAAAGAAGAGACACGTCAGAGAACCAAAACGCTCTACTGCTCTGTTCCTGCTGACCTGTCTGTCAGGGACAACAAGAGTTAACTTCAAACTGTTTTTATCACCATAATACAGCTGGTTATGTGTATAATAATAATAGTGTATAATCTGCATGATGATGTCATTATCGAAGTGATATCACATATCATTTTTGGATGTGTATGTGTGTGTCTGATTATATAGTCAGACTCGTGTGCACATGGATGCATCCTGATTGGAGTGTGTGTGTGTGTGTGTGTGTGTGTGTGCGTGTGTGTGTGTGTGTGCGTGTGTGTGTGTGTGTGTGTGTGTGTGTGTGTGCAGGCCCTGAGGCTGTTCCTGCTGAGCGCGTACTGACACGCTCATGAGCCAGATCTTCATCCTCTCCCTTCATTGACACCAAAACCTGACGTTTACCGCCGATGTTTTAGATCGCTGAAACATTTTCATCATCATTGTAGCTGCTGGAAATATCTGGACGATTGTCCAGTTATCCACGAAGAAGAGAAATACACCAAACGACTAAACGGAGCCAGAACTGCAATGCAAAACGTCAACAGCTGTTTTTTCTTTAAATTCACTAAGAGTAACTAGTTCATTAAGTTTCAAGTCTTTCAGGAGGCCGTTCTCTCTCCTCTCTTTCCTCTGTTTTGTCCTCTTTCTCTCGCTTTTTTTTCTTCTTCGTCTGCATTTAAATGTGTTGCTGCGGTCTTGGCCGCGTCTCTGCTGGAAAAAACCCTCTTTGATTCCAGCCAGACTAACCAGGATAAACGGAGGTTCATTAAGGAAAGGTAAATAAACGCGGCAGCATCATGAAGCAGTTTGTAACGCCGACAGCAACCACAGCCGAGGGAGCCGGATAACTTTACTGCAGATACAGAGTCTGAAGATCATGTGATCCTGACAACATTCCCAGACAGTGAATCCATGAATCCATCTGATATTTACTGCAGTGAGACAGAAGTGACAGAAGAGTCGACCGGTTTGTTTTCTTCACTGGGAGAGAAACAGTGAATTCTGCTTTTAATCCCAAATGTCAAACGGGGGCTTTTGGCTTTTGTCATTGGCCAAATATGAGTGCTGTAGGGAATTCTACTCTATTCTATTCTATTCTGCTTTATTCTATTCTATTCTGCTCTATTCTATTCTATTCTAATTGATTCTGTTCTATTCTATTCTGCTCCATTCTTTTTTATTCTATATTATTCTATTCTATTCTGCTCTATTCTATTCTATTCTAATTGATTCTGTTCTATTCTATTCTGCTCCATTCTTTTTTATTCTATATTATTCTATTCTATTCTGCTCTATTCTATTCTATTCTAATTGATTCTGTTCTATTCTATTCTGCTCCATTCTTTTTTATTCTATATTATTCTATTCTATTCTGCTCTATTCTATTCTATTCTAATTGATTCTGTTCTATTCTATTCTGCTCCATTCTTTTTTATTCTATATTATTCTGTTCTATTCTGCTCTATTCTATTCTATTCTGCTCTATCCTGCTCTATTCTATTCTATTCTGCTCGATTTTATTCTATTCTGCTGTATTCTATTCTGCTTTATTGTATTCTATTCTATTCCATTCTATTCTGCTCTATTCTATTCTATTCTGCTCCATTCTTTTTTATTCTATATTATTCTATTCTGCTCTATTCTATTCTGCTCTATCCTGCTCTATTCTATTCTATTCTGCTCGATTTTATTCTATTCTATTCTGCTCTATTCTGTTCTATTGTATTCTATTCTGCTTTATTGTATTCTATTCTATTCCATTCTATTCTGCTCTATTCTATTCTATTCTATTCTGCTTTATTATATTCTATTCTGCTCTACTCCATTATATTCTATTCTGAGCCATCCTCATTCATTTTTAAGTCGTCCACTGATGCTGCCAAAAAATGGAAATAATGTTTTATATCTTGAATAAATCTAGCAGGAAAAAAAAAAAAACGTCTTTAGAGACAAAGTTCCTCTTCCTGTCTGTGATGAAGAGATTTACAGCCGGGCGGTCTGACACAGGACCAGGAATGTGATGAAGAAGCCAGCAGAGGTTTGTGCAAGACCCGACATGAGGCTGAGGCGGGGTGTGTGTGTGTGTGTGTGTGTGTGTGTGTGTGTAAATGGCGATGAGTGACAAAGGTCGGAAAGCCGACAGCGGCCGCATGCTAAACACACGGGAGGGAGGCAGGTAAAGACAAGAAGGACTGGGAGGAATATGAGAAAGAAAGAGTGGAAAGAAGTGGGATGGAAACAGCTGGAGAGAAGAGAGAAGAGAGAGTGGAGGGGAGAGAAGACAGAGGGAGGAGAAGGGATACGAGGATGATTGACAGGTCAACGTCGGAATGAAATGCCGTCATTTACCAAACACGTCAGCCGCAGTCAGTCAAACTGGTTTTAATGGCGTTTCTTGGTATTTGAGGTTTTACAAAGTGGCGAGACAGAGGGAAGATGGAGAGAGAGGATGAAGTAACAAACGAGGTTCAGACTGTCGAGAGAGAAGCTGGGAATGAATGTCGTCAGTCAATGTTGCAACAACATTGGTTTTATTTTAACCCTGAAGGGAAATGATCTTTTCTGCTCCCCCGATCCACAGGAGGTCAGAGGTCAGAGTCTGGAGCTGGTAGAGATTCAGTGTCTTGCTCAAGGACACTTCAGCAGAGTGGGGGTTTGAACCCGGGTCCTTAAGTTGAAGAACAGCCTCTCTAACCACTAGGATGCCGCATGATACTTTTACTGTATCATAAAATTTGTTGTGATTTCCGAACAAACACTCAAATACTCGTTCTCAATAATCGGCCTACTGGTTCAAAATACTAACGTTAACAAGTGTGGTTTTTTAAATAATTTTTTGGGGCATTTTCACCTTAATTTGACAGTTCAAAGTTGACACAAACAGGAAAGACAGAGAGAGGGATGACTTGTGACAAAGGTCCTGGGCCGATTTCGAACCCAAGATGTTGCGTTTACACGGTACGCACCTTAGACCACCGAGCCACCAGGACTCCCTAACAAATGTTTCTTAACTAGACGATGCAACCAAATCCTCAAAACCTGAAGCGCAGGTTAATTCTTGCAGTTGAAAGCACATCCAGTGAGTGCAGACTTTGTATCGATAATGCCGCGGCGATCATTTACGATGCCCTTTATTTTTATGGAACGCACCTGTAGGCCGAGCGGATTTTTCTTCACTAGTACATCACCAATTCAGAAGATGATTGATCAAACTTCTGGTCGCGTACTTGGCACTGAACCTTCTTCTTATCGTCTGATCTGAGCATTCGAATCCTAAATGTAGGCGTGAATGCCAGTCTAACAAACCAATATCCAAATCGTTGAATAGGGACAGTCCTAATGTCACATATCACATTTTACTTCCCTTTGTTCTGTTCTAGTAAAGACGGAGCGGACGTACCTTTGGCCCCCCGGTGCAGCAGGGCGGAGACGCTGAAGATGTAGTTGTGGCAGATGTCGGTCATGGGCGTCTTCACCACGCTCTGGCTGTTCTCCAGACAGCGGTAGCGCTGGAAGGTTTCCCAGGCGTTGTTGGTGACGGAGTCTCCTCCCTCCGAGCCGGTGAAGATCTCCAGGTTCTTACAGTGAGGCATCAGGACGATCTGGGGGGGCAAGGTGGACGGGACAGCGGTAGGATTAGCACTCTAGTGATGAAGATAGCACTGATAGAAGCTAGGTCAGTATTTTTATGTGAATAATAATGTATCAGATTAGAAAGCCAAATGGAAACAGCAAAATAACATAAGAACATAAAAAGTTTTAATGTTCACTTGAAGCAGAATTGTTTTTGTTAATAAAGAAATTATGTGAATATACTAATGGACATTTCATCATACTCAACTCAGTAAATCCTACATACCGACATCTATTTTTATTTTTTTTGTAACAAAATCACTTTTCTACGGAAGAGGATTCGGGTCACATGTAAAAATTCATTCATTTATTTGAATTCTGAGATTAATTTAAGAATTTTGAGATTACACTCAAATAATTTGTTCACATGTGGCCCTAATCCTTTTCCGTACTTTTCTTGAAACAATTTTAAAGTTCTAAAAAAAACTCATGACAAGAAAAACTTGTGATGTTCTGAATCGCAGTTTAAATCACAATTCTGTCAAATAATCACAATTTGAGTTTTTTATCAATATTTTTCAGCCACAATGGGGTTTTAGTGGGTTTTTCCTCACCGAGTCGATGAGTGTGTACGGCGACTGGACGTCGCTGAGGGCCGAGTACAGCGGCAGGCTGAGGCGGACGGTGTAGTTCAGACCGGTTTCAAAACACACCGGCCTGGGAAGAACCACGTAGCTGTGGAGAAGACACGGGACGGGACACAGGACACTCTTAACACACACATCATCATTTACTCTGTGTGTACACTAGAGATATATGTTATGGTTATATAACATAAACACAGGCGGAGAGAGACGGTCACTGTGTAGAATCATCCTTCAGCCACACACACAGGCACACACACTCACACGTGCACAGAAAGACACATGCACACTTTCAAAGAAGCACATACAGACACACTCAGACTCACACACACACACACACGCAGGCGGTAGAGTGTGTGTTTTACCGGGAGCCGGGGTGCAGGGAGATCATCTGGTTGTCGTCGTCCGGCATGGTGTTGGCACAGCGGCTGTCAGCTGTGATCGGTCCGGGTCTCATCAGCGTCATCAGCACCTCCTCCCACTGGTCCGGCAGCTGCAGGGACAAAACACCAGCATGTTCCATCCAGAGCGCCTTAAAGCTGCAACATGCAACTTGTTCACATTACATTAAAATATCATAAATAAACAGGATGTATTCTATATTATCAGTCTGTGTGTTCAGGCCTAAATCCCCCGTTTGGGCCTAAATCAGGCCAGTGTTCAGGCCTAAATCCCCAACAGCTGACTCTGGAGCCAATATTGCCTGTGGGTCCAAGTACTACAGGTATAGTAGAGACTAATTACATACAGGTCCAAAATCGCCGAACTTATCCTTTAATCAAGCGCACCTCAGCAGTAATTAAAGACTCTCACTATGAAGGGCATCGAATACAGTGAAGGATTTTGATCTCCACCCATCAGACTGCTTCCTACCTGTGGCTCGTAGCGTATGAGGATGTCGTACTCCATGGAGTGGGGGATGTTGTCGATGGAGAACTCCAGGAAGGCTCCCTCCGGGACGTTGACCAGCCCGATCCCCGTCCAGGTGGGGCTGCGGTCCTGAGGGTGAGGCCGCGGCACCACGGTCACTCCCTGAGGACGAGACGAGGGAGGAGGTCAGACCGGGGTTCAAGAGCAGGATGTGGGGAGAGAACGGGAGAAGGCACCGAGAGAGAAAAGGTTGGAGTTAGACAGAAGGGGAAAGAGAGGCTTGGAGAGAGATAAAGAGACATTTAATTGGGATGCAAATGGAACAGACTTGGGTCAAATTAAGCTTACTTTTCTGTGGCTGACTGGCTACTGACTACTATCTGAACTGTCCTGATGTGGTAAACCCCACCCATCTGGTCCTCGGGGTATGTTTAAACAAACACTAAGTTATTGCAAACTGCAAAATGACCCAAGCCTGAAAAGGAGGTAAAAGGAAGCAGCAGTGAGGAGAAGAAGCAGGCTGCAGGGTTCAGGCTGTGACACAGACAGTGAGTCTGGGCTTCAGGTGTGTCGGTGTGTTCTGCAGTCTGAACTGTAATGTGAGAATGATCTGATTGTGCCAACCAAGTGTCTTAAAGTGATGTTGAACTTTGGCAGTACCTTGGGTTGTGTAGCTTCCTGGCCTTGACATAACCCCAAAATCAGTGATTCTCTGTTCTCTGTGTTTTTTCAGGTCACAATATACACAATACAGTAAAAAACTAGTCATGCAAACCTTTCAGCTTGAACAAGTGTAACACTGAAATGCGGAAAGGAAATATTTGTAAATTGTAAATGTGCAAAAAAAAGGTGGGAGACAGGACTTTGACAAAGCAGATTCTGCCAATATATAAAAAACAAATCTCTTACTTTTTTTCGGCTATTTAAAATTATTGGTAAACATATTATTTTCTTTGTTCCATCGGCATACATTTCCTTTCCGAATTTCGGTGTTACACTTGTTCAAACTGAGAGGTTTAATAAATATAAAGAAAGAGATTCACTTAAAAACAATTCAGCAGCATGACTAGTTTTTTTTTTATATATTGTCAGAATCTGCTTTCTTTGTGCTCGTTTATGTGCTAGAAGTGATTTTCAGGCTGTTCCTCCAGACAATGTCAGTGAATGGAGAGAGAAAAAAACACAATTCTCCAGTCTCCTCTACCGGAGCAACAGATCACAGAATCACTGATTTTGGGGTTTTATCATGGAGGAAGAGACACAACCCAAGATACTACCAGAGTTACACAGACCTTTAAATTGAATTGAATTGACAAAAAGAAGAAGAAGGAGCTTCGTCATATGTAATAAGTTTCAGTTACAAAAACAGGCTGAAAACTGACGGAGAGAAATCTCCCCTGACCCCGGTGACAGGTTCAGCTCTGTCAGGTGAAACAGGCCGGAGGGTGAAACAGGCTGCAGAGTGAAACAGGCCGGAGGGTGAAACAGGCCGGAGGGTGAAAGGCGACTCACAGGTCCGAACTTGGCGTTCTCGGCCTCGTAGGTGTAGTGGTCCAGAGCGATGAAGTAGAAGCCGGACTCCACCTGGTCGCAGCGACGGCCAAACATGTGATCCCTGCACACACACTGACCCGTCTCCTGGGAGCAACTGCAGCGGGGCGGGAGGGAAGTCAGAGGAACAGATGGAAAAAATAGTTTCCAATATGGATGGGATGATCTGCTTATTTCACAATACGATTCGATACGCAATATGGGGTTCAGGATTCGATACCATGATGCTCAGAATCTCCTTTAATTTCAGAATTCTAACTTTATTCTCAAAATTCTGAATTTATTCTCAGAAGTCTAAGATCAAACTTGAATATATTGTTTACCCTAATGTGGCCCTAATCCTCTTCTGTAGATTGAAGTCTGTATATATTGTATTGCATCTTTTTTTTACCCCGATGAAGGCTATATTAGCTTAAATATGTTGGTTTTAAAATTAGTTTCTAGTTTGCTTGTTCACTGACTGCAGCTGAATTATTTACTTTTTAACCGCAGTGACATAACAGCCACAGAAACTCAAAAAATAGTAAACACTCTCGAAAAACTGTCTAGACAGCTTTCATCAGAACCAAAGATATTTATTGCGACTGCTATATAAAAACATACTTCATTCATACTTCCAGAGCGGCAGTTTCTGAGTTTTTGTGTCTTTTGTGTTTCTCTGGGTTCTGAGTCGAGTCCTCCGGTCTCTTTTGGAAACACAACAGAAAAGTCTTTGATGTTTTCAATCAGCTGAACTGTGAACTCACTCGTTGTTGACGGCTCCGCCCAGGTCGCAGTCACAGGGTCTGCAGCCATCCATGTCGTTACTGAGCCCCCAGTGCTGAGGCTGTGGGATTCACACACACACACACACACACACACACACACACCATTTAAAAAACAGGCCTTAAACGACATGTCATTATCGACCTCCCACCTTGTTCCTCTTTAAAAAGCTGTTTTCAAGCTGTGGACGGATGTAAAGTGGATTTGGGGCTTTCACTCCCCCACCACCCCTCCCCCTCCCCCAGACCCCCAGCTGTTTCACAGCTGGAGATTTACAGCCGGAGTGGGACAGCAGCGAGTCGAGCCAGAAAACCACTTACAGCAGTCACACTGAGCCGAGCTGCAGGCCGAGAAACCCATAGCAGAGCAGTTTAAATGGCTCTGAGCGCCAGATCTGAATGAAACAGTAACAGTAACCAATTGTAAATAATTCTTAATGTTTGTTTTAATCTCCTTGCACTACCAAATGGGTGGGGTTTGCCACAAAGGACGTAGTTGTAGAAAGTTTAGACTACTACAGGAAAACATTTGAAAATGAGTTCAGTCTACTTTTCTGTGATTGGCAGCTGACCCAGAACGAGCTGGACCGTCTGAATCAGTTCAGTCCCTCCCCTCTGGTGCTCCGAGCAGATTAAATGTAAGTCAGTAAATTGTATAGCTTTCTAGACCTGCAATCACAAAATCCTTCACCTTTTTAAACAAGTAAACAAACAGATAAATACAAAACACAAAATACAGCATAAGACACAGCAGCACACAGTGTCAGAAGAGACTGGCACCATCACCTTTTGTTTTTAGGTTAGACCTTAGAGCAACAGGACCGGGGACTAGAGCTGAAACTCATTTATTTTCATTATCAATAGATCTATTATTATGTTTTTGATTAATCGATTAATCATTTACTGTATAAAAAGTCAAAAATAATGACAAATGACCATCACAAGTTACCAGAGCACTAAGTGATTTGTAAAATTGCTTACTTAGTCTGACCAGCAGACAAAAAACAATCCCAAAGTCTTCATTTATAATGATATAATGGAGAAAGGCAGCAAATCTTAGCATTTGTGAAACTGTAACCAGCAAATGTTTTGTATTTTTACTTGATAAAAGACTAAAACAGTTAATCGATTATCTAAATTCTAATCGATTAACCGCCTTAGTGATTAATCGGCTAATCGTTTCGGCTCCAGTGAGGACACAGCAGCTCTGTAATATCTCTGCCACACATCATGTGGCACTTACAACTGCTGTTAGTCAAAAGCCTAAAACAAATGTTAAGAATAACATGCAAATATCAATATCTGGTATGTAATGTTTGATAGCGTGTGTGTCCGGTCCTCACCAGACACTGGTCACAGTCTCTGCCGGCCACCAGGCGTTTGCAGTAACAGTCTCCAGAGTCGGTGTCACAGGGGTTTCCTCCCGGGACGGTTCCCAGCGGGCTGCAGGTGCAGGCTGCAGGAGACCAACACACACACTCACTGATAAGCTGCTTCATATCAAGCATTTCTCTATTATAGAAATAACACTTGGTGCTCTTGTGGATTAAGAAAAGTCCTCAGGTTTATATGGATGTGTGTGGCAGTGTGTATGGATGTGTATTACAGTGTGTATGGATGTGTGTGACAATGTGTGTGGATGTGTATTAAAGTGTGTATGGATGTGTATTAAAGTGTGTATGGATGTGTGTGACAATGTGTGTGGATGTGTATTAAAGTGTGTATGGATGTGTATTAAAGTGTGTATGGATGTGTATTACAGTGTGTATGGATGTGTGTGACAATGTGTGTGGATGTGTATTAAAGTGTGTATGGATGTGTATTAAAGTGTGTATGGATGTGTGTGACAATGTGTGTGGATGTGTATTAAAGTGTGTATGGATGTGTATTAAAGTGTGTATGGATGTGTATTACAGTGTGTATGGATGTGTGTGACAATGTGTGTGGATGTGTGTGCCAGTGTGTATGGATGTGTATTAAAGTGTAAGTAAGTAAGTAAGTAAGTAAGTAAAGTTTATTTATATAGCACCTTTCACAGAGCAAAGTCACAAAGTGCTTCACAGGAGTAAAATAGTTCAAATAAGACTTGCTGTGTGTGGAGTGTGGAGGAGTGTGTATGGATGTGTATTGCAGTGTGTATGGATGTGTATTAAAGTGTATATGGATGTGTGTTACAGTGTGTATGGATGTGTGTGACAGTGTGTCTGGATGTGTGTGACAGTGTGTATGGATGTGTGTCACAGTATGCATGGATGTGTGTGGCAGTGTGTATATGGATGTGTGTGACAGTGTGTATGGAAGTGTATGACAGTGTGTATGGATGTGTGTGGCAGTGCGTATGGATGTGTGTGTGGCAGTGTGTATGGAAGTGTATGACAGTGTGTATACGGATGTGTGTGGATGTGTGTGTGTGTGTGTGTTCCTCACCCAGGCAGCCCAGCGGGTCGTCACTCAGGCCGTAGTGCGCCTGTTTGCACTCGTCGCAGCGCTCTCCTTCCACGTTGGGTTTGCAGCGGCACTGACCGGCGATCAGGCCGGCTCGCACGTCCGTCGTCCGGTCGCAGATCCCTCCATTCAGCGAGCCCAGCGGGTCGCAGTTACACGCTACGGAGCCACAGAGAGGACAATCTTCAGTTACACACATTCTCAGTCCAGGGGAGAGGCGTAAATAACTTCACTTTGCTGATGACAACTCTGTTTCCTCACCAGGGATTCGTTAAATGTCCTTGTCCAAAACAAAGAAAATAAAAACAAAGAAGATAAAAGAATACATAAAAGAGGCATAAAATAAGTGTTAATCCTGCTTTAAATTCACTTATTTTATGACTCTTTTATGTATTCATTTATTTTCTTTGTTTTTATTGTTTGTTTTTACTCTGTAAAGCACTTTTGTATGAAAAATAAAGTTCATTATTATTGTTATTATTATTATCTATTCATCTATCTGTCTATTTAAATTAGGGCTGGGCGATAATTCAATATTATGGTTTGTCATCTTACAGTAGAATCATATCATGATGATTTGGTGATTTTGGGATATCAGGACAAACAATTCTGCTGTCTAAATTGATAACAAGCAAATTTTATCTTAAAAGTGTGACAAAATGAGGTATGGTAGACATTCATTTGATTATTTAACATGTGATTTTGCATACGTGAGCCATATCGTGATATATATCGATATAGAAAAAATTATTATCATGATATTAATTTCAACCATATCACCCAGCCCTAATTTAAATTACATTGAAAAAGGGAATGACTACATACAGCAAGCTTTGAAGAAATGAGAAATGTTGGATTGTGGAGGAAAGGAAAGAAGAGGGAACGGTGTGATGAGTGTTACTGGATTCAATGATAAGAGAGCAACTGAGCTGAGATGAGATCAAATAAAGTAATTTCTACAGCTTCACAGTTCATTCTGAGTCTCCACACTGGACTGATATCACCAAGCTAAAAATAACATACAGATGCCCACTGTAGAAGAGTCTGAAAACAAAGGAAAGGAAATGACCAAACCCACTGCAGCATGTTACTTCTCAACTCATAAACAGGAACAGGATAAAGAGGACTGACTGTAACGTCCTTTTTAAAGACACAAAGCTAAGATGCCATGGGAAAAAGGCAGAGTGCACACTTACTGACGAGACAGTGAAGTAAGAGCTGCAGAAATGTACATTATCAATAACAGATAGAAGCTAGAGATGAGTGAAAATGGACTAAAAGATGTAAAAGGCCAGTGTGTGTGTGTGTGTGTGTGTGTGTGTGTGTGTGTCTGTATGTTGAGGTGCAAAAGTGCAATAAAAAATCACTTTGTTTCCTGAAACCCATTCCACACACCTGGAGCCAACTGCACACACACACACACACACACACACACACACACACACACACAGAGTGGCAAGTACCAACACACCACCCCCCCACCCCCCCACCCCCCACACACACATCTGAGGCCTCATTAGACCGCTTGTGTTTCAAACATGAAAGTCTAGCAGATGACAAACGAGCCACAAAGCTGTGGTTAGGGCTACACTGTAAGAAATGTCCATCATAACAAGTCATTTGATCTCATATTCGATCTTATTAAAATGTATTTTTCTCAACTGAAAAATTATGGAGTGGGCTGTGATAGTTTTACTTGTTTGCATTTTCAGGTTATAAGTGTTAATATGTTGAAACAAGGCAGAATAAGAAAATTCTTAAAACAAGTCGATTTGCACTGGCAACCAGTGGGATTATCTCACCCCACTGGCAGATTTTTTCAAGTTTAATAAAAGTAACGTTTTAACATTCAATATTAATTTGATTAAACTGGTTAGGATGGATTTTTTTTGCAGTGTGCGACCAGAGGGATCTGATCCGTCTTCAAAGCCCAGGTGTTCCTCTCAACTCCTCATCAAAGACCCAGACATGACAGGAAAATAAAATATAAATGATATATTCTAAAAAGAGAGGCAGGAAAGGGGGGCAGGATATGAGGAGCGATAAGTGAAAGAAGAGAGAAGAAGAGTGTTACTGAGGACCGGTGGATTCATCGGCTCGTCAAACTGGCACTTCATACCAGGACGGGCAACCATGAGCCACGGAAGGCTAAAGAGTCTTTTTCTTTCTAACCAAACACTACAGCAGCTGAAAAAAAATTAAAATGCCTTCATTTATTGCATTGGTAAGTACCTACAGAACATGGCTGAACACTAACTGTGACGCGTTTCGGCCTCTTGCCTTCTTCAGGGAGTTTAAACAAAACTAAATTGTACAAATATCCTTAAAAGAAAGACGAAGGTGAAACAACTGTTCTCGCCAAAACGCGTCGGAGCTAATTTTTAAACCATGTTCTGTATATAGAACTTGCCAATGCAATAAAGTCATTTGAATATTTTTCTTCTTCTCTCAGCCTCTCAAGTGAGATATCTGCAGCCTCTGCCAAAGAGCAGCTTCCTGTTTGACACAGCTGATAGCTTTACAGTAAGAAGCTCTTCCATCCCACGCACAGAAAAATAAAGGCGCCAACTGGAACTGAAAATGCTTCTTTGGAGTGAAGCCATAGAAGAACCAGACTCTTTAAAGAACCATTTCTGCTCTCCTTTGCTTAGACTCCTGCATTGTGTTTCTGTTTATCTGCCCTTGTAGCCTGTAGCCTCATTTACAATCGCACAATATATACTGTGAAGGGGTTTGGTTATTTTCCCCATTTATGCCATTACCCACCATCCAATAACTAAGAATTAAGAACCTTTTAATTTGGGATATTAAAAGGTTCTTTGTAAAACCAGAAATGGTTCTTCTATAGGTTCACATAGCCATAGAAACCATTTTCAGTTCCAGTTCGCACCTTTATTTTTCTGTGTATCGCCCTCAAAGAAGCAGCGGATTTCACCGATTAGCTCCTCCTCTCTGGTTGAAGGTGTGTTAATCAGTGAAAACAGCTGCTGTAGTGTTCAGTTGGAATGAAAACCTGCAGACTCCTGGTTTGTGACGACACATGTCGGGGACCCGCCGGACGAGGTCTCTAACTCTGCAGCGATCACTCACGTTCACAGATGTTGGGGTCCCGGACGTCCCGCTCGGGGTGCTGGAAGAAGAACGGCTTGCACTGCTCACAGTTGTGTCCCACGGTGTTGTGCTGACACTCGTCGCACACGCCGCCGCTGACGTTACCGGTGGATACGAACACCGCCATGTCGAAGTGGCAGGAGTCAGAGTGATGGTTACAGTTGCACTCTAGGGAGAAGGAAGGAGGGGGGGGGGGGGGGGGAGAGAACAGTTTATGGAGTGTTTACAGCAGGCAGATACTGTGCTGTAAACAGACGGTGCCATCTCTCCTGTTTGCTGACCAAACACTGAGGATCTGAAGGTAAAATGAAGCTCTGGAAAGACTGTGAGGATGGAATGACTTACTGAAACTCCCAGTGAAGAGTTAAACCAGAGGGAAATTTATACAAAATGAAAAATATGACTCTTCTGCTTCTCTTCTGCATTAAAATAAAACCTATTAAGGAATAATATTGCTATCTTGTGACATTTGTTTTCAGAAAATGAATGCAGCCTCCTGTATTTTATGATTTATTGAGCAATGAATATCAGATGTCGAAAAATGGAAAGAGTTTGTAGCTACAGGTCCCGGACGTCCCGCTCGGGGTGCTGGAAGAAGAACGGCACCCCGTTGAATACTTGTTAAGGAAGGATAAAGAAAGGAATAAAGTTTTCTTGTTCTGACATATGCAACAAAAAAAATCTAAAAAAACACTCACTTTCCACCAGATCCTGAGTTATGTGTTATGGGGAACTTCACTAATATTAGTGGAAATCTTACGGGGAATTCTAGAATGAAAATGAAATTTATAGATATAGCTCTTTGCAGTAACATGGAAAGTCTAACTGTCACCTCTCAATAGGACTTTGGCTCTCAGAAATGAATAGATGTGAAGCCCTGGAGAAAATTACATATATTTTAAGTAAGAAATATGACTGCTTTCTGAAAGTGTGGCAGACCTTACACTGACTGCACTGAAACCTTGCCTTTGTCAACAATGGAAAAGTATAATGCAGATATGATGAAGTGATTCTGTCCAAATTATCTCTCATGAAACTGGTCTAAAATGTCTCTACCTTGTAATTTTATTTATCTATTTATTCATGTATTCAGTGCTATGTTTGCTTATGGTTTTGTATGTCCTATATTGTGAAAATCCCCAAATTAAATATTCCAAAATAGAAAATAAAAACGTCTTGTCTCACTCTTGCAGGCGTTGGTGTTGCGGCCCTCGGCCGGCCTCCACGGCAGGTCGTGGTAGAAGTCCTGACACTTCTCACAGTTCAGACCCATGGTGTTGTGGTTACACATGCAGTGACCGTGGACCTGAGGAGGAACACACACACACACACACACACACACACACACACACACACACACACACACACACACACACACAGGTCAACAACAGGATCCAACTGACTTTTATATACAATATACTGTATCAGAGGTGGGGACTCAAATCACAGTTTTAACTGCTTGAGACTTGACTTGCTGCATGAAGAGAAGACTTGAGACTTGACTTGACTTGGGTTCTGGTGACTTGGGACTTGACTCTGACTTGTACTTTGATGACTTGAAAAGGTTTCTAAAGTCTTGACTTGAGATCTTGTGTTTGTGTAAATGACTTAGATTGAAAGTGATGAGATTTGTTCCAGCGGACGACTGAATTTAAATTCTGTTTTCTGAATTTGTATGGAATGATTGAATTTATTGAAGTTGAAACTGATTATAGAAATCAAACTCATGATGCTCTTACCAAGTTTTTATCCTATTAAAACCATATTGCACTGAAAAGTCCTAGATATTTAGTTTTCTTTAAGATATTAAATTGATACTGGACTCTTGATTTGTTCTGACTTGACTTGCTGTTCTACATTTAGACTTGAGACTTGAGACTTGAGACTGACATGGGACTGAAGCAGAGTTGACTTGGTCACACCTCTGCAATATACTGTATATAATATATATAATATCATACATTTTGTTCAAATATTTCTACTTATTATGATATAATGTATTTTACTGTTTTTAACTATTGCTATTTGCTGCTTCCTCATCTGGATGAGTAAAGTTGGATCTTAACTTTCTCTTCTGTGGCTTTGACTGTTGGTTGCTTGTAATGTTGCTGATCTGTTGTTGCACTCAGTGTAAGTCACTCCAGAAAACAAATGATACACCATGATACACTGTTTTGTAATCAGCATGGCTGCAGTGCTGCTGTCAGGACACACAAACATGAATCTGTAAAACCAGAAACTAAATGTGAGGCAGAGTTATATAGAGAAAGCCTGCTGAGACTGGAGTTTATTAAAAGGTGTTGGTTTCATGTTGGAATCAGTTTTAAAATTACCTGATGACAGTGTCTGCCTATTTCTCTACAAGGGGATTTCACTTAATCGTTTGAGGCTTTGTGTACTTAATTAATTGCTGACTAAGATTTACTGTCTGGGAGAAAGAAGACTGAATTGACTCTTCTAAGCTTCCTGACTTTTTTTTCCAGGGGAGAGGAACGGCAATAAAGAAAAGCTATAAAAGTTAAACAGACAAACCACAGACTGAGTCTAAGCATGGGATGACACAGAGTAAACAGGAACAGCATTGTTTAGCTTTCCTCTCTTTGGCAATACTCTCACACACACACACACACACACACACACACACACACAAACACACACACACACACAAACACCCTCACAGCTGCCTGCAGACAGACTGTAAACTAGGCTAACGCAGGTCGTCTCACCACAGTCACTGACACTAGCTAGCTAACTAGCTAACAGGATGCACAAATGCATTTATACACACAAACACACACACACACACACACACACACACACACACACACACAGGCAGGCAGACACACTCAGGACAGCAACAGCCAATGGGAATTTAGCTCAAAGGAGGAAGAAACAGAGAATGAATCAGCAGGAAAGTCTCTTTTAACAGCAACTCCCACTCACATTGATATTTTACATCAATGGAGATGCCCAGCTCCACTTGCTCCACAATTTGGAGGAATATAAAATGTTCAAAAATGAATCAAATTGCCTGGATCAATCCATTTAAGTGTCCATTTACAAATCAAGTGAAAGAAATCTCAGAAAAACATTCTCCATCAGTGTTATCCTTGTAGTAATGTCACTTCAAAACACATTTGTCAACTAAATGTAAACTGTAGCGTCTCTATCATGGAGCGAGAAATGATAGAATATCAATGTAGTTACAGTAATTACAGTGAAGCCACTGGACAATGAAAAGGAGCTGTGAAAGTCTGCTAATCAGCCTGTTCCCCATCAGTGTTAAGGCAATTAGGATTTCAACCAGTCAGTTCCTCTTTGTTCCAAGAGCAAAGATGAACATACAGTAGAGAGTATATTTAGTAGGATTTGACTGATTATTTGGTTTTCCATTATTGGCATTTCAATAAAAAATCAGAAATCAGCAGTCTGTAAAACCCAAAATGAAACCTGCTTCACCTGCCTTAAGGAGCTGCTGACCCACCTACAAGGTTTCATTAGTTTGGCTTTAAAATGCAGAGTTTAGTGTCCCATGATGTCTAATTGCTGTTTCAGGAATAAAACTCTGGGGGAAATACTGAATCCTTGTAATTTTGTGAAATTTTCTGGCATGAAAATGATCATTTAAATATCACTGTTGTCACGTGAAAACCTTGTAACTTCAATTTTGGTAATTTTTGTGTTTTAACTTTAACTGGAGGATTACATGGTACATCTTCTGTGGGTTGAGAAAATTCTACAACCCCTTGGCCTTGTGAAACCTTTTAAAAACCCACTGGATAAACTCAAAAATGCATGGAGGTCAATCTGAAAGTAAGGCTGTTTTTCTTCGATCCTGAAAAGTTTGGGAGATGTGAGGTTTTCACTCGACAGCAACGATATGCAGAACATTAACATCAAAGCCAGGTTTCTTCATGGCCTTCACTCTACTCTACTCCATTTCTACTGACTGGGACTCACCATGCCCTCCACTGCGTCCCCGGCGCCCTCGATGGGCGCGCACTCGGAGGCGTGGCCGTAGCAGAAGCAGTTCCCTCGCACCACCATGTCGTACACGGCGTAGTAATACTTCTCCTTGATCTCCATCCTGGAGTCCAGCAGGTTGTCGCCCAGCGTGTGCAGCTTGGTGAACTTCACCCTCAGGTTGGTGATCTTCAGCATGTCTGCACACACACACACACACACACACACACACACACACACACACACACACAGACACACACACACACACACATGTTTCAGAGCTTTTCACTAGGAAACTTCAGCAGTTTTATCACTGTGGCAGCTGCACTACACAGTAAAACGCCTTGATGAGATACAGAAATGTAATGACATGCTGTTTGGTGGACGCTGTTGCAGCTGTTAATGTAACTTCTTGCCAATGTAATAAACCATTAATGTAATCACAAATTGCAGTTAGTAATAGCCCTGTAAACGTAATACATTTCCCATTCATATAATAGTAGTTACCTGATAACTTTTAACATTATTAACGTGATAATTGTTACATTATTGGGTTTCACTACATTACCAAGAAAGTGGAAATTTGCAGTTTTCACAAATGGTAACTCTGTTAAAAGCAGATACAGGAGCACTGCTGGTGGGGTTTGTAGTATAAGAGGATGCTCTTTGGTCTATGGGCAAAAAACCCTAAACTAAACATAAAACATCAGGTTTTTATCATTATTAACAATGGTTTTACATCTGAAAAGGGTATGAATATGCTTTCATCAAAAGTGTCTTAAAGTACCATGAGTACATACAGTTTTACCTTGGGTGGCCCAAGTGGGAACTGAACTTTCCTCAGGGTAAAAAACTCAGGTCAGGTGGTAAATTGGTGAATGACTGAAGTCAGTACTGAGTCTAGAGCCAGATTCTGTCTGACCAGGTGAAAGTCAGTGGGTTGAAACATCGCCCAAGTAAAGCTTACTTTACTTATTCTTATTGTTTTGTAGAAAATATATTTGGATCAGGCATACTGTTTTTTGCATTTAGAGACAACACATGATTCTGAAAGTGTAAAGTGACGGTGACTTACTCTGGATCCGGGGGCTGTAGGGGTCTTCAATCCGGAACGCAGGGTCCAGAACTCTGAAAATGACCTGCAAAAAAACATTGTACCACACTGATTACAAATTCACTACCGTTTTATTAATTTGACTCATACGAAATTGAAGAGTTCTATCGCAAAACTCTATATATGAATTTTGGGGGGAAAATCATGCAGTTAATTATTCAACCAAGGACTCCAGTTACCCATTATCCTTAAAAAAGTTGCATAATTTGTTTCAATTTTGTATTGTCAATCGTTTTGTAACATTTTAAAACTGTGGATGTCATTTTGGAACCAAACTCTTCAGCGATGAGTTTTTGCCAACATCCCTTCAGGTAAAACCTCAGGGCGGCTCAGTACCTCTCCCTCGGTGGACGGCTCGATGTCGGAGTAGCGCGAATCGCAGATGACGTTGTCCACCTTCTGCATGGGACCCTGGGAGACGGCGGGGAAGGAAGACTCGCAGTCGTACGCAAAGTATCGGTACACTTGCCAGGTCTTCCCGAAGTCCGCCGACCGCTCAATCACCATGGCAGCCGGCCGGAAGGTCTGAGGCCAAGAGAGAGGACACACTTAACCACTCTGATTACAACAGGAATGTGTCTCTGTGACATTAAAGACACGTCAACAGCTAATGAAATAATATAAGTACATACAGATATGATTTATTTTTATTTCTTTTCCTAGCACTTGTCTCTTACATGAATGTTCCACAGTCACCAGAAAAAAAGAAAAATATGCCCCATAACTGCTCATTGCTGTGGTGTTTTATTTTATTTAGTCTCCATCTTTGTTGCTCAGTTTCATCGCTGTGGTGTTTCTGCACTGCTCTTCCCACAGATCACCTGTCAATCAAACAGTGTGGGCGGAGCTTGGATTTTCTTTCTGTTGATGCAGTTTGAGTTTCTCTTTTCTCTGTCTGTTCAGCCATGGTGGCTATCGCTGCTCATGCTAACTACTCAGTTCTTCTTCTTCTTCTGTTGATTTCAAACAAACCGGAAACGTAAAACGCATCACTTCCTGTGCGGCAGAGGATTTTTCCTAGGAAAGAGCGACCAGACACCGGCTGTTTAGAACAGACTGGAGATAGGTTGGATCACTGATGAGTTAGAGAGAGAGAGAGAGGAGCAGGACAGACATTTGTTTGTGTGAAAATGTCCCAGATTACTACTTTAATCGAAGACTTTTTCAGACTTTTCAAGTCTGAACAAACAGTTGTACAGATGCTGCAGAGTGAGAATCAAAGCTGTAAAACTGCTATTAGATTGTTAGTGCATTAAATCTAACGGTAACATGATCTGACCCGGACAGAGAGGGAAACACCCCCAGGCAAGTTTTTACCACATTCCACAGGCTTACACAGCTGTGCGTGTGTGTGGGTGTGTATGTGTGTGTGGGTGTGTGTGTGTGTGTGTGTGAGAGAGAGAGAGAGATAAGAAAGATAGAAAGAGAAGCAGAAAAAGTGAGGGGAGAGAGAAAAAGAAAGGGGGAGAAAAAAGAGAAACAAAGTAGAGGATAGAGAGGAAGTGAGAAAGAGAGGGATGTGAAAGGGCGAGAGAGTGAGAGAGTGAGAAAGAAAGAGGGAGAGAGAGAGAGATCATGAGAGAAAAAAGATGGAGACAAAGAGAAAGTGAGTGGTGCAGAAAGAGAGGAAATAAGAGTGAAAGGAAAAGAGAGCAAGAGAGGAACGAGAGGGGAGCGAGAGAAAGTATGTGAGAAAGTATGTGTGTGTGTGCGTGCATGTGTGTGTGTGTGTGTGTGTGTGTGTGTGTGTGTGTGTGTGTGTGTGGACCTCCCAGGGAGAATTGCTTAGCTTCCAGGAACCCCCCATCCCCCCTCCCCCCTCCCCCCTCTCCCCTACCCCACACTCCCCCAGGCCTTTTCCTATTGGTTACCTTGAAGGTCATGATGAGGTGGGTGAAGTGAAACTCCGCCTCCAAGTTCAGCTGGATGGTCACATTCTCCAGACCTGCAGAGAGAGAGAGAGAGAGAGAGAGAGAGAGAGAGAGAGAGAGAGAGAGAGAGAGAGCAGATCAATCAAACTGTTCTGCCTGTCCACACTCTGGCATTAACATTTTTTACAAAGACGAATGTAAATTGCTGAAATTTTAGTGGTTCTGTTTCTAGATCAGACTTGATGCAACTTTATCGATCCCTGTGGGGAAACCGGGTCGTTAAGTAGAAAGTATGAATGCAGAGTGTGTGGAAAAGATCTGGCTCACAACAGTATGAGCGTGTGCAGAGTAAAAACAGTAGAACTTACTGAGACGAAGAAACAGAAAATGAATGCAGAAAATCTACCAAAAATCCACCAAACAAATCCTAATCATTATATTGCTATTATTACAGCTGTCTTGGGACGGGACGATATATTGAAATTCAATATATCGCAATACAAAAATGTGACGATACGGATCAGCTCCATGTTATTCTGCTGTAGTAATCACTAATGAGACGCTTGACAGTTTCACAAGCTCTCCATCCAAATTATATTATTGTCACTTCGTAATGACATTTTTAAATTGTTGTTTACATTCTGGTAAGCCAATGCCATCGCTAGAAAGATTTGTATCTCAGAAATAAGCATAATTCTGCACAGTCAGACTTTGTTGTCACTGAACTTGTATTTATTACATCGTATTGTTGTTGTATTGAATCCTGAACCTCATATCGCGTACTGAATTGTATCATGAGATAAGCCTATCGTCCCATCACTATAGCTATCATGATTGCACTGTAGCTCTGATCTTTGCACTTCTTATTACAGGTTTGTAGGAATTTAAGCTATTTCTGCTGTTGCACTTGTAAGTGGCTCCGGCTAAATTCCTGAAATGGAAATTATCTCCACTGGGATCCTCTTCTCCACAGAGGAATGGCTTGGAGACACATTTCCCCTGCACCATTCTTTGATTTAGAGAAATCATTTGCTTAGCAGTACATTCTCTTTTATCTAAAATTGTAAAATGTAAATGTTATGTAGAACATCATATTCTGGCCATGGACTCTACTTGATTAAGTCTCTGTCTCAGAATCAGTCTTAAACTCAAACTCAAAGAGGAGGAGAGAGGAGAGGGGAGAAGGAGAGGTTGGAGGACAAAAAGGGAAAAAGCATCAGGAAGAAGAAAGGTAGAAAAGAAGGAGTTGAAAGGAGGGCAGCAGCAGAAGGAGATGGGATGACATAAGGGGGGGTGAGGAGAGATTAAATTACAGAGGGTCAAACAGATGGAGGCAGGAAGGGAAGAGAGAAAGAGAAACAAAAACACAAGAGTAATCTCGACTTTTGTCAAGCCAAGAAAAACAAGCAGGACACTGACAGCACTGATCCACTTCTCCATCCACTTCCTATGGAACAGAAAACAGGCAGCAGCGCTTCTCTCTTCACATTTTAGGCATTTCGCTGATGCTGTTTTCCTGAGAAACTTCCACTGAGCAGATGAAGGCTTTCAGTGTCTTCCTCACTCATTCTTCACAGGACTCACTTGTTAGAACTTGTGAGCTTTTGAGCACGGGACAGTCTCTCTACCCACTCTGCCATCTAAATCCATTACATTTACATTATTGATTCTGGTGCATCCCATACATACAGGTAAAGTGTGGAGTACCCCAGGGAAGCTGCCTCAGGCTGCTAATGTGCACTGTTTTTACAAATGATTTACTATTAGTCTTAGAAGAGGCCAATATTTCTGTGTATGCAGACGATTAAACGGTTTACATGTCAGTATTGACAGCAAATGAGTTAACTAGAGTATTAAATAAAGAGATTCAGTCAGTGGTTGGATAGGTAATAATAAATTGGTCTTGAATGTCACAAAAACAAATAGCAGCATATATAGCAGAACATAGCATTCTCTTAGCAGCATACCTGCCTTAAAACTTTTCATAAATGATCTGTCTGTAGATCAAGGCCAAACTCCTGGGAATCACTTTAGATAGTAAACTATCATGGCAGTTATTATGCTCAAAATTCCTGCCAGGTAGTTCAAGCTTTGGTGTTGTCCTATCATGACTATTGCCCAGCACTATGGTCTAGTGCCACAATGTACTGTATATCCAATTAAGAATAAGGTTAGGCTTAAGTTAGGCTACATGTTTCTGTTTCAAAAGTAAAGGATCTTGAATAGCAATAAATACGTGATAAAATAAGTTTAGTCATCAACTGTCATTTTATTTCTTTAATTTACAGACTTAAAGACTTTAATTTGGCTCCTATCTGTGTTTTGGGCGGCTTGCAGTTTTTTCTGCTGCAATCACTGACAAGGTTCAGTAAGTGGAGTTTGGTTCAGAGACATGTTCATCACCGCCTGTGAATTTAACCACAATTCAACAGACTTGAATTTGATCTCCAACCCACTATGCTCTCTTACATGTAAAATAACACACAGCACTTTGTGGATGCTTTTATCCAAATCACCTTACAGAATCATGAGTGCAGACATTTTCAGTATGGGAGGCTCCTGGCAGTGTTGGTGCCTTGCTTTACCCATTGAGCTACAAAGGGAATTGAACCCCCAACCCTGGCAGTGTCAGTGCCTTGCTCTATCCATTGCGCTACACAACCTAGCGGGAAAAAACAGAGAAGTCGTGCCTTGTTAACGCCTGCCTCTTAGCATTAATGACATGCTGCACACACTTTTACAAGCAGAGCTACATCCTGCAGCCTTGCAGCTAATCATTCCCGAGGGTTACTCCTGTAATTCCAAAGTTTACTGACAGGTCACGGTGTCTCGCTGGTCAGCCATTGCTGGCCTTTCTCTTTGAAGTCCTCCCTCCTCCTACAACCTGATTATAGTGTCTTTACTGACAAACTAGGAGATGAGAAAGCAAGGAGGCTCGGAGGGAAGAAAGAGACAGAGGCACCAAAGAAGAAGGCGATATGAGTCACCTTTAATTCACCTCTTTAAACCCAGACTTTTGTTTTCCCATGAGAACTCACCGTTCTCTGACTGCCACCAGGTTTTGAGGCGGTTCGGGGCAAACGTGGTGACGACGTTCTCGATGCGGTGGCTGTTGACCTGGTTGGTTTGCTTGTCGTAGAGCTCCACCGAGTCACACGTGAAGCACTTCTTCTCCTCCTGGTGAACGGGTTGAAGGTCGGGAGAGGGAGGGAGGGAGGGAGGGAGGGAGGTAGAGACACAGGGAGAGAACCGTCAGAGAAATTCCTCACATAGCATGCTGATCTTCTCCAATCAAGGGAAGAGATAAGGACGGCCGTTGAAGAGGCCATTCATGGTAAAGTCATTGAAATGGAGGCTTTTTGTTGTTTGTGGACCGTCTACACTGCAATGATTGAAGTAAAATAGGAACTTAGGGACTTTTAAATGGGAGGCCCCGGCCCTGTATTCTGGTTTCAACAGGGTAAACTAATCTTTAATGGCTGACAGCGGAGGATTCATTTGGCCGACAGATGTGTGTGTGTGTGTGTGTGTGTGTTTGTGTGTGCATTTCAGATCGGAAACATCTGGATTGTGCCGCCAAGCCCTTGGTATCTTCAGCAAATCCATGCGTCTAGTCTGGAACAACATACATTTGTGTTGCTTCAAAGCCAGCAGCACGTCAACAGCATGTTAATAACAACACATGTTGACGCATAGCATGTTAATACGAGCGTGTGTTGCGTTGAATAGAAACATATATGTGTGTTGTCCCAAACTAGACACACACACACATGTGTTGGTAATGCTAGTAGCATCCCTGCTTCTCTCACACAAAGCCTCTTTCAAGGATTCATTAAATCATTTCAACTGAAGTCAAAGGAGATGCAGGCTGTGTGTTTTCTGCAGCCAAATCAAGCCTATCTTTACACTGATTACATTTAAATAGGAACAAAGGCTTCACATTGACCAGTGAGAACTGAGCTTGAGAATACAGGCCAACAATCATTAAACATTCAGCGTGTTTTGTTTGAACACTCGGTGGGAGTGAATCACTGCCGACACGTTCGGTCTGATAAAAACTCTCTGAAGTTCGGCTCTTAAAGCTCCTACACCGCTTGCCTCTCTCTGCAGGAGATGTTTCACCATATCTCCTGCCATCAGGGGTCTGTCTGCACCCCAACAATACGCCCTCATGCATACAAGCTGCTGCCATTCATCTCAAGACCGTCCCAGGCTCTTGTGCTGGTGTCAGAACTCAAGCAGCTCTTAACGGGGGGATTTTTGCGACAGAGGAAATGGTCTAGACTCTCGGACCGTCTCTCCCCCAGCATCCTCCCCCCCCTCCTCCCCTCTCCTCCCTCACTCCTACGCTCCTGGAGCAGGGGGCTAAGAAAACACCGTCTCACAGGACGGCCTTGTCCCGAGGAGAAGAGGCCAGGGAGCTGGATTAGGTCCCGGTCATGAGTTCCACCCCCAGCAGACAAAAGCTTTAAACTGTAAACTTTTCATTGCATGTAATAATAAATTGAATGCCAAAATACCCACAGTGAGAAGCAAATATAGTATGTGGTTCATTTCCACAGCGGATATTAATATATTGTTATCATAAATCATGTTTAATTATGAGTCAACTTAACTGGTGTCTTTGTTTTGTTTTTTGTCATTATCTGATCTATAGTGTAAAATAAAAGCTGATTGGATTCAGCAGTTATCCACCAGAGATCTGACATATGATCATCTGATGATCGTGGGTAAATAATAACCTGTCTGCATTGCTGCTATTGAAATAAATAACATTTAAGGAATGCCTGGTTATTATATCGTTAAGATAATGTTATTAAGAGTATGAGTGTCAACATAGAGACAGAATAAAAGCACTCTGTTTGACATAAAACCTGAAAATAGAGAAGAAGAAGAAGGATTTTGCTGCAGGCGATCATAAGTCTTCACAAACATTTTAATGTGAAGGACCATCAGGTCGACTTCAGACCACAGAGCTGCAGGAGATAAAGGTTTAGAAGATTGATGTCTCTTATGGAAATAACAGTGGAAAGAGAGACTCTCATTGGGCTAAACTGTAGTGAATTAAGTACCAGTTAAATTCAAGTGATAATGGTTCATAATGGTTTATACTGCCCCCCGGAACCCTCTCAAGGACCCCTGGAGGTCCCCGGACCCCAGTTTGGGAACCACTGGTGGCAGCGAGGCACATTTACCTGTAAGTGGCTCACGATACAGAAGGGTTCTGGCTGGCGGAGTCCGCAGGTGGAGGTGCTGGACAGCTGGTGCGCCCGGCCGATCAGCAGGTCTCCGGTGGCCGGGTAGCAGCTGCCCTCGGTGCAGACGTCGCTGAACTCAGGGAGGCCGACCTCCGGCTGGGCCCCGCCCACCTGGGCCCCGCCGCTCTGGGCCCCGCCCTCCTGGGCCAGGAGGAAAGCCCCCGCCGCTGCACAACAGGAGGACAGCAGGTTGAAAGATGTGTTTCATGGAAGAGAAGATTTATTTTAAAGATTCTTTGGCATATGTGAGAGAGACAGAACAGATCAGGATGATGAGCGACAAAGAACCCAGACCGGATTCACACCCACGATGCTGCAGGTTCGCTGAGCCACCGGGACGTCCCAGTTCAGCTTCATTCTGAGTCTGCTCCCTCATTACTTCTGCTCTGATATCATGGGTGTCAACTGGACAAGACACAGTACTGCACTTGCCAAAACGTAGCCTAAGTTAGTCCAGAGTTGGTCTGTTCTCTGTCCCTAAGGTCTGAACTGAAGGAGGTAAAAGTGTCTTTATGTGTTGGAACTCAAACTCACTGTAAACTGTTTAAAAGCTGAAATTGCTGGTTTCTCTTGTTGAGTTTAAACTGATGATGAAGGATCTTGTGGCAGATTCAGTCAGGAGCCGCCTTTCCTTCAGTGAGTCCAGATTTAAAGGTTTAACCATCAGCCTGCTGCTTCCATACTGGACTATACTTAGAGCACTTAGAGAAAATTGGATTTTCTCTTTCTTTTATGTGAGTTTGACTGTATCTTACTTTAGCATTCAGTTGTTTATCTGCAACTTTAATGTTTATCAAGACAGCTCTTCTCTTTCTTGGCCAGGTCTTCCCTAAAAAAGAGAAAATTGGCTAAGAAAGGCTAATTAAAGGTTAAACAAATAAAGTAATTAATTAGCATTATCTCTATATTGTCATTGTTAATTCGTCAACCTTCTTTGTTCTTTATCTTTTAAATCTCTCTTGTTTCTAACAGCCTTTAAGATTTTATACAGCCTTTCCTTCAGAAACCTTCTTGGTGCCGAGTTCTTTTAAATTAAATATGTTCTTTCTTTTTATTCTCATTCCATTTTTATTGTAATTATTTTTATTCTTGTAAAGCACTTTGTAATTTGTGGTAAGAAAAGCACCCTATAAAAAAAGTTTCTTGTTATTATTTATTATTAATTTAACAGAATTCCAGCTTTGGAAAGCGGTCATAAATAGAGGCAGATGGAGGACATTTTTCTGCCCATCAAATTAAAAAAAAAAAAAGACACAATTCCCAGTAACTGTGTGAGGATCTGAACACACAGCTGGACCAGATCTTTGACTAAATCAGTGTCACATGCAGCGTGACTCCGTGTCTGCTAACAGGAACAATGTGCTGCTTTGCACTTAATGCGGTGGAACTAGAGAGTTACACGCCTTGGGTTTCACTACTTTCAAGTTAAATTGAAACATTTACAGAAATAGCGTTGATAACATGCAGAAATGAATCGTAAAGGTATTCAATGAATGTATTGTGGGATGCAGTGGAGGATAAACACACCTCAGCCTTTTTACTCGCAGAACAGAGTTTATCACATCAGTCTGTATGAGCTGAATTCATCATCTAAACAACATGAAGTTATATAAGGACTTGATCCTGCGAGGAGAAAAGAAAATCACTTCTGATGATGGTTTCTCCACCTTTTTATTACCGTGCAGCTCAGCCTGCAGGCAGCGGGGGAGAGAGAACTAGAATGTCCTGCTCCAGTAGAAGTAGGATACTGTTACTTTACTGTTACTTTGTTGATATTTTACTGAACTAGAAGAAAAACCACTGTATAAAAGTAAAAAGTAAAAAGTGTCTCATTTATGCCCTCAGAGTAAAAGTTGGTGCGATTCTAAAAGGAGGACAGAGTTCAAACTAGATTAGGCTATTTTAACTGGAAAATCTGTAAATTACAAAATAAAGTGCAGGAACAAAGTAAAGTCAGATTCCTCTTCTCTGTGAATGGATCCACAGTTTGGCCAATTTACAACTTTTCAGTTTCTGTTTCTAATGGAGAAACACAACATCTGTTCTCTGTAATGTGGATGTAATCTAAAATGTAGCCAAGTACAATTCTTTAGCAGAAATGTACTTAAGTAAAAGTTAAATGACTGACTTTAAAAAAATAAGTCCAAGTACACAAAACAGCTACTTAATTACAGTAACTTGAGTGAATGTAATGACTTCCAGCCTCGCCTGTGGGTGATCTCTCCGCTCAGCCTCATCAGCACTGTTTAAACTGTTTAAACTGTTTAAACTGTTTTAACTGTTTTAACTGTTTTAACTGTTTTAATGTCCCAGCAGATTTCTGAGTGCATGAAGCAGAAACTCACCGAGCAGCGTCGCGAGCTCAACAAGCAACATGCTGGTTCTTCTGTTTCAAGTGCGCGTGTCTCTGCGCTCCGCTCCGTGCGTCTCCAGACCTCCAGACCTCCAGACCCTCTAAACCTCCAGACCTCCAGAGCCCAGGACCCTGCTGTGACCCCTCCCACCCGCTACCTCCACCGTCAAGCCCGATAGGATAAATCAAACGATTTCCGGTCACAACTTTCAAAATAAAATCCCATTTCCCCCCATGAACACTGTAGAACATTTTAAAGCACTTAGTAAAACGTTTTTAAAACGTGCTATACAAATACAATTATTGTTATTATTATTATCTTTAGTATTATTATTATTATTATTATTACATGCACATAATATGCCATGTGTTAGGCTACATACTAGTCCAACTACTACTACCAATAATAATAATACAAATATTAATAATAATAATAATAATAATAATAATATATGCTAATAAGAAGAAGAAGAAGAAGAAGAAGAAGAAGAAGAAAAATAGTAAATAATAATGTTTTGTTTTTTTAAACAGAGCTTATCAAATGCTTTGGGAATGAAATAAAAGCAAACTTAATACTCATAAAATAAATTAAAACAAGTAAAAACTATGAAGAACCACAAGATAATGAAAGATAATAAAAGAAGAGAGCATAAAACTAAAAAACCGAGCAGTAAAAAACGATAGGATAAAATATATCACATAAGGCACATCTATAAAAATCGGTTTTAAGACGCAACTTAAAATGAAATGTTAGCTATTAATTCTGCCAGGCAGGTCCGTCGCCTTTAGTCTTACACTTTTATTTTAAAATAAAAATCGCCTAACTTCCGGTCTTATTCCCCGTTACCCTGGTTATCTTTGGTGGGCTTGACTGACTCTCTCTCTAGGTCTCTCTGTCTCTTTCTTTCTCTCTCTCTCTCTCTCTCTCTCTCTTTCTCTCTCTCTCTCCCTCTCCCTCTCTCTCTCTCTCTCTCTCTCTCTCTCTCTCTCGCTCTCTTTCTAGGTCTCTCTCTGTCTCTCTCTTTCTCTCTCTCCCTCTCCCTCTCTCTCTCTCTTTCTCTCTCTCTCTCTCTCCCTCTTTCTCTTTCTCTCTCTCCCTCTCTCTCTCCCTCTCTCTCTCTCTCTCTCTTTCTCTTTCTCTCTCTCTCTCTCTCTCTCTCTTTCTAGGTCTCCATCTCTCTCTAGGTCTCTCTCTGTCTCTTTTTTCTCTTTCTCTCTTCTCTCTCCTCCCTTGTGTCTAATCCTCAGAGATCTGATCAGCATGGTATTGATTTATTGATACTGATTGACTAATCATATGCATCAGATAAAGTTGAGTAAAATCACTGTAATGTTCCTTTAGAGACTTACTGTACGTTGTGTGTGTTTATAGTGTTGTTATATCTGCTATCATAGTATTACTAGTTATATTTCCCCTCCCCCCTCACACACACACAACTCTAGAAACAACATACATTCCACAGACGACCCCCCACACACACACACACACACACCCTACCCCCATGTCCCGGGGCACAGCAGGTTGAGGTGGGCTACTAAAGCCTTACCTACTAATTGACCTGAATACTGCAGAGAGAAATTTCCAGATTTCAAAAGCGAGAAGCTCTTCCTCTTCTCTCTGCTCTGTTCTCCAGGCAGGCAGAGCCGTGTTGTAATGACAGATCAGCATCAAACACTCCACTTGCACCTTTAATGAAGTGCAATTGTGTGTGTGTGTGTGTGTCTGTGTGTGTGTGTGTGTGTGTGTGTGTGTGCATTAAGGGCGGAGGTCCTGACTCGTTTGGGGAGGGGAGAGCTGTTCCCTGGGAAAGGATTCACTGAACTTTTTCAGTCCGAGAACCTTTGCTGGTTCCTTCAGCTGGTTCTTTTTCTACCTACACCTACTGTAAAATGTTCAATAAATAAACATATTTTCTTTGTCAGTTTGTAATAACTTAAGCCAATTAAAGAATAACTAGGTTTAGTTTGAGACAAATCATATATGCATATATTTGTGAGGATAACACTAAAATAATTTCTAATAATTTTTCTTTCTTCATCCAACAGTCAGAGACGCTCTGCCATGAAAAACCTTCTCTTCACACCAAAAAGACACTTTGATGAACATGAAGCTGAGTGTTGAAGAAACAGATTCAAAGTATCAGGAAAGAGATATTTTATCTTAACAAAACCATTGCAGGCAGTTTTTCCCCTTACTTCTTCATTAAAAAATAGCAGAGAAAATCAAATATTACTTTGAAAATTTAGAAAAGGCAAGGTGTCCCCAAACGTTTGACAGGCGGTGTAGGTTCATTCTAGTGACAAAAAAAATTTAAAAAAAATCCACTGGACTTAAAATGAAGAGTTGAGGGTGTTTCACTGCTCATCCGAGAGGCTTCCTCTGTTCTGGGAAGTGAGTTCAGATCTGATGAAGCCTCTCGGATGAGCAGAGAAACATCTTCAGCTCTTCATTTAAAGTCCAGTGGATTTAGTTTTTATTGGACATCTTCCTACCTGGATGACTGAAATGAATCTACACAGTTTTAATTGCTTAAGACTTGACTTGATGCATGAAGAGAAGACTTGAGACTTGACTTGACTTGTACTTTGATGACTTGAAAAGGTTTCTAAAGTCTTGACAAAATAACTTGTGTAAATGACTTAGATTGAAAGTGATGAGATTTGTGATGATGTTAGTTACAGCCACAGTAGATACAGTAATAACTTCAGACCAGGAATCGCTTTCCAGACACTTTTTCATGTGCATTTTACACATTGTAATCAGTGTGAGCTGCAGTAGAATGAGCTTAAATTCCAAGATCACCAACATTACAAACAACCAATAGTATGGAGGTCAAGGGTCAAAGCCACAGCACCTGAAATTAGATGGATCTAATACGCCTGTGTCCCTAAAATCAGGTAAAGAAACAAGAGCCAGGGAGAACGAGTTTCATTTCATTCCTTCTGAACTATTCTTTGATTTAGAGAAATAATCACATCAGCATTTCAATCAGTTTCAGCTCAGATCTGAGGAATTTCCTTTGGAACAGCTCAACACGGATGAACTGTTGAGTTTTCATGTTAACAGACTCTTCAGGATTAAATCTGACTGCTGACCCACAGTGCAGCGGGGCACGCTGGCTCTGACCTTTGACCTCCTGGGTTGCTTGTAATGTGGGCAATTTAGTAAGTGAAGCTCATTCCACTGTTGTTAACTCATTATAAGCCACTCTGGGAAGGAGAATCCTGTAAAATCAGGGTGTTTTCAAGTTTCAGTGAGTAACATTTTAGAATGTTTTAATGAGAGTTAGAAATAAAACATGAACACAGATTTTTACCCATCAAACATTAAACATTAAGGAAGCGGTAGACCTTTTAGGTTATAGGTTGGAGCAAAAGGGTTGATTTCTCCCTAAAAAACATGAAACAAATGAAACATTATACATGATGTAACTCCCTGGTTTCCAAGAGCCGGAGGTGGAAAGTAATTAAGCCCATTTCCTCAAGTAAGTATAATTCTGAGGTTCTGGCACTTTACTTGAGTATTTCCATTCTGTGAGACTTTCTACTTTTCCTCCACTACATTTCAGAGGGAAATCTTGTACATTAAAATACTTCTTACAGGTTAACGCTTCAAAAATTGAACACCGTGAAAAAATGAGGACTTTTACTTTTGATCTTTAAGTTCATTTTACTGCTAATACTTCTATACTTTTACTGAAGTAAACTTTTGAAAGCAGAACTTTTATTTTTAAGGAAGTATTTTTTCATTAGGCTATGGTATTGCTTTTTTGACACCAGCAACTTCATTTTTTTATGGACAGTTCAGCTCTCTGTATCTTCTCTTCTATGCAGCATTTCAATGTATTTGAGATTTTGATGCCTCGCTTTAGATAACGACATTTAAGATGCTTTTACAGATTCCTTAAGATCCCGCAGAATTCCAAGAAAATGCTGAAGCGGCGCCCTGGGCACCCTGTGGATTCCTCTGTATAGTAACTCTTTGTTTCTTCCCCCAGGTGAGGAAACGCGTCCAGGAGGCAGGGAGGAGACACGCTCTGTCCTCAGCTGCTTCTCCGTCCCCCGAGGACACGCTGATCAAATCACTGCTGCTGCTGCCCTGCCGGGTTTTACCTCACGAGAAGCTTCATTCCAAGATGTCTATTCATTTCATTTTTTGTATATATGTATATTTTGTATATATATTTTGTTATGTACTCTATCCATGCCACCTAATTGTAGAGGGAGTATATATACAGTATATCTGGTACTCTGGTCTAGAACATTCCAGCTCTGCACACGGCCTGAAGACCCGCTGAGGTTGAAACGTTGGGATCTGAACGCTTTGTGGTATTTTGTTCTTGACTTTGGAAGATGTGCTGCCTCTGTTCATTTTTTGACATGTGGACGCAATTACTTCTATTTAAGTGATTTTTTTTTTTTTTTTTGCTTACAAGGAAGTCCTTGTTCTTGTTTGCTCTGCCATTTCTGAGCTTCTATTCTTTCCAAACTATCTTTGAGAAAATGAAATATCTGCCATTTGAAAAAATGTGACACCTCTAACAAAATGACTGTTGGAAAGTAAATTGATTGAAGCATTCAATAAGCTATCTTGACCCTTAACTACAGCTACAGTTACAGTTAAAGTAAAATTTTATAAAATATAATCATTTGTGGGTTTTTTTATATTGAGTAAATAACATGAGGGTAATTTTATTTTTACAAAATGGATATAAAGCATTATTTTTGAATTTGTTTTTTGTTTTTTTTACATTTTTATATTCTGCATGTTCACTAGAGGCCATGATCTACCGCTCTCTCTCTTCCTCTCTTCAGGATATAAAGCATGTTAACCAGCATGAAAACCTTTATGTTTTCTCCTGGATCTCAGTCACTGCAGCAGCAAACTGTTCACTGGAAGAGTCTGATCCACTGACCAGTTTGATTCTCTGAGAGACTCTGCATGTTGAGGCTTGTGGAGCACAAACGGCCCGGGGGGAGAGATGGGGGGAGGGAGAGAGAGAGAGAGATGGGGGGAGGGAGAGAGAGAGAGAGATGGGGGGAGGGAGAGAGAGAGAGAGAGAGACAGAGAGAGATGGGGGGAGAGACAGAGAGGAGATGGGGAGAGAGAGAGAGAGAGAGACAGAGAGACAGAGAGAGATGGGGGAGAGAGAGAGAGAGACAGAGAGACAGAGAGAGAGATGGGGAGAGACAGAGAGAGATGGGGAGAGAGAGAGAGAGAGAAGGAGAGACAGAGAGAGATGGGGAGAGAGAGAGAGAGACAGAGAGACAGAGAGAGATGGGGAGAGAGAGAGAGAGAAAGAGAGACAGAGAGAGATGGGGAGAGAGAGAGAGAGAGAAAGAGAGACAGAGAGAGATGGGGGAGGGAGAGAGAGAGAGAGACAGAGAGAGATGGGGGGGAGAGAGAGAGAGAGAGAGAGACAGAGAGAGATGGGGAGAGAGAGAGAGAGAGAGAGAGACAGAGAGACAGAGAGAGATGGGGGAGAGAGAGAGAGAGAGACAGAGAGACAGAGAGAGATGGGGGAGAGAGAGAGAGACAGAGAGACAGAGAGAGAGATGGGGGAGAGACAGAGAGAGATGGGGAGAGAGAGAGAGAGAGAGAGAGAAAGAGAGACAGAGAGAGATGGGGAGAGAGAGAGAGAGACAGAGAGACAGAGAGAGATGGGGAGAGAGAGAGAGAGAGAAAGAGAGACAGAGAGAGAGGGGGAGAGAGAGAGAGAGAGAAAGAGAGACAGAGAGAGATGGGGGGAGGGAGAGAGAGAGAGAGACAGAGAGAGATGGGGGGGAGAGAGAGAGAGAGAGAGAGACAGAGAGAGATGGAGATGGAGAGAGAGAGAGAGAGAGAGAGAGAGAGAGAGAGAGAGAGAGAGAGACAGAGAGACAGAGAGAGATGGGGAGGAGAGAGAGAGAGAGAGACAGAGAGACAGAGAGAGATGGGGGGAGAGACAGAGAGAGATGGGGAGAGAGAGAGAGAGAGAAAGAGAGACAGAGAGAGATGGGGGGAGGGAGAGAGAGAGAGAGAGAGACAGAGAGATATGGGGGGAGAGAGAGAGAGAGAGAGAGAGAGAGAGAGACATGGGGAGAGAGAGGAGAGAGAGAGAGAGAGATGGGGGAGGGAGAGAGAGAGAGAGAGAGAGAGAGAGAGAGAGAGACATGGGGGAGAGAGAGAGAGAGAGAGAGAGAGAGAGAGAGAGAGAGAGAGAGAGAGAGAGAGAGAGCTTGGTTTAGAGCTGCTGCATGATTTTAGGCCCCAGACTAACTGGAGTGTAAACATGCACCTAACCATTAACAGAGAAATGGAAAGTCCATTACGCTGTGTGTATTTTCACAGCTAGAGCAGTCACTGAAGTGGAAAGTCATGAGATACAGAGAAAGGGATTAGAAAGGGGGATCTGTTTCAAATGTTTTGTGTTGTAAGATTCGAGGCTGGAAGTAACTAATTACAGTAAGTAACTAAGTACATTTTCACTGAAGTATTGTACATTTTAAATCACATCCATTACAGAGGACAGATTTTGTGTCTCTCCAACGTAAACTGGCCAATTGTGGATCCATTCACAGTGAGAAGAGGAATCTGGCTTTACTTTGTTTCTGCACTTTATTTTGTAGTTTCTAATTTTTCAATTTAAAAGAATCTAGTTTGAACTCTGACCTCTCTCCTTTTAGAATCACATGGAAAAGATCACAGCTAACAACGTTTTCTTTTCTAAAGAGGAACTCAGGAAGTTTTACATTTTATATGAGACTTTACTTACTTTTACTGAAGTAGATTTTCACACCAGTACTTTTTCTTCTACTTAAGTAAAATATCAGCAAAGTAACAGTACTTCAGCGTCTAGTACTCTTTCCACCGCTGGTAAGATTACGTTTTCAATCCCATTCAGTCCAAACAAGTTTTGTAAATTCCCCAATTTTGCCGTGAAGTCGTGTTTCTAGATAGTGTAGAAGCCTGTTTGTATTTATTGGATTCAAATCAATAACAACAGGATCGAGCTCTGAGGCAAATGAACACATGGACACATTTCCCATTTCCAACCTGACAGTCACACTGTTTAATCTTGTGACACTGCTGAAAAAAAGATACAAGCTTTGGTATCAAGGTGGTCAATCCAACACACAGGCTTATGCACAAATAATACACTAAATCGAAAATATTACATAGCTTTAACTGGTAAATTGTAAAATGGGAGGTAGGAAATTCAAAACGGAAAGGTTTGTAAAGTTTCAAAGCTTCACCAGCTTTTAAGCACAAAGTAGGCAGATTAAAATGTCACCCTGAAGCCACTTAAGAGGAGCGAGAGAGGAGAGAGAGGAGCTCAGGACAGGCAGAGAGAGTTTGGTCACAGAGCGCCGCCTGGTGGGGAGCAAGATAACTGCAGTCTGATTTGTAGTTGAGACAGAAAATCAGAAACACAAAGGGAAAATACAGAACGGGCCCGTCGTTATCAAGTGTCTCAGAATTACTCTGAGAAATCAAATTAAAAGTGACTGACCAAATTTACAGTTTTGTCGTTTTTTTCCCCCCGTTTTTTCTGGAGGGGGTGTGGAGGGGCAAAGAGCACATTTGAGTGTACTGCACATTTCCAAAAACAAGACAGAATTTTTTCCTCAAATATTATTTAGCGCATTTCATCCAGTCAGTGACGACTTTACAGTAAAAAGAAAAACAGATGAAAACAGAAAGTGCAAGTAAGAGAGAGGAAAGATCAGCAGAAGAGAGCAAGAGTGAGATAAAAACGCTCTAACGGAAATCATTTTTTTCTCATGATTCTCAAGTTTCTCATGAGAAAAAAAAAATGCACCATGTCACTCATAATAACTTTCTCTTACTCCTGTGTGCAAAAGCAGGAGCAAAAATCTGCGTCACTCTGAGAATTTTGGGGCAGTTGGGACCAATTTCTTACTCTGAGACGTTTGATAACTACGAGCCCAGAGGTGTTGAAGCAGTTACACTCACTGGCCGTGTGATGATGCTAAATTAAAGGTCAGACTCCACTGGTCCGACTGGAGGGATGCTGCGTCTTGTCACTGATTGGCCCAAAGGATTCCTGCTTCATTCATGGGGGTCGACATGTTTACTTGTTTCCTAAATGCTTTTCATTTGGTCTGGGAAAGCTTTCAGAAATCTCTAAAAATACTGACTGGGTTACACCAGAAACAGTGTTGCAGATATAAAAGATCATGGCAGCAGGGGGTCTAGCAGGTAGAAAGCCGTCCTGTAACAGAATCATCTCAGGTTCGATCCCCACAACTTCAAATGTGTCAGTTAATGTGTCCGGTTGCAGTATCACTGTAAGTCTCTCTGCATAACAGCATCAGTTAAAGCTTAACATGTATTGCCATCGCTTCCTGTGCCGACCACACTGCTGCGTGTGTCAAGCAGAGAGGAGTCACTCTACATGCCTCCCAATCCATCTTGCTGGCTTGTATCCCCGAGGCCTAGGAGGTGCAGTGAACGTATCCCTCCACCCGCTTGGTGATCTCCTTCCGGAGGGAATCCACCGCCTCCAGCAACATGGCAACCTCCTTCGCCTTGTCCTCTTTACTCTTGATTAAATTCTGGATCTTTTTCTCCAAATCTGGCAACCGAGACAGAAAGAAAGCAACAAGAAACCTTTCCATGAGAAAATACTACTACTACTACTACTACAATAATAATAATAGTGACTCTTACTTCTACAGCAAATAAGCAGTTAAAAACATACACTTACAAAGTTACAGAATAAGAGACAATAAAACAGTAACTTAAAGCCAATAAGATAATGTACATGTACAATAGTGTACAACAAATATAATTAATGAAAGCACTGTCTGTGAAAGAAACTCAAATCTCCGAGATGTCTACCTTCAATTTGTTTAAGTTTGTCCTCTACTTTGCTTTTAATCTTCTCCGCCTCCATCGTTATGTTCTTCAGCCGTTCGCTCGCCTCGTCCTGCAGAGTCTGGTTGGAGTTTTTCTCCTTTAAAACATCAAACAGGTTCTTCACGTCTTCCAGCTCCTGAAAAACATATCAGGAAAAAAACTCTGTGAATGAAGGGTTAGGGTTAGTGAATGTAACTTAATGAGTACGTTGCACACTTCATTAGCTGCGTTGGTGTTACTTGACTGACCAGACTGATAATTCCTCTGAATATATTGCATGATTGTTTCCCAGTCTGCTTCTTTTACATGCGGACCAGATCAGCCTCAGCCTCAGCAGGGCCGCAGCCAGCTGGTGAAGGGACCGGGTCTTTATTTTTCCCCCCAAAATGGACCTTTTTATTGTAATCACATGACATATTATCTGACACCTTTGTCTCACTTATTAAAACAGTCCCTTGTTTAGTTAAAGGTACAGAAATCAGTTTCTCATCTGGTTGTCCAAGACTTAATGAACCAGGGTGTAATCCTGAAAATGCACACTGACAGTTAATATGTAATATGGATCAATAAAAGAAAAGAAAAATAAACTATTCTTAAAATACTGCTGCAGCTACTAGTGCTACAACTACTACTACTGCATTGTTCAGTTATTAATTTTTTTTTTTTTTGTAAATTAATTTAACAGACTATTGTATCCCAAAGTTTCCCCACCATTGAATAGGTGTGATGGTCTAAATGCGGCTTCAGAGGCTTTTCCACCCTGACAAGACTGAAATTCTGAGACACTGAATACTTTTATTTTTGTCAAATTTAAAGATATTGAATATGTGCACAAAATTTCGGATATCAGCAACTTCAGTCTGAAAATATTGGCATCAGCCTTCAAAAACCATATCAGCCAAACCCTATATTCTATTGTGTAAATGTAAGCTTAAAATAACAAACATTTAGTATAAACAGACTATTCATAATCAATAGCTTAAAATGCATGGTATCTAAACCCAGATGCTTACAGTCTGGGCGTCTGCAGCGTCGGCGAAGGCGGAGTCTGCCGCCTGCTTGGCCTCTCTGGCCTGCTCTCGGTTCATCTCTGTTTTGTTCTTCAGGGCTTCGATCTCATCCAGCAGGTCTTTAGGAGACTTCTTCAGGTTATTTTCAATGTCGTTCAGCTTCTCTGTAATCTGTCGATCAGAACGGATCGATACACAGAGTCTGAAACATGTTTAAACATATGGATGGATGGATGGGTGGATGGATGGATGGATGGGTGGATGGATGGTTGGATGGGTGGATGGACGGGTGGACGGGTGGACGGACGGATGGGTGGACGGATGGATGGATGGATGGATGGATGGTGGATGGATGGATGGATGGATGGGTGGATGGACGGGTGGACGGGTGGACGGACGGATGGGTGGACGGATGGATGGATGGATGGATGGTGGATGGATGGATGGATGGATGGATGGGTGGATGGATGGGTGGATGGATGGATGATGGATGGATGGATGGATGGGTGGATGGGTGGATGGATGGATGGAGGATGGATGTGTGGATGGATGGGTGGATGGATGGATGGATGGATGGATGGTTGGATGATGGATGGATGGATGGATGGATGGATGGTGGATGGGTGGATGGATGGATGGTGGATGGGTGGATGGATGGTGGATGGGTGGATGGATGGATGGATGGATGGATGGATGGTGGATGGGTGGATGATAGATGGATGGATGGATGGTTGGTTGGATGGATGGGTGGATGGATGGATGGATGGATGGTTGGTTGGATGGATGGGTGGATGGATGGATGGATGGATGGTTGGTTGGATGGATGGGTGGATGGATGAATGGATGGTGGATGGGTGGATGGATGGATGGATGGTTGGTTGGATGGATGGGTGGATGGATGGATGGTGGATGGATGGGTGGATGGATGGATGGTGGATGGGTGGATGGATGGATGGGTGGATGGATGGATGGATGGATGGATGGGTGGATGGATGGATGGATGAGTGGATGGATGGGTGGATGGATGGATTACGGGCGGAGATTTGTGTCACCAGACAACTGAATTTGAATTATGTGTTCTGAATTTTTATGTGATTAGTGAAATTGAATGTTGGCAATTTGAATCTTGAAATTCAGTTTTTCAATATTTAGGCACAAATGGAAAGAAATGAATTTAGTTTGTTTGTTAGTTTAGTTTAAAGAAATGAACTGAAAGATATAGGTGTACAAACAAAAACTGTGTATGATGAGCCAAAAGCATTTTCATTATGGACAACAACACCGCGAGAGGAAGAGAGAGAGAAAACGACGACTATTTACATTTTTGGTTTGATCTCCAGCCGTGTCTTTGTTGCGGCTGGCGTCCTCCAGGTCGTCGTTGGCCTTGTCCTGCGCCTTCTCTGCCTCATAAATGGTTTTGGTGATTTCTTTCACATCAATGTCCTTGGTCCTGTCCCTGGAAACAGGAAGCTGCAACGTTCACACCACGCCTCACCGCTTCCACTGAAAATCTAAAGGCCTCAAGTGACGAAATTCCATTTAAATAGTTGTTATTCTGCAAAAGTCAACATTTTCCTAAAAGATCCCATTTTTCCTCTGTTGTTTTCTGAGTTTGGTAACACTTTACAATAAGGGTACACTAAGTTAAGGGTTAGTTAATGCTTAATAAGGGTTAGTCAGTGCTTAATAAGCCTAACCCTTAATTAACAGTTAACTAATGTGTAATTTACTAATGGTGTTCATGTTAACTAAGGTATTAATTTATACATTTAATAGTTTATAAAGATGACTATTAAATCATGTATAAATTAATAGTTAGTTTAGTTAGTTACTTTAGTTAGTTAACATGAACACCATTAGTAAATGATTACCAGACACATTAGTTAACTGTTAATTAAGGGTTAGTTCATGCTTATTAAGCAATTAATTAATTAATTAATGTACCCTTATTGTAAAGTGTTACCCTGAGTGTTTAGTAATGAACTCTGAAGATCAAGTTAGTGACATCATTGAATTGCATTGCCTGATATGGTTGAAAGAAACGATTCATGGACTGTCACTTTCCTGTAATTATCGTAAACATCGAGAACTATGGAAAACAAAGACATTTAGAATAAGAACAGGAACATTTTCTTTCATCTTTTACAGGCGGTGTAGTTCACTGCCACTGGATTGCATTTTGATCTTAAAAGCTCAGTACGAAAGTCATAAAACAACAGAAAAATTGAATATTTAGGAATTAGAAATGTACATTTTCAGGAAATTGTTGACTTTTCCACTAAAATTGATGAAATTTCCCCTTTAATGAACCTTCAATTTCAACCCCTTTATGCCAAGCTCAGACTACATAAAGAATTTGTACGATGTTCAGTATGTTAGATTATGTGATCAGAGCACATAAGTTCATGAAATGTCTTGGACACACTAGTCTGTTAGTCACTAGTCGTTTAGAGGCTCGCTTTTCTAATATGGATTGTGTGGATTTAGTTGGCGACCGTGCGTTTTGATACTTTCACCATGTTTAGATAGACCATCCAACTCCTTTATGATCACAGAGGCAAGGGGAGTTCTGTTTTACACCATATGGGACCTTTTAACGTCAGAGCGTCGTACAATTTCGTGTCGTCTGAGCTTGGCATAAGAAACACAACCCATGTCTTCCTAGTGTGCTAACTTGAGATCCCGGGCTTTCTCCAGCAGATCCTTGGCTTTCTTGGCTTGCTCCTCCAGCTTCTTCAGATCCTCCTTGAAGTCCGTGGCGTTGGAGAGCAGATTTTTGATGTTGTTGATCATGGAGCGGATCTCGTCCGGGGATCCTGGCAGCTGGATGGCCAAGACGGCTCTGGCCATCTTCTCAATGTCCTCTGGTGGAACCATCTCGTCTGTTGGTGAGGGAATACATCACCGGGTCAAATAACTTTAAGGGCTCTATTGTCATGAATCAAGGTGCAGACACGGGCGGAGGCACAAGTTCAGAGGCACATGAACCGTGTCAGCATGAGAGTCCCAAATTGAACTCACAATTGTGCTTTAACCTCAAGGCCAACTCTGGAGTTGGTGAGCCAGAGGGGGGAAACAAAAAAAGTTTTGTGATAGTCCAACCTATGTTGAAAATATAGCCGCAAGCAGCTAGGCATTAGGGTTTCTGAGCTAAGCGTGCTCAAATTTCATTGGCTGATGGCAGCCATGTTTTTTTTTACTGTACTACTTTATTTTTGTATAGCCTGTTAAGGATTTACACCAAGTTCCAGTTCAGAAAATTTCAGATTCCTGGGACAGACGGTTGAGGATATAAACAATTTTTAGTTTGGATTGGACAAAGCATTCATGAAATATTCATGAAAAATGTCAAAGCCGCCTCAGTGTGTTCAGTATCTGTCTGACCCATCAGTAGTCAGTGTGTTCAGTATCTGTCTGACCCATCAGTAGTCAGTGTGTTCAGTATCTGTCATACTGACCCATCAGTAGTCAGTGTGTTCAGTATCTGTCATACTGACCCATCAGGTACTCCTTGACCTGTTTGATGAGTTCCTTGGTTTTGCTTTTCTCCTTCTCAAAGTTTTCCTTCTTGTCGTTGATCCTGTCCTGAAGTTTGTCCGCCAGATCCTTGGTGTCCAGAGCCACCTGTCTGGCATCACTGATCTGAAACAGGAGACAGGGTTAGAGCTGGAAAAGTTCTACTTGTGAGGGTTAGGTATTTAAGGATTTAAAGGAGCAAGGATTTAAAAGGCATGCTTCAAGTTACAAGCCTGTATCTCTAACCTCTTGGTGAATGTCTGTCTCAATATAGAAAAACACTAAGGGGAGTGGATTTCCCCTATTTTTAAAAAAATACACCAGTCCTCTTCTAACTTGCCTTATTTTTGGAGTCCTGCACTTTGTTCAGCAGGTCATTAATATCGTCCTCCACTTGCTCTGCTACGTCTGTAGCGTTGTGGCTCAGCGGGACGCTTCCTCTGCAGTTGGGACCGCCGCACTTTCTCTTTCCCAGGGGGAATCGACAGAGAGCGCCTCCACATTTTGATCTGGAGCAATCCTCATGGCCCGGCGCTCCGCAGATCTGCATGAGACACAACATGGACAACCAGGTTTCTACTATATGTATTATCATGTCTATTCGTAAATAGACAGTGCTTCGTTTTAAGAGTCACGAACCACTCCTGCAGGGTATTATATTGCCACGTTGTCCTGTGATGCCTTGAACACAGAAAAAAAATGTTTTCTTCTCTGCAATTAAAACAATTGTTTTGCAGCGTCTGCAACTTTTAGCATCCTTTTGAATGCAGAAACCTTTTAAGATGATTTCTAGATGAATTCAAAATCCTCAAAAATGTAAATTTTTTGTATCTGCTGACTGCCGTGATATAAGTGACTTGGGAGTCAAGAAATTAAGGAATTGTAATATAGAAACTAGTGTTTTGTGCAGCAGTAGTGTTTGGGGCGAATTTTATTTCCACATCCATCCCTGTTTGGTCCCTCTTGTGGTTCTAGTCTAGGTTGAAGTGCTAGAACCATTTTCACACTAAAAAGCAAATTAGAAGCAACATTAGAACTACACCTCTTTGCATTTTACAGGACATTTTTCAGAATAACTCCACTGTTCTAATTTCACATTTTCTCTAGCAGCGGTGGGGTTTGATTGGCGGTGCTGAATGAATCTAGAAACAGTGAAAAAATATGAATACTCACGTCTTTATTGAGGTCGGCCACGCTCAGTGCCTTGACCTTCTTCTCCAGCTGAGTCATGTCTCCTCTGCTGCTGCAGCCGGCCAGCTTCTCTTTGATCTCCTGTCTCCTGTCCATCGAGTCCTCCAGCGCCTTGTTAGCGTTCCTCACCCTCTTCTCCTCCGCCATGAACGCTTTATGAAGCTTCCTTATCTCATCCATCAGCTCTAAAACATGAAGGTACGGTGAAATGTCAAAATCGATGATGAGGCTAGAAATGATTGCACAAGATGTCTCCTCTGTAATTTTATGCTGCAGTTGTGCTTGGTTCCACAAGTGTTCCTGTTTTGGGCCCAGTTATGGTTCTAGTGCAGATTGTAATGCTAAAGTCACTTTTCTCTGGATACTTAAAGGGGCAATAAGTAAGATTTTTCCTGCCCCATACCACAAAATTACCATAATATATCATTAGGGCTTGATAGGGTTCTTGATCAATACCAGTGACTCATTACTTGACCAGGCACTGAGATTTCTGACTTTCAAAACCCACTTTTCAGCTCGTAGTGTTTTTTTAGAACAAAACTCCCCACCCATTGGACTCTCATGGCACTGCTAACTTTGCTGTTGTTACAGTTAACTGTTTACTGGTGTTTCCCATTTTCTGATGCACCTCCACAGCTGAAACAGTAGCACCACTGCTGCGTTAATGGAGAGGAAAGACTGCACAGAGAAAATAGAGAGGACAATTAAAGTAGGAACTTTATCAGTCACTGACTTCACAGGGAACTACATATGATTTGATTACATATGATTTGTTCCAAAATGACATATCCACCATTTAAAAAATTGACTGTCACTCTCACAAAATTATGGTACTTTTTAAAGATAGTAGGTAACTCAAGTCGTTGGTTGACAAAACCTCTATTTTAGAGATGGAATGCCTATGTTTTTAATAAGTAAGTTGAATAATGAATTTCAGGTAATGATTTTGTTGCAAAATGGATATATGGATCTGGAACAGAACTCTTCATATAATCACAGAACTGATGTTAGACGTCCACCGGCCAGACGATGCGGCTTCACTGTACCTTCCATCTCCTCTTCATCCACCTCCAGCTCATCGATGACTTTGCCTTTCAAGTTGCTCAGCAGCTTCTTGAACTCATGCAGTATGTTGTCGATTTCAGTGTTCTGGAGCGGGGACGGGTCGATCATGATTAAGTTGGGATCAATGCTGTCTTTCAGCTTCCTGTGTGGGAGAAACAATTTGAGAAGTTTGGAAAAATGTGGTTTATATAAAAAAACAGCTTGAGTGATGATTGAAGCCAGCTCCTCCTATACTGATAATGTATTCCTCCTAATCCAAACAGGTGCATTCACGAAAACAGGGCCCCAAATTTAACAATTGACAATTAATTAGCACCACACAACATACCCGATCTTCAGACACAGTTTCTCCACCTTCTCCACCTTGGGAAGGGAGCGTCCCGTCAGGTTGACCAGCCAGTCCAGCTTGGAGTGCATCTCCAGCATCCGTTGCCAGCGGTGACTGTATCCAGGCTGCACCTGGTCGCCGTGGCGAGGGATGAAGGTCTGCATCCTCTGGGTGGCGCGCTTGACGTCGGTGACGTTTTCGGTCCAGAGCGTGGCGCAGGCGTGACACGGCGTGCAGGCCGGGAAGAGCGAGTCGAACTCGGGGGCGCACTCGTCACAGAAGATACCCCTGACACCGGCGCGACACAGACACTCGCCGGTGTCAGAATCACACGCCGGACGCTCTGTTCCCTCCATGTTACAGTCACAAGCTAGGAGAGAGAAGATCACATGAAACTTAAATGATTAGGACAGAACAAACAGAACATGTTCAATTGATATTGAATAGATTTATAGAAAATTTTAGCAAGTGTGCTTTGTTAACTGTTCATATTGTCAGATTTACATGGAAAACCATATGTACAGAAATGTGTACAGACATGCAAATGTGCATTCTTATCTATTTAATATTGATAAAATGTGATATGGGGAGACCATATTTTGTTTGCATAACAACTGCAGTTTTTATACCAGCTGTGTCAAGTACAAAATTAGCTAAAAAGAAAGAAAAAATGATTTTTGAAGAATGAAGAATGTTTAATGGATATATTTAGAGTGGTAAAGTCTACTGTCTGCTGCCAGGATGTACTATTATGTTCCTCTCTAGACTCTGTTGTCCTGTACCATGTGTGTCAGTATGTACTGTGTCTGTTGTCCTGTACCATGTGTGTCAGTATGTACTGTGTCTGTTGTCCTGTACCATGTGTGTCAGTATGTACTGTGTCAGTCTGTTACAGTCTATCATCCTGTATAATCCCAGGTTGTATATTTATTATACCTGCCAATTAAATTGACTGTGAATTGTGTTCAGCATGCTGGTGTACCTTATGGGTTTGGTGTCTGTTGGCATCACTTACATATACACTGCAGGTCAGGATTCCCAAAGTGATTTTCCCCACATTCATCACACTGTCTTCCTCCAAACTCTGGACGACACGGACACTGTCCAGTCACCTGAAAACAACATTTACAACATTTCGTTCATTTCCAAAATGCTTTATATCCATCCTATGGGAAAATCATTAAATGAAGTTCATCAATCCATATTTTTTAAAATATCAAGGATTCAATCTGTAAAGGTGTTATATTTATCAGGGTTATCAGGGGTTTAAAGGACAAATCCGGTGTGATTTGAGTTTTTGCTAATTTTTTACAGTGCCACTCCTCTGAACTTGGAAGCTGTGTGGAATAGCCTACCGAGTTTTAGCCAACCAGTTTGGTGATGCTAGTTGCGCAAAACTGAATCTAGGCGCCCACATTGGATGACAGGTGCGTAATTGCGCAGCGCTTCGAAAATGCGCACCACATCCTTCAAAGCTCTACAGATACCCAGTAGATTGTGGAAGTCTTGCCTTGTTGCAGATATTGGAGAGAGCGTTGGCAGGATCGCAGTTGCAAGGCTGACAGCCCGACGCCCCGCCGATGTTCCAGTATCCGTCGTCACATTCATCACAGAGGACGCCCACAGCGCCCGTCCTGCAGGGGCACTGTCCCGTCCGGGTGTCGCAGAAACACGGACTCCCCAGGGGGCACTGAGTGACCTCCGTACCTCGCCGGTCACAGGAGCACTCTGGGAAATACATGATATTTAGTTTAATGTTAGGGTCAATATTTAGTTTAATGTTAGGGTCTATGTTAGGGAGGCAAGGAACGATGTCCGCACACTGAATATATAAGCTCCCAAAAAATGTATTGATGCAACGTTTCGACCAGCATGGTCTTGGTCAGGTAAACACCCATGTGAAGAAAAAACAGGCTATATATGCACAGGCAGGAAATGACATCACATCTACAATCAGGTGGTCACATGATATTTAACTTGCCTATAACCCCCAAAAATGGAAGGACTATATATATATAAAGATAATACTGATAATGGATATACATGATACACATCATGTTGATCACTTTGCTTTACGTTTCAATGTATACTTATCATTGTATTATTAGGCTATTTTTTATTTTTTTGTGCCACACGTGCCTTTCTGACATCCTTTTAGCCTACTGTCTGTTATGTGTATCATGTATACCCAGTATCAGTATTATCTGTATACAACAAATACAACAAACAAATGGAAGAGTATGGGCAGCCGTAGTGTGTCAGTATTAACTCAGCTGGAGGGAAGCAGATAGCGGTCCGACCCTCCCAGCCTTAATATCGGCCTCGTTACCTTTGCAGTCCTGAGCCAGAGCATCTCCATAGTAACCAGGCTTGCAGCTCTGGCAGCGGGGTCCCTGGGTGTTGTGGAGGCAGCGGAGACACTGTCCCGTCACGCCGTCGCAGGCCGCCCGGTCGTCTGGGTCGATGTTGTTGTTGCAGGGACACTCCTCGCAGCGGGCTCCCGGCAACGTCAGGTCGCCATAGAAACCAGGGGCGCATCTGTCACAGCGGGGGCCTGAGAGAGTCACAGACACAGTCACTTCATCTGCAAGAATTTGTCTCTTGAACCTGGAACGTAACAGCATTTTTGCCCATAATGTAATAACTTATTACTTTATTGACCATTTATGACATTACCACAGATAATCTCCAAGTGCCACAAAGCCTGTTAACAGAATCAAGTTTGGAAGTAACTAATTACAGTTACTGCCTACCTGTATGTCCATCCAAGCAGTTGCAGGTCAGACTGCGGGATTCTGGGTCCTTGTTGCAGGAACTGGCGAAGAATCGTCTGCTGGTCTGAACATCTGGACACAGGCAAGGCTCACAGGGCTCTCTGGAAACCGGGTCACCGTAAAACCCCTGCACACACCTGAGTCAGCAACACAGACTTGTAAGAATCAATAAATGTACAGGACTCTGTCTTGGTGAATATAACTTAAAGAGTTAGTCAGTCTCAAGTCTTGAAGAGCAAGTCTCAAGTCAAGTCTCAAGTCTAAACACCAAGTCAAGTCAGAACAAATCAAGAGTCCAGTATCAATTTAATATCTTAAAGAAAACTAAATATCTAGGACTTTTCAATGCAATATGGTTTTAATAGGATAAAAACTTGGTAAGAGCATCATGAGTTTGATTTCTATAATCAGTTTCAACTTCAATAAATTCAATCATTCCATACAAATTCAGAAAACAGAATTTAAATTCAGTCGTCCGCTGGAACAAATCTCATCACTTTCAATCTAAGTCATTTACACAAACACAAGATCTCAAGTCAAGACTTTAGAAACCTTTTCAAGTCATCAAAGTACAAGTCAGAGTCAAGTCCCAAGTCACCAGAACCCAAGTCAAGTCAAGTCTCAAGTCTTCTCTTCATGCATCAAGTCAAGCTCGAGTCCAAGTCACGTGACTCGAGTCCCTCCTCTGGTCAGTGTGGTTCTGCAGTACCTGTCACAGCGGTCTCCAGTGGAATGCCCCCTGCAGTTCAGGCAGGCTCCGGTCTCCTCGCTGCACAGCTCTGCCAGGCCGTGGCACTCGCAGGGCCGACACAGCGGGAAACCCCAGTAACCCGGCCGGCAGCGGTCGCAGCGGCGGCCCGCCACCTCCGCACGACACGGACACTGACCTCTGACCTGGTCGCACAGCTCCGACACCGAGCCGCGGGGGTCGCAGTCACACGCTGAATGAAAAGAGCAGGAAGGAAAGGGTGTAGCAGTCATCTATGCTTTTTGTTGTTACATCATTTCCTTTTAAGTTTGGATGTCATTCAGTTTTTTGCATTCGGTTCAGTTGTGTTTTCTTCTGTTATCTTCTTTTTGGGTTTTATCTACCCTGTCCTATCTAACCTATCCTAAGCTAAAATAACCAAAAGTAAACATTTTAAAGGGTCTATGAGTAATTTCCAGTCCAATGCTGGCCTCTCAGCGTTGTCATGACAACAACACTCTGCCCTCCGTAGAGCGAGACCATCATCAACATGGTGGGCAGGTTGGACTGTTTCACAATCAACAACAATCAACCTTCTGTCATGTTCTACCCAGTTGGACAATTTTTTTGTTGGATGGACGCTTGCTGTGATCAGGATCCTGACATCACCACGATTCCTGCTGTCTGTGGATTTTTGGAACATATGGAAGGTAAGGAGTCGCTATTTTGTGTGTGAAGTAACTCCACTTCCCCGGCACATAAATGGGCCGGTCCGTTAAAATTTGAACTGTTTGAAGCAGCAGGAGAGTGATGAATTATTCCAATGAGTTAGGTAATATTGTGTAATTTAATTTATAACTGTGGTATTTTGAGTCCCATGACAGTTGATTTGATGTATGTTCATTTGGTAGATTGTATGGGTCAAGGTATGATCTATGTTTGTTAATCTTTGAATTTGGTTGGGCTGACTTTGTTGTGATTTTGTTGTGATTTTGGAGGGGTGGGTTGATGGGTCCTGTGGGGAGGGGGGAGTGGGGACTTGAGTGTATGTTGAGTATGTAGGTGTATGTGGTTTTTGTGTTTTTGTTTTCTTGTGTTTGTGTGTAAAAAAAGCATATGGCCAATAAAAATTTGATCACAAAAGAAAAAAATTGAGCTGTTTGGAGGATTATATACATGCCGAATTTACCAGAACACTCTACCAATTAGTAATAATGTCTCAAATTATATTTTACGATGTGTGTTTTTTGCTGATACGCTAGGCAAAAACAAACTGACAGATTTTTTAAGGGACCTTGGTAGGAGGGCCTTCAGCCTCGGCCCGCTCCTGTGTTTTTGAATGGAGAAATTTAAGCTGTTCACTTTGTTTCACTCTCTATCATTCAGGAACCTCTGCTGATATTTACTAGTCATATTATGCTTCAGTGAAGCAGACATATTACACATTTACCCTTTAACTATAACCCTGAAAACCACTCAGCTTCAGTAATGTTGCAGAGTGTCCTCTAGGTGGCGCCACTGCACTCTCAGTAAAACTGGAAGAATGTTCGGTCACAGAGGATTCTTGATAGCTCTGGTTGGTTCATTTAGCAGGTGGTGGTATGAGTGTGTATACTGTATGAGTTGATGACTTTGTTAGTAACAGTTACGTACGTTTGCAGCCTTCCGGTCCGAAGCCAAAGGTCAGCGGTGCGCAGGTATCACAGCAACGGCCAATCACGTTGGCCTTACACTCACAAAGCCCGCCCAGCTTGCTGCAGGACGGTCCCACAGAGCCCTGCACATTACACCTGCAGGCTGAGACACACCGCTTACTTTAGAGCCACTTTCATGCGGAATGGAGTGATAAACACAAAACAGAGAAAACAATACCAAGTAGTGCAAGTGAAAATACATAAAGGGGCTTATAAAAACATCTCTCCTCCTGTGTGTGTGTATGTGTTTTCAGGAGGAAAACAGAGACACACATACTATGCATACATACACACTATACAGCTGCACAAATCGTTGTGTAACATCTACAGTTCTGCCAAAAATAAAGTGGGTGACTTCCTGCAAACCAATAAATATGACTAGACTTCTAATAAATATGACTAGACTTCCAATAAATATGACTAGACGTCCAATAAACATGACTAGACTTGGCTGGACTGTTACTCACCCACAGCTCCGTTGTTGATGCGGGCGGACATGCTGCTGATGAGGCCCTCACACACCTCAGGCAGCGCCTCCTGCTGGCCCAGCTCAGCAGCCAGTCCCATGCAGCGGAACCGCCGGAACGAGTCCAGGTCGCTCTGGGAACAGAAGTCCTGCACCGCCTCGATCCGGGGAATCAGACCCATCTGGACAACAGACAGCGACTGACAGTCATTTTCAGTCCAGGCAACTCACTGTAGAGCAGCCAATAAAGAATATAAAGAACGTCTTACAGAGTCGACTAGGATGTGTGAGCTGGATCTGGGATCAGAGTTGGGCTGTTTCTTGAAGATGATGTCCACAAAGTACCGCCCCCCCGCATTCAGACACACCGGCTCATCCAATATGGCACTCCTGGGAACAAACATATATTAGTAGTAAACAACAGGGCCCAAGTACATAAAAACATATGGAACTTCCACATTGATTGTTTATTTTTGTTTTAATTTTAGTTTTGTCTGCAATAATCTAACTACGACTCCATGTCTTGTGTGAGATAAAATAAATCCAAGTGAAACATGATCAGAAAGTCATCATATATATATATATATATATATATATATATATACACATTAGAATGCATTTACTAACATTAATTAAATTAAATTATTCTGCATTTAATATGAACTCATCTTTGTTGATGTCACTGTTCATGCTCAATTCATGTTAGTAAACACATTAGTTAACATTATTAACAAACATGTATAATAACATTAATTAATGCAGTTGTTCATGTGCATTTAACATTAACTAATCTTTGTTAATGTTGTTATTCATGTTTAATTTCATGTTAGTAAATGCATTAGTTAACATTAGTTAATGAACACTTTATGTAAAGTGTTACCATGGTAATGATTTATTAAATCAGGCACTGTAAACAGGGATGTTTATGATGAGGATGAAGAAGCATATCAACAGCTTAAGATCTTGATCAGGATCTGAACGTCTGGCTGGAGGACTAAGACCTTCGTCAGGAGGACTGTGTGCAGGTGAGCAGACACAGTGTTGTCTGTTACAGCGTCTCACCTGGCGTTCCCAGGCAGGTTCAGAGTTCTACTTCCTGTTGGATCTCTGGAGCAGCGGCCGTCACCAGCAGACAGAGGGACGACGCTGACCGAGGCCAGCCAGTCGTCTGGAGACTGCAAAGCAACAGCTGAACACATCAGGCTCACACACACACTTTTTACTCTGGTTTGTTGTAGTACACTGCAATATGTGTATGTATGTAGTACGTACACATGTAGTATGGAGACATGTGCGACTGCAATACTTGTTACCACTGGCAAATAATGACTGTACACATATGAAGAGCTCTATTCCAAATTGCTATAAATCCTTTTGGAAAAAAAATCAGTACCTAAAGTCCTTCATCTAAAATATAGAGTATAGAGTTTATTAAAGTGTGTGTTGATATACTGTAAATACAGAAGAAAGAGCCTGTAAAAGCATCATTTAGCTTGTGTGAGTGCAAGTCAAGAGTGTTATTCCAAAACACTATAAAGTATATCTGTTCGGAAATCATTCAATATCTCTAAAATATAGATGGTCCAGCCTGTAAGTGTGAGGACTTAGGTTACCCACTATCTCTCAGCAAGTAAAATAATTTATTCCACATGCTGGTGTTTCAGTGTGCTGGCGGTCCGTACCTCGGGCTCGTAGCGGATGACCAGCTGGTAGTCCAGAGAGGAGGGCAGGTTGTCGACAGTGAACCTGAGCCCCGCCCCGTCCAGCGCCCGGACGAACCCCGGGCCGGTCCAGGTGACTGGCTGATCCGCCGTCCTCCGCCGGGGGATGATCTGCAGCGCCGAGCCTGGGTCCAGAGGAATCGTCTGCATGGAGAACAGGAGACAAACTGTTTCATCCAAAACTCACCGGTCGTGATGCCTGTGTTCCCAGCCAAATGTGAAGTTTAGGCCAAAAACACAACCATTTCAACAAGATTGTGTTCCTGGCCCAAAAACACTCCAACCATAACCACCAAATTAATAATAATTGGCATGACTGTTGCCACGGCTCAGCTCTGCATTCATTTGTTTTCTTTACACGCTTACTCCTATTCATGGTGGTGGGGGGCTGGAGCCTATCCCAGCATGCTTTGAGAGGAAGGCATGGAGACACCGGCCCGGTCTCCAGTCTGTCACAGGGCGAACACAGACAGACTGACAGACTGACACTCCCTGTCAGACCTACGGAGGGCTCACACTCTGGTCCTCGAGGGCCAGCGTCCTGTCCTCCTGCCTTCCACCCGATGCATGCTGGGATAGGTGGTTTAGACGACGAAGACAGGGAGAACATGCAAACTGCACACAGGAAGAACCGGGAATCAAACTCACGTCCCTCTTGCTGTGAGGCGACAGTGTTGAACCACTATGCCACATTGACTCAATATAACTCAATTATATTCAAATATCTCAATCTTACAATAATGTGTTTAACTACATGATAAAACACAATAATTAATAAGTGGAGAGCATTCTGTAGGCTGTATAAACTGAATATTAATGATTTGTTGTGGCTTTTTGCCTTTATTGATAGGTCAGGAGAGATTGACAGGAAAATGAAGGCAGAGAGAGGAGGGACGACACACAGCAAAAGTCACGGGACGGATTCGAACCTGTGCCGCTGCGATTAGGACTTTGCCTTGACTGAGGACGTCCTACCTTGCCCTGTCTCCTGTTGCGGGTTTGTCTTCGAGTCCGTCGGACCAACACAAGGCGGCCGTTGCTGTACTTGAAGTCGTAGCCCTGCTCTCTGAAGTACTTCTCACACTTGGGCAGACCTGTAGGGTTCAGCTGGGAGTTGAAACAGACAAACACAGCCACAGTTACTGTCAAAGAGTTCAACAATAAATAAAAATGTACTTAACCTTATATGAAATTAATGGAAAGGACCAGGAATTAATTTGAATTTAAGTTAGATTAACTCCTGGTCATTTCTCTGATCATAGTAAAAACATTCTCCAGTAATACAGAAATCCTCCTGCAGTACCAAGTGTATCACTAAATAAGTGAACGTCTCTGACCATCAGATGGGTTCTAGAGGTCAGAGGTCATGTTTAGCACACACCAGAGAAGAAGAGCTCCCGCCGTCCAGCGGAGCAGCGGACTCTGCCTCATACAGGAAGTAGTCCAGGGGGCGCAAAAAGTGGCCGGGGGCGGGGTCAGCACACCGTCGGCCCGCCATGTTGGGCAAACACTGACACTGTCCGTCCTCTGGAGAGCAGCTGGGGAAACACACAACACTCACAGTGATTTAAAGTAACTATCTGTGACATTTACATAAAAATACATTTCTGCTTTGGTACTCTTAGCCGGTGTCTGGTCGCTCTTTCCTGGGAAAAATCCTCTGCCGCACAGGAAGTGATGCGTTTTACGTTTCCGGTTTGTTTGGAATCAACAGAAGAAGAAGAACTGGGTAGTTAGCATGAGCAGTGATAGCCACCATGGCTGAACAGACAGAGAAAAGAGAAACTCAAACTGCAGCAACAGAAACTCCAAGCTCCGCCCACACTGTTGTGATTGACAGGTGATCTGTGGGAAGTGCAGTGCAGAAACACCACAGTGAGGCTGAGGGACAAAGATGGAGACAATTTATACAAACACTTGCCAATATTAAAAGAAAATAATAATATCATGCAGATTTATGAGTGATCATCATTTCTTCCGTATTCCATTTGTCAGATGTTTTTATCCAAAGTGTCTTACAGCAACAGGAGTGCATACATTTTTAGTATGGGCGGCCCAGCAGTGATTTAACAAACTGTAGTGTTAGTGCCATGCTGCAGGACCACCTGGATATAAACATACATGTTTTGACATGCTACTTGCAGGGCTTTGACTTTTCACAAGCAGACAAAGAGAGTGTCAAAGTTAACTTACGCCGTGCTGTGTGCTCCTCCAATGTCACAGTCACAAGGTGCACATCTGTACACAGTGTTGCCCAGACCCCAGTAACCTGGCTGGGGACAGAGGATACAGGAGAAACAGTTCATGAAAATATTACACTTTGGAATTTAAAAAAAAAGTATATTTGTTAGTTTTCTTATAGGCTCTAAAACACTATGATGACTGAAAAAGTTAATAGAAAAGAATGAAGTGCACTTTACTGAATTGCTGTCAGTAATTGCTGTACTCCACACACTGGTGAAACACTGTTGCTCCACTACTGGCTTTGCTTGCATTCTGATTTATTGGATTAAAAAGTGACTATTTTACACCTGGAATGCAAAGTGAATACAATTCAGTACCTTGTAGGATAGAAAACAAGCAGTACTCTGGATCCAGAGGACTGAAAACCACTGGACTGAGACATTTATCACTCTTACATTTACTATCTGAGCTGTTGATATGTGGTCTAACATTTTGTGACAGCCAAAATTTATTTTGGAGGTATACATTTCATGAAAATAGGCAAGGAATCCACACACTACTTAAAATCAGACTCAAAGACTTTTTCTGCCCCCTTTTTTAACCTTTTTGAGTAGTGTATGCTGTGCAGATTCTTTGCCTTTTCTCATGAAGTCTCTGCTAATTGGAACCTAGGCACCTGCTGCCAATTACACCAAAGGACTGAAAAAGCACTAAATACTGGAGTCAAATACATCAATATTTTGAGTTATTTTAGGTTAAGAAAATTCCAATAAACGTACTTTCCATCTGCAAGGCAAAGTTTTCAAGTAAATAAGTAAATAAACTCCAAATTTATTTCATTGGGCGTCCTGGTGGCTCAGTGGTCTGAGGACCATATCATGTAACCGCGACGTCCTGGATTCAAATTTGGCCCAGGAACTTTGTCGCATGTCATCCCCCTCTCTCTCCCACTCCTTCCTGTCTATCTCTACTTTGAACTGTCAAATAAATGCAGAAATGCCCCCCCCCCAATTTTTTTTTTTTCATGGAGAAATGAACTGCTGAATGTATCTTTAATCCTGCTGATACCTACCAGACACTGGTCGCAGAACGGTCCTGTGGCCAGACGGTCACACACACACTGTCCTGTCTGCTGGTCACATGCATGGGGAAACTGGACGCTGCCCAGCAGGTTACATCTACACACTGCAGCAGATACAGAGGGAGAGCCAGAGAGATGAGAACGCAAAGAACGCAAACTGGATTCTCTGAAAGCCTGACAACTGGATGAGACCTGGAGATTTAATAATGCTCAGAGAAACAGTGAAAAGTGCAGGATAATGGGAACTCTGGTAAAGTAAACACCACAATAGACCTGGTTCAAAAAGAATGTTTTCAATGCATGAACTAGGACAACACCAGATAGCTAAGACAATTGCATCAAAGTATTTGAAATGTAATTTATTCAAATTTTCTAAAATGGACAGTTAAACTGACAGAATCTGAAATTCCCAGCTAAACCCCTGCAGGTTTTTATCCTATTAAAACAATATTGCATTGAAAAGTCCTAGATATTTAGTTTTCTTTAAGGTATTAAATTGATACTGATCATATTGTAGTGACTGTGTAAAGTGATCTTTAATCCTTACTCTGGCAGCCGGAGGGATCCTCCTGCCTGAGGCCAAAGAAGCCGTATTTACACTGATCACAGCGTTGCCCCTCCACGTTCTCCTTGCAGACACAGTGACCCGACACTGGGTCACACAGGCCGTTTCCCTGGGAGCCGGCTGGGTCGCAGTCACAGGCTGGAGGAGAGGGAACGGAAATGCTTCAGAGAGATTTACATCAACGTGTGAAACAGAACCTAAACTGACCAAGAGAAAGCAAGGAAACACTGCAAATTCTAACTCTTATCAAACATTTTTTCCTCTAAAGCACTCCTGAAGATGACTTAGAGTAAAAAAAGTTGGGTGCTGTTTTTGATCTAAAAACTGGAATATTTTGGATTGGAATAAAACGAGATATTTTTACAAACCCCATTTGGACTCATTGTTAGCAGCAAGAGGCAACGGAGCTCGCCGTTTCAACCAACAGCTGACTGGAGACAATATTGTCTGTGGGTCCAAGTACTACAGGGATGTAAGAGACTAATTATATATATTGAGACGCTCGGTGTGTAGAAACGTACGGATGCAGCCGTGCGGGTCGTCCAGCGCTCTCTGTGGATCCTGGTAGAGGTACGGCCTGCACTGCTCACACTGAGGCCCGACCCGCTCGTGTCGGCAGTCGTCACACACCCCGCCGCTCACCCTGCCGGTGGCCTCGAACCGCGCGACGTCAAAGTGACACAACTCAGAGTGGCCATGACAGTTACACCCTGAGGGGAGGCACAAACAGCATTATAACTCTTATGTTGTGTATTTAAAGAGTAACTAAACCCTAGGCTTTTGTGGGTTTGCTGCCATCTAATGGTTAAAAGTGTGCTATTGCAATTGCCATCTGCTATTGGCTGATCTTTGGTGCCAGGTGATGTCACCTTTAGAGTACAACAGGTGGTGACATCACCTGGTACCAAAGATCAGCCAATAGCAGAAGTCTAGGGTTTAGTTACTTTTCATTCCAAAACTAGATATCATCACCTGAAAAATGTGACACATTCTCTGATAAATTAAAATGAAAACAAACAAATAATAATAAAGTAAATGAAATTATTATATAAATGATAAAATGGTATAAATCATTAAATTAAAGTGCTGAAATTACATATTGAAAAGTGTGTTGTTAGTTAGGTTGAGCCCTTTACTAACAAAATAGTAGCATTTTAGAGGATAAAAAACGTTCTATCTTTTCTACCTAGCTCTTGCTCTTTCCCAGCACTTCTCTAGCCTATCATACATGTCAGAAGTATATTGCCTCTGACCCTTGACCTCCTTAATATTTGTTGCTTGTAACGTCAGTGGAATAGAAAAAATGTAAGCGTATTGTACTGCTGCTGGACACACTATGATACACTGTGTGAAAGAGTGAAAAGGAGACTGCCTACTCCTGCAGACGTTTGGTCCATGTTCTCCACCCGGCCTCCAGGGGGCGTCGTTATGAAAGTCCTGGCATCTCTCACAGTTGTCACCCACTGTGTTGTGTTGGCACACGCAGCGACCGTGGACCTGAAGGAGGAAAAAACACAGTGTCTATCTACTGTTGGCTTGACATGCTGCAAAAACCTTCAATAATTCAGTAGATTTTCAGCAAATTTCCTTTGAATAGCTGTTACCTCGGATGATAGGGACCCGAACAGACAATAAATGCATCATGAATTTCATCTCAGAAACTTTATCTGGTATTAAAGCTAGACTTCACATTCATTCTCTCAACAAGAGCGCACTTGTGTTTCATATTATACAGTCGAGGTGCCCAAACCTTTTCACATGAAAGGCCTTGAGATAAAATTGACCACGGGCAAATATATTCCCACTAAACACAGATGATTTGGAAATGGAGACAAAACAAAAAAAAGTTTTGTGTTGTTTTAGTTTTAATTCCCTGAGGCAGAGACATAGTTTACTTTTAGGAAAGAATAAGGACATTAAACCAGACGACACATACAGTATGCGTTGGAACAGCGACCGGACCGCTCAACATCAACCATCTGTTCCACTTGTAAGACTCTGCTGTGCCGATATTACATATGTATCGTGGAAGCAGAGTATATCGGTGGTTTTTAAATCCTCCTCACTTAGCTCCATTCTGACCATGTTTAGAGGGTTTCTTCGATTCACTGCAGCAGTGGAAGTACAGGGGCATTTCCTCGCTAAGACCTCCCCTTAGCCTCGTTCTATTTTCTGAACAGGATTTCTATCCATTGCACCCAGAAGCTTGCGCGACGCTCTCGCAATAACCTGCAATAAGCGATATCAGACCTTATAATCGATCCTGAAACTAATATGTGCTATGTGGAGATTTCATTGAGACATAATGATATAAACCAATATCCACACAGCAGCAGCTGTGTTGCTGTTTTCTCCTCTTTTCTAAAGCTTGTTGTCAGATTCCACTCCTGAACGAAGCTCCTCCCACTCCATTCAGTAGCTTGGCTCCTCCCTCATAATGGCAGAATTGATGAAGCGTAGTGGAGTAAACTTGTTAAACTTATTAAAGTGAACTTGCTACCTGGCTCTTCACTTGTCATTGTGGGACATGTGACCTTCAGCGGGAGAAAGATCTGTCAAAGTGAGACCGGCGACACTTCTCCGCAGGTACGTTAAAGTCGAGATGAAACGGCATTTCGAGAGTATCTAACTTCCGTATCGTGACGTATTTCCGAGTGAAACAGGAAAGACAGGCGGGACGTAACGTTGGGAGGAATTTGATTTGAACATTGAAAAGTGGGCGTGTCATAACACCCGAAGACACACCGAAGTACCGTGCTGTTGCTAGCTAGCTAACTAATGAATCTTAGCTCTGTGCGCTAAAAGTTGAAGATTAATTGATGGGTGGATGTCATGATATTATTGGTTGAAATTGGTTGGTTCATGCTTAAGTAAGCACACGGCATATTTTGTTTTACAGGAAGAAAACATGATTGGATTTTGATATAAGAATACAAAGAAATTGATTTTTTTGTACTTTTTTTGGCATCTATTGTTAAATAGGTGCACAATATGACCAGGGATGTGATCTAAAAGGGTTAAAAAGGCATTTTTCAGTTCATCTCGACTTTAAGCCTTTATGCACGGTGCTTTGCAATGTTTGTCCCTGCTAGGCCTCTGTAGTGCAGTGGCTTTGCTGTGTGTTATTTACAAATGTGTTGCGGTTTCTGTCGCCCTCTAGTGGTCAGAAAATGTTGCTTATTGCAGCTTTAAAGGAAAGTAAACCAAACGGTGCCGTACCATGCCTGCCTCGGTGAAGACGTCCCCCCTGCCTCCGTCCACAGGCATGCACTGGCTGGCGTGGCCGTTACAGAAGCAGCTGCCCCGCACCACCATGTCGTACAGGGCGTAGTAGTACTTCTCCTGCGGGTTCCTGCGCCTCCGGCCCAGCAGGGTGTCGCCCAGCGTGAACAGACGGGAGAAGTTCACCCGTATGTTGGTCATGGTGATCAGCTCTAAGGATGAGGGGAAAAACAACAAAAATAAATATTGACAGTATTTGCAAAAGGTATTCGACCCAAGTTTTATGCAGCCTAAGGAAATGAAACAAACAGAACACAACCTTGAATTTGGAGCTCATACGGGTTTTCTATTTCAAAGGTCGGATCCAAAGCCTTCAGCACCACCTGGGATGGAAATACAGAAAAAAGGAGAAATTTAAAGAATGAATTACTGAAAATAGTAGGAGAACTGAATGCATGCAGGGTTGTGTGTGTGTGTGTGTGTGTGTGTGCGTGTGTGTGTGTGTGTGTGTGTGCGTACCTCTCCATCAGTGGAAGGCTCGGACCCGGAGTATCGACTGTCGCAGACGACGTCGTCCACGCTGTCCGCGGGCTGTGCGGACACCCAGGGGAAATGAGCCGCGCAATCCTCCGCAAAGTAACGGAAAACCTTCCACGTCCGTCCGAAGTCTTTCGACCGCTCCACCAGCATGGCCGCCGGACGGAAACTCTGTGAAGAAGAAGCACAAGAAATGACATCACAGGATCATTTCGTTTAACATTTCTCTTATCCAGGGCGGTGTACAAGGAGGGAGCAGGTAGGTGTCTCAATTAAGGACTCTTCAACTAGACACATGGACACAAACCGATTGCTTTAGGGATTCAAACCTGTGACCTTTCAGTTACAGACTGCTCTCTCTAACCGTTATTCCACCCTGCCAGCCAAGAAGATCTGCTTTTTTGTGTGGTAATCAAAGCAGTTCCAAGTTTAAAGGATAAGTTTTAAGTCTTTTGGAACTATACATAATTTGTCTCTTCCATATAAGTCTTGGACCCACAGACAATATTGTCTCCGGAGTCAGCTGCTAACAATGAGTCCAAATGGGGTTTGAGATTTTACTCATACCCAAAGATGAAGACACTGCCTGTGTCAAGTGTTTTGCACCTAATAAATAATTATTCCATGTGCTGCAGAATCCCTGGGTCAAGTTTACTTTCTTCACCCTATTTCTACATAACTTGAAGTCCTTCTGTTGAGCACCGGTCCCTGTGGTGAATACTATAAGGATGAGACGTGTGAGCTTTTTTATGATAATAAAACAGAATTGATTACTTTTGGTTCAAAACCAAACAGAGAATACATTATGGCAACAGAGAAGTGAAATTTGCCCTTGTGACACCTAAAATATCATAAAAATAACAGAAACTCTGTGTGAATGGTCTTCATGTTTAGTAGTTTACCTTGAAGGTGAGGACGAGATGACTGAACTGGAACAAGGTCTCCAGGTTCAGTTGGATGCTGACTTGATGAACTCCTACAGAGAAGAAAGAAAGAGACAGACAGACAGACAGACAGACAGACAGATATACAGACAGATATACAGACAGACAGACAGACAGACAGACAGATAGACAGACAGACAGACAGACAGACAGACAGACAGATATACAGACAGACAGACAGACAGACAGATAGATACTTTATTAATAACCCCATGGGGGTAGTGGGGGTGAACATAATAAACTCTATGATCAGATCTTCATAATCTCTTCAACCTACCGTTCTGAGACTGCCACCACCTCATTTTGTGCTCGGGGTCAAAGGTCGTGATGACGTTGTCGATGCGGTGGCTGTCTGGGTTGTTGTAGCGGTTGTACGGCAGCCTGGAGTCACATGTGAAGCACTTCTGCTCCTCCTGATAGACGAAGAAGAGCATAGACATCATGCCGACCTCCTCAATTATCCAGTTTCAGTGTGTTTAGCATTGTCGTAATTAGTCACAACCCCAAAATTATGTAATCAACGAGTGACTAGGCGAGAACAAAGCCAAAATCTTGTAGTCATAAGGAATATAAATCATACACATGTAGACTGCATAAGGAACTTCCATGTAAAGACAAATCCAATTTAAATACCCTGACCATACAGTATAGGATGCATCTGTTGAGATTCTGTATGAAGTCTGGGACTGTAACAACTCAGTCTGACTATACAAAAAAAAAACATTTCACATAATAGAATTGGTAAAAATGTGGATGATTCTCATTCCAGATGTATGTTGGACACTGGAAATCCATTTTCTTCCCATGCACGGTTGACAACATACATCTGCAAGTACAATATATCAGAAATATATTTTGAACACTTTATAAACGTCGTCTCCATCTAGAAACACATTTTGGCAACTTTTTGTACATTTTAAAACATCTCTGAAGATAGAAAATCATTACTGATCAGTCTCACCCATTACATGATGAATTCCAATTAGGCGTTTTAGAATGACAAAGGCCAGTAAAAGTGTTTTTAAAAGGTCATGTCCCTAGTGTAGTAAAGATTTTAAACCAAAATCAACGTATATCTCCTCCCTCCGCAATCTTTATCATTAAATTAGAAATTAAGTTTCAAGGGCCAGAGACTTGGGATTTACTTAAACTTCCTTCTAATTTTGTTGAGGTGGGACGTACCTGCACCGTATTCTGCAACAGTCAACTATTTTTATTGTCTGTGTTGTTTACAAGGTCTGTACTTACTGTCTTATCTTGTTACTTGTGCTGAAGCCAAAGACAAATTTAGAGTTTTCGTATTCGTATATCTTGAAATATACATGTGAAATGTAACTGAAACACTCAAATTAATAATAGGGGAAGGTGCATGAAAAAGTGACAAGCCCACATACCAGGCTGAAGAATGAACCTGCCAGTTTGGAGGAGGGGTGGGGCGGGAGAGAGAGGAAGAGAGAGAATAGGAGAGAGAGAGAGAGAGAAGAGGAGAGAGAGAAGGGAATGCAGAAGTAATGACGAGAGCTGGAAAACATAAATGAGTCCCCGGAGCGGTGTAAGGGAAAGCCGGGTAATGACCTATAAACTTGGCGGATCAAGACTTGTCTCCAGTATGAAGCATCTTCAGGGCGAGCCAGCGAGACGTCAGTCAAACCTGCGGGCTTCATGTATTCATATTCACCTCATCACAGCTGCACTCTCACTGTATGTGTTTACACCGGGATATCTGGAAGTTTTATAACCCCGGAGGCAGTGATACAGTGTTAAATAAAAAGGTGGATAAGCTATGACTTCTGGTTGGTGATCATTTTAATATGTTAATAGTTTACTCTTTTAATGAATGCTCTTCATAAGCTGCATTTCTTTTTTCGACTTTTTATTTCATTTATCTATTTATATTGAATTTTATCTCATGTATACAAAGTCTGTCTATCTATCTATCTATCTATCTATCTATCTATCTAGCTATCTGTCTGTCAGTCTATCTAGTTCTCTATCTATCACTATATAGCAAACAACCACCAATATAAACAAGAATCAATTATATTTTCAGAAAAGTATTAATTTATGCTGTTTTTCTCTTCTGAGACTCTATCCTCATATAACTTACATCAGTTTGATACTACTTACTATAATGTAAACTATGAATTTACCTCATAAAGATCCATGGCAGCCTGGAAAGGTGGATAAACTGAGTCTAAGTGTGTTTACACTCCACTATATCACTATCATCTTCAGTTAAAGTCACAGGTAAGACTGTATAAAGTAACTAGTTACAACTATTCTTCTTACTGTTTTTGTGCAAAGTCGATTAACTTGAGTATTTCTTCAACTATTTATTCCTATTTTTCCTTGACTAAGTTTCATTTTTATAGTAGGCCTAGTGAAGACAAAAGGCCATGGCATTTATAGTAAACCAGTATGGATTTTACTTCTCATAACTGAGTGAAAATGTTTTTAAAAGGTAATGTGTCCATAGTGCAGTAAAGATTTTAAACCAAAAGCAACATACAGTATATACCCCCTCCCTGCCCAATCTTTATCATAAAATTAGAAATTTAGTTTCAAGGACCAGGGACTTGGGATTTGCTTAATCCTCCTTGTAATTTTGTTCAGGGGGAACAGCCAAGGCCACACCTGCACCGTATTCTGTACCTGTTTACAAAGTCTGTACTGATTGTCTTGTCTTGTTACTTTTGGTGAAGCCAAACACGAATTTCCACATCATGGACAATAACGTTTTTGTATTCATATTCATATTTGTATTTGTATATTTTGAAATATCTGTGAAACGTACTAGAAACACTCAACTAAATAATGTTCATGAAAAAGTGACAAGCCCACATACCAGGCAGGAACCATCGCCAAACCACGAGCTGATAAAGACAATTAAAAGGTGGAACGTGTGCAAAACCACCGATAGATATCAGGTACTTCTTGTACAATTTGTACAAAACACCTTGTGGAAGTGTCGAGGCCACACGGCTCATTTGTGGTCCAGCAAGAGACAAGTCAGGCTTGGGGAAGTCTGGGTTAGAGACGTGGGCTTGTGACCAGGACAGTAAAAGACTGGTTGTACTGGGGCAGCTCCCAGTATGAATATGTGGAACTATACACTACCAGTCAAAAGTTTGGACACACCTGGTTGAATGTTCTTTGTTTTTCATTCTCTTAAAGCTATTTTGATCTAAAGGCTTCTGCTTAAATGCTTGAAATTAGTTTCTTAGACAAATATAAATAGTGAAGTTGATCCCATGTATGAATTTCTTTCCAAAGCCTTTGACTTTCCATCAAGGCAAAGGGCGGCTGCTTTAAAGAATCTGAAATATAGTTTTGATTTGTTTAACACTTTTTTGGTCACTGCATAATTCCATTTGTGTTATTTCATAGTTTTGATGTCTTTACTATTATTCTAAAATCTGAAGAACAGTAAAAATAAAGAAAAATGCATGCGTCCAAATTGGTAGTGATTGGTAGTGTATGAATAACTAAAACCTCAAAAACTAAAAGGTAAAAAAGAATCCAGTACAATTATGTTCTAACCCCAGAGTTCCCCCCGTTTTAAAGTTGACCTCTGACCTCCAGGTATCCGATGATGCAGTAGTTCTGGGGTCCGTCCAGGCCGCAGGTGGAGGAGGCTGACAGCTGAGCGGCCCGGCCCACCATGAGGTCACCGAGCTGGGGGTTACAGGAGCTCCCCTCGCACTCCTCCTGGAGCCGAGCGCCGGGCACCAGGACTGCACACACAGCAGAGAGTAGCATCAGGTTCATGCAGAGGTGAGACCGAGTCAACTCTGCTCGAGTCCCAAGTCAGTCTCAAGTCTAGAGGCACAAGTCTCAAGTCAAGTCTCAAGTCTAAATGTAGAACAGCAAGTCAAGTCAGAACAAATCAAGAGTCCAGTATCAATTTAATATCTTAAAGAAAACTAAATATCTAGGACTTTTCAATGCAATATGGTTTTAATAGGATAAAAACTTGGTAAGAGCATCATGAGTTTGATTTCTATAATCAGTTTCAACTTCAATAAATTCAATCATTCCATACAAATTCAGAAAACAGAATTTAAATTCAGTCGTCTGCTGGAACAAATCTCATCACTTTCAATCTAAGTCATTTACACAAACACAAGATCTCAAGTCAAGACTTTAGAAACCTTTTCAAGTCATCAAAGTACAAGTCAGAGTCAAGTCCCAAGTCACCAGAACCCAAGTCAAGTCAAGTCTCAAGTCTTCTCTTCATGCATCAAGTCTCAAGCAATTCAAACTGTGACTCGAGTCCAAGTCGTGTGACTCGAGTCCCCCTCCTCTGGGTTCATGTATGTTGAGAGTCGTCATCGTTTGGAATATAAAGAAATTAATAATGTAACCATGAAGGTATGCTGCTCTGGCATTATGAGTGACAGTATTTGCTGTGTTAGTTCCTGACTTGTTTCTACATCAGTGCCAGTCTGAGTTGTTGGGACACGAGTTGTTATGTTTCTGCATCGACGCTAGAATGTACTGTGTTGGGACTTGAGTGTTTCATATGCAGAGGCAGGAAGGAACAAAGGAAAAATATTTTGTTACTGTACTTCAGTAAGATTTTCAAGTATCTGTACTTTACTTGAGTTTCCCTCTTTCATTTAAGACTTTTTACTTTAACTCACTACATTTCAAAAGAAAAATCTATACTTTCCCCTCACTACATTTTGAAAACAGACTTGTTTATACTCTCAGGAAATCATCAACTGTTTTTTTTTCCCTGCATCAGACTAGCTTCCATCCCGGAAGCAGCTGATCAAGAGCCAGATGTGATTGGCTGCTTGTTCAGCAAAGCGACAACAAAAAGGAGGGAAAGGGAAAGAGAGAGAAGCAACAAGAGAGAGAGAGAAGCAACAAGAGAGAGAGAGAAGCAACGAGAGAGAGAATTAACGTTAGTGAATTCAGCTGCAGATTTTTTCTCATCTGGGATTCAGAGGAACGCTCAACAGAAAACCAGTTTAGAACATTAGAAATGACTTTTTTAGACGACTGATTTTACTTCTATACTTTAAGTGAATTTAAGACCATGTACTTTTATACTTTGGCTTGAGTAAAGGATTTGAAATAGTACTTGCACTTTTACTTGAGAAAGGAATTTGTGTACTTCTACCACCTCTGTTGATTTGTCTCTCAGTGCCACCAAGACAAATTCCTTTACATTTATTTTATTTTGCGATTACAGTGAGTTTTATTCAGATGGAGGAGGAAACTGCTCTTCCTGTCTGTTGTGGAGGAGCTGAGACTCTCTGGCACATGAGGAGTTCCTTCACCAAAACTGTACTTTGTGACGTTTTAAAACACTATACTTGTCAGCCTTAGATGACACATGCCTTAATCATGTATACATTATAGGTCGGCACTAAAAGCATCGCTGCTTTTGATTGCAATCAGACACTGTAATCATCCCATTTTTTACCTAGACTACTGATCTTTTCTTTAAGATGTGCTGCAGACTTTGATGACACTTTTAATTCTTTTGAAGAAAGCCTTCAGTTCATGTCATAACTAATGTTGACAACCAATGAGAATCAATGTACAGATATTGAGAAAAAGCTGTGAAGAGGCAGGACATTCATCCCCTGTGCCAGAATTTCCACACATCAGATACGAATTCTGCAACACATTATCTTTTATGATACAAACTCTGCACAAGACACTTCGCATGAAAAGAAAACGAAAGGATACAGAAAGAGTTCTGATTAAAGATTGGAGGAAAGTATGCAAATATAACATACACTCTGAAAAAGAGCAAGTGCCAGCAAGTGGAAATATTCTCCATCGGTGCTCAGCAAGTGATCACACGCCTGCAGAGAAGACTATTCATCGACTAGGATGGCAAAGAGCGTTAGCCTCCTGCCAAAAAACTCAACTATCTAATCCTGCCCTTGTCGGAACAAATAGCTGGGGAGGATCTGTTTTTTTCTTTGCAGACTCTGTACTATTTGCCTGTCACCGTCCAAGCTGTGCCAACAGGAGGTGGAGGAGCTGAACTCACCCAAAAGCAGGAAGAGAGAGAGCATCTTCTGTCGGCTGGCAGACCTGTTGACAGCAGAGGCAGCGTGGGGAGGAAAGGAGGGAGAGGGACAAACAGATGAGAGGAAGATAAAAAGCACAAATAAAAAACATGTGAGAGAACATCAAAGCAATATAATTATAACACATTCTTTAGGCTTCACAAAATATTGAAAGGTAATCACTGTATGAGTAGAATAGTGATGATCAGCGACATTAAAGGTTATGCCATGTCTCCCTATAATGATGTTCAAAAATCATTTAATTTCACAGACAGGAGGTAGTGATATTTATTTATGGTCAGATATTAAAGTCTAAAGTCTACATGTAGAACAGCAAATCAAGTCAGAACAAATCAAGAGTCCAGTATCAATTTAATCTCTTAAAGAAAACTAAATATCTAGGACTTTTCAATGCAATATGGTTTTAATAGGATAAAAACTTGGTAAGAGCATCATGAGTTTGATTTCTATAATCAGTTTCAACTTCAATAAATTCAATCATTCCATACAAATTCAGAAAACAGAATTTAAATTCAGTCGTCTGCTGGAACAAATCTCATCACTTTCAATCTGAGTCATTTACACAAACACAAGATCTCAAGTCAAGACTTTAGAAACCTTTTCAAGTCATCAAAGTACAAGTCAGAGTCAAGTCCCAAGTCACCAGAACCCAAGTCAAGTCAAGTCTCAAGTCTTCTCTTCATGCATCAAGTCAAGTCTCAAGCAGTTAAAACTGTGACTCGAGTCCAAGTCATGTGACTTGAGTCCCCACCTCTAGTAAATATTATATAATGTGATCAAAGACTGCAATTTGTATAATAAAACCTGAGCAAACCACAGTATTTGCTTGTATATGGTTTTGAATATTCCCACTGGATTTTCAGGATGCTTGCTCTAATCTCTCTCTTATTATATTCACTTTTCTAGCACCTCTCTTACATGATAATTCTGTTTTTACTGGAATATTATCAAGGCACACTGGCACTGATCCTTACACTCCTTACTCTTGTTGCTAGTAACAGCGGAGACTGAGGAACTGAAGCTTATTCTAATGTTGCACCAAATTATTAACTGGTAAGACCAAATTGCTAAAATGTAAAAAAAACGTTAGTGCTTTCTTAAAGTGTAACATCAACTTTGTAACGTATGAGTCAAATAAGATGCGCTCTTACTTGGTGTTGCACAACCTGTCACATATTGTGTTTCCCTGCTTTGTCCTCATTGTGAGACTTAAATGCAGGTTACACTGGCAAAATAATAAACCCAGGGGAGGGAGCTGGAATGTACTGGCTGCTATATGGCTCTCCAGCGTAAAGCCTGAAGGGATTGATGAACTTCAGGGGGAATGCTTGGGCCCCACCAGTAATAGTATGGGGATTTACACTGTGTGGGGAGCTGCAGCCTGAACCTGAACACTCCCACACAAACCTCAAGTAGAAAATGGACTGAATGAACCGGCTCTTATGTGAATAAAAAACTGAATTGTTTCATTCCAAAGTGAGACATCCACTATTTGAAGAGAGCAATGTATATAGTATTTTCATGTAATGTCTCTCAGTTATTAGTTAATGATAGGCTGATTCTGGTGCTAATGCAAAGCTGTGAGCAACACTTTTAATGTAATAATACAGCAGCAGGGTTTGCGTGAGAAAAACAAACATCTCATCGTGTCTTTCTCTTCATTCATTCTAGTGGCTGTAATCAAATTAATTCATCCTCAACTTCCATAACCCAGTTAAGCTGCACTCAGTGATCGGTTTCTTCATGCTGATTTTCTCACTGTAGGTAACCTGTGTTTGTTCCTAATTTATTTACATAAACCAGAGCGCTGCACAAGCCATGCACATCAAGCCAAAGGGGTAAACAGTCTGGTTTCTGCTACAGTTCCACTCCAAAAACAGCTGAAAACCACCATCTAATGCAATAAAGGCGTTAAAGAAAATGTGAAAAAAACATTCTGCTCCTGTAAAATGACCGATTTGTAAATTCTGTGTTATTTCCTGACTTTCCCTGTCTGGAATTCACCTCTAAACAATTTACAGATATTTCAGAAATCCCTAATTCCCTAAGCAGAACATCCATCAGCACCACACTTAATCTCATTAACATTAGTGTGATGGCCTGATTTTATGTCATGGGACAAATTGTCTCCACAAGGACATTAAACTTTATCTCTGTTGACCGCTGACCTGAACCAGGGTTCATATCCTGCTTCACCCCCTGCCTGGTTCCCCGAACACACACACACACACACACACACACTAGTTAGGCACTTAGTTGTTGTCATTATTATAGGGGAGACCAGGGCATGTTGTCACACTTTTTACTCATTGGTGTATTTCTCAGCAGAGCCTTACTAGTGAGGTACAATATTTATTTTTCTAGCTAGATCAAGGTCTTCTCAAAAAAATGGCATTTTTACATTTTGAATAATTTACTCTACCACTTGACAACTTAGCCCAAAATGAATGTAAATCTATTTCTAACCAAAAACAAAAAAACTTTTTGGATAGTTATGACAACATGCCCCGAAATCAATGTGACAACATGCCCCGCCCATTTATTATCAGGTTATAGCTGAGCCTTGCTTTTATGTCACAATCTCTAATTATTTTGATTCCTTTACAAGAAAAAAATGAGAAAACACTAAGATTTTCATTATTTACTTTTAGAAGAATTGTTCTTCTGTTAGAGTGTTTTGACTTAGACTGTTGTATTCAACATAAAGTCTTATTAAGAAAGTAAACATTTGTGTAATTGGACTTTTGGCTCTGGAATATTTCGTTTCAGAAATAAAGCCACTGAGACAGCTTACCCATGTGACAACTTGCCCCGCTCTCCCCTACTTACACTTGCTTACGGCCTTAACTTGCTGACAGGAGTCTTAGCATCAGTTGTATAAGAACCTCACCTGGATTTCACCAACCTGTTTGCAGCAGGAAGGTCCTTGTTGTGTCTCCTCTGTGTCTGCAGCACAGAGCGGGCGGTGCGTCTCTTATCTCCCCTCGACACTTCACATGAACAAAACAGCTCTCAGATCTCTCTGACTGTAAATGAACCTGCTGCTTGGTAATAACACCTTCACAAACATTTAGCCAGGCTGGAGAGCAGGTACATTTACTCCAGGGCTGTACTTAAGTGCATATCTGAGGCATTGGTACTTCAGAATGTATATTTTAGAGACATTTTCCTTCCTTCATTACTTCACTCCCTTTCAAAGCATCACTCCTTTGCATCTGAAATCCTCCTTTTCACTCTGTGTTGACCAGAAACGGCTGCACACAAAACATGCCGTAAATTCATGAATATGCTGTGATTTCAAAACTTTACATAAGAGGAAGTTGCTTCCTCTTACTACATTTAACATGGCTTTTAAGAGGTTATAATTCCAAAGCAGTGAAATATCATATGTAATATAGGATGAGTACTTTTAATACTTTTAATACTGTAATATCAGAGGTGGAAAGTAACTACATTTACTTAGAGTTTTGAGGTTCTGGCACTTTACTTGAGTATTTCCATTCTGTGAGACTTTCTACTTTTCCTCCACTACATTTCAGAGGGAAATCTTGTTCTTTTTCCTCCACTACATTTATCTGCCGGCTGGAGTTACTAGTTACTTTGCAGAATAAGGTTTTACACGCAAAACATACGATAAGCTCATAAAATATGTTGCATTGTTAGAGTTTAAACTCCCCAACAGTATATGGAGCAGACCGACAACATTAAAATACTTCTGACAGGTTAATTGCTTCAATAATTTAACTCTCTGAAAGACTGAGGACTTTTACTTTTCATACTTCAGTACATTTTACTGCTAATACTTCTGTACTTTTACTGAAGTAAACTTTTGAATGCAGAACTTTTACTTTTAATTAAGTATTTTTCCATTATGGTATTGCTACTTTTACTTAAGGATTTGAGTACTTTTTCCACCACTGTTTAATTTATTTAATAGCAAACTTCAACTACTAGAGTACTGAATGGCAAACTCACTTTTACCACAGTGCATTTCTGTCAGGTGATTTCAGCATTTACTCACAAGTAGAAGGTGTATTTAATTCTACCGCTGTAAAGCCAAATAATCCAGACTGATTAACTTACTGTAATACTTAACTGTGACTAATTTCCCTCTCAAGCAAACAGGAGGCTAACTTTTCTCCATATGAAGAGTTTGGTCCAAAGTGACACATCCACCATTTAGAAAAATAAGTGACAGTTCTTAGAAAATCATTGATAGCAAAAAATGAAAATAAATTATCAAACTTTTTAAATGAGAATCAGTTGCATAGTGTTTTTTTTAAAGATAGTAGGTAACTTTCAGGACACTTTCCCCCCCCTGGATCCTCTATGTTTAAGGATTATTGAATGAACTTCAGGTAATTTTTTTTTTTTTATCAGAATGGATAAACAGCATTTTGGAAATCATCTCTATAAATGCTCAACTCTACTCAATTCACAAACTATTTTTCCTCAACCTCTACTAGTCTAAGTACAGTAAGTTCATACTTGGGTCTATTTCTCATTTATTTAACTTATTACAACATCATTTATTTTAAAGCGAGTGTGAATGAGTGCCTACCTGCCCCTGCTGCAGCAAGATAATGACTCAGAACGCCTCAGCATGTAACAGCAAACCTGAGCTCCATTCAGAGAGCAGGCCAAATGTAGCCTCTGGCTGTGTGTGTGTGTGTGTGTGTGTGTGTACTATACGAGAGAGAGAGGAAGAGAGAGAGAGCAGAGAAAGGGATTATATTTCATTAAAAGTTGACACATCCACACATCCCTTTCTTTGCCATTCAGACCTACAAGAGGAGCAGAGAGGAGATTTACCCTCACAAAGAAATGCAGAATACAGTACATACATGTTACTGAGGTATGATCTGAGGAACAGCCGCCATATAAGAGAAATTCACCATCAATACATGAAGAGTTGTGTTGCAAACAGTGGTGGAAGAAGTACTCAAATCCTTTACTGAAGTAAAAGTAGCAATACCTTAATGGGAAAATACTTCATTAAAAGTAAAAGTTCTGCATTCAAAAGTTACTAGAGGTATTAGCAGTAAAATGAACTGAAGTATGAAAAGTAAAAGTCCTCCGTCTTTCAGAGTGTTAAATTATAAAAGCATTAACCTGTAAGAAGTATTTTAATGTTGTCGGTCTAACTGCTCCATATACTGTTGGGGAGATTAAACTCTAACAATGCAACATATTTTATGAGCTTATCGTATGTTTTGCATGTAAAACCTTATTCTGCAAAGTAACTAGTAACTCCAGCCGGCAGATAAATGTAGTGGAGGAAAAAGTACAAGATTTCCCTCTGAGATGTAGTGGAGGAAAAGTAGAAAGTCTCACAGGATGGAAATACTCAAGTAAAGTGCCAGACCCTCAATAGAGGCTGTTAAAGCTGTTGTGCAGTTTAGAGGAATACAGTTCATATTATCTGACATCCGTTGTTCTTCCCAAGACATTTCTGTCAGAAGAGCGACACCAAAATAATCTCAATATACGGTTTATATCTCGATAATTATTAATAAAATGAAAATCTTAAAAGCAGTACTGTAATATATTCCAATTACTTAAAAACTAATTTATCATATCAACCACAAGACATTTCTCTTTTTAAAATACCTTTTAATGTAAGACTGTATAGAGTATGTAAAATATGTTTGTGAAATATTAGATTTTTTTCTTAAAAAACAAAATGATAAAATGCCGGTTTAGCTTATAGAACCTGTAAAGATAGTCTTAAACAACACAAATAAAAATCCAAATAGCATCTAAAATAAATAAAGTCAAACGAGTCTCAAATAAAGTGCTGCTGGTCTGAATCCACTTGAACTCAGTCAGCAGTATGAATATAATAATTTATTAGAGCGCTCCCCCTTTTGGGGAAAATAAAACATCAATCTACTGTTTTTAATCACAATATATAGCAATACCAGTTATTGTCCCATCATTCACCCCCACTGTCCTGTCCAACTGTCCCACCCCAGCAGATCCTGTCCAGATAACAACCCCCTGTTGTGTTTTGTGGCGTTTTCATTTCTCAATTCAACACTTGGAATTGGCTGTTGTATTTCATCAGTTGTACTTAAAATATTTTCCAGTGCTGGCAGGTTCACACACATCCGGCTCACACTGACAACCAAGAACTACAACCACAAAAAAACTTGACACGTGTTCAGTTTCTTTTCTTAATGTTTCTTTATTTTATACTGCAAAGTATATGAACATGTAAAAACAAACAAAACTAATTTATACTGACAGTATTACATATTTCTGTGTTTCCTGCTGTCCTGCCTGCTGTGTGTCCGTGACAGAGCAGTGGGCCCAACAGTTCTGAACTCTCTTAGCAGGAGGCTGAGGGTTCGGCGTCCCCAGACTTGTTATCCTCAAATTTTTTGGAGGTGTCCATCAGAGCTGGCTTTCAAACTGCCCTTATTATTTAGTTTCAGTCTTTCAATAGGCCTCTACTTAATATGGTATTTGTGGAATTGAGCAGGCCAAAGCCTTGACTGGCAGTTTTATTGCATGGATGGAGGAGAGCACACACATACTGTAAATCTATTGCCCATGTCCTTTATTTTTAAATGTTTATATTAGGCAATCCACAAGCTCACCTGGGGCTGAAAACGGGCCAGAGTTGGTGCTGCTATCTACATGTAGACTGATATGTATAGACTGATAAGTGTAGTCTGCTGTCTGTATGACTGATATGTATGGTGCAGTGTTGTTGGTGGATGGGACCGGATCATGGGGCCCCCTGCGGCCCCTGCAGCAGGCGGACTGCAGCTTCCTGGTTGTGCCTCCTGGCCTCCTGCAGAGGAGAGCTCCCCCACCTGGTGGAACCACAGAACTACATCAGACACTCTGAGCAAAACCAACATCTGTGTAAATACCTGTGGACAGAGTGTCATATAATAATAAGAAGAAGAGGAGGGAATTGTCCCTGTTAATTAAATAAATAAAAAATAAAATAGTGAGCTGAAATCCACAAATAAGATCCCAGTGTCGAAGCCAAAGGTGTCCAGCTGTAAAAAATAAACAATAACATTGGGATCCTCATTCCCATCATTTCAAGGCCTCCTTGATTGATGTCAGGCTAGACTGATAAAACTAGAGCCGATTGGTCCTCACCTGTCCCTGAGGGCGGGGTTTGCTCCGGTGTTCTCCAACAGGAAGCGGATGACCTCGGCGTGACCCTCGGCGGCCGCCACATGCAGAGCCGACCTGCCGTCGTAGTCGACAGCGTTCACATCCACCCCAGACAGGAAGTACCTGCAAACAACCAGAGAAGAAGAGAAATGACAGGAAGCATTCACCTGTCTGTCAGCTCAGCCTGGCAGCATCGCCACCTGCTGTACTCTGTAGAACCTGGCACCAAAGATCAGCCAATAGCAGATGGCAATTTCAGTAATATGCTTGCATTGTAATATGCAGTAATATGCTTTAATATGCTTGCATGCATACTTTTGCTCAGCCCAACATGAAGGTAATGTATAGAAAGGATGGATTAAAAAGGGAAAGGGTTGGGATTCAGGGGGGCCCATGCTTGCCTTATCGGGCCCCCAAATTACTAAGTCCGCTCCTGGGTATTTTCAGGAAAGCCTCGAGAAACTAATCTTGAAGAATGACTTCAATATTCACATCGAGCTACGACAGGCTTTGGGAAAGCCCCCAGGTCAGTGCAGAGGAGTTCTGGTACCTTCTGAGTGACTGAACGTCTCCTTTAAAAGCTGCCAGCAGGATGTTCATGATCTGGTAGCCCTGCAGAGGAGAGGAGGCCTGGTGAATGAGAGTTATACTGATCTTGTGGAGACTGAGAGAGGCTGGTCTGGGATCAGAATAAAGCAGCAGAAGCAGAGCAAACCTCAGATTCAGCCTTCCACTGCCGGTAGGCCAGAACCTGCCTGAACGGAGTCCTGATGTCAAAACTGTGCAGCTGAAATGTCGATATCAGCTCCTGCAAATACAAACATCCTGACCGTTAGAAAGGACTGGAAATCATCAACATCCTACATCACCTACATCTATAACATGTCTTCATTTCTAGATCAGATGCTGTAGGATGAAGGCGTCACCTGGCAGAAGTGGACGGCCCTCCAGGGGTTTCCAGAGGCGTCTAACTCAGGACAGAAAGCCATCAGTCCCAGAACACCAGGCACCACGGCCAGCAGGGAGCCATGGCTGCTGGACACCGCTGGTATGGATGTCTACAACACACACACACACACACACACACACACACACACACACACACGATTTGGGAAATCATTACATGATCCTGCCACAAGGGTGCGCTCTCTCCCAAATAAAGGAACATTGATGAGTCTCACAGAGTGGAAATGCAGAATTGATTTACATTATTTACATTTATATGTATACTGTAGTGATTTAACTGTGTGTGTTTAGTTGTCTGTGTGGACCTTGTAGTGGAAGGTAGTGGAGTAATCTTTCATCCCCGCCACCTGCATCATGGACAGCATACTCCGCGTTGCCGCCGGCGACAGCACCTGGTCACCTGACAGCGGGCAGAGGCCCCCGTTGGCTAACGATGCGGCCATGGCGGCTCCTGATTCGCAGGTGACTTCTGTTGAGGCGCACTGTCAGACAGCAGAGACACAATACAGACGCATTAGAGACACGGGTGAGACGGCTGAAGAGTCTGCATGCTGGGGATAAATAACCTTCAAAAGCAGAGCAGTGGAGTTGTACCTGCAGCATCAGATCCAAAGCAGCGTTGATGTCGGCCTTCTCTGGAAAACACTGAAACACAGGATATGGGTTAGAGCCGGCAGGAGGTGGAGCGGGCCGGTCGGTCCCGATGGAGCGGAGACGATCTTTACCTTCTTCTCCTGCAGGTAGAAGGACAAGGCGTGGAGCCGGACGCTGGCCTTCCTGCTGCTCTGGTAGCTGACGGTCACACACACAACAACACATGAGGAAGTGGCGCTTTCTTTCCTCCGTATGACTTCACAAAAGAGATGCGCCCTCCATAAGTATTTTTCTTAAAAGTACAATATTTTTCAGGTGACTTGCTTGTACTTTGCTGCAGTATTTACATTTAGAGAACTTTATTCTTTTACTCTACCACATTACTTACCACTGCTGTTTAGACGAATGAACCAGCCAACCAATCAGAGTGAGTATAACTAAACCTTCAGAGATCAGTGCTTTGAAATACCAGGACAGCAACTGTGTACTTTTACTTTTACCCAAGTACTATTGTATCAGAGTATTGCTACTTTTACCTGAGTACTACTGTATCAGAGTATTGCTACTTTTACCTGAGTACTACTGTATCAGAGTATTACTACTTTTACCAGAGTGTATGAGAGTATTAAACCAGAGTATTTCTCAAAAGTACCAGAGTTTCTCAAAGTCAGAGTATTTATCCAAGTATTGCTACAGTTCCTTAAGCAGTATGAGTACCTGGTGCAGTTTAAGTTGGCGTGCTCCTTGTTGCAGAGCCTCCGGACGACGTTCAGCACCTACACACGAGTAAACAGAGTCAGTCTGTTTCTGGAGGGACTTTTGTAGTTTTTACCTGCCGTCTGCTTCACTTACTGAGTCGTACTTCTCCTCTTCCTCTGCACACAGCCTCCCCGCCAGCTGGAGACACACGGAACAGAGCATCAGAGGAAGTGACATCACCGTCAACAGGAAATGGATGGATGCATGGGTGGATGAGTGTGAGTTACCTGTAGTAAAGACGTAGTAACGATGGCTCCGGTCTCCGTTAGCGGACTGTGAGGAATTCCTGTAGGGAGAAAAGTCAGCTGTTACCTCCCTCTGCAGTACAGGGTCAGGGGTCAGAGGGTCAGGGGTTAACTATTAGCCACTACTAATGCTAGCTATTAGCTATGTAACATTAGCTATTGTGCAGATCAAATATGTTAACAAGACAGTGATGGTTAGCTGACCAGATACTATGGTTAGCTAGCTAACAAGCTGACATTATCTAAACATTAAATCAATCAGATGGATCAGTGATGAAATGATCAGTTCAGTCAAAAACAGCACAGAAATTAACTGTACAACTGTACTGAATAAACTGTTCAGTTTTGTTGAGATTAAGTTTTATGAACTGTTCTCAGCCGTTTCTCTCGAACCTGGGAAACCTCCAATATGGCCGCCACAGGGTGCATTATGTCACCTCTACAGTCTTAAACCAGAATGATGTCGGTTGATAGTGAGGTTGTGAACCTGTTTTGGTGAGGGTGAAGGGAGAGTTGTATCTGGAGAACTCCTCCACTCCAACGTATCTGTGGACGAAGTCGGAGCCCAGCAGGTCCACCGCCACGCCGTAGACCAGCGGCCATGACACCTCGCCCAGAACCAGAGACCCCGCCCAGTCACCCAGAGACAGCCTGAGGGACAGACAGACAGGTAGGTAGACAGGAAGATAGATGAACAGAGAGATGATGGCAGAGCAGCTGGCTTTACTTTTAATTCATTTTGACAGACGTACCTCTGTCCATCCACAGTGCAGATTGAGACGCCCCACTTAGCGTTGTCCATGCCTTCCTTTTCCTTCTCCTGATTGGACAAAAAGGTAGAAACGTGAGTTAGGTTTCGTTCATCATCTCTGAACAGCTTTCATTTCCATGTCAGCACCAAAGATAAAGCCCACAGTATTTCAATCGCTTGAATAAAACACTAATCAAAAACATTGATTCAACAGTATCCAGACATTTCAAAGGTTGTGTTTTTTACCTTTTCCATCTCCACCCTGCTTCACATTCATACAGGTCCATACATTCACACTGGGAGCTGCCCAGTGCAACCACTGTCTTCTACTGTCGGACACTGAGCAGTTGGGGGTTTGGTGCCTTGCTCATGGGCACTAGCTTAACAGTGGTTAAGGGTAAGAGAGTGTGTTACCCACTCAATCCACCCAGTTTTTCTCTTTTGGTCCAGGATTTTGACCAAAAAACATTTGGTCACAAGTCCACCTGTTGCTGTATTCATGTTACGACTACATTATGTTTGGAAACTGACCCTAGAATCTTAAGAGGATTATGGGGCAGGGTGGGGGGAAGTTGTGGCTGACCTCTGACCTCCAGGTGTCAGAGCAGAACTCACCTGGACAGACGACAGCTGGCGACACTTCGAAAACAACTTCTGAGTCTCTTCAGTGAAGGTAGAAAAATCTGGAATGACAAATCGTCCCTGCAGAGCTTTCAGGATGAGGGAGACGAATCCTGTGACGCACCTAGAGCGGGAAAAACACACAACAGCATCAGAACCAGAACCACAGCATCAGAACCAGAACCACAACATCAGAACCTGAACTAGAACCACAGCATTAGAACCAGAACCACAACATCAGAACCTGAACTATATACACTCACCGAGCACTTTATTAGGAACACCTGTACACCTGCTTATTCATGCAATTATCCATTCAGCCAATCATGTGGCGGCAGTGCAATGCATAAGATCATGCAGATACAGGTCAGCAGCTTCAGTTCATGTTCACACCAAACATCAGAATGGGGAAAAAATGTGATCTCAGTGACTTTGACCGTGGCGTGGCTGTTGGTGCCAGGCGGGCTGGTTTGAGTATTTCTGAAACTGCTGATCTTCTGGGATTTTCACGCACAACAGTCTCTAGAGTTTACACAGAATGGTGCGAAAAACAGAAAACATCCAGTGAGCGGCGGTTCTGCGGACGGAAACGCCTTGTTGATGAGAGAGGTCAGAGGAGAATGGTCAGACTGGTTGGAGCTGACAGAAAGGCAGCAGTAACTCAGATAACCTCTTTACAGCTGTGGAGAGCAGAACAGCGTCTCAGAATGCAACACAGCGAACCTTGAGGCGGATGTCACTTTGGTAGCCGGTTGACATTGAGCTGAAAGCTGATACCTACCCAGTATTAGTAAGGTGTTCCTAATAAAGTGCTCGGTGAGTGTATATATATCACGCCTTGGCTACTGCAACTCCTTACTGGCAGGGCTCCCGGCATGTACGCTCAAACTCCATTCGATCCACATTCGAGTCCCTCTCAATCTTTAAGAAAAGGCTAAAGACCCAGCTCTTTAGCGAACACCTTCTCACCTGATGGACTGAAAATTCTTTCTCTGCCTCTATGCACCTATGTCCTGTCGGACTACAACTTAGCTTTATGGCACTTACTCTCGTTGTTCTTCTCTAGATCCTTGCTTGTGATGTATTAAAATCTCATGTGCACGTCGCTTTGGATAAAAGCGTCTGCCAAATGGGAAATTGTAATTGTAATTGTAACTGGAACCACAGCATTAGAACCAGAACCGGAACCACAAATGCAACCACTACCTCAACCAGAATCCCTACCACAATAGCAACCACAACCAGAACCACGATCAGAAAAACAACCACTACAACAACCAGTACCAAAACGAGAACCACAACAACACTGATAACCACAATTAAAATCAGAACCAGAACTACAACTGCATCCACAACCAGAGAGGAATCCTGTGATACACCTACAGTAGAAAAACACACCATAACATCAGCTTTAGTGGGAGATAGAGCAGTGTGTCATCAGCATAGCAATGAAAGGGGATAACAAATTTCTGAATGATTTGAAAACAGTAGCTCCAGCAAAAAATCATTGTACAAGGCACTCTGAGAACTGCTGTTTCTGACTGGATCATAAAATATATTCTCTCATTCCTCATATGGATTGTATGATCAGAGACATGAACCGGGTTCTGACCTGTGGAAGGAGGATCTGTCCACTGTTCCCTCAGCATCCTGCAGTTTCCTCAGGTGGAAGAAACACTCTCTGAGCCGGGGGTCTGATCTGTGCAGACCGGAGCTCCAGACAGCCTGACAGGGAAAACAAGCGCACCCATAACCCTCAACTCACCCAGCAGTCCTGAACACAAACTCAAAAACACCAAAAACACCAAAAACACATATATATGTTAAGTGATAATCTGCATGATTCTTGTTTTTCTTTATTTTATTATACTTATTGCTTTGCGGTAAAGAGATTCATTATAGGCCTTCTTATATTTTTTCCAAACAGCTGTTGTTGCTTCCATAAACATAAAACGCAGCACTTCCTCTACGTCTGATGATTTTTCCTGGGAAAGAGGGAAACCCCTCATAGATGTTGAGGACAGCAAATGTAAAAGCTGTCATGAACTGGATATAGGTTGAATCGCTGTTGTGCTATACCAGTCAGCAATAGAGAGTAGCAAAATGGTACATTTATTTATATGAAAAAGTTGCAGATTATTACTTTAAAAATAGATCAGTAATGACCACATATAGCAGGAATGTAATGTTAAATCAAAAAGGTGGGTAAACTGTGTCCTCCAGTTGGTGTTCATCATGAGGCAAACAACCACCAATAGAAACAAAAATCCATAATTTCAGAAAATCATTAATTAGTGCTAGTGTTTGACACTAGTTATATATCGAAATTCAATATATCGCAATACACAAATGTGACAATACGTATCGTGGAGCATAAAAATGAATTGCAATATTTGCTCCATTTTATTCTGCTGTAGTAAATTATATTAGTTGCACTTTGTAATGACATTTTTAAATTGTTGTTTACATTCTAACAGTCAATGGCATCGCTAGAAAGATTTGTGTGTCAGAAATAAACATAATTCTGCACAGTCAGACTTTGTTGTCACTGCACTTTTTATTTATTATGTCATATCATGGTTGTATCGAATCGTGAACCTCATGTCACATATCGAATCGTATCGTGACATAAGGAGATCATCCCATCCCTACTGCTTATGATGATGTATTCTATGAATCTATGTTATAAAGATATGTCAGCCTCAGAATGTGGGTGAAGGGAGTTCAGGTGGGTTTGCCCTCCACTACGTCCCTGCATGTGAGAGAAAGTACCTCAAAGAACTGGTTGATGTTGATTCTTCCGTCTGAGGCGAAGCTGTCGAACAGAACGTCCGCCGCCCTGAAACAACACGGTCACAGCTGTCAGATGGCAGGTTTGGCTGACAGCTTCCTAACCGGGACAGAGAGTGAGTTACAGACTTACGCCCTGCGCTTGGACGGGCCCTGCTGGGGGGGGAACCAGGGCTGGGCGGGGGGGAAGCCTCTGTCCTCCGGTTGGACCACCGCCGTCTGGGGAAGAGGAGGCTTCAGACAGCCGTTACTGACCGACAGAGGGACCGCTGCACAGACAGGCACAGCTTATTAGTATGATTTTATTTATTATGTTGTAATAATAATAATAACTTCATTTTTATAGCACCATTCAAACAGAATGCAACTCAAAGCTTTACATAAAATAGAAGGATTAAAACAATTGCAAAAACAAAAGCAAGATTTTCAAGCAAAATCAAAAATACAAGCAAAAGCAAGACAGAAATGAAAACAGTAATATGTCTCGTAAAATGACATTAAAAAAGAAAGAAAGGAAGATAAAAAATAGGTAAGGATTATAATAAAAAGGTAAGTAAGGATAATAGTGATGTCAGTTGTGTTGTAATATGTCTTGTGGACACCAGGAAGACTAGCGGTGACTGAGGCACCAGCTAAAGGGAATCAAAAAAAAGTAAACATGTCGTCCCCCGTGAATGATGCAGGCGTCCCATCGGCCAATCAGTTACAAGATGTATCATCAATCCAAGCTTCATCAAAACTGGAGTGTTATATACTGGAGGGTATAGCAGTTATGGCCTTTCAGAGTTTGAAATTTTGTCCTTTAATTATAGCGCCCCCTTCAGGCCCATTAGTGTAATTTGTAAGGATAGCCGGAGTTGTGTAGCACGTTTTGCTTTTGTGGCAATTTGACCTACCGTGTAGCAGTTATGGCCTTTCAGAGTTTGAAATTTTGAACATTTTTGAAATCTTTAGTTAAAACACCTCAATCAGGCCAATCTAGTCTAATTTTTTTAAACACCAGAACAGAGAGCCACAATGCATCCAAAAGACAGAGCAGGACTACAGAGTGGAGGACAATAAAGGCAGGACAGACAGAAAGAACTGGTTTCAACAGAACAGATCCGAACTGATCTTTTCAGCCACCGGACCTCCTGGACCAGAACCTACAGCTGTACCTGCTGATCCAGGACTGACGAGGCTGATGGGTTTCTGGACCGGACTCTGGACCAGACTCTGGATAGGACTCTGGACCAGACTCTTGACCGGACTTTGGACCGGACTTTGGACCGGGTTCTGGACTTGAGTCTGGACCGGACTCTGGACCAGACTCTGGACAGGACTCTGGACCGGACTTTGGACTGGGTTCTGAGTCTGGACCAGACTCTGGACTGGACTCTGAACTGGACTCTGGACCGGGTTTTGGACCAGGTGCTGGACTGGGTGCTGGATCAGGTTCCTGGGCAGGGGGCGGGGCGGTGTATCCTTGGAAACAAACATCATGACAGACAGAGGAAGAAGTCAGAGAGAGAGGGAGAGAGAGAGAGAGATAGAGAGATCACATTCCACAAATTGACCTTAAAGTTGCAATGAAATGAAAAATGACTGTCACCTTGTTAGCTAATTTTCCAAGCCATAATATACACCTATCTAACAATAAACACCAAAAAATGTACAAAAGTTTCTATTTTCCTGTATTTTTACATCGAAATCCCATTACATTTACTTTCTGGATAACAGGATAGTTTTAGTGGTGACTTCATTATGCACCAGGAGCCATAAATAAAAATAAATAAAAATAAAACCATCACAGAGTTTTGAACAATCCTGCCTGGAATTATACTGTTGAAGCTTTCTGTTCAGACTAAAGACAACAAGACTGTCTGACCCTCTGCCTGTTTGTCAGGAGGAGGAGGAGGAGGAGGAGGAGGAGGAGGAGAAGGTGGAGGAGGTGGAGGAGGAGGAGGTGGAGGAGGTGGAGGAGGAGGAGGTGGAGGAGGAGAAGGTGGAGGAGGAGGAGGAGGAGGTGGAGGAGGTGGAGGAGGAGGAGGAGGAGGAGGTGGAGGAGGAGAAGGTGGAGGAGGAGGAGGAGGAGGTGGAGGAGGTGGAGGAGGAGGAGGAGGAGGTGGTATGAAGGCAGGTTTCCCTCCAACTCTTTGATCTACAGATCAGACAGTTTGACTGAGGAACACACTGATGTGAGCGTGTGTGTGTGTGTGTGTGTGTGTGTGTGTGTGTGTGTGTGTGTGTGTGTGTGTGTGTGAGACAGGTTAAGGCAGGTCTACCTGGTTCTCAGCGTTCCTCTGCTGGCTCCTGTCTGTCATCCGTCCATCTTCTGCCAGAGAGAAGAGCAGAGAAACTCCTTCAGCTGTCAGTTGTTTCTGTTGTTACTAAAACAAACTGTTCATCACTCAGAGGCTTCAGTTTCTGAGCTGTTGACAAATCACAAGTCCTGTTTTTCTGTTCTGTTAAGGCCACACCCACTTAATCTAAACCCTCACTGATTGGCCAGAGTAGTTTCACGCTGGGTGTACTCGTTTACGGTGACGTACCAGCCGGGAGGAGTTAAAGCAGCCCTCCAAGTGGCAGGCTGCTGACCGGAATCCAGCCAACAACCAAAAACGGGAAAGCCACAATCTGACCAGTAAAACCAGTCCAGCACCTTCTCTGGTGTTCATACCAGTTAAGAACACATGAAGATTTAGCTGAATATGAGCATCAGTCCAGACGGTGGTTTGCCCTTTGCAGTCGTTTCCTGTAGTCTGTGAAGTTCAAAGGTCATTGTTCTCACTTGGACAAACCAACCAAGGAGGAAACACTGCAGAGTTCAGATAAACCGATCAGAACAGACTGATGTGAACGCAGCCTAAATAAGTGCTATAGGCTTCGTAACAGTGTGAATGTGTTAAACTGTAAAATGAATGGGAAAAACTGAAAAATAAAGGTTAAAAAATAGATTTAGGGGTGGAGCCACAGCCCGCCCCTCCAGCCAATCAGCAGCTCTGTGGTGATGAGTGACGTCTGGACAGAGCAGAAACTCTTAGTTTAGCTCCCAGCAAGCTCCGCCCGCAAGAAAATACCTAACACACCACTAATCACAGGGTGGTTCACATCTCACACCCACACCCACACACACACACACACACACACACACACACACACACACACATACAGACCTTTCATATCTGGGTCTTTATTGGGCTCCAGCAGTTTGTTGCCGTCCAGACCGCCGTAGCGTTTCCTCCATTTCCGTCTCAGAGAAGGAGTCCTCTGGAAACTACACAGTTAAAAACAGCATTGCTCTACTTAGATGTTCATTTAAAAATTAAAAACCTTCTAGCAAGGTAAGTAGCTATAAAAATGATTAAAGCAAAAAAAAAATCATCAGGACTTTGTGTGCACAATTATTCCAGCTTTAACCATTGAGAAATCAACCACCTTACAACAACATCATACAAATAACCAATCCATTAGGCACAGTACTACTACTACCACTAATACTACTACTACTACTACTACTACTACCATACTATTACCACTACAACTACAGCTACTGCTACCACTACTAGGCTACTGTTACAATAATAATACTAGTACACTTTAGTTAAGGACCATTTGGTTTTTGTGCTGTGACATTATTAAGGGCTTCAAGTCCTGATGAAAACACCACAAAACATTAGAATAAATCAAAGAACCAAACAAAACAGAGAAAGAAGAAACAAAGAAATAACATGCATAGAGTGGACAAAATATTAGGAACAGCTGCTGTCTCCATGAATCAGACTGATCAGGTGAAGCTGATCCTTTATTGATTAACTAGTGAAATGAGCTGCTGTAGTGATTGGTTTAGATGAAAACCTGTAGACCCCCCCTGTCTCCTGTCATAATGTTTGGTGTCCCGATCCAAACCTTTCTCACAGCAGCCAGCATTAACCTGAGCTGGAACCAGTACAGTTCTGGTCAGGAGGTCAAACAGAAGGCCTACTGACCCAGGGCCAGCCTCTCTAGGACAGCACTGTCTTTACCATCTTTACTCTCTTTCCTGTCTTTACTGTCTTGATTGTATTTTCCATCTTTCCTGTCTTTTCTGTCTTTTCCATCCCTCCTGTCTTTCCTGTCTGTGTCGGTCTCGTCTGGTGAAGCTCTGCCACGTCTCAGCCTGTCCCTCACCAACAGCAGGAATGTAAAACTGGAATGCTTCCAGCTTTACGGTGGCTTCATTACATAAAAAAGCCTGAGCATTGTTTAGGAATGGACTTCCCAACAGGCAACAGAAGGCAACAAGCAGACAGAATAAACCAGGCAGAGTCATTCTGGTGAAACAGGTAGTTTTGGTAAATCCTCTTCCTTACCACAGGTACGAGCTGTCCTCTGCCTCCTGGCTCTGGCTGTTCTCCATGGAGGATTTAACCTGCGTTAGTCCAGCTATTCTGTGAAAAGGCCTTCATGTAAGACTGTTAGAGGCAGTTAGTGCAGCGACTGGCTGCCTCAGTGAGCATGTCTGCAGGCTATAAACTTTCCTTAATGAAAGGATGGTTAGGAAGGGAGGGGAAACCAGCCAGCGCCTGCAGACACTCCCAACTTCACCGCTGAGCTCCACACTTACCACACACTGCTAAACAAAGAAAATGCTAACTAACTACAAAATGATGTCAGCAGAAAGACAATACAAAATGGGAAACAGAAATTATAGAAACCACAGAAACTTTAGAAGTTATGCAACAGCTAAACAGGACAAAGAAAAGGATCTAAGACTTTAATTGACTGAGAATGAAAAAATATTGCTGCTACTACATTAGAGTATCAGTAATGTTTATATGAAAACTTTTGTGAAAAAATTAAACATTTGAGGATTGCTTCAGTTTTTAAATTCTGCACAAACAATGAGCACATTGGACCTTCCAGTACTGTCTTACTGTTTATATTTTACAACAAATCTGACTGAAACACATCGGTTTCTGTTTAGCTGCATTATTCAAAGCAGTAGACATACAGCCACCCAGTTTGCTATGTTTTGTGTTTGAGTCTGTGTATTTTTGGCAGCCCTATATATAGTAACTTGCATAGGCCTATACTTGGCTATGAATATATGCTTTGAAAAGGACATTTTGGGGGGAAAAAAACAATTTTATTTTAATTCAATAATATTCTTCCATAAATGTATTTTTTATTTTCACTCTGGTACTTAATATAACCTACTCAATAACATTGCAACATGCGTTTGTCAATAAGGCTTTTATTTTGAAAATTATTATCCTTTGTTTATGTGAGGTTGGTTGATTTTATTTTGAAACAGGAAGTCCTGTTGTTTACTCTCTGCAACTAGCTTGTGTGTTCTCTGCCTAGCCGACAGCTAACAGCTAACTGGCAGATGTTTGGCCGGTTGAGTCTAACCGGCAGTTTTATACGGTTATTTCCTTCTTTTCAGCTCTTCAGATTAAACCGTTTCTCTGACTTCGTCCCGGTGCTCTGCTGTCGGTTTACTGTCCGTTCCCGGTCCAGCCTGTCTGTACCCGGTGTTCACTGGCGACGGGGTTATTCTGGAAAACGTCAGATGCCTAAAAGAGACAAAGCTGTGAGTTAATACAGTTAACTATAACTAACCGGTCCATACTGTTAACCAGGTCATACTGGTTTAAAGTTCCCTGTAATCAGTCTGGTTCAGAGGTTAAAGGACAGTTAATTAACCCCTGCATTATATGAACCAGGTTAAAGCAGTCAACTATAACTTAGTAACGTTAACTAACTCCTCCATTATGTATGAACCAGGTTACAGTGTGAACCAAGGACAGTTAACTAACCCCTCCATAATGTTGAGCAGGTTAAAGGACAGTCAACTATAACTAACCCCTCCATAATGTTTAGCAATAGCAGGTTAAAGGACAGTCAACTATAACTAACCCCTGTATAATGTGATCCAGGTTAAAGGACAGTTAACTATAACTAACCCCTGTATAATGTGATCCAGGTTAAAAGACAGTTAACTAACCCCTGTATAATGTGATCCAGGTTAAAGGACAGTTAACTAACCCCTGTATAATGTGATCCAGGTTAAAAGACAGTTAACTAACCCCTGTATAATGTGAACCAGGTTAAAGGACAGTTAACTAACCCCTGTATAATGTGAACCAGGTTAAAGGACAGTTAACTGACCCCTGTATAATGTGATCCAGGTTAAAGGACAGTTAACTAACCCCTATATAATGTGAACCAGGTTAAAGGACAGTTAACTAACCCCTGTATAATGTGATCCAGGTTAAAGGACAGGTGCCTAGTGGTGGACCGGCGGTGGCGGAAGCATCTGGTCCGGTGGCTCGAGACAAAAATGGAGCGGTGACCATAATGGTTCACGTGAAGCCCGGGTCCAAACACAACGGAATCACAGGTCACGTTCAATAAGTGAAAACTAGCTGAGCATCTTTGCAAATAACATAATAAAGTTAAATCACTAATAATAGCTCAGTACTACAACTTAAAGGAAAAGTCCATCCTCAGATACTCGCTGTTAATTTTTGTAAAATGGTGCCAGGTGATGTCATCTTCTATAGAATACAGCAGGTGGTGACATCACCTGGTACCAAAGATCAGCCAATGGCAGATGGCAATTTCAGTAGTATGCTTTTTACCATTAGATGTCAGGCTTTACAGAGATTTGGGTTTGGTGTTTAGTTACTCTTTAACCATTAAAGTACTGAACTTGGGCACTTAGTGTTTTAACATATTTTGGTAGTACTGACATGATTCCATCAGTGCCAAAAATGACCGACAGTCAGTACCCAACCCTACCTATTTATTCATAGTATTCTGTTACATCACCACATGGCCATCCTGGTAGGAGAATAACAGGTGATTGTAGTAAATTAACAGGTGATTATGATCAAATGACAGCCACAGCCAATGAGCTGTGCACGTGGTAAAGCACCATATTGGTAGGAAATGCCTGTGACATCATGAGAATACTATCAATATCCCTGAAATATCTGAAATATGGGGCTGTGCCTGTGAGTGTCGGTCAGGAATCTGAGATAAGAGTAACTTCTATCTTTCTTCCATCTTCTAGACGTTTCTGCGGAGGCGGTGGGCGTCGCCGTCGCAGCGCCTCCTACAGACGGGGAGGCGAACGCCAAGCTGGTCCGCTACCTGGCCGACGTCCTGGACCTGAAGAAGAGTCACGTGGTTCTTGACAAGGTTCCTGCTCTCAGATGAACTTTATTTATCCTCCTCTTTTTCATCTACTTTATTCATCTCGTCAGCAGAAACAGATACTGGTCTGATGGTGTAAAACCTGCCTCCATCTCCTTTATCCTGCCTCCTTCATCTCCTTTATCCTGTCTCCTTCACCTCCTTTATCCTGCCTCCTTCATCTCCTTTATCCTGTCTCCTTCACCTCCTTTATCCTGCCTCCTTCATCTCCTTTATCCTGTCTCCTTCACCTCCTTTATCCTGACTCCTTTATCCTGACTCCTTCGCCTCCTTTATCCTGCCTCCTTTATCCTGACTCCTTCACCTTCTTTGTCCTACCGTCTTCAACACCTTTATCCTGTCTCCTTCACCTCCTTTATCCTGCCTCCTTTACCTTCTATATCCTGCCTCCTTCACCTTCTTTATCCTGCCTCCTTCACCTCCTTTATTCTGCCTCCTTTACCTTCTATATCCTGCCTCCTTCACCTTCTTTATCCTGCCTCCTTCACCTCCTTTGTGCTATCTTTCTGCCTCCTTCACCTTCTTTATCCTGCCTCTTCCAGGGCTCCAGGTCCAGAGACAAGCTCATCAGACTGGACTCCTCCCTCAGCCCAGAGGAGGTGCTGAGGAGGCTCAGACAGGCTGCAGGCTGACAGGAGGAGGTGCGAGGAGGCAGGAGGTAGACGGAGGAGGTGGATGGAGGCTGAAACAGGCTGCAGGCTGACAGGACAGAAGAAGATGGAGGAGGTGGATGAAGGTGGGAGGAGGTACAGATTCATCACTAATTCAACTTTTAACTAATAAACATTTATTTGCAAAACATTTCTCCTCAGTCAGAGGAGATTTGAAAAGAAAATCATGAAAATTTAACAATACGGGACCTTTAAGCGTAAATGATGTCCTGTTTTGTCGTCATAGCAACACCTCTTCATGTGAAATATTAACACATTCTGCATTATGGAATATGTGTAATAAATGTGCATTCATATTCTGAGTCTCAATAACAAGAGGAACTGCTCTTATTACTGTTTACTACTATGATTTTTACATGAGCTGACTGAATCTACCTGTACACCATGACAGGATACTGGTGTGGGTGGAAACACTGGTGGGGCTTCACATCTGGACCAGTATGGACACTGGAACCACTGAAGAACCAGAAGAACCAGAATATTAGCAGGGAAACGGACTGAACCACCGGTGACCAGGAGGCGTTTCCATACCTGCTACCAATGGAGAAGAGTTATCCGTCTCACTGTAGACTGGATATCATGTTTACATGTTGTATGTTGAGATATCATGAGTGACTCAAAGTATTTTTATGTCTGTTATATAATTAAATGAGCTGATGATTACCAATGAACAGCCTTTTGATTCTGTCCATTTTACAGATTATGACATACCTTTAATCAAATCTTTTTCATTTCATACATACATTTAATATATTTCCCTCTTATTATGTTTTGTACATTCTTCAAGATTTTATTGGAAGCAAAATTGAAAACCTGTAGCATTTTCACAATCTTATAGGATTCTCATAGGGTCCTACTGGAAAAAGAAGAAATCCTACAGGAGTTTTTTTAACGAGGACATGAAGAGAATACTGAGTGATCCTGAATATTAAGAGAATATTGATGTGCATATAAATACAGCCAAGATGTGGGCCTCTATCAGTCAGTGGGCTGAAACTCTGGAAACAGGCAGTAGATGGCGCTATGCTACCGCAACCCAGAAAAAACAGCTTGATTTCATCCAGACCTGCAGAATGAGGAGGAGGAGCTGGGAGAGCTGAAGATGGTAAAACTGAACATAACACTCTAGGTTGAAGGTGAAAATGAGACTGACTGGCCTTGAAAGAAATCACAATCAAAGAGCGAGGGCTTCTTTCCAGAGCCGCCATTTTGCACCGATGTTCAACAATCATACAGGGAGAAATCCATCGTAGAAGAGGAGAGAGACCAGTTTCTCCATCCACAGGAGCAGGAAATAGACCAGAATGCAATGCAGCATCCAGACAGGTTTGGGGTTTGATTAAGGGGAGACTCTCACTTTCTCTAGACTGGAAAAGCTCTCGCTCTCTTCCTCTTACTATATCATTGCTTATGCTCTCTCCACCTACACAAATAACCAAAAGCTGGAACAACGTGCTCACACCCCTTCTCTGGGGGTTGTCAAAAGGCATTCTGGGAAATGGAGGAAATCACTAACTGAAGTAGAAATAGACAAGGCAGGTTGAGGGAAAGTGGCTTCAACGAAAAAGTAAATTACAACACTTTATCACAAAATAACTATTGAACATCACAGATTGTAAAGCTCTAACAGTGGAAGAGGATCAGAGGGTGTTAAAGTGTTTTACGGTGGATTTTTCCTTTGACACCAGTATTATTCTCAGCGATAATACTGCCTGTAGTTCTGGTTCTATTGGTACTAGCAGAGTGCTGATGATGGACACTCTGCCTCAGGAAGCAGAGCAGAGTTCCCCCATTTATATCTCACTATTTATCCTTTTTCTTCAGATAAAAGTGTTTAAAAGTGTGGAAAGAGTGTTTCCCATTAATAATAAAAGCTATCCTGTCCAAGGATGCACATCAGAGAGTTATGATTCTAATAACATCGTCCAGGTGTTGACTGGTGACTCTAATAACCAAACCCAGTCCTTTCCCCCTGTGGACTGAATGGTGAATATTTGAATACTGATCAACGTCACCGATTCCAGGTTTAACCCCCCACACCTCCCACACCCATCGTCCCGTGGCGTCAGGGCTGTGGTTCACGTGACGCCGGGCCCCCGGGGGTCCCATGTGAGCCGCTGTTTGAGAGCGGTGGGTGTAATAGCCGTGCAGCGTGTCCAAAGTCGCTGGAAAAGCTCATTACCATCAGTCACCAGCCACAGTATCAGAGGATTGCAGTGAATTAGCGGAGCAATAATGAGCCTGGCCTCTCCCACTTAAACCAAGAGGGAAACAGCCTTCAAAGAGTGAGGAGTTGTGGTGGATCATCAGGATCTGAGCTGACATCAAAGCCTGGACAGATAATGACTCCGTATCAAACTTCCCAGTTTGTCTGAAGCTGTGTCCTAAAACTGCAGACCGGGACAAATTACATCCAAACTGCGGACGGACCGAGGTTTTGGCTTGTCAGGGACAATTAAGCCAAAAAGTTTTTCAGTTTTATTTTTGCTGTCATTGAGACCGTAACACAAGAAATGACTCTGGAGTGGGCAGAAGGGAATTTGTTTTCAAGTTTGACCAAATCACACGTCTAGTTTTACTCGGGGTGGTTTCTTCTGCCGACAGAAAACAGTTTTCAGAAGAAGTCGTGTTTCATCTCCCGGCCTGTCCAGTCCCAGACAGAGCAGCGCAGTAAGCCTGGATCAGCAGGGTTAGGGCTGCTGGTCCGTCCTGTCTGCATGAAGGATGTTCAGACGCTGCGTTAAGCTGCTGGTGACAAGACTGGACATTTTCCCTGTAAATTTCAGGGATTCATAAAGATAAACTCCTTCCTACATGGTGCATGGGAGATCACTCGGGGTCAGTATGTGGAGATTTCAGTTTTACAAACCGACCTGTCTGGAACAACGGGGAGTGAAGGTTGGGTGTGACCTTTGACCTTCCCTACTCTGTGTGAACTTATACACAACTACTGTGTATTTAACCCAGCAGCCAATAAACTTCTTATACAATGCGATACAATACGATATGATACAATATGATACGATACAATACGATATGATACAATACGATATGATACAATACGATATGATACAATATGATATGATACAATACGATATGATACAATATGATATGATACAATATGATATGATACAAAACGATATGATACAATATATGATACAATACGATATGAGACAATATGATATGATATGATATGATATGATATGATATAATACGATATGATACAATATGATATACAATATATGATACAATACGATAAGATACGATACGATATGACATGATGCGATGTGATACGATGCAATGCAATGCAATGTAATACAATACGATACAATACGATAGAACTTTATTGTCAGATTTCTCAGAAATTTGTTATGCATCATAGCATTTTCCATCAGGAGTTACAGGTTGTTTGTGTTCTGTAACTTAAAAATAAATAAATAAATAAAAACAAGTAAGCATGTCGTCCCCAATGAATGATGCAGGCAGAATTGGACCAATCAGGAACAAGATGCATCATCACTCCAATTTTCATCAGAATCGGACCGCTGGTGTAGCAGTCTTTTGGCCTTTCAGAGTTTATATTTTTGGTCTTATATAGCGTCCTCTCAGGCTAATCAGTGTCATTTCAAAAACACTGGAACACAGAACCGAGATGAAGATAAATCAGACCAGTGGTGTCAGATATCACGTTTCACCAAACCGGACGGGACACCTCAATTAGAAGTAGCAATTAACAGATAACACAAAGTCATTAGCCGGCCGTACGGACTCTGATAAGAAGAGACTTCTGGTTGTCGCCGTCCGGTCGATGGAGGAAGCTGATGGAAGTGATCTGGGTTTGATGGAGCTGGATTACTCTTCCCTCCCGGTCCATCTGGGATCAGAGGTAAATTGAAGATGAAGTGATAATGGTGTGAATCTCAGTCTTATTCTCTAGTTTGTCCTATTTCCTACAGAGCTGAACGACCTGGGAAACTGATATGTGGACGCTCAACAAGCTCATCGCCACGGCTGAACCTTTCAGACATCGGCCATTAACAGCCAATCACATTTGCATGCTTCCTTATTTCTATACCAACCGATTTAGTTCAAATAGTTCTGCCTGGCAAGAACAAAGTGGAGAAGTTGATTCCAGCCATTCAAATCTTCCCAGTTCTCTACAACTTTTCCTATATGAAAGACGACAGGGATATGTCTCTAAAACGATGCTTGGGGAACGGTTACACTCATCAATGGGGTCGATGGGAAGCTCTGAAGTCATATTATTGGGTTTTTTGTGTTTGCGTTTGATTAATGCTGCCTAACAACTCGTTAAAACAATGTTAACAGACAGTACAACAGGCAAAACCAGAGCAGCAAAAACACCCGATTTGCCTGTTGAACTTTGTAGCTGCAGACCGCTACAGAGATGCAACGGCTCTTAATCCAAGTCACAGAGAGTGAAAGCTTTAGATTGAGTAGAGGATGTTGGAGATGTTTTCTGTTTGGAGGAAAAGATGAGAAACAGAGGAACAGAATAAGGAACAGAAGAAGAAGATGTTGTCCAGCCTGCAGAGAGGAGAGTGGAGAAAACAACAGAAAGAGTCAAAGATGGAGGCATCCTGGTGGCTCATTTGGTGTAACCGCAATGTCCTGGGTTTGAATTAGAGATGAACAATTAATCGGGGGAAAAAAACATCGAAATCGCAATATGAACTTTCTAGAGGCTGAAATTAATTGTTTAAGAGAGAGTTTGGTCCAAAATGGATTTGTGAACAAGGAGTTTTAGAGCTGCAGGTAATCTTTGGTCCATGAATCAAAACCTTTCATCAGACTCAAACTCAGTAACTCCTGCACACTGACATCTATTTTATTTAACAAAATCACTTTAACCAACACTTTAAACAATTTTAAAGTTCTAAAAAATGTATGACAAGAAAACGTTTTTACAGTTTAAATCGCAATTGCAATATTCTGTCAAATAATCAAAAAAAAAAGTGTCAATATCTTTCAGCTCTAACTTGAATCAATAGTGTTTATAGTGAGTCATCCCACTCTCTCCTCCCTGTCTCCCTCTGCTGTGACCTGTCCTACCTGTCCAATAAAGGCAGAATGGCCAAAAAGAAAGAAAAAATAGCATGAGTCAACGATGGCTGCTTATCCATCCAACTCCTTGTTCACAAGTAATTTAAGTCTTGACGGATGCATGACATGCCACTTCTTTGGGCAGAGAAGAAGAATCGCCCGGGGGCCTGACAAGAGGATCAAACACCCACAAAGAAGAAATGATTAAAAGATGCAAAGCTGCGTCCTGCTGCAGATTCCCTTCTCTACGCACTGAATACCAACAGCTTTCATCTTCACTTTGACAATAAAGGGGGGGAGAAGTCAGCAGATTTATTTTATTTTTATTTTTTGGATGGAGAGGGGATGGGTGGGGGGGGGGGGGGGGGGGGGGTGATGTTTATAGGGACGGTTCTCTTTGCTGATCCCATAAAGAGACAAACGTCAAACCAAATCGTGCCCCAGAGCCAGACGGGAAGTGGAAGAGGAACAAGGCGCTGGTGTTAAACCTCTTACTTCTGGTTTATTTATAGCTTCTGTTGAATGGCAGCAAATACCCACCCAGCCCCCTGGGAGCTGACATAACATGCTGCTCTGATCCTTAAGACCATTTCACTTGTTCGCTGTCTATTCTCTGCCGGCCCGGTACCAACACATCAGCACAAAGCTCTTCTTCTCACACAGACGCCTTGTTGACAACAGGAGGATTTGGATCCAGCAGGTCTGACTCGGCAGATAACTCACATCCAGACAGGATGTTTACTTCCACAATCAACTCCATGTGTCAGCCGGCCATGTGTCATCATCATGGAGCAAAAAAAGAAAAAACGAAAATCAATTATATTATCACAAAAGCATTGATTTATGTTTTTACCTTAGAAGACCTGATCCTGCTCGGAGCCTGAGAAGGTTTTGACAAACTTTACAGCCAAAACACCTGACTTTGATCAACTGTTCATCATTAAATCTTTTAATAATGATAATGTCATCACATAAATACACAAATAAAGAGATATTTACATTACTAAATAGATTTCCTCAAGAGCTTTTACTTGATATGTAGATCTAATATTCGCCAAAAATGCCACTTAGGCCCATCTGGCTCCAAGCCCTCCGTGTAACTTACATCAGTTTTATATCACTCGCTATGATGTATATTGTGAGTTTGTCACAGAGGTGTGACCAAGTCAACTTTTCTCGAGTCCCAAGTCAGTCTCAAGTCTTGATGCACAAGTCTCAAGTCAGTCTCAAGTCAAGTCTCAAGTCTAAATGTAGAACAGCAAGTCAAGTCAGAACAAATCAAGAGTCCAGTATCAATTTAATATCTTAAAGAAAACTAAATATCTAGGACTTTTCAATGCAATATGGTTTTAATAGGATAAAAACTTGGTAAGCGCATCATGAGTTTGATTTCTATAATCAGTTTCAACTTCAATAAATTCAATCATTCCATACAAATTCAGAAAACAGAATTTAAATTCAGTCGTCCGCTGGAACAAATCTCATCACTTTCAATCTAAGTCATTTACACAAACACAAGATCTCAAGTCAAGACTTTAGAAACCTTTTCAAGTCATCAAAGTACAAGTCAGAGTCGAGTCCCAAGTCACCAGAACCCAAGTCAAGTCAAGTCTCAGGTCTTCTCTTCATGCAGCAAGTCAAGTCTCAAACAATTAAAACTTGAGTCTGAGTTGAACCGACACGACTTGTTGACAGAACCAAACTGTCTCTGCAGAATCCATGCCATACGTTCTGGTTCTCCAAGGAACCAGCATCCAGATCCAGGAGAACCTTAAGTCTAAACAGTCTGATTCTGTCTGCTAAACCTGCTTTTCCTGTCAATTCAATATATTGCTTTAACTACAGATATTTTTTGGACTGAAGCTGCCAATATCCTATATTTTGAGCCGAAGTTTAAATTTGACCATTTTCATGCTGGAAATTTCCAAACAATTCCAAGTGTTCAGCGTTTCCCCCGAATTTTCCTCTCATCAGGGTGGAAAAGCCTCTGAAACATTTAGACCATCATGGGAAACTAAAACTCTCCACTCTCTCCAACTCTTCATCTCCATCCATCAGCTGAATAAATATTATAAAATATTGAAATGTCTAAATTCACATCATTGTTCATATAGAAGAGTGTTTATTTGTCATGGTTCTTGTTGTCATGGTGTGCAGGTGACTGATGATTCATATTTTACCACCAACACCAACACAACAACAGAGCTTTTTATTTCAAACTTCAAAAAGTAATTTGCCTTTATTTTAATCAGAGATAACGTCCTCCTGTTTGGCAAATACATCTGCCTTGGTTTTTAATTCCATATTACATAACACTCCGCCCCAAATGACCAGGACAACAGCTTCTGGATTACACAAAATTTTGAGTCACATCTGTTTAGGGAGAGACGATGTTTGGTTAGAAAACACCTGGAGGGATTCAGAATAATAAAGTTGTGTTGAGCTGTGATGAATGGAGAGTTATTCTTTTATACAGTGAAACAGATTTAAAGTGACTCATTTAAAACCCAGCAGAACGTTACTGTTTATAACAAAATATACAAACACTTCATCCTCCTGGGATTAAAACCATCAGAAAGAATCACTAATTACTAATAATCAGTAACCACTAATTAGTAATTGGTCACCAGCAATCAGTTAATTAGTTAGTAATTAATAATTTGTAACACGTAATCTGTAGTTAGTAGACTATTCAGTATTCAATAATTTGTAATAATAATACAGTCAGTAATTAGTAAAATAATTATATAAATAATATAAATAATTCATTAGTGGGCTAATTTGCTATCAGTACCCAGTTACTATTAATCATTTATCAGTAGGCTAATTATTCATCAATATTCAGAAATTATATGGCTATTTATTAATGGGTAACCACTTATTAGTAATCAGCAAATATCTGCGATCATTAGGAGTCAGACTACGTCATCCATGTGACGTAATCCTATGGCTCGAGGCGGGGCGGTTAGGTATCAAAGAGCCCTCGGACCGGGCAGCGCGGGAAAAACCGGCGGAGTCTCGCGGACCGGAACTGTCTCCTTGGCAACATGTGGGCACGAACTGTGCTGTGCGCGGCGCTGCTGTCCGCGCTCTGCCCGGCGGGGAGGACGGAAGCCGAGAGGGACGAGAGAGACATCCAGGAATACCCGTACAACTCCAACAGACTGGTAGGTAAACCTTTAAACTACAGACTAGATAGAAAGAGACGACAGGACTACCGTTATTACTCCAACAGACTGGTAGGTAAACATTTAAATTACAGACTAGATAGAAAGAGACGACAGGACTACCGTTATTACTCCAACAGACTGGTAGGTAAACCTTTAAAATACAGACTAACTAGATAGAAAGAGACGACAGGACTACCGTTATTACTCCAACAGATTGGTAGGTAAACCTTTAAAATACAGACTAGATAGAAAGAGAAGACAGGACTACCGTTATTACTCCAACAGACTGGTAGGTAAACTAGTTAAATTATATTAACCAGTCAGAAAGAGATGACAGTACCGTTATAACTTCAACAGACTGGTAGGTAAACCTTTAAAATACAGACTAGATAGAAAGAGATGACAGGACTACCGTTATTACTCCAACAGACTGGTAGGTAAACCTTTAAAATACAATAAGTAGTCAGACAGAACTGACAGGACCGTTATTACTTCAACAGACTGGTAGGTAAACATTTAAAATACAGACTAATAGAAAGAGACGACAGGACTACCGTTATTACTCCAACAGACTGGTAGGTAACTAATTAAAATACAACAATACAATACAATAACTAGTCAGAAAGAACAGACAGGTCTAACTTACTGTTATGAATCCAATAGACTGGTAAATAATTAAAATACAGAAACTAAAAACAAAAACTACAGTAAAAAAAAACAAATACAGTAGGCTACTAGTTAGAAAGAGACAGGACTAACTTACTGTTATAACTCCAATAGACTGGTAGGTAGTTAAACACCTATACTAAACTGTTATTATATGCCAATACTACTACTACTGCCTTAACAACACTAACAGACTGGTAGGTTTCCTGTTATTTAGTTAACCCACTATATATATCATATCAGGAGCTTGTAGGCTACAAGGGAGATGATCTCCTTCCTTCCACCAATAGATAACACTCCTATATATTAATTTCCCTTGTCATATGCTACTCTGGATGCTACCTGTAAGCTTTAACATGTAATTGACAACACAAGTGGTGAAATGATGTCCTGAAGAAGTGAACCTGTGTGTGTTTGTCAGCTCGGGGCTCTGCATGAAGTGCTGGAGAAACTGCAGACCAAGAGGATCAACCCCTGGGAGAAGAAATACGGACAGGTTCCCTCTGTGAGTCACAGGAGCTACAAAATATATTAAAATGATTTCTATTACAAGCTAGGGTATTTGACAAAGACAGAAAAACCAGCAGCAATCTAAACCTTTTATGGAGATCAAACATGAGGCAAAAACAAATGTCACACGATGCAGAAATACAGGTTTACAGTCACACCACAGGTTTAAACACAGGCTAACACAAATACATGCAGAGTGATTTATTTGTAACCCACCTTTAAAAACTAATTTGCAAATATATGAAAACATTTGTGAATAAATGCTTTTCAATTTTCATTAATAGGCCTATATCATGACTTTGTATGTTATGTAAACACTAAAATTTTCAAATAGGATATTTAAATATCTTCATTTGCATGGCTTGACCACGGGCCTGTATGTGTGAGTCGTGTGACATTTGTTTCTGCCTCTGTGAGACTGTTTGATTTCCATAAGTTTGTCTCTCTCTGAACAAATTAAAAGTAATAGGCTATTGCAAAAATGTTCTTTTTAACCTCAGATAGCAGTGTTTGTCTTTTTGCCTCAAGGTGGCGCTAGTTCATTTGAATAGAAATCAACAAAACGGAGCTGATTTCTTGACTGCAGAGTGATAGTAGATGTAAAACAATTTTAATTGCTTACTTAAATATGGATTACTGCATATAAAACATTTGGTGTATATGTAGGTATGAACAGTAAATATATAAGCATAAAGTAAATATATACATTTATATGAAGTAGGCTATGTACAAATAAACATTTGTAATATAAGTATGTATAAACACATTTGATAAACACGGTTATAAGTGTTATAAAGTATATAAATATCAATATGTATACAGGTTATGAAATAGTGTGATTTAACAGACCTGACAAGGACTTCATTGGCCAATCAGAACTGAGTACAACAACAAATCCATAATGACTGATAATGTAAACTAGGAGGAGTCACCACTTCCCTCTGATCCCTCCTGTAACAGATGAAGGCAGTTCATTAAAACAGGAGGTTTATTCAGAGTTTCAGTCCAGCTGTCTGACTTGTGACTGACTGGACTTCACACTCATTTGAATAATCCAGGTTTTAATGTAGATTGTATTGTTGACATAATATGATGCACATCATGCATGTTGTTGTGAACTCATATCTGCTCCTCAGTTTCACACATTATTCTATTGTTAATTACATTTTCATAATTCTTCCACTAGTTCATACCATGTACATATTGATATTTTAATATTACAGTGTTTAGACACATTTACACATACATATAGCAAAAATGTTTATGCATACTTATATATTATATTGACCAAATGTTTCATATTTAGTATCCATATTTAAATAAGCAAGCAAGACTGTTGGTAACAACTGCAAGTACATCCATAAATGTTAGTTTTCCATTTCTTCCCATACTTCACTTTTACAGTTTTAATCTACTTAGTGTTAAAATTGTCAGCAACAACTTATATAACCCCAAAACTGTTTTTTTCTACTGTTTTTAGTCCTTATTTTTATATTCTAGTTGTGTGTTTTTGATAATAATGTCATCACATAAATACATAAATACAGAGACACACTACTAAATAGATCTCCTCAAGAGAGTTTACTTGATATATAGATCTGATATTCAGCCAAAATGGCAGTCAGGTCCTTCTGGCTCCTAGCCTTCACCCCTGATGTGTGTGATCAGTAGAGGGATCAATAGTTTTTCCTGCTCTGCCTGTGTTGCAGTGCGACCTGGGAGAACACTGCGCGGTGAGGAAAGGATCCCGCATCGGCAAAATGTGCGACTGCCCACGAGGAGCGTTCTGCAACTTCTTCCTGCTGAAGTGCTTATGAGCAGAGAGGCAGCAGGCTGTCTGCGTCTCAAGAGTTTTACAATCATATGAAATCTTATTGTATAACGTAGCCTAGAGAATAGAATGTCCTTTATGAAGCTTTATTTGAAGACATTTTGTCGATCGATGTGAAGTTCTCCATGTGTTGCATTAAAGCCGTTTTATCTTGCTTTTCCAATGACTCTTTGTTGAATTTGTTTTAACTGTTTTCATGATTTTTACTAATAAACCAAAGTGGCAGACACAGTGGCTGTAAGCTTGGAGCAGCAGTCCAACCAGAATTTAGGTTCTAAATTAAGATTTAGGGCTGAGCGATAATTATCGATAATAATATATTATCGTTTATCATCTTTCAGTAGAATCATATCGCCATGATATGGTGATTTTGGGAAATTGTGACACAATTCTGCTGTGTAAACTAATGATTACAAGCAAATTTTATTTAAAAACTGACAAAATTAAGTATGAAACATTTTAAGTATTTGGAAATTTCAGTTTTGTTTGACATCACACCCCAACATTACCATTCGGTTCAATGGGCCCATCATCAATTTGATTATTTAACATGTGATTTTGCATATTGTGATAAACATATTGATATTAAAAAAAATCCTTATCGTGATATTGATTTCAAACACATTGCCCAGCCCTAATTAGATTTTAGAAAACTTGAACAGACCTCAGTTGCCGTTTCAGCCCGTTTAGCCGCATGTAAAGTTTTCCATTCCTGACTTGACTGTAAAGTTTCCACAGTCACATTTGTTTCAAAATCACGACCCTTGCAACTGTTAACTGTTAAAACCTTATTGGAGAATAAAATAAATATATATCTATGTGGGCTTCAATGAGAAAATGAGCGTTTTTTTCTTCCAAGTCCAGGAAACAGCAGGTTGGACTGGCAGGAGGCTTTAAGGTTCAGTGTGTGAGATATGTGTATATTTATACTTGTACTATTTATACCTACACGTTGATGCACATGTATTACTGGTATCTTCAACTGTTAGTTACATTTTACTGCCAGAGTAATGTTATCTGTATTTTATCTGAACAGCCAAGCAAAAGGGAATCATATAAATAAAAACGAGGAAGAGGAAGGCAGGACCGGAGAAGCTTCCACTGGTGGTCTGTGTTGTTACAGCGCCCCCCTCAGGACAACGAGGGTCAGATCAAGAATTAGTTTTGCTTTGAAAGCCGGACTGTTCTGCGGTCTGACATAAGCAGCTGAGAAGAGTCAGACTGCCTTCAGTAAGAGCTGGTAATGTTACTGCTTGGTGATAACCTTCAACCCTCAGACCACACAACCACCTAAAATCTGACAGGACTCCGGTAAAACTTAGATAAAAACACAGTCTTCTCAGCAGTTGAGTTTTTCCAAAGGGTTTTTATTAGAAGATATTTTACAGACGTCTAGACTCCTCTGGGCTGCTTGAAGTTCATGCCGACGGTGGGCTGGGTGACCTGCAGGTTGGACAGACTGCCGAAGTCCTGAGGGAGACAGAGAGACGGGTCTGAATACACAACAACAAGCTGACAGCTGGAGCTTTTAGCTGAACACTGCTGCAGGTCTGGCAGGAGGCTGAATGTCTGAGAGATACAGGGTTTGACAGGAACAGAGAGTCCAACAAACACGGGAAAGACTCTCAGGTTGATTTTCCTGTACTATCAATGACCTGGCAACCAGAACACCATGGTCACTTTCGATACAGGGTGGGAAAACGGCGAGTTTATAATACCAAGGGTTGATTCTTTTAAATTAAGTGTTTTAGGGCGGATTTTTCCTTTAAAGACTTTTCTAAATCAGTGGCAATGAGGACAAATTCAATTTATTGCACTCTAGAGAAAGCCCAAGCAATGCTAGTCTGTCATTTGTTTCTTTCTTCACATCAGATGTTGGTTGTGTACACTGGATATTTACAGTATATAGTATTGATTTATATTTACAGTATTTTAGTGTGCTTCAGTATGATGATTTAATAAAGTAACATGGCAGACAGCATGCTGAACTGTCTATTCTACCTCTGTCCTTCCTGGCTACATAAAGACTGTAGTTCGGTTTGTCGACTGGATTTTATGTTAGAAAACTTTCCAAAATCTGTTTTCATAAATTGGAATAAGCTGACTGTTTCAGCTGTTGCTGCTCTGCAACTCTGACCTGGAAAATAATTAAGTCTGAAATCAAGGCCTCACATTTAAACAACTAAAAACATTAAGCTGTTAAGGCCTGCGGACTGAAACGTCTTACACAAGAACCAACATAATGTTCGCAATCTAAACACTGCTGATGTAATGGCAAAGTCATTTTACTAGCTAATGACAAACGTAATGACATCATTTTAACAAGTCAATGTGGCCTTTATTTATTTATTGGTTTATAATTTCAAATAAGATAGACAATAAAACAAGAAAGGACAGATTAGCAGACAATGGCATGTAGACAAAACAAATGCACATATAAGCACAGCGTACATAAGACACTAAAGCAGAGCGGACACAATAACAGACTATAGCATGCATCAGACAGAACAAACACACTTTCAGTAAAAGCACATATATGACACTAGAGCACATAGCATACACATCGGCATGGACAATAGCATGCACTGAACAAGACAAATACACATGTATACTAGAGGCAAGACAAGCAAGCAGGACAAGACAGTTGGCAAGATGCCGGCAGAAGCATCGGTTGCAGTACTAATATGTACACGGCTGGCTATTAATAAGACATAATTTCAGCGGCCCTGTGAAGGAACGGTAAGTACTAAGTTCTCTAATCTGCACTGGTACTGACTTCCATTCCTGCGACACCTTAACTGAGAATGCAGAGTGGCTAAAGGCACTTTTTCTAATGGGAACAACACAGTCGCCTCGAGCTGAACCTCTGGTTGCCCGGTTGGTATTTGACCTCTGTGTGATGAATGTTTGAAGCGGAGGGGGAGCAGTGTTATGCAAGATTTTGAAGACAAGGCAAAGATTTGCATACTTAATTAGATTATGCCAACTCAAAAGTTTATACTTTCTTAAAATGGGGCAGTGGTGGTAGGTGTTTGACTTCCGGTCCAAAACTTTGAGAGTTTGTTTGTACAATGTTGGCTTAAGTGTAGAGCTGCAACGATTCATCGATTACTTGTCAACTATTAAATTAATCGCCAACTATTTTGATAATCGATTTGAGTAATTTTTAAAGAAAAATAAGTCAAAATTCTCGGATTCCAGCTTCTTAAATGTGAATATTTTCTGGTTTCTTTACTCCTCTATGACAGTAAACTGAATATCTTTGGGTTGTGGACAAAACAAGACATTTGAGGACGTCATCTTGGGCTTTGGGAAACACTGATCAACATTTTTCACCATTTTCTGACATTTTATAGACCAAACAACTAATCGATTAATCGAGAAAATAATCGACAGATTAATCGACAATGAAAATAATCGTTAGTTGCAGCCCTACTTAAGTGTTGTTTTATTAACTTGTGCCCAACTTGTCAAGCAGTATGTGAGGTGTGAGATTATCATTGCATTCATATATAACTTGGCTGCGTCAGTGATGATTGAATTTCTGATGAATCTTAAGTTAGATAAGTTAAACTTAACCCTATGACATTCTTAAATTAAATTTTGCCTTAAATTAGGGCAAAATTTAAAATACTAAGACTTCAAAAGACATGGACAGTCTGAGAAGTGCTGGACAGCACTAATGCCATCATTACTATTAAGTACTGCTGTCATGACATCATCATTATGGCCCCAGACTCAGGAACTGCCGTTTTGATCAAAGGGCTGCTACATAACTTTAAATTTTTAAACAAAACCATAAGACTTTTCTTTCTGCATTACCTAGATATCTGCAGTCTATTTTCCTTCCATTCATTTTAAATTGCAATTCTTTTTACTCTGAAGCGCGTTGAATTGTTATGCATGAAATGTGCTATATAAATAAAGTTTTGATCGACTGATTACCATGTACTACTCCTACTGTAATGACATCACTATAAAGACCAACAGTCTTACCAGCAGCTTCAGCATCTCCTTGGTGTCTGGATCCACCTCGATCAGCTCCTGGTCCAGAGCAGAGACCTGGACAGACAAAGACAGACAGACATTAACCATCTATTCAGTAGATGCTGGTAGAAGCTTCTCTCCACACAGTTATTAACAACATGTAAACACTCCTGACAGAAACCAGTGGAAGTTCTGTGTCTCAACAGCAGAAAATCTCCACTGGACACCTGGTAAGGAGAGTCTAACTGACTACACATTTTTGTAAGATGTCTGAGAGATACAGGGTTTGACAGGAACAGAGACTCCAACAAACACGGGAAAGACTCTCAGGTTGATTTTCCTGTACTATCAATGACCTGGCAACCAGAACACCATGGTCACTTTCGATACAGGGTGGGACAAAGACGGAAAAAACCCCCAGAGGAGGGACTAAGGTGTTGAAATCACCTAAGTAGTGTTGTTGTGGGCGGGACTCAACACCTTGTGAAGCAGTCTGTACACATTTCATTGGCTGATGAAGTCTGTCAGCAGATGAGGTTTAGTTGCACTCCATCAAAAGTTGAACTAGTTTCAACTTTGACAGACTGGGTTGACATTTTCACTGCACTCCAATGCATATAGGGATGCACCGATACCAATATCGGTATCGGTGCCGATACCAGGCTAAAATGGAATATCGGTATCGGAGATTTTACCCAAGACTAAAATCTGATACTGAAAGCCATGACTAACATGTAAGAAATAAAAGCAAACTGTCTTGATTTTATGCATTTGTGGCACATAGAAGCCTGTATTTGTCAAACAGTGGGAAAAACAAGGATTTTATCTCAATAATTTTGTCCACTGACCCCAAACTAAGGAAGTAAGCGTGCACTGTTCAATAAAAGTAATGGATCGGAACTGAGTATCGGCCGATACTTAAACTTTCATACTCGTAATCGGTATCGGTATTGAAAAAGTGGCATTGGTGCATCCCTAAATGCATAGGTCTCAATGAAATACATGGGATATTGTCTTGTTTTTTTTTGTTTTTTTTACCGATAACAAAGGATCATGTGAACATCAGTAAAACACATGGAGGTTAACAATTACAATATCATTTAATGCTTCCAAGACAGCATATTGGTACACTGATGCTCCCTGTAAGGAAACAGTATTTTCTCCTCTCTCCTCCACAGGGAGGTCGGAGGTCAGAAGCCGATAGGGATTCGGTGTCTGTCTCTTGCTCTAGACATCCTTTCACAATTTTTGCATGCATCATTTCCTTTTCAAGGCTTAACGAAATACCACATCATACCGATCCAAGCACTTCATTTAGACAAACTACAGTCTCCATTCAATGCATTTGGAAATAGGCTTGTGTGTAATTCTCTCCTGTTACGGCTTGTAAGAGTCTGTCTGTGACCGGACGGTCTTACAAGCCGAGCTCAGAGCAGCATCAGGCAGCAGCCCCACTAATCCATCAGAAAACAGAATTATTGACGGCTGGATTTCTGTCAACGTGGCGGCGAGGCAGAAGAACAGGAAGCTTTGCTCATAACGGCGCTACTTGATAGAAAAAAGAACAGACTCTAAAGTATAAATTCAATAAGAAACTGAGCTGGAAAACCTCCAGTCATCCCAACGTTACACTAGGCTTTCTCTGTTTTGGTCGGCCCTTTGTCCATTTTTTCCAAAACAAATGCAAGAACGCCTCTGATTGGCTTCCGTCCAGAGAAAGTTCAGCTGGGTTGAACTTTTTGTCCGTCAAAACATGGAAATCTGACAGACGTCATCAGTCCTGTCTGACAACAGACAGCCGTCAGTGAAAATCAACTGAAATGAACAGAGACGGACAGACGAGGGATCACTGCGGCCGCCGCCCAACACCACAGGATCATTCAAGCCATTCACTTCCAAACACTTGAGACGACCACCAGTCACTCCAGAAATGCTTGCCGTCAGCTCATTAAGCCTCTGTCCCCTGGTAGTGAACAGAGCTAACAGACTGTTCCGGTCCAGCTCAGCTCTCCACATGTGAAGCTGCTGCCGACTGAACCAACATGGCAGACGACAGCGCTGCTTCTCCAGCCTCCGTCCACATGCTGCTGTCTGCCGCTCTAAAGACTACAGACTATCATCTATCAGACTGCAGACATTTCACTTTACATCTGTAGGACCCAGCTACATCCCAGTCAACACCGGTCCACTACCAGTGTAACCAGTTTATATCTGGGAAACCACCTACATCTCAGTCAACACCAGTCCGCTAAATACAGCCAGTGTCATCAGGCTGCTGCGTCACACTGTTCCAGACATTACTAATCAAACCCTCTCATCTGACAAGCATCCACATTCCAGTTTTAATTCATTCACACTATGATACTGCTGTCTATGGGTTCAGCCAGAAATGCTGATCACCCCCCCCCCTTCCGAGAACAGCAGTTCTCAGCCTTTTTGGCTTGTGATTCCTTAAAAACGAAGTGATGCCTAGCAGCGACCCCTGTCACAAGAGTTCAGAGTTCAACCTAAGAATGATTTTCCCGTTTCAGACTGTTGTATTTTTATCAGAAGAGGCAGAGAGACTGAAAACAATTCAGTATTTCACAAGAAAAAAAGCAAAAATAAGGGATACATTTGAAAAAATAGACATGATAGTAAATTTGTAAAGTAGCAACAACAGCAACAGACAGCATGGAGGAGACTGTACTGACCTCTGGTACGTAGTTGTCCCTCCTCTCCCTCTCCTCCTCCTGCAGCTTGATGGAGATTCCTCTGACTGGACCTCTCTGGATCCGCTTCATCAGATGGGTCACATACCTGCAAGAACACAGGGACAGACAGGTTACCAACTACAGCCCATAATACTTCACATGCACTGCAGTACAGACGCATCACATGCTGGAATGTCTGAGAGATACAGGGTTTGACAGGAACAGAGAGTCCAACAAACACGGGAAAGACTCCCAGGTTGATTTTCCTGTACTATCAATGACCTGGCAACCAGAACACCATGGCCACTTTCGATACAGGGTGGAACAAAGACTTATCATTAGAAACACTCCCCCCCCCCCCCACCCACCCACCCACCCACCCTAGTGATGGACTCACCCAGAGGAAGCATGCCCACCCCTGCATTCATGTTCTATCGAATGTCAGAAAAACAAATTTCCTACTAGGAAATTTAATATGAACTCCACTCAAAATCAGAAAATCAAAATTTTGCTACCCGATTTTCCCAGTTATGATGCAATGATAACCTAACCTTCTCATCGTGGCACAAAAATCAAGTTGTCAACAATAAGAAAACATTTACATGCACCTGTATTACACATGGATAGTTAGCCAGACTATCATAACTACACTTGTTTAAACTAAGCTCATTTAATGACCTTGTTAAGCTGCAGGGGATCCGCCTTTGTTTAGCGTTTGTCTTCTGGGTTTGATTTTCCGACAAAATGGCAGCGCCGTTTAGCAGCGGCACGTCAACACACACTGACTCACCCACTGGTCTACATCAGGCCTGAACCCCCCCTTCTTCCTCTGATACTGGACTCACCCGGCGATCTTGTTGCGGAGCTTCTTGCTGGGGATGATGGCGATCTCCTCACACACCCTCTTGTTGGTGTGGAAGTCGTTTCCCAGCCGGGTGTAGTATTTCTCGATGATGACCCGGGCGGCCTTCTTCACCGTCTTGGTCCTGACTCGTCCCTGGAGTCACATGACACAATGCTCAGTGAGCACACTTACATGGATACTGATAAGTCAATTAACCCGTTTATGGCAATAGAGCCACTACTGAAGCTGTCAAGTAGACACATTTGCCTGATTATCATAGTGGGAATAAGGTGATAATCACAGGAACATAACCCAGTTAACACCTAGGTTTCAGCTCAATCTTTCCATTTATTGGGGCAGTTTTTTCAAACTGTGCATGTCAAAGGTTGCACTAACCGCGAACATGGTGCAGTGCATATACAAAGTAATTGGAGAAATCACGCAACTTCAACCCACAAACACAATCAATACAGCCTTAAGCTGATTCCTACTAGTAACCAGAGTTTTGGTGTGCATGTAAACATATTCAGAGATTATGTCTGACAATTCAAGTCATTAACACCATATCAAATACATGACTTATAATTTAGATTTACCAGTAACTCCAAAGAATGGTTTCAGCTCTGAATATCTACCAGTACCTGGCCATTCTGTCAGTAGACATAAAGTATGCAACTGCTATGCGAGGTCAGCATAAAAACTCACGTTTTTGGGTAGGACACATCCTGTGTTGGGTTACCACTAGATGAACTAACCAGCACTACACTGACCAGCTCATTAGCTAAAGCCTCCCCATAGAAAACCAGTTAGATACATTAGCTGCATTATTAGCAGCTAAGCTAACGCTGCCTTCGCCTCCAACGCTAATCAATAGCTGGACATGTTTGCTAGTAAATTAACAAAAATTGACTTCTACGATAACAGAACTAGAGGTTAGGTTTTTATTCTACTGTTCAGGACAATTTCTGTGATAAATCCTGAATGAGAAACGTGCTTCACTCAGAAGGAAAGCGGCTTCACTTCATTTCCTCCGGTTACAGAAAATGACCGACTAGAATATTGTTGATAAAACGCACAGCTGGTCTCATCTAACTTCAATACTTCACCCATCAGATATATCAGACAGTCCGGTCAGTGTGGCTGAGACACCGAACCATGTAAAACCTTTAAAACCCCAGGATTAAGACGGATACCGCGGGGTGGAAATCTAAAAATTACCCACCATGTTGGATCGGCCTGGTAGAAGAGGACTACCAGACTTCCGGGGGAGTTTAAGTCAGCACGCGGAAGTCAGGAACAGCGACAAGTCCTCTGCTGCCCCCTGTCGGCTGGAGACCGAAACATCAATACGATCTGCATGATAGGTTCTTCTTCACTGTCCTCCCGTAGTCTGTATGATCAATAATATGTAATATATAACATATAATATTGTTGTGTAACTCATTTGTAAAATGTCGTTGTCTTGTTTTGTATTGACTCTTTTTTACATATATAATGACCTCATTGGTGCCACAGACAATTTCCAAAATGTTGGCGTTTGAAGTTCTCCCTCACAGACACACACAACATATAAAGACACATTTTAAATTAGAGTGAGATAATTGAATGTACTGGGGCTTTAAAGGGGCAACAATACAACACATTGGACGTATACTAGGAATCTACTTCATTATTTTAACTGTGGAACATTGTATCACTCAAAAACATTGCAATAATTTCGTCAACAATACCTTTATTTTGAAATTATGACCGGAACTCCATACTGATCTGCTTCCTCCTTAGTTCCCGCCCCATCTGCCGACGTCACTCTGCACTCCTCCCATTTTAAATCCAGGCGGGAGTTCATTTCACTTCACCGCAGCTGGTTTAGGAGCTGAAACCCTCTTTACTTTGCCAAAATGGTGAGGACTAAAGCTGACAGCGTCCCCGCAACGTACAGAAAAGGTAAAGTCACGAAATACAGACACATTTTACGCATCTAACGTCGTATAAAGTGTGAGTATAAAAAATGTGAACGTTACAGTTGTTGCTCATTGTACTGACGGGTGATAGTAGCCAAACAAAGCAGACTAATGCGGATATTTCTGTTTCAGCCAAATAACACTTGTGCATAAATGATGCCTGACCTATTAATGTTTTAACTTATCTAAACGTTAGCATGTTAGTCCTGTGTAGATCTCTATTTGTTGTAAATGTAGATCCAGAACCAGTCTTAACCTCACAGCCTCCCGCCAACATGTCGACCGGGTTCGCTTGGTTCCTGGTTCCTGGTTCCGTCTGGACAGCCTGATGTGCTTTTGGCAGATGAAAGTCACTTTGCCGTTTGAATAGTAATTGTAATGTTTATCGGCATGTCTGACGAGAAGGCTTTTTACTTAGTTGTAATCGGAGGTCGGTGTCTTTCACTCAGGCAAACTGGCGCCAGTTTTGGGCGCCTCTATGCTAGCCTACTTTGTTTCTTGTATGAAGGGAAGGTCACGCCAAACTAAATTCAGAAATCAGTCAATTTAATGTTGTCTTGCTTTTCGACAAATGTACATACGTGGTAGAACATGTCATAAAACGTTTTATCAATTAATACGGTTTTCTGGTAAATTCGGCATATAACTGACCACCATACAGCACTTGTATATCAATAAAGTAACAAAAAACATTTAACGTTACTGCACTAGTCTCCATGCTGTGGGACAAGAGTGCAGGAATAATAGAGAACCAAGTTAAACAAATGCTGCTCGGTGTATTGGCTGTATGCCGAATTGAAGAGTGGAGCCTAACGATGAAGTCACGTGAGTCAGATCAGTCTCAATAGGAATGAATGCACACAGAAGGATTCACAAATGTATTTCGGGATTTATATAAATGTAAAAAAAAAAAAAATCCACATATTAAAAAAAAAAAGGTTCACAAACGTATTAATGATGTACACACAAATATTTCTTGTTTTAAATAAATGTAGTGGAAATCCACAAATATATGTATTTAAAAGTATTTGCAATTTTCATCAAAAACACATTTGGATGTTGTTACATTTATATACAAACTGTTGAATCTGCATTTACAAACTGCTTGTTATTTGTGAACTTCACTGCATTTGTGTGTGGGTGTTTTGACACTCCCCTGCCGCGGCTCGATTCACAAATGCATTTTTTTCAACAGGGAATTATCTGTAGCCAATCAGATGTCTCCTTCCTTTTCAGCCAATCACATGAGCGTAGATTCGAGGGTGTGATTTGCTGCAATGCTCTATGCTCTAATCTGGTTCTAATCAGAATTGCAGATGTAACGCATATCACACCCTCGAATCTACGCTCATGTGATTGGCTCAAAAGTCTCAAAACACCCACACACAAATGCAGTGAAGTTGACAAATGACAAGCAGTTTGTAAATGCAGATTCAACAGATTGTATATAAATGTAACAACATCCAAATATGTTTTTGATGAAAATTGCAAATACTTTTAAATACATATATTTGTGGTGAGACTGATCTGACTCCATATGTAACAGGCATGTATCTATCTATGAGCAAGGCAGCATGAAACTGACACATTTTTTGAATGGAGTTTGGTGTGACTCTGTCTTCATGCAACAGAGAAAGTCCCGCACAGGGCGCCGGAGGCAGGGAGACAGGATGTCAATCTGACTCTGAGGGTTTCTGTTTTTCCTCTAAACGGATATTCCATACTACTGTGAATATAATCATCATTTAAATCTGTGCATTTTGTGTCTGATGGAGCTGTGATAGAACCTTTTCCCTGCTGTATTTTATGCCGTGTCCATTTATCAGTGTGTTTGGTTTTATTTCCAGCTGTTGCAGCTGCTGCACCCAGGAAGTCCCTGGGCTCCACTTCTGCTAACTCCCCCTCCAGCAGCCAGGCGACCACACCCGGTCAGTCAGCTCAGCCAGTACTGAGACACAGACACACATAATGAACATAAACATGGTGGAGTTCATACTGAGGTGATGGTATGTTTTTTATTTCACAGCAAAGGGCAAATATGCCGGCGGGAACCCGGTGTGTCCCCGTCCCACCCCGACCTGGCAGAAGGGCATCGGTGACTTCTTCGGTGGTCCCGGCAGGAAGCCAGAGAAGGAGAACCAGCAGCCTGTGGTGGATGACGAGGAGGCCGGAGGCAGCGGCATGTCCAAGACCAGCAGGAAGTACGGCAACCTGTTTAATCACATCCTAGATACTGACACAGGCTGGGCTGATCAGTTGGTCTGTTTAGCAATTTCAGCTGCAGAGGAGATCAGATTCATCACATCGCTCTGATCTGTCAGTAGATGATGGAACAGAGTTGATCTCCAAATCTGGCTGTAACTTCTTCATCGTAGCCTTTGTAAAAATGTCTCTGCATGGTGAGCGGACATGGTGCTGCTGTGGTTCTGCATCAGAGACTAGAGGAATCCATCAGCTTTGTGATCAACCTGCTGTTCTTATAAGAAGCCTGTTAATGGTCTGACTTGTGCATCTTCAGTATTCAGCACAGTTCTGTGCGTTGAGTTTATACTCTGTAAAATATACGCTGCGCTAAAGCTTGCACTATCATGTGTTTAATACTGAACACACAACAAGTATTACCACCTGCCAGGCACCAGATACCAGTATGTAGTTAAAAAGTAGAAGAAAAAAAATGTCTTTGAAGAGTGCGTGAGGCCCAAAGCATTTGCCTATTCAGCCTATAGGGAGCGCCGGCTCACCCGCCTCAATTATATGCAGACTTTGGTCTTTGCCTGTTCTCAAACTTTGAAACGTTGCTTCAAAATGATCTCTTGCTTCTCTTGCAATTTTGAATTCTGTTGCACCTCCTGTGTGTTTTTACATGAACACACAGTGGCTGATTCTATGCATGAAATGGCATTGAAGACAGGTAGGGTGACATCTCCAGGAAAAATGTACATGAATTAATTTGACTGGTAAAAACTATCCTTAGTCAGCAGGTATATTTTAGTTTACTAGCCTTTGGCATGAGAGCCAGAAAGTTGTTTTTTTTTCCCAATAAGTGAGAGTATTCCTCTAAAAAAAAAAAAAAAAACATGTTTCCTGTGATCTGGATCCAGAGAAGTCCTTTCAGATCCTTTCCTCACTTGAGTCTTTGTGTTTCCCTGCAGGTCCAGACCGCTGCCTGCTGAGGACGAGGAGGACGAATGAGTTTGACCTGACAGTGTTCCAGTCGTCCTGTTGGACCGGCTTAATGGCATTTTAATGTAAATCTGTATATAATTACTGCTGAATTCATTTTGTATAGAAGTTCATTAAACTTTTTTTTTTATTAATGTTTTATTCTGGAGCGGTTCTGTTGGTTTATCATTCTCAGGTAAAAGGTTATATCGCTATTAATGACTGATGTCTAGAGTTAGATAGTGGTGGGCTAGTTACTCAAAACCGTAATATTACTCATTTGAAATGTAATATTACTTATTCCTCCCTGGCAGCAGTAATTAGCTCCTCTACTCGTTCTATTACTTTTCCGTTTCTCCGCTCTTCTTCTAACATCAGATCAGTCAGTTTCTCCTGTTGTGAACGATCAGGAAACCAAACTGCATCGATGTTCCTGTCATCATTTTACTGGAGAAAATCAAAGTAGAGGGAAAACCTCCACCAGAGTAATGAATCAGTGTTAATGCTGCAGAGGAAGGATGAAATAATAAGTACCCACACTCTTGGAAAATCTGGAAAAGTCATGGAGTTTTGAAATTGTGTTTAAAGTAAATAATTTTCTTAAATACTGTCAAATGTCATAAAGAACAGTCCAGACCTGTTGGAGGAGAATATTTTTGGTTGCTGACTGGTTTTGTTGACAGAGATAACAGTTAATCCTTCATTTTTTTTTTTCTTAAGTGAAAAAAAAGTAAATGCTTAAAGTTAGTGTAATAGATGGTTACTTTTTAATTCGGTCTCATTAAATTTTGTCATTAACATTTTGCATTGTTTGTGAACATGGTATGGGAGGGTTGTGATGTTTTCTGAGTTTGGACAGTATGTGGGGAAAAGCAAATGAACATCCTGGTAGAGGAAGTCTGTTTTCACTGGATGGTTGATTTTACGGTTTAATTTTATGTTTGAAGATGAATAAAAATAGGCATAAATACTTAAAACTGAAGTTGTGAAAGCTGCAGACTTTTGCAAGACCTCAAAACTAGTTACCAAAAACACTCAAATACAGTAACTAGAATAGTTGTAATTAGTTACCCCCTCCCCCCTCAGCTTTGACTCCATTATGAGTTAAAAATTAATATGTCAGATGATTTTTATTTCATTATTTTGTAAAAACAGACGCAATGACTGGCAGCTTTGTGGTGAGACAGTTTTATTAACCAACAGTGAAACACGAGCAGGGTTCATTTCATTCACTCCTCTAGACTCCGCCCTGACGGGAGGTCCAGAGATAAGAATCAAACGCCATTCACCGTGGTGTACGGAATCCCGGGCGGTCCAATATTGTCGTTTGTTCATCAGGTTCATGGTTTTCTAGTTGCTTTCGTTTTAGATAGATCGCTAGATAGATAGAGACTTTATTGTCCAACAAGAGGAAAGGTGGTTCCACGCTTTATACAAAGCGTCACATACACACCACACAATATTCATTTCCTCACACCGCCTTGTTGGGAGGTTCAGAGGTAAAAATCAAACACGACGATGTGTACGGAAGCCCGAGCGGTCAAAACTCTCGACTAGGGAATACATGTAGCGAACAAACAGCACGGTTGTTTGTGAGTTACTAAAGCACTACTTTCCAGATGATAGCGGATCAAACTGGGGGTCAAACTGGGCTCGGGGTTCGTTAGGTTTACACTCCAGTGCACCGTGCGGCTAACACCGCCCTGCAGGGCTGGTTACTCTGCTGCCAGAAGTCAAAGTGATTAATGTGTCCTGTCGCTGCTGATGGAGCCGCAGTGTTTACAGACAGCTCAGAGGACATGAGCAGTGTTTCTAAGTGGATTTACGACACTCTGTAAGACATCAGCCGTGACGTCATGTCGGGCGGAGGCTTCAGCTGGACCGTGGTGGTCCTGACCTGCCAACACAAAGACACGGTGTACTGCTTCCAGAGAGGTGAGACCTTTATTCTGTCTGTCTCTCCCTGCCGTGACGCTGACTGGCCTAAAGGGGGCGCTGTGATCAAAGGTCACAATTTAACTCAACTATAAAGTCTCAAACACCACCTGGAGGGATGATGCATCTTGTTACATCTTGTTAGTTGTATATTTGGTGTTTATTCAGTTTCTGTTCTTCCAGATCCTTAATCTATATCCCTAGAGATACAGTACAACCTGTCATTCTGTGTGTGTGTGTGTGTGTGTGTGTGTGTGTGTGTGTGTGTGTGTGTGTGTGTGTGTGTATCAGAGCTGGAGTTGCGGCAGCAGCGTGGCTCTCTCTCTCGGGGTGCGTTGGTTTTGACGGTGCGGGACCGCCAGGAGCCGCTGGGCAGCGGGGGGGCGACGCTCAACGCCCTGCTGGTGGCAGCAGAACACCTGAGCAACAGAGCCGGGCACACCGTGAGTCCCACTGGGCAGACTGGGCAGACTGATATATGGGTTAGGCTGATCAGATTAGTTTAGACTGGTTTATACTGGTCAGACTGGAACACCCTAATAACCAGTAATCACTTAACAGTCACTGCAACTGACTGCCTGTTCAAACAGCACACACATTTTCTGCAGAAAATTTAAATCTAATTTGGAGGATAGTCTTAAACACAAATAAAAATCCAAAGAACATAATCTAAATTAAGTCAATTGAGTCTCAAAGTCCTACTGGTCTGGATCCACTTTAACTCAGTCAGCAACATGAATACCAATTTATTAATCAAGTAAATTAAGTAATTCATCAAGTAATTAATCAAATATCAAGTAAAACATTAAGGATGACAGAGGAGAGTCGTGGTTATCACGGTGGTCATGGTAATAAAAATTAGGGGCGATGTCATATTACCATATACTGTATAGTAATACCAGTTATTGTCCCATCACTAATCCTATCCTTCTAAAACGGATTATAGGATCACTATAGTTGTTCCTGGTTAGGCTGATAGAACCAGACCAGATTAAGAAGTGTGATTTCATGTGATGTTTTCCTCAGGTGGTGACGGCCGACGTCCTGGACGACGCTCACATCCTCATCCTGCACACAGTGAGTCCAGCAGGCCCCTTGCTTCTGTCCTCTGTGGTCCTGCAGGTGTTTTTCTGTCTTTCTCAGTCTGTGTTTGTGTGCAGGGTCGTGATTTCCCCTGGAGTCCCTGCAGCCGGGCGTTCTGCTGGCTCGGTCTGGACAAACCAGATCAGAGAGTCCAGGCTCCGGTCTGCTGTGTGGACCTGCTGCTGGACCGCCTCAACAACCAGGTCAGGTCACATTTTATTTGTAGGACATTTCTTACGCAAGGAAACTCAATGTGCTTTATGTAAAAACAATAACATCAAAACACATACAAAAGTAGTGCAAATCTGACACAAAATACACATATAACAAAGCAAATATGCATATATACATTGCATAGAGAAATTTACTGTACATAACCCAGAACAGCCTGACTCAGCATCTGTCTATCCAATTAGTTATGTTGTCAAAACTTAATTCCACTGACAAGTCATCAGATTTGAACGTTAGAACATACTATATGTAATATCCAAATAAAATGTAAATGGAGGAATAATTTTACTATGGTAAATAACACAGTTTTCGTAGTAAATTGGCAATTGTGAAACAGTACTGCTGTAAATAAATAACTCGCTGATAACAGATGTCAATATTAGCAATATGAATACACCGTACTGTAGAGTTTTGATGTGAGGAATGATGGGAGCTGGGTTCAGGCATGCTGGAAGCCATCAAACCACAACATGAACATAATCCTGTTTAATGTGGAGTACCACAGGGCTCTGTGTTGGGGCCACTGCTGTTTACTGTAAACCATTAAACTGTCTGTTGGTTTGTCTGTTGTTTACAGATCTGTCCTGCTTCTCCTCCTGGTGTTTGGGTTTGCAGCACTGACATGATCCTGACCATACCCTCCGACTTCGGTTAGAGTACTATTAACTATTATTATCCATGGTTAGAGTACTATAAACTATCATTATCTATGGTTAGAGTACTATAAACTATCATTATCTATGGTTAGAGTACTATAAACTATCATTATCTATGGTTAGAGTACTATTAACTATTATTATCCATGGTTAGAATACTATAAACTATCATTATCCATGGTTAGAGTACTATAAACTATCATTATCTATGGTTAGAGTACTATAAAGTATCATTATCTATGGTTAGAGTACTATAAACTATCATTATCTATGGTTAGAGTACTATTAACTATTATTATCCATGGTTAGAGTACTATAAACTATCATTATCTATGGTTAGAGTACTATTAACTAATCATTAATTAATCAGACTGTCAGTAGGAATGTCTGTTATTTCTCCTGTACTGACGTTCCTGTGTGTCTGTTAGTTTTGTCCTGGGAGGGTTTCTCTGGCGTTCGGGTTTTGGCTTTACCAGGCGACGTTTCCTACGCAGCCAATCATGGAGTCTACCTGACCGACCAACAGGTAAATACTTGACTGTCATGTCTTTTTATCATTTTATTTTACCATTATTGTTTTTAGCCTCTTATGTTTTTACCTTAAAGTATGTTGTTTTTTACTTGTTTCCATTTATTTTATTAGTTTGATGTTGATTTTATTTGATTGGTAAAGCACTTTGTAAATACATTTTTTGAAGTGCTACACAAATAAAGTTTTTAAATGTATTATTATTGCAAACAAGTTTTAGTAGCATTCACCATGGCGCAATGAATAAAGAGTAATGTGTGAGGGTGCGTTTGTTTTGTCTCCCAGGGTCAGGTCAGGGACATCATCTACAAGGGAACAACGGAGCAGATCCAACAAGCTGTGATGCCTGATGGGAAAGTGCCACTGGTACGTCCTCCTTCCTGCTGCCAGCAGTAGAATCAAGCGCACCTTCACTAGCTGTAGGAAGTAGGATTTGACTGACATGGATTTAGAAGGCAGATACTGATATTTGTGTATTGAAGCTGCTGATATTCAATATCTTTAAATCTGATGATTTTCATGTCAAACACATTCCAAATAATGACAAGTATTCAGTGTTTTGAAACAGCATTTTGACCATGAGACACTAAAACTCTCCACTGAAACCCAAGATAGTAAGTTCAATTTTCACAAACACATCTGATTAGCACATTAGCTAATGCATCTAGTGGAAGCAAATGTTAGTGTTAGCAGTGGCTAGTAGTTGCATGTTCACATTAACATCAGTGTGTTTGCTGGCTAGTTAGCTAGCTAACAGTTTGTTCAGGTTAACTGAGCTGACTCTTCTCAAGCTACAACTCAGAGTGTTTTGGAGTAGAGACTAGGGCTAAAGACAAGACAGTTTACTGTGTCACAGTAACCAAATCCACCTTATCACACTATTCACTTTTACTGAGAACATTACTGAATGGATCTACAGCCACACCACAACAAGCTGACTCAGCTGCTCTCTGTTTCTAGCCTGGTAGATTTAGACTTTATTAACTAACAGATAATTCTCCAATGTTCCTGCGTTATTAACAAATAAATACTCTATCCAGAGCTGATGTGGTCTGTCTCCCTGCCTGTCTGTCTCCCTGTCTGTCTCCCTGCCTGTCTGTCTCTCTGCCTGTCAGTAGGTGTCAGGTCCAGTCTTCTTCAGCAGGTTTGTATCAGAGAAGTTACTGCAGACTCATGTCACTCCTCCTCTGGACGGCTGCACCTACCTGGGCCTGGACTCCGGAGCTCCGCCCCTCCAGGTACCTGTCTGTCTGTCTGTCTACCTGTCTGTCTGTCTGTCTGTCTGTCTGTCTACCTGGACTCTGGTTTTGTTGTCATGCCAGCTTTTACTGATGTTGGATAATTGAAACTCTTCTTTCAGCCTTTTATTTTGCCCCTCTGTCTTCCTGTCGTTCTCCAGATCTCTCTCTTCCTGGATGTGTTGAAGAGTCTCTGCTCAGATCAGACTCAGGATCAGTTTGTGAGTGAGGAGCGAGCCGGCTGCAGTTCGGCTGTCGGTCCACAGGGGGCGGCGGTGAGGAGCGGGAGGGCGGAGCTGTGGAGGATCCTGAGAGGAACTCCGCTCAGTCTGGGTAGATGTCTCTCGCCTCTCTCTCTCTTTAGACCCATCTATCTTTCATCAAGACTAATGCTGAATGGCGACACAGCAAACAGGCCACGCCTACAAAGTGCAATACAAGTGCGAAACCCTGTTCAGTGTCTATGAGTAAAATAAAAAGTCAAAATTTTCTGTAGTTCGAAAAATTTATGTGAAATATAAATGGTGTAAATAATTTGTCGTTACCTTTTCACAGCTGTCAAACAACAGCATGATCATTAAAAAAAAATTCAAAATGCTAACATGACTCCTCTCTTGTATGGAAGTTTGCTAGCTTGTTAGCGTTTTAGCAAGTGTTGCTGGAATTTCCTCTTTTCCAGTGTTAAATGTCCATTACATGCACTTAGTAAAGGCAAAGCAAGTTTATTTATATAGCACATTTTGTACACAAAGGCTTTATACAAGGTACATAAGACATTAGATAAGAAATACAGGATAAGATAAATAAAACAAACAAATAAAAAGAGATAATAAAGTGTATAAATGGGTGAAGTTGTACCAGGAAACCATTTCAGCCTCTACCAGATGTCCATGTCCTGTCCTCAACCGGGTCCTCACCAATGCTTTGGTCTCGTCCTGACAGTGTATGTCCCTGGCGGTTGCTATGACTACCTGACCCTGTCTGGAAAGCAGCATGTGGAGCGTCTGAGCCGTGATTGGACAGAGAGAAACACTCTGTCTCACCTCCAGGTGACGCTTCCTGTTCCTCATCATCTTCCTGAGCCCGGCCCCAATGAGGTCCTCAGTTACCATAATGAGTTTCACCAACACTGACCAGCTTCCTGTTTCCCCTCAGAGAGAGCGAGGAGTGAGTGAAGGAGGCCGGGTGATCAACAGCATCCTGGAGGGAGACGTTGCCGTGGCGACCGGAGCCGTGGTGCAACACTGCCACCTACAGGTCAGGAGTTTACTGCTGTTACTCCAGACTCCAGAGTTTAAACTCTAACAATGCAACATATTTTATGAGCTTATCGTATGTTTTGCATGTAAAACCTTATTCTGCAAAGTAACTAGTAACTCCAGCCGTCAGATAAATGTAGTGGAGGAAAAAGTACAAGATTTCCCTCTGAAATGTTGTGGAGGAAAAGTAGAAAGTCTCACAGAATGGAAATACTCAAGTAAAGTGCCAGTAGCTCAAAATTGTACTTAGTTGCAGTACTTGAGTAAATGTACTTAGTTACTTTCCACTGGTTTTGTCCTATTAAACATATTTCTGTGTAGATTATTGACGCATTATTTCCCCCTCGCTCGCCGTGTGACCTCTCGGCCCAGGGTCCTCTGGACGTCCCGTCAGGTTGTTTACTGTCAGGTCTGGACTTGTCCTCATCACACATCAGGCAGCTGGCGCTGGCCAATGACATCATCATCCAGGGACATCGGATCGAGCTGGGAGAGCTGAAGCTGAATGTTTACACAGTGATGGGAGCGCAGGACGACCTGGAGGTAAAAAACTGTTTAACCAGCTCAGACTGGTTAGACTGGTGTATGGTCTGATAATTGATTATTGATTATTGAATTGATTATTATTATGGGTTTCAGCTGAGAGTTTTTTCTGTCTAAATGCTGTTTCAGAGGCTTTTCCATCCTGACAAGAATAAAATTCTGGAGGAATCACTGAATACTTGTAATTTTTTAGCATGAAAATGGTCTAATTTATTCATTTAGATATTGAATATTGGCAGCTTCAAGCCAAACAATGTTGCTATCGGCGTTCAAACACCCATATGGGTCAAACCCTGGTTTCATCCTCTGCCGCCATCTTGGTTTTCTGAGACCTGAAGGAGGATACCACTGAGACAGGAAGATGTGATGTGGAACTTCCTGTCGTCCTTCTGTCCTTCCTCTCTCACCCTGGCCGCCGCCTCCTCCTCCTCCTCAGGTCTCCTCTGATGTCAGCAGCGCCTCCTTCCTCAACCACAGTTGGAGTCTCTTCTACAGCAGAACTGGAATCCAGTAAGACTCTGCCTGCTACTTGACCTTTGACCTTTAAACATGCCTCAATTCTTCTATAACCTGAAATCAGCTGCTTTAGTGTTCAGATTTTTACCTCTCATATATAATATATACTGTATATACTGTATGTGTAATATGTACTGTATATAGATTTCCTCTCCTGTCCTCTCCTCTCCTCTCCTCTCCTCTCTTCTCCTCTCCTCCTCTCCTCTCAGGCCAGAGGAATTGTGGGTAAGAGGAGAGCAGCGCGCCCTCCTGGAGGCTCGTCTCTTCCCGGTCCTCCACCCCAGAGGAGGCGGTGTGGGTCTGGAGGGAGGCGTCGGCTGGCTGCTGGGGGGCGGCGGCTCCCTGCGGAGGTGGAGGGAGGCGTGGAGGCTGTCGCTGAAGGAGGTGCTGTCACTCAGCCACCAGGAGGCGGAGCTCCAGTGGAGGGAGGAGCTACTGTTCCTGGCGGGGAGGAGGAGGGTGGTGGACGTCCTGAGGAGCCGCTCAGACGTCTGCCTGCTGCCCTGCTTCAGAGCCGCGGTGCTGGGCGGCCAGCAGGGGGTGCTGCTGGAAACACTGGACTGCAGTGAGTCGCTGCACAGGAACAACAGTAATACTGAGAAGAAGAAGAAGAAACTTTCTTTGTTTAACGCTTTTTTAAATTGGAGTCTACAAAGTGCTTTCACAATCAAATAAAATCAAACATCATACTCATAAAATGAATTAAATTAACCACAAGATAAAAGGATAAAAAGAGGCTAAAAACAATATAATAGTAAAAATACTAAGATAAAAGAAACACAGCAGAAATCACAGTAGAAATCACATTTGTATAGTTTGTTTTAAGAAGTGAGTAGGGCACTATAAAATCCAAATTCCTTCTTATTTTTTTCCATATTCGGATTTTTCAGTTGTAATTTTCATGGTTTCCAGTTTTTATATAGCAAAGTATAGTATAGTATAGTATAGTATATATATAGGTGTATGTTAGGATATGGAAAATTAGCTAATAAGATGGAAAAGTCATTTTTCACCTTATTTTGTAATCGATGAACCCCCCCAATCCCTCTCTCTCCAGTTGCAGCAGGTAGGAGCGTGGAGCTGGGGGCAGAGCCAGGTCCGGGGGCGGAGCCAGGTCCAGGGGCGGAGCCAGGTCTGGGGGCGGAGCCAGGTCCGGGGGCGGAGCCAGGAGCGGAGCTGGGCGTGGCCGCTCGTTGTCTGTCCTGTATTGCTGATGTGTTGGTGTGCATGGCGGGGGAGGGGCGGGGAGGGCTGAGGAGCGGGCCGGCCGCTAACGAAGCCTGGAGCTCCGCCTACTCCCTGCTGGAGGAGGGGGACCTGAGGGGCGGCGTCCATGCCCTCGCCACACAGAGAGCTCATTGGCTGAGCAGGTGAGAGGGGGCGGGGCTAGAGGGAAGTAGGGAGGCTTCTGTGGATTGTTTTTCTGTGTGTTATGAGAAGCTTGGTGCTGACACACTGCTCTGCCCCCTGCAGGCCGGACCTGCTGGTTCGGGCGGCACGGCACTATGAGGGTGCCGGCCAGGTGCTGCTGCGGCAGGCCGTGATGTCATCACAGAGGTTCATATCCATTGGCCAGGGTGAGGTCCCGCCCCTAGAGGAATGGCAGGAAGTGGAGTGTCCGGCCAGACTGGACCTGGCAGGTGAGTCGACCGCAACACTGCCGGCACTTTAAACCTTTAATGTTAAACAGCGAGTCAGTCCCAGTTTCAGAAATTAGAATTAGGTCTGAAAGTAGGCAGTCCACATGTCTCTCAGCCAATCACAATGCGTGGACAGGACTAACTGTTAATGTAATGTAATGAAGGAGGACATTTTTATTGTCCGTTCCCTATTATCCTTCAAAATGTACCAAAAAGTGCTTCTAATTCATTTAAACAGTAACAACATTTGGTTTAAAAAGTACCATCATTTGGTCTAAAACCTTGGTTTGGTTTAATCAGTTCCATTATTTGGTCTAAAAAGTTCGGATGTTTGTGTTCAGGCGGCTGGAGCGACACTCCGCCCATCGCCTTTGAGCTCGGCGGCTCAGTGACCAACGTTGCAGTGAAGGTGGATGGGAAGCGTCCTATTGGTGCCAGGGCCCGTCGCATCAGAGAGCCCCGCCTCCTATTGGTCAGCCACACCGGAGGGCGGGACTGTGGGGTTTCCATGGAGACGGTGTGTGAAAGCCTGGATGACCTGAAGGACCACTGTCAGCCACATGCACCTGGTAACCACGGTTACTATGGGATGGACTAGTTATTATGGGATAGATAGGATATAATGGGATGGATTAGGTTACTATGGGATGGATAAAAAGGTCACCATGGTTACTATGGGATGAACAGGTTACTATGGGAAGGACAAGATTTTATAGGCTGCATAGGTTACTATGGGATAGACAGGATATTATGGGATGGACAGGATCAGTGATATGGCTGTAAATGTATTTTAGGGGCCCTACTGAAGTTTTTGTGTGTTTTTTTTGTTGTGTGTGTGTGTTGCAGGAGCCCTACTTAAGGCGGTGTGTGTGTGCAGTGGTCTTGTGTCTCTCTCCTCCCAGCATCCTCTGGGGGATCAGCTGATGCAGCGGTGGGGAGGAGGGGTGGAGCTCCACAGCTGGTCAATACTGCCCACCGGATCTGGACTGGGTGAGAACCTACAATATCTACCACCAATAACACAAAAACTACAACATCTACCACCAACAATACAAGAGGCTGATCTCCTGTCGGCCTGCAGGTACCAGCAGTATCCTGGCGGGGGCGCTGCTGGCTGCCGTCTACAGATGCACCGGCCGAACCTACGACACCGACTCCCTCATCCACGCCGTCCTACACCTGGAACAGATACTAACCACAGGTCTCTCGTCCTCCCCCTCTCTCTCTCTCTCTCTCTCTCTCTCTCTCTCTCTCTGTGTCTGCGGTAGTTCTGTTGTTCAGAGTCAACAGCTGAATCTCATTTCAGGAGTGTGTAAACTCCGATGTTCCCTGTGTCTGCTGCTTCTCTGGTTGGACTGAACTTCCTCTTCTCCTCTTCTCTCCTCCAGGAGGAGGCTGGCAGGACCAGGTAGGAGGTCTGGTGGGCGGAGTCAAGGTGGGTCGTTCCAAAGCGTCGCTCCCCCTGCAGGTGGAAGTGGAACGTCTCAGTCCTCCAGAACACTTCCTGGCTTCCCTGGAACAGCACCTCCTACTGGTCTACACCGGCAAAACCCGCCTGGCACGCAACCTGCTGCAGGTTAGTCCTACTGTCTGCTCCTTACCAGAAGGTCGCCGGTTTGAATCAGCTGGTGAAAGTCAATGAGTAACACTCTCCCAGTGGTCAAAGGGGAAGATTTTGGTTGTTCTGGTCAGCGAAATGTGTAGAACTGGATAAGATGAAATGTGAATGTATGAATGTGAGGATGTCGACTTTTCCTGGACAAACGTTAAAAACCAACCGTGGAGAGATTCTGGGGCACCGGGAAAAGGACGAATAGTTATTAAATACTACTGTTATGTCATCTGATAGAGGTTAATATCCATCTTAACAAGTCATTTTAATCATTTTAGTAATGTTGTGAATGAGTGAAAAATTCTGCCAGTAGAGTGAGATAATTCTACTTTTTTCCAATGCAGTTTCAGTCTTGTTTCAGGAATTTTCTAGAAACAAGTGTCAGTATGTTGAAACATGGCAGAGCGAGGCACTTCACACCACTAGTATCAAGAAAATTACTCTGGATTCAAGAAAATCAAGTGTCCAAGACTGATCTAGGCTCTGTGGATCTACTGGGGTCTAATGTTGACCTATTGGGGTTGAACAAATTTATGGCCCTCAGTACTTCCCAGCACTGGAATCGTTTAGTTTGTAAAAAATAACCTCTAAAGCCCAAAACCAGAGAAACTAGTGCTGCCTTTCTAAATCTTATCGAACCTGTCAACACAAAGTTAGTCAAGTCTTACAGAGGAACTGGGGCTACAGAGGAGACGCTGTCACCTCAGTAGGTTCAAAGGTCAAACTGGTCATGTTACAATGCTCTGTTTCATTCCACTGACCATTAAATGCTTCAGCAGTTAGTGTTTTACACCAGTACAGAATCATAGAAATGGAAACAAGGAACCAGTTTAAACTTAGAAACAGCTCTGGTCCAGTTTGATATGCAGTATTATAGTGTGACTACTGTTGTTGTTGCTGCTGGTTTTGGTGGTGGTGATGATGATGATGATGACGATGATGATGGTGTTATCCTCCAGGATGTGGTGCGTAGCTGGTACAGCCGTCTGCCCTCCATGGTCCAGAATGCCCAGCAGCTGGTGGCCAACGGCGAGGAATGTGCCAGCGCCTGTTCAGACGGTAAGACTGGTAACCAACCAGGTTAATACTACTACTAGAACTAGAACCAAGTTAATATACTAGAACTAGAACCAAGTTAATATACTAGAACTAGAACCAAGTTAATATACTAGAACTAGAACCAAGTTAATATACTAGAACCAGATTAAAGGAAAAATCCCCTCAGATCCTCTTCCACTGTTAGATCTCATCAATCAGTGATGTTAAAGTCATTCCAGGAGTTATTTTGTGCTCAAGTGTTGTAATTTACTTTTTTGGTGAACCCACTTTCCCTCAACCTGCCTCATCTATTTCAACTTCAGTTAGTGATTTCCTGCGTTTCCCAGAATGCATTTCAACAACCTGCAGAGAATGGCTGTGAACTGTGATCTGTGATCGCGGCCGCGCCCCTTAAACAAAACCAGCACAGAAATTAAACATGTCTGTTCAATTCTGTTGAGACGGACAAGTTGTACATTTCAGCTGTGGTCCAAGATCTGAGGACCTCCAATATGGCCGCCAGAGGGGGTGTTACATCACCTGAAAGTCCTCTATAGTAAGGAGGTCAAAGGTCAAAGGTCAGGGCCTCATCCCTTTGCTCCCCTCACATTCAGCACTAGATTTCCCTTCATCCTTACCTCTCTCTCTCTCTCTCTCTGTATCTGTACCCCCCCTCTCTCTCCCTCTCCCTCTCTCTCTCTCCCTATCCCCCTCTCTCTCCCCCTCTCTCTCCCTCTCCTTCTCTCTCTCTCTCTCTCTCTCCCTCTCTCTTTCCCTCTCCCTCTCCCTCTCCCTCTCCCTCTCTCTCTCCCTCTCTCTCTCTCTCTCTCCCTCTCCCTCTCTCTCTCCCTCTCCCTCTCTCTCCCTCTGTCTCTCTCTCTCCCTCTCCCTCTCTCTCTCTCTCTCCAGGCTCTCTGTCCAGACTCGGACTCTGTCTGGATCGGTCCTGGCAGCAGAAGAAGCTGATGGCTCCTGGTTGTGAACCGGGGTCGGTGCGGTCCATGATGGAGGCGCTGAGGCCGCTGGTCCTGGGTCAGAGCCTGGCCGGGGCGGGAGGGGGGGGGTTCCTCTACCTGCTGACCCGGCAGCCTCGGCAGCGCCAGGCGGTGCTCCAGGTCCTCAACAACACACCGGTAAGCAGAAAGACTGGCGGTTTGGATCCGTCTCATAGGGAGTTACTGTTACCAAACTACAACTAGCTCTTTATTGTTATCAAACCACAATGAGGCCTTTAGAGGGTTTTTTAAATATTATTTTGAGGCATTTTTGCTTTTATTTGATAACTGACATTGGGCTTGGGCTGGTGGACATGTGATAAAGTTCCCAGGCTGGATTCAAACCCACGATGTCATGGTTACGCAATGTGTGCCATAGCTAACTGAACCACCAGGAAACCCCTTTTAAAGCTGTCAAAACACAACTAGCCCTGGGTGGGACTGTGGAACCCAATGACTTATTAGTTAGCATGATGAACTGATTACTGAAGTGATGATGGATTGATTAGTAACCATGGTGATAATTGCTCTGCCCATAGGGTCTTGGAGACTTCAGTGTTCACTCAGTGGAGTTGGACATGGACGGGATTACGGTCCTACCACCATCCTGAGGACACGGACACACACACACACACACACACACACACACACACGCCTGTCCACACACTGACTGACTGATTATCTGGTAATGTTCTCTAAGCCAGGCTCATGTCAGTCAAGATTTCCAACACCAACAGCAGGTTGATTGTTATAAATCATCTCTAGCTGAAGTATTAATTATGAATAATATATAATGATATATATAATGATGTATAATTTAATGATGAATGTAAATGATTGAACAGTGTTGACCTCACAAGTATTGTCATTCTACAGAGATGTGAGTATGAGCGACCAGGGCAAATACTGGTACATTATAACTGTCCTGCAGCCAGTTCAGGTCTCATTGTTAAAGAGAAACTTCCTATAAAATGAAGGTTAAATTAAAAAAATAAACTTTGGCAGGTAACCAACTGTCAGTGAAAGTGGCTGGTGGATTCTGGGAGTTATCAGCCACTAGCAGACTGCCTTATATACAGCCATTTTTCCCTGGTGAGCACTGGTCAGGAAGACTCTAATGAATAGTTGATTAGAAATATCTGCATCGAAGTAGCTAACTGTAGAGCAGAAAACAAACAGCAGTGTTTCTGTTTAATCTATTTTTGATAATTGAGCTGTGTGATTTTCCAGCTGCATGAGAAATGTCCAGTGTTTCATGAAGAGATTTAAACTGTATTCATTTTGTTTATTGACAGAATAAATCTACAGTACAAAAAACTCATACATTTCTGGCATTGCTAATTTGTTAGAGGTGTGTGTGTGTGTGTGAGAGAGAGAGAGAGACAGCACACTAAGAAGACAACATTTTGTTTACTGACATCATCGCACAGGATTTCTGGGTAATGAAGTCCTCAAAATTCAAACAGATACCTCTCATTGCCATTTGGAGCCACCAGGGTGCAAAGTTGCCGGGTGCAGCTTTAATTCACAACCTGTCAAACTGCCTGCTGTCCCCTCTGCTCGTCTATCTGCATCTATATTATCCAAAGCACTATGATTTTATACATATATATATATATTATGAGGGGTAAAAAGCTCAACACTAATGAAGTTGATTTCAGGTTATCAGCCAGTTAGTGTCATCTACCTCTGATATGATGGAGATTCCCCCTTTAAATAATCCAACAATAATAACGTTTTGGGGGAAACACCGAATACTTTCTGGATTTTTTGGCATGAAAAATGGTCCAATTTAAAAATCTTGGAATATTGGCACAAAATATGAGCTACTGGCAGCTTTAATCCAAACACATCGGTATCAGCCTTTAAAAACCGATATCAGCTGAACTCATGTTCAGGTGTTCAGGTGCTGCTGGTCCCGGTGGTAAACCGGTAGCGGTCCTGGTTCCAGTGTCCTTATTTCCCAGCCACCACAGACAGCTGGTCTCGGATGCGTCCCAGTCCGTCCAGTATGGTGTCCAGAGACTCTCTGCTCAGCTCCACCGTCACCGAGGAGACAGACTCACTTCCTGCAGCACACGACTCCTCCGTCTGCAAAACAACACCACAGATAAAATAACACACCACCGATAAACAACACATCACAGATAAACAACACATCACAGAGAGAAACCAACACATCATCACATAGACAAACCTACAGATTATCATAGAAATAAACCTACAGATTATAACATAGATGTGTTCAGACCAACCTTGATCTGGACCAGGCAGGTGGGAACAGCCATGCGACTGACCGAGTCCGAACCTGTCACCATGTCAACTCTCCAGTCCAGCTCCTTCAGCTGGGGCAGGGAGACTGCACACACACACACACACACACACACACACACACACACACACAGGTTAGAACCGAACACACGGACATGGCCACAGTGTCCTTTAGATAGAATATGAATGTAGAATCAAACTTACTTGGGTTACTGAGAGCCTCAGTTCTCCATGTTGGACTGAAAAATAAAAACCAGACGGCTGGGTGAGACATCTAATGAGGCCAACAGCAGAACAGGACAACAACATTACAACCGACCAATAGGAAGCAGTGTAACCGACCAATAGGAAGCAGTGTTACTGACCAGTGCTCCAGCAGGATCTTGGTCAGCAGGTTCTTCAGGCTGGAGTGGAACGACTCGGGGAACAGAGCGAGGATCTGATCTGGAGAGCTGAGGTTGTGGAAGAGGATGTGGTGAGACAGGAGGTGGAGCGCCTGGACCAGCTGCAGAGAGACAGACAGACAGAGAGAGAGAGAGACAGACAGAGAGACAGACAGAGAGAGAGACAGACAGACAGACAGACAGAGAGAGAGACAGACAGAGAGACAGACAGACAGACAGACAGACAGACAGACAGACAGAGAGACACACAGACAGACAGGTTAGAAACAAATACAAACAAGCAGCAGCTGTCCAGTTTCTATTAAAGTAAGAATCAGTGATATTTTCCTCTAAATAACTGTCTGTCCTGCTCCTCTCTCTCTCTCTCTCTCTCTCTCTCTCTCTCTCTCTCTCTCTAACTCAGCAGTGATCCAACCTATCTCCAGTTCATGAATCTTCTCCTCTGTCTGTTCTAAACAGCCGGTGTCTGGTCGCTCTTTCCTGGGAAAAATCCTCTGCCGCACAGGAAGTGATGCGTTTTACGTTTCCGGTTTGTTTGGAACAAACAGAAGAAGAAGAACTGGGTAGTTAGCATGAGCAGTGATAGCCACCATGGCTGAACAGACAGAGAAAAGAGAAACTCAAACTGCAGCAACAGAAAGAAAATCCAAGCTCCGCCCACACTGTTTGATTGACAGGTGATCTGTGGGAAGAGCAGAGCAGAAACACCACAGCAAAGATGGAAACATTTACAGGACATTTGTTTATATGAAAATGTCATGTAGATGTGTGTGTGTGTGTGTGTGTGTGTGTGTGCAGAAGCAGGTATATTCAGTTCAACATGGACTCTGAACACATTTTCCTCTGATTTGACTCTGTTTTCCTCTGATTTGACTCTTTGACTCCTCTGATTTGACTCTCCTCAGCCTGTGGAACAGGCTGAGGAGAAGGCATCACACACACACACACACACACACACCTACACACACACACCCTCTCTGTACCTGAGCAGCCTGGGCGGCGGGGATGCTGAGCGCGGCGGCGGTGCTGTCGGCCAGCCGGCGGCTCGGGGCCCGGTGGCTCTGAACACACACCTCCCTCACCGCGTCTTTAGACGGAGCCTCAGGAGACAGAACGGTTCAGAGTTAACTGCTGTTACACACACGCAAAAACACAAAAACATCTTATTTCAGAAAAACAGGAATTTATATAACTTACTCCAGTTTTGATAATACTTACTAGTACTACCTCAAAGATTCATTTTGTTAAATATCCAATCAAAGGCAACATAAACTCAGAAACAGTGAAGTATATAAGGATCTGAGAGCCATACAGTGTACAAACAATGTAATATGAAGAATTCAATAAAAGAAGGAATGCAAAATGATTAAGCCTTAAGTTGTAACCTAGTTTATAAGTATTTCTTTTAGTTTACATGCTTTTCTTCTTCATAAATGCAGGAGACTTCAGATAGAAACTGAAGTTTTCTTTAAAAACAGCAGATGGGATTAAAGACTTATGCATTTAGCTTTATGTATTGAAAACATAGCAAAACTCATGATTATGTTGGTCAGAAACACTAAGTTGGAGTCTTCTTTGATTCCACCATATACAGCATCATGTCTAGTAATATTAGTGATCTAACTTCCTTTAACATGAACCAATCCACCCTCATACAGACTAATGTGAGCCTAAACAGCTGGTTAACTGTATTCTGCAGATAGAGAGGAGGGTGAAGTGAGGTGAGCTGAGTTTATCCTCCACTTCATCCCTGTTCTCAGCTCAGATTTGATCAACTAGTTTGTGTTTTATCAAGAAATAAGCAGGTAATGGGCAGGACACACTGCTGCTAATGAAGCTCTCTCTGAATTCTCTAACATTCAACAGTAAACTGACTAATGGAGGCAAGCGGCCTGGAGGACAACACAATAAAACTTTTAGCTGAAAGTCTGCGAGGTAAAAACAGGTTTTTATTCATTGATACCTTCAGAAGAAGCTGCAAGGAAGAGAAATGTTCGCTGGAAACAGTGGCAGCCATGATGACATGTGACGTCACGTGCGTGTCATGTGACACGCGCTACCGCTCATGGGAAATGAAGTCCTGAGACAGAAATGAGATCAAATCAGATCAGATGAAACTTTATTGATGCATGGGGGAAACTAGGTCTCTGCAGCAGCAAACAGTAAAAGAATACAGACAAGAAAAATAGAATATGAATAAAAATAGATGACAACACCTGAAAGCAGCAGTTGGACTCAAACTGCTACCACTGAATTAACCCTGTAACAATAAACCTTAATAATACATTTATTATTATAAACTTATAATAAAAACAAATCTTAAAATAGAAGACTCTGTAATAAGACCCTATAACAATAAACTTTATAATAATAAATATTAATTAGTTAAATTTGTTTATTATAGCCTAATAATAAACACTATCATAGAGGACCCTGTAATAAGAGGCCCTGTATAATAATACACTTTATAATAATAAACGCTATAATAATTAATCCTATCATAATAAACCCTACTATAATAAACCCTATAATAATAATAAACCCTATATTGATAGCCTAAACCCTAGCAACCCTGTGAGACAAACGGTTGTAATACTAACCCGGCAGGTCCCGGTGGCTCCAGCCGGGGGGCGGAGCGGCTCAGCGCAGTGACTCTCTGCGGGGGCCGGAGCCTCTCAGACGGGATGAAGTCTGTCGGTACCCGGCGGGTCCGCTGATCCCCGGTCGGTGTTTCCCTCCGGTCGGCCGGTGAGGAGGATGTCTGTCTCCGGGATGAAGAAGCAGCTGCACAAGGCCAGCCAGGTAACCGACCGGGCAGAACCGGGCCGGTGATCCGCCGGGTCTCCGGTGATCAATATTTTAGATTTATACTCTCGTTATGTCTGTCCTCTGTGCTGTACTGCGCCACAGGGCCTGCTGTCAGGTCCGGTATTGATCCATCACTCTCATATTGGCTTTAATGTAGATCAATTCTGACTGCTGCCTTCTGCCGTCTTATATTGTCTACCTGTGATTCATTATTATTGTTATAATAATGTTATTATTAGTAGTAGTCGTAGTTGTACTAGTATGGTTATTGTTATTGTTCGTAGTAGTACTACTTTTTTAATTTTATTTATTTGATCTTATCTTATTTTGCATCTTGCCAGCCATTGTAAACAAAAGTGTCTTCTTAATTGACTTGCCTGGTTGAATAAAGGTTAAAAATTGATGCATGAATAAATAAAAGAGAAGGTAGAAGGATGAGTGAACAGCCGACAAGAACATGTAGGCTATTTCCAGTATCCACAGTATACAGTATCCACTGAGTGTCACTTAAATGTACAAATAGACTATGTATTTTGGCCATTTTTTGTAATTTTAAAACATTCAGTATCTCCAAACATACTGTGATGTGAGATTTATTTCAAGAGATTTATATTTGATTGACATTTTTTTTAGGTGAATGTTTAGTTTACTAATAGAATGTCACAGTTTTCTTACAAAAAAAAAAAAAAACACCAAAAAAAATTCTACTGAAGTGTCATTGAGCAAGACACTGAATGCCTCCCAGCTGCAGGGCTGTTTTTCTGTAGCTGACCCTGACCTCTGACCTCTGACCTGAGTAATAGAGGAGCACAGATAGAAGTGATGGAGTTGAGATGATTGACAGTGTTGAGAACATCGATTAGCTTTCAGCTAATAGCTTGTTTTCTGTACTTGGTGAACATGGAATTAAAACCCTGACGAACTAAAGACCAGACAGACCAGACCAATGGAGGTCAGAGGTCAGCGGTCAGGCTCAGCTACGGAGCAGCAGCCCTGCAGCTGGTAGGGATTCTGTGTCTTGCTCAAGGACACTTCCGCAGGGTCGGGGTTTGAACCCTGGTCTATCTGGCTAAAGGACGGTTCTAGTTGTATGAGCCAGCTAGTTATTAGATAATCTTAAGTAGTTGTACTAGATTAGAAGGACTGCCTGCTGACTGTTGTAGTGCAGAACTAGTTGTGCTAGATTTGCTGTTTCTCCAGCTGCTGAATGAGAGGCTGATGGGAGCTGAAGGAACCAAGCTGGATGAAGACTTCCTGAAGATGGAGAAGGTAAAGATGAACCTCCACTCTGCTCAGCTGGTAGAGAGACCTCCGGTCTGAACAGAGGAGAGCTGACTGTTCTCTCTCTCTCTCTCTCTTTCTCTCTCTCTCTCTCTCTCTCTCTCTCTCTCCAGAGTGTTGATGTGATCCAGACTCTGCTGATTGAGCTGCTGTCCAGAACCACAGAGTTCCTCCAACCAAACCCAGGTACTACTACTACTACTACTACTACTACTGCTGCTACTGCTGCTACTGCTGCTGCTGCTACTGCTACTGCTGCAACTACTACTACTGCTACTACTATAGTAGTAGCAGCAGTAGTAGTAGTGATATACTACTACTGCTATTACTGCTACTAGTACTACTATTACCGCTACTATTACTACTACTATTATCACTATTACTACTACTAATACAAAGTATCCTGTGTTTCTACCTGAAGTGAATGCGTTTGTTTTCACAGCATACAGAGCTAAACTGAGCATGCTCAACACGGTTTCCAGGATTCGTGGACAGGGGAAGTCCACATTCTACCCCCAGACAGAGGGCATGCTGGGAGATTGTATGTTGCACTATGGCCAGGAGCTGGGAGCTGCTTCTGGATTTGGTATGTTCACAGTCCCAACACTACTAAACAGCAGCAGGACCGGTGCGCATCAAGGCTTCTAGCCGACCAGTTGGTTCACAGAGCCATAGGAGCAGGACAGTTACCACGGCAACCTGCTGGTGATGATGTCACATATTTCTGACACCAGTTAAAGGATAAAAGTGGTGTATTTTTAAGTCAGTCCCAGCGGTGCGGGTTCCTCTCTGTTTCTGCACACAGTCAGCGCTCGTTTTCCTCCTTTAGAAGAAGCCATTTGCTGCCATTCAGTCTTATCCAGTATGAAAAACAACTTCCACAGACCAGTTAAGACAGACAGACAGATAGACAGACAGACAGACAGACAGACAGACAGACAGATAGTGTTGTTCTTCCTGACTAGGAGATGCATAGTCTTTCTGGTTTTCCTGGTTTTCCTTTTTCAACCTTTTCACTGTATTTACTGTTCGTCCTCTGTCCAGGCGGTGCTCTGGCCGATATGGGTTCAGCTCTGCAGCAGGTTTCCCAGGCCAGGGACACTCTGGACGTCAGCGTCAAACGCACCTTCATCGACCCCATGCAGGAGCTCCACAACAGCGAGCTGAAGGAGATCAGGGTGAGGGTTCAACTCCATCACTCCATATGACTGGAGGATGAGACATTAATGGAAAACTGGAAAAACCACAGAAAACTACATTTGGTGTTTTTTTCCCTTTGAATTTAAAGGTTTCCTGATCATTGTAACTTTGTTTCATGGACCTTGAAACATATTGAAAACCCACTATGGATTTTCAAAAACACATTTTGAAATTCAATGAGTCAATGAAAAAACTTCATTCATAGTTTTTGTCTGACATGAGGATTAGAGAGAGAGAGTTTGATTCTGATTGGTTAAGAGTTTGATTCTGATTGTTCTGAGCTTTGTTCTGATTGGTTCCTCAGCACCAGCTGAAGAAGCTGCAAGGCCGTCGGCTGGACTTCGACTACAAGAAGAGACGAAGGGGGAAAGTTCCGGAGCAGGAAGTCCAACAGGCCTGGGACAAGTTCACCACCTCCAAGCAGCTGGCAGAGCGGAGCATGTTCACCCTGCTGGAGAACGACGTGAGTTCGAAACCCGGGAGACCGCTCACCTCGTCAAACAGAAACTAAGACTGAAAGCCCCCGGTCCCAACTGGAGACTCTGTCAGCAATCGTGGTGAAACATAATCTGCCAGTTTCTTCTCTAGTGTTTCTCTTTTCCCTCTGTCTTTCACTAATAACAACACTGGAAATCAGATTTTAACAATTTAACAACTAGTAGAATTAGGGCTGGACGATAATTCAACATTATCGTTTATCGTCTTTCAGTGGAATCATATCGTGATGATATGAACATATTTTAATATCGTGACACACATTTCTGCTGTCTAAATTGATGATGACAAGCAAATTTTACTTATAAACTCTGATAAAATGAGGTATGGTAGGAATATTATTTGAAAATTTCAGTTTTGTTTCAAGTTTGACATCACACCTACCATTACCATTCGGTTCAATGAGATGAACATTAATTTGATTATTTAACGTGATTTTGCAGACATGAACCATATCGTGATATATATTGATATCGAGAAAAATCCTTATGATTATCATGATATTGATTTCAACCATATCGTCCAGCCCTAAGTAGAATAGAACTGCAAGTAAATCGGATTCCCCGCTTCCTTGTTTCCAGTCTTTTCGGACCTGTATTGCTGCTGGGTGTCGGCTGGCAGACAGATCCATGCTGATGATGACTGTGTTTCTTCCTGCAGGTAGATCAGGTGAGTCGTCTGTTCGCTCTGATCGCCGCAGTGCTGGACTACCACCGCCACGCCTACCACATCCTGCTGGGTCTCCATGGCAACCTGCAGGCCAGGTGAACAGCGCTTCATTTAGTTCATATGGTACAACACACAGCATGTATGATGACGTGGAAACTTGTGGAAACCGCCAAAACGACACTATTCAGTCGGCAACAGTAAGCCGATTTGCACAGAAATTCCAGGAAAAAAAGCATTATGTGATGAACTGTCAAGATTATAACCAGGATGGACGTGTTTCGTCATAAAATTGCCATGAACATTGATTAGCAGTTGAAACTATGTCCATCAGTAGAGCTCATACCTCCTCCAACACTATGCAATTGTCAATATATGCCAGTTCCACATGTCACATTTTCACCAAAAGTGAATAATTTCTTTACAGACTTTTAATCATTTTATCAGATTATCCCAACACCACATGACCAATCAGCTCTATATCTGTTCAGTTTCCATCAGTGCTGCCCTTCTACCACTGGACCAAGTTTTGGAGAAATTAGCAGGTTGGTTCTGTCTAAGCAGGAAATGAGCTCTCCAGAGCCTCCATGTTGTTTGATTGGTCCAATAATGGAGGGTTTGCCTCTTCTTCTGTCTTCTGATTGGCCACAAAGTTTGATGGTGTTAGGTGAATCTGTTCGGAAGTTAAATGCCTTTTAGTGAGAAGCCACGCCCCCCCATGACCAATCTTTTGTCCAAATCCATTCATAACTTTCTGAGAAATCCTGCTAACAGACAAACTGACAGAATGGGGCAAAACAGTGAATTTAAGGTCCCATACTCTTAAAAGCTGGAAATACACCTGTAACTGTACTTCCCCTCAGGCTGACTGCTGCCAGTAACAGACCAGACCGCTGGTTCCGGCCTCGGCCCAGAACGATCCGAACCGGGACGGTAAAGAACGCCGAAACTGGATTTTACCACCAGCTGTCAATCACATCTGCCAGATCCTCAGGTTGTTTCTGGCATGTTTCTCTGGATAAAACAAAAAAAAAACCTGTGCAATAGTTTAACATTTTCTTTACATTTCTGTCTGTCTACTCTCTCTCTCTGTAGGAGAGCAGTTCACAGTGTTACCCTCCAGACCGGACAGTCCCGTCGTCCGCAACGGTGAGGAAATCCTGATGTTTATAGAAAGAGCATCTTCTACCTCCACATCTTCCTCTAAACATCTCCTCAGTCCAAGATCTTCCTCTAAACATCTTCCATTAAACATCTCCTCAGTCCAACATCTACTAAACATCTTCCATGATGGTTCTCTCTCTCTCTCTCTCTCTCTCTCTCTCTCTCTCTCTCTCTCTCTCTGTCTGTCTTGGTGTCTCTCGTCCAGCTGACAGTGACTTAGTCCTGGATCAGCCCTGTTGCCGGGCGATCTACTCCTTCCATCCGCAAAATGAGGGTGAGCTGGGCTTTGACGAGGGTGACGTCATCATCCTGACCAATCAGATCGACGCCAACTGGTACGAGGGCACGCTCGGCAGCCAATCGGGGTTCCTCCCCATCAGCTACGTGGACGTCCTTGTGCCTCTGCCGTTACCGTGACGACGCATCAAACCTCGGCAACCGTGAACACCGACGCTGATGATGCAGATCAGATTATAGATTCTGATCTGATTTCTGATCAGCAGCAGGAATGTGTCTGGTTGTCTGGTGTCAGATGATATGCAACGTTACTGCTTTTGCAAATTATTTTTACTTTTTACTTTCGCAAATCTGCGTGCTGCCTGTCTGTTTTATTAGGAAGAGAAGGCCATAGTTTCTTCTAGAGCACTTTAGTCGCTGATCTCTGAACAGCTGATGTTGTACTCCACAATACAAAAGCTTCACATACCAGCTGGCTCATAGCTGAGATGTGTAAAGAGAGGCTCAGCGGCCAAATACAATGTTCTTTAGATTCCAGTGTGTTTTCCCTTTAAGAAAAGCCTTTAGCTCCACTTCCACTCAACACACTCCTGCTGCCTTCAGAGCAGAACTCTACCATTAATTTCACCATTAACATTATTTCCTCCTGTGTCCTCAAGGCTTACGCACACTTGAGAAACACATTTACATCAGTCTGCTATGATAGGAAAGGTTGCGGACTGATCTGAATGGCACACTATCTGGATGCATCCAGCATAATGTATATTTCTATAGTAACTATTAAAGAAACAAAAACAATACCTATTTTTTAAATTTGCAGTTAATGCTAAAAGCCTGGTGGGTTTGGCTTGTGCATCATGGAGCGATGAAGGAACCTCATAATACTGGATATCTGAGGGGAAGGAAAACATTCAGAAACAGCTGAGAGGTTGTGTGGCAAACAGACTTGTATATGCAATCACTGCTGAAAGACTTGCCGCCAAGCCCAAGGATGGTGGGATTGAAGTGATCAGCCTGTAAAAAGCACAGAGGCTGGTGTAGAACCACACTGGAATATACAGTAGAGATATTACAGTCCTTAATGTGATGTTATGCTTTAAGATGAAACAGCTGCTGTGTTTTCTGCTTATTTATCTTCTTCAGAAAAACACTAAATACAACTCACAGAATCTGATCTACTGTAGACTAATATAGATACAGATTAGACTACTGTAGTTGATACAGACTGACTACTATAGGTGATATAGATTATTATAGTTGATATAGACTAGACTACTGGAGTTGATATAGTTGATACTACTGTAGTTGGTATAGACTATTAAGGTTGGTACAGACTAGACTACTGTAGTTTATATAGACTACCAAAGTTGATGTAGACACCTGCACTTGATATAGACTATTATAGTTGATATAGATCACTGTAGTTGACATAGATTACACCACTGTAGTTGGTACAGACTATTATAGTTGATATAAACTAGATTAGTTGATATGGGCTACTGTAGTTGATATAGGCTAGACTACTGTAGTCGATGTTGACTAAAAGCTGGTTTTACTGAAGAAGTAAATCAATTCACATGAATGTAATTAAATTATAGAGGTGTGTGTGCATGTGTGTGTGTGTGTGTGTGTGCATGTGTGTGTATGTGTGTGTGGATGTTTACTAGTTTCATTTCAGAGAGAGGAGAGAGAGGAGGACGAGAGACACCAGGATGCACAGAAAATGCTTTTAGTTTATTTTCTTGTTCTGATTCAGGGCCAAGTCAAATGTCTACACCAGATGTCTTACATGTTGTGTGTTTAACATGGAATTATCTTAAAGATGTCACTTTATTTATATCACAGATAGATGTTTTCATTATGAGAGGTTATCTTCTATTACACTCATTTCAGCTTTGACCAAAAAGCTGCAAATGAAATTAATGTTGATTGTCATTGTATTTCTGGATCGGACTGCTGAGACTGTCCGTTCGTCTACACCTCAGATTCTGGATGGAGACCTGGTCTGCTTTAATCTGATTTTATCAATCTGATCGGCTATTCCAGATGTACTGTAAACACTCCCTTGTTAAACAGGAACCTGTTGACGCCTGTTATTCATTCCAGCACAGACATGTCTGTTGTTCTGAGACAAGAATCACTCAGCGTGTATTTCTGCAATAATATCTCTGATTGATAAATGCTTTAATGCCAGATTTTGTGTTTACCTCTCCTCAATAAACAACTTCCCAGTCCACAAATGACCTGACATCTTTGGGTTTCTCAAGGTGCTGCTGAGTCACACCGCTGACACTGGTTTGGACCAGAGTGTTGACAGTTTATTGATGAAAATTAGATGCATGTGTTTAAACTAGTTTTATTTAGCATGTTCACAACAACAACCCCACCACAAGATGAGTGCCATAGTAACAACCCCTGAATCTGAAGCACCTCCAGTCTAGAGCAGTGTGACATAACAGCAGTAGGTGGCAGTGATGCTCAACATGATCTGCATGACAACAGGTACAAAACCACAACAGGACAGAAATAGAGTGACAGGCTCAGGAAACTAAAAATCACACCAAAGCAGCAGCAAAAGTCCAGTTAGCTTTGGGAAGAGCTAACATCCAGTGTGCAGCAACAGCTAGTAAGATATTATCTAAATACAAAGAATATTTTACTTAGTCGTTATTAGAAAATGTGCTGGTGTGTACTGTATGTATCAGTATCCTGATCATCTATTGGATGACCCTCTGACGCCACGGGACCTGGAAAACAGCGCGTTTCCTCTTTATGTCCCTCCTGGCTCTCCGTAGTGGCGGTTTACTGTGGTAACAGGCGGGTTAGTAAATAAACCAGCTTCTTCAGCAACTTGTGATTTATTCATCTTTCTGGGTATGTATGCTAATTCATACTGGACGACACAAACATTTGACTTGTTTCCGACAACTTATTTTGTGTTTCATGTTGTTTAACCTGTTTCTATGCCAAGTCGGTAACTTAACTTGTTGCCTGGCTAATTTGGATGCCGTGCTGCTAGCTAACTTAGCTAACTGCACTGTCGAGCCAAACTAACCGGTGAGCTAGCTTAACTACCCGCTAGCTAATCAGACTGACAAATAAACCTAAGGAACTGCTGTTTTCCAATGAAACACAAACAATTGAATGTGAACGGTATTTGTTTGAAATATGGATGTTTGTCCTGCCGTTAAAGGCGTATTACACACCAACATGGACTTTATTTTTAGCAGTGGAAAGCGTCCTGCTCAGATTGTCAGCTGTTGACAGTTTACTTGATGCTCCAGTCACTTTGTAGTAATCCACAGTTCAGTCAGTGCGGACAAACCAAAGCACAAAACCTTCCCCCACCCTCAGAAAATCAGTGGAAATGTCACCTGTTGCTGCTGTGACTGTAGGATTTGACCTAACGCTCAGTGGACTGCAGCTACAACTTAATGACTGGCAATGAAGCCATTTGACAGTGTGAAAACGATCCCGGTCAATTAAAATGACTAGATTTCAAATTGCCTAGGTTTCCCTTTATTATTCACTAAGATCCTCAGGTGTACTGCCAAACACACATTACATTGGTGTGTGTGTGTGTGTGTGTGTGTGTGTGTGTGTGTGTGTGTGTGTGTCCCTCCAGGCGTTGCCATGGAGGAGGTGACCCGCCTGGTGTCCTCAGGAGACTGTGTGAAGATCTGGGATGCGGTTTCCATGGCGCCGCTGGAGCAGTTCAACCCTCACAGCACCAGCCACCCTGTCGCCCAGGCCTGCTGGAGCTCCAACAGTATCCTCTTACTAGAGAGACAGATACAGTATTCATTTCTGAAATTAAAAATGAGGGGGGAAAACTACCCCTGATAATTAGCAGTACCCTTATTTGCATTTCACCCTTTTCACAGTGTATTGAGTGAGTTGTCAACGCTTCATTCATCATATTCCTTCTAAAGCAGGGGTGCCCACACTGGGGTCCAGGGACCTCCAGGAGTCATTGGGGGGGTTTCAGAGGTCCTTGAAGGGTTTCTAAATGAAGAATAGTTTAATTTAAGTCAGAGAGAATAACAGTTTTGTTTTGTAAGGTTCACTGAATTCACTATAGACAGTTATATAAGTCTGTACTAAATCATATCTAACAATATAAATCCTATCAGAGGGGCTTCCTTAGTACAAAATCTTATCCAGTCTGTGGTCTGAAGCCCGTCTAAATTGGTGGTTCTTGACATGAAAAGGTTTGTGAATCCCCGTTGTAAAGGATCTATACAGTAAGGTGATGCAGCCTTGACCGGTGTGTTCAGACCAGTACCTGGTCAGCGCCAGCAGCGTCGGAGATAAACTGGTGGTTTCCAGTCTCAAGTCGACTCCTGTCCCAGTGGTAGAACTGGCCGAGGGGGTGAGTACACCGTAGTACACCTCCAATACAATACACTGTAGTACACCTCCAATACAATACACTGTAGTACACCTCCAATACAATACACTGTAGTACACCTCCAATACAATACACTGTAGTACACCTCTAATAAAATACAGGTAGACCTTGATAGCCAGCCCCCAGACGGCTAACTCACTCTGTCTGCACTGAACACTGATCTGTGCTGGTTTGAAATCACAGAAATTGCAAAGCAGTTTTGAAAGTCCACCATATAGATGTACTAACCCTCACTAAGGAGAGTATACTACTGAGCCTCACTAACGTCAGTATTTGTAATTATCTGTTCAGAAAAAGCAGACTCGGGTGTCTCTGAGTTCATCGTCTCAGTATCTGGTGAGTGGAGGTCTGGATCACTGTGTTCACATCTGGGACCTGAAGACCAAGAGACTGCACCGCTCTCTCAAGGTAAGACCTCATACAGCACAGTACGGTACAGTACTGCACAGCATAGTACAGCACAGTACAGTACTGCATAGCATAGTACAGCACAGTACAGTACTGCACAGCATAGTACAGCACAGTACAGTACTGCATAGCATAGTACAGTACAGCAGTTACATGTCTGTTTGTTCAAGTCTTCCATGATCTGTGTTTTGTAGAACACTTATTAAAATACTTACAAAGTACTGTCTGTCTGTCTGTCTGTCTCTCTCTCTCTCTCTAACTACCAGGACCATAAGGAGGAAGTGACATGTGTGTCCTTTAATGCCAATGACAGCTACATAGCATCAGGTTCTACCAGTGGAGATCTGGTTCTCCACAGTCTGACCACCAACCTGTCCAGCAAGGCCTTCGGTCACGGCAGCAACCAGGTCAGATAGTACACTGTCACAGCTGTTTATTATGTAGAAACACACTGTCACAACTGTTTTTTATATAGAAACACACTGTCACAACTGTTTTTTATATAGAAACACACTGTCACAGCTGTTTATTATGTAGAAACACACTGTCACAACTGTTTTTTATATAGAAACACACTGTCACAACTGTTTTTTATATAGAAACACACTGTCACAACTGTTTATTATATAGAAACACACTGTCACAACTGTTTATTATATAGAAACACACTGTCACAGCTGTTTATTATATAGAAACACACTGTCACAACTGTTTATTATGTAGAAACGCATTGTTACAACAGTTTATTATGTAGAAACACACTGTCACAACTGTTTATTATATAGAAACACACTGTCACAACTGTTTATTTTATAGAAACACACTGTCACAACTGTTTATTTTATAGAAACACACTGTCACAACTGTTTATTTTATAGAAACACACTGTCACAACTGTTTGTTATGCAGAAACACACTTTCCCAATGGTTTATTATATAGAAACACACTGTCGCAGCTGCTGTAGTGATTGGTTGGAAGACTCTTGGACTTCCACAGGTTCTCCAGTCTGCTGTTGTTTTCCATGTGGACTAACAGCTTCTGTGTCCCTTCAGCCCATCCATGACCTGAGGCTGTCCATGCTGAAGCGCTCCCTGCTGGGCAGCGTGTCCGACAGCGGCACCGTGGTCCTGTGGGACTCCAACACCCAGAAGGAGCTGCATGTGTTCGAGGGGGCCCACAAGGCCCCGGGCTCCGGCCTGGCCTTCTCCCCTGCCAGCGAACTGCTGCTGGTCAGCGTCGGTCTGGACAAGAAGATCATCTGCTACGACACCGCCAGCAGGATGTAAGACTGAACGCCCCGCCGTGGTCTTCGCAGTGTTTTAACGGCTGGAAGCCTACAGAAAACAATCAGTTTATAGCTTTAGATAGGCTGACTCTCACTTTGATTCACCCAGCAATGAGTAGGGATGAGTGTGCTATGTAATGGATTATTAAAAAGTTAGTGAGGGAAGAGTTTTTGGAACTTTAAATAATTGCGAAGAGTAGTGAAACCCATTTTACGTTGTGTTAGCGCCATCTACAGTTACCTGAATATAATGTGTGTGTGTGTGCTGTGCAGCATCCTGCGGACCATCCGGGTGGACTGCCCTCTGACCTCGGTGGACTTCAGTCTGGAAGGGACCGGTCTGGTGGTTGGATCCACCCAGGGGAAGATCTACCACTACGACCTGAGGAACTCCAGCGCCCCCACCAGGGTCACCGTGGCACACAAAACCTCCGTCACCTGCCTGCGCTTCCAGAGCAGCACCAGCAGACACAGCAAGGTACCGACAGACACGACAAGGTACCGACAGACACAGCAAGGTACCGACAGACACAGCAAGGTACCGACAGACACAGCCAGGTACCAACAGACATGACAAGGTATCGACAGACACAGCAAGGTACCAACAGACACGACAAGGTACCGACAGACACGACAAGGTACAGACAGACATGACAAGGTACCGACAGACACAGCAAGGTACCGACAGACACAGCAAGGTACCGACAGACACGACAAGGTACAGACAGACACAGCAAGGTACCGACAGACACAGCAAGGTACAGACAGACACAGCAAGGTACCGACAGACACAGCAAGGTACCGACAGACACGACAAGGTACCGACAGACACAGACAAACACAACAAGGTACCGACAGACACAGTCAGGTACCGACAGACACAGCAAGGTACCGACAGACACGACAAGGTACCGACAGACACAGCAAGGTACCGACAGACACAGACAAATACAACAAGGTACCGACAGACACGACAAGGTACCGACAGACACAGTCAGGTACCGACGGACACAGACAGACATGACAAGGTACAGACAGACAAAATATAATATATTTTGTGACATCTTAGTAAATTTAAAGATGTTTTAGGCTGTAAATATTGTATGAATTCAGATTCCATTCTGGTAATTCTTCCCTTTTTTTTTTAACCCGGCTTTTATTTGGGACCAAATAAATATTATTTACACAAACACTCCCTGGCTATTTGAGACCCACTCTTTATTGTCTGTATTGGTTTTTATTGATCTTTATTTATCACATCAGATTCCGTCTTTGACCAGCGGTGGTTGGTCCAGATTGCTTACAGGTTTTTCTATAAATGTTCACTTCTAGATTCATAATTTAACACAATCCAAATAAATGACAATGCCATCTAGACGTCATTTAGGTTAGACTCCCCCTACCTTTTGTTTACTCTCTCTCTCTCATACACTCACTCTCTCTCTCTCTCTCTCCCCCCAGTCTAGTAAACTGAGCTCCACCAAGGTTCCCAGCAGTAAGAGAGCCTCCACCAAGCTGTCCAGCAGCCAGACAGGCCCCGCCCCCGGCACAGGCCCCGCCCCCGGCACAGGCCCCGCCCTCCAAAGACAGACATCGGGTACAGGTCAGTCTGTCCCACTGGTCACTATGGAAACCAGACATTACATTATATTACATTACACTGATGTTACATTACATTGTATTACATTACATTTCACTTACATTACATTACAGTATATCCTAGTCATATTTGTGTCTCTGTCCAGAGAGATTTCTAATGAAAACAGTAGAATAAGCTTCAATTCCTGAATCACCAACATTACAAGAAACCAGTAGTCACAGGTCACAGCACCCAGACAATAGAGCTGGCTAGTCAGGTGGTACTGTGGTTCAACAAGCGATTTTGTCCAGTGACCACAGTGTTGTGTGTCCAGCAGGGGGCGCTGCTGTGGAGGTGCTGAGCAGGGAGGCTGAAGGCCAGCAGGGGGCGGAGCAGCTTCCTGTTCTGGACAAGTTCAGCAGCGTTGGAAGAAACAGCCTGGACTTCTTCTCTCCTGCCAGAGAAGGTCAGACCTCTGATGGGCTGGAGACTGATGCTGCCTTCAGGGCCTCTGCAAAACTCTGTACTTCTAAGTTCACAAGTCGTAAATACCACAGTGCTTCTGGTGGGAAACATGAACAGAACAGACCATGTACCAGACATAGTTTTGGTGGCTGTTCAAATTCCATTTGTGCTGCGGCAGCAGAATGAAGAGAATTGTCATCACTCATGGAATTGATGTTCTAATGTAAAATATTATAAATAACCGCATGACAGCTAAAAGTAAAACAAATAGTGAATACATCAATACAAACTACAGAATGCCAGATAATATCTTATTGATAAAATATATCACTTTTACCATCAGCTTCCATGCTCTCCGGCCTTAAATGTCACATCTTACTAACTCTGGCATCAGGAAACTCCCACTTTCCTCTTTTTATATCCCATTATTATGTTTCTCAGTCGTAGTTATTTATTCATAATGTCTCCCAGTCTTATTTTGCACTTTTTTGGGTTATTCATGTAAGTTCACCTGGTAATTCTGGTATTTCTGACAGCACTTGAACACAGCATAACCCTCAGTTCTTCTTTCCAGACTCTAGGACCCAGGGGATGATGGGAGACCCGCCGGCAGGAAGAGCACACGGTACAGCAGCCAATCACCTTACAGTTTGATAGAAGTTGAGTCGGATTGTTGCTGCTGTTCCTGCTCTAATGTTGGGATGCCTTGTCTCCATAGTGACCAGTGTGGAGATGTTGTCCAGAGACGGGGAGGGTCAGCAGGTCATAGGTCGGGCCAGTCTGGACGTCTTCTCTCCAGTCCGAGACGGTCAGACTTCCTTCACTCTACTGGTTCTGCTGGTTAACCAAAGCCTTGTTGGTTTAGCTGCAGGACAGAAACATGTTTTAATCCAGTGGTTTCTGCTGATTATTGAAGGCCTCGTTGCTAGTTAGATTCCCAGCTCTGTCACCATGTCACTGTTGTCATGGAGACGGGACTCTTTGTGTTTCAGACTCTTATTCAGGCGCCCCCCCTCACCGTAAGACGCCCCTGGGAACGCCCCTGGGAACCTCCGGCGCCCGGTGCTACAGCCCCCTGTCTGTCTTCCAGACCCCCCCGCCCATCAAAGAGGAGGAGCCAATCCCCTCCGCAGCAGCCGAACCATGTGACTCCAGAAAGGTCCTGACCTCTGACCTCAGGCTCTGTTTAGAAGTTCAACTACCTCGGCATCACATAGCATCCCATAGCATAGCATAGCATAGCAGAACATAACGCAGCACAACCTAAAGGAATGTAACATCACTGCTGTCAGTCGTCAGATCATTTCTTGTTTGTGTTTTGATTTACAGTTCGACAAGGCCAGCGGTTCCAGCCTAGAGGGGGAGAGTCAGACCACGCCCACCACGTCCCAACAGACCAATCACAGCCAGCCGGCCCTGTCCCTCTTCACCCCAGAGCCCAGCCTCAGAAGAGCCAATGGCATTCAAGCTCAGCTGAGCTATGACACACCTGTCCACGGAGCCCCGCCCACCAGCACAGCAGGTACAGCACTGCCGGGGTTGTTGTTTTTTTTCTCACTGTAAGTACTGTTGGGGTGCGTTCAGGCGACGCATTTTGAACATGTTTAAAAAAGTGTTCAGTATTTACACTGCTCCGTTACGCTAGCTAGAGGATGAGTTTTTCCTCCATGGTTTGTTTTGGAGTCACTCATGTTTATCGTAGATGTTGATTGGTCGGCTGTGGATGACGTACCACACTCCCAACACTCCGCACAAAAGAAGCAGCAGTTTCAACTATCATAAAAAGGCGAGGCTCGTCACTTTAGCAGAGGAGAGAAAACAATGAAAAGGAGCGCTTAAACATGTGCAAAAGGCGTCGTCTTAACACATCCAGAGTCACCAAGTCCTCCATGTTTCTGTCAGGTTACAGTTTGGGGAAACCTGACCTCCCCCCAGCAGGGGGCTCTGTGGGTCTCAGTTAGTTGGTTGTGGTTAGAGTTATGCAGAGGTTGGTTTGGTTTTATGTAATTAAGCAGTACTGTGGTCACAGGTTTTGTGGTCTGCTGAGTAGGGTTAGTCGGGTTGGTTTGATTCTGGTTACTGAGCAGAACTGTCTCTGCAGGTCCGGCTCTGGCGGCAGCCGTGTCCTCCTCCCTCTCCCAGAACATCGTGGAGGTGGTCGGACAGGGAGGAGCGGCTCCTCTCACCTCCCTCCAGATCCACTTCATCCAGAACATGATCCATGAAACCCTGGAGGACTTCAGGTCGGTCCCTGACCTCTGACCCCCGATTATCTCCCTAGAACAATTCTCTTGTTAAATTCGGGTTCCTATGTTTGTCTGGAAAGTTGCAAGTTCTTATAAAGGCCTGGAGAAGTTTGGAGTGAGGCTAAAACACTAAGTGATAAATGTGAATAATAAATGTGTGCAGTAGGAGAAGCTCCACATGGAGGCGTGTGTCACCTCCTGGTTTCAGTGTGATGTTCTTGTCTCCTGCTCAGGGACGCCTGTCACCGAGACATCGTCAACCTCCAGGTGGAGATGGTCCGACAGTTTTACATCCAGCTGGTATGAACCAACACATCTGCTACAGGACCGTTCACCTCTGTAGTCGGGCTTTAACGTTGTCTCACCTCTTCCTCCTAAAGCCTGTTTTCAATTGTCCACTTCTTTCATCATTAATTTTGTTGCCTTTTATTGTCTGTAAAAACTTGGTAACCGTTTTGAAAAGTACTATACAAAAAAAGATGACCATAATAGTAACTGTTAGATCATCTTCTCCCATCCTGCCCAGAAACTCTGAAAACCTCAAGCATTTCATTGTAGGGATTTAAAGTGTTAAAGTAGAATTTAAATTGTTACTTGCGACACTCGCAGCTGAGCTTTGTGTTTCAGCAGAGAAAAAAGCTCCTGTGTGATCATGGCCTTAGCATCATGACCAGCCAGCCAACAGGAAATGGTTAGCATCACTTTTTGGCGTGTTGGATGACATGTTTGATGTTTTGTATTTCAGAATGAGATCCACGGTCTGATAGAGAAATACTCTGTGAATGAGTCTCTGGTGGAGGAGATAGAGAAGCTGAGGGAGGAGAACCGCAAGCTGAAGACCAACTACTGACCTTCTGAGTCCCACCTGGAGCCTTAAATACAGACTGTACCACAAACTGCCTCCCTAACCCCCCCCAGTCATCCGGCTTCCTGCTGATGAAGCAGGACTGACGGTAAAAAAACTGCTTCCCTTTAGTCCAAGACGTTTGTATCTGAGTGACTGAGCAGCAGCAGCGCCCCCTGGTGCCGAGGAGGACTGCAGCATCGTAGATGGATTGGTGTGAGTGATGTTGAGGTTTGCATTTTGTAGCTGGAGACCGGATGCTGATGAATTTTTATACCAACAGATAAGGTAATAAAATGTCTCTCTAAATGGGTTGACGAAATAAGTTCACACTGATATTTAATTTTACAACCCATAATATTTTAATTGCTGGTTAAAAAAAAACATAAAACCTCCACTATCAGTCTGAAGATGTTGGCACCTTAACAGTTTATACATTTTCAACCCATTTGGAGGAACATCTTGCTACATTATCAGCAGCAGGTCGGTTCGGCCAAAGCACCGCTCACGTCTGCTTGTATCATGTTTTTATTATTATGAAGCAGCATTTTGTCTGAAGAATAAAAAAAGATTCTATATTAAAAATGAAATGACCAGAATCGGTCTCTTCTGTCTTCAGCTGTTAGTTACAGTAAATGACGACGGCGGTTTCTCAGATGTAAACAGTTTTTAATTTAACAGTGAAACAGGGAACACGCAGCAAATAAAACTTTAAAAAAATAAAATAAAACCCCAGGCAAAATGGATTTCATTCGTCTCCTGGAAAACTAAAATCTGAAGTTTTATGCGTCTGCGGCCCTCGTACGCTTCTGGACGCAGGAAGCTGAACCTGAAACCGGCAGAGTCTGGTCCGTCTGCTGCTTGGAGGACCACAGGGCCGCCGTCAGGCTGCGGCTGCTGCGATGGCGGGACGTGGCCAGGATATCTGTTTCCATGACGACCTCAGGCCTTGACCTCGGCGGTGTTGGGGAAGGAGGGCTCCGGCTGGTCTGAGATCAGCTCCTCTGGAAAACAAACACACAAATCAGCTGTTTAGTCGTCAGAGCGATTCTCCAGACAAACTCATCAACATTTTCCTGCAAATCCTCTGACACTGCAGCCACCAACACAGGGATAAAAAACATCTTCTCAAACTACTTTTGTTAGCAAATGTATTAAGTCACTTTAGTATATATATTGCATATATCTTGATAATTTATAATTATTGATACATTTTCATATACATATTTTTCATTCTTTTTTTTCTGTCTCTTCCTCTTATTTTGTTCACCCTCATAATACTGTTATGTTTAACATTCTGCATTCTTTCCATTCTTATTTTATTCCATTATTTATATTCTATTTTTGTTGCTTTATCCTGTTTCTATTTGCTGCTGCAGTGACCCAGTTTCTCCACGTTGTTAATTAAAGTTTCATCTGATCTTTCACTCTTTCAATCTGCATTGTTCATGTATTTTTCATCCCTGTGTTGGTGTGTGAGTGGCCACACACACCTGTAAAAACTGGAATATTAGTGTGTTGGTGCCAGTGCAGCTCTGTCTGCCCCCAGCTGTCCTCATGTCAGTTTACATGTCAGTTTACTGTAGTTGTGTGTTCCCAGAAGCCAGCGGGGTTTCCAGTCTCACCTGGCAGGACACATTTCCACAGGCCGTAGGTTTTTCCCACCGCCGTCTGCCACAGCCGCAGCGTCCCGTCCTCCGAGCCGCTGGCGTACAGCTCCCCGTCCGGACTGAACCGCACACAGTGGACCGGCCCGAAGTGGCCTTTATACGACTCTACGGAGACACAGGAGGGACATTAGACTGATTTATGAAACTACTTTAGAAGAAAGACATCATTTCTGAATCTCTGATCCAGAAAGACTTGTAGAGTGAAGTCAACAGTAGAATAAACTTATATCACCAACATTACAAGTAACCAGTAGTAAGCAGGTCAAAGGCCAGGGTTTTAATATATTGATAATAGTTCTGTGACAGTAGTTCTGTGATAAGAGCTGAGGAGATGTGGGAGGGATTTGTGAGAGTGAGAAGAGGTGTGGATGATCAGGCGGTTCGTACCGAGCTCCTCCTTGCTGCTGTAGTCGTACTTGTAGAGCTTGAAGTCGTCGCCTCCGGCAACAAAGAAATCCTTGTCAGGATGCAGAGAAGCAGAGTGGATGGAGGCTGGAGCTTCGACACTCTGAATCAACTCCAGACTGCACACACACACACACACACACACAGTATAACAGCAGAAACACACCGTTTTATAATGGAGAAGGGAGGAGCAATCAGGTAATAAGGATAAATACTAATAATACTAACATGATATTAAAATTAGAACTATGACTCTCAACAACACCATAGACTGGTGGATGAGCTGAACACTAACGGGACTGAATGCAGTGACACATGACAGTGACATGGTGCTGCCTGTGTTTGGTACCTGAGGGCGTTGTAGAAGGCGACGGTCTTGCCGTAGGTGATGACCAGGATGTGTCCGTCTGCCACGTACTCCATGCTGCCCACCGAAGACTCAAAAGACAAACTCTTCACCACCTCCATGCTGCTCCTGTCCCACAGTCTGAAACGACACCAGGACTATGATCTATGACTGAAATTAGTCAAATTCCACTGAAATACGAATATTAATCATAAAATTTACACAATATTGACACAAGACAGCAGGGTGCAATGAACGGATAATAACCGCTTCAATCCGGAGTTGATTCACAGGTTTTCCGTTATTCGGTTTCTTGAAAGATTTGAGTTGATGCTCAGCTTTTACTGAAGGGAATCTAAAAATATCTTCCCAACATGGCTTGGAGGAGGAATTAGGAGGAGCGGGAAATCTCCTAGTCAGCCTGGGGGTTTACTTCCAGGAGGCTGCTAGCAAGCATGTGTGCTAACAACAACCAGCTTCTACTAGCAGGCTGGTAGAAGACAGAGTGAGACAGAATAAGAGGAGCCAGGGACGCTTTCAGTTAACTTAGCTGTAAAAAAAAAATTGGGGTTTTTGACGCATTTGATGGGCATGTTGGGATTCACGTTCTTTACAATTTTTTGACATTCAACTGAAATTTGTTCTGACAGCCTTAGTCCAACTCTCCAGATGAAGAACAGGTCTTATTCTCACAGCAGAAGCAGCATTATAAACAAACAGCTCTCTGATGCCGTAAAGGCCCAGAGGAACCACAGAAGAAGAGTGCGGCGCTGCGGTGTCTCACCTGACGGTTCTGTCCTCGGCTGCAGACAGGAGCAGCTGGTCCTGGTTACACCACAGAGCCTTCCTGACCGCTCCACCATGACCCGCAAACTCCTGAGGGTCTGACAGCAGCAGATACACCGGGTCAAAGGTCATCATTGACAACAACAACAGACAGACTGACAGACAGACAGACAGACAGGCAGACAGACAGACAGCTCACCAGCGTCTGGTTTACTGAGGTCATAGATCCGCAGGACTTTGTCGTTTCCTCCTGTCAGCAGGTGGTTGCTGTCCTGCAGAACAAAATTAGTTAATTATTAGTTAATTATTCATGAGGAATTATTCTGCATTTCTCAATGGGAAAATGAATGGAGATTTTCCTCAGGAATGAAGGCTGCCAGCAGGGGGCGCCGGCTGTCTGCAGGCTTACCTGACTGAAGTTCACCGACTTGACGATGTGCTTATGAGAGAGGCTGAGAACCTCATCACCTGACACAGCATCCCATACTTTACTGTAGGGGGGGGGGGGGGGGGGGACAGAAAGAGAGAGAGACAGCGAGTGAAAAAGAGAGAAAGAGAGACAGACAAGTGAGAGAGAGAGACAGAAAGAGAGTTAGTATTGAAAGCAGTAGTATTGAAGTCTTTAATACTTCCATTTGCTCTGTTCTTATTTCTCTTCTATTTTTCTTTCTTGTATCCTGTTACTATTCCCTGCTGCAGAGACCTGTTTTCCCCACAGGGATCAATCAGGTTTCAGCTCATCAAATCTAACTGAATCTCCACTGTTAGGACCGTATTTCTATCCCACGCCTCGCTGACTGTCACTGAGTTTCAGGAATGTCAGACTGGATGTTTATGGTTCTTCAGATAAAGCAGATCCGCTGCTCTGGGATCAGCTGGTTTGGTGTTGAATGAACTCCACACTCACGCTGTGAAGTCTGCTGCTGCTGTCGCTGCCTTGGTCGCGTCCTTGTTCAGCGTCGCTCCCCACACCGCCCCCTTATGGCCGAGGAAGGTTCCTATCCAGTCCCCCGTGTCTCCCTGCCGTAACATGGGCTTCCCATCTGCAGAGAGCCACAGTCATGAAGTAGTAAATGAGAAGGAGGGTGAACTGTGACCTCCAATCTAACCCAACCACCAACAGAGACAACAATCAATTCTACTTTCAGAGAAGCATTCATTTCTATTTTTTAGATCATCTTCCACTGTTATATATCATCAATATGTGATCAATACATTCCAGTTATTTAGTGATGAAGTGTTGTAATTTACTTTTTTGGTGAACCCACTTTCCCTCAATCTGCTTCGTCTTTTCCTACATTTCCCAGAATGCCTTTCAACAACCACCAGAGAAGTGAACTTGTTGCATTCAATCAAAGGTGGGTTCATAAAGGAGGTTTTATAGTAGAAGGATGTATGGGCAAGTGTATAGCTAGTTAGCCAAATAGTTTGTGTCATGTCTGTGATCCTGGCCACGCCCCTTACTCAGACTCAAACCAAAACCTGTCTTGCATTCTGGTCTCTCTCCTGCTCCTGTGGGTGGAGAAACTGGTCTCTCTCCTCTTCTACGATGGATTTCTCCCTGTATGATTGTTGAACGTCTCTCGGTGCAAAATGGCAGCTCTAGAAAGAAGCCCTCGCTCTTTGATTCTGAGGGACTGACACCAAAACCTGACGTTTACCGCTGATGTTTTACATCCTGAAACATTTTCTGATATCAAACTCCATTGTAGCTGCTGGAAATATCTGGAGGTGACGTCACCTCGTCTACGATTGGCCAGTTATCCACTAAGAAGAAAAACACAACAAACTACTAAACAGACCCAGGAATGGTACATCGCCAATAGCTGTTTTTAACAGTGTTAGTGTTATAGGGTGGATTTTTCCTTTAAAAGACTCTATTCATATAACTAACATAATTTTAGATAAGATTTCAATTAAACTTTAATGACCCCTGTAGGGAAACTGTTAGGGTTTGATATTCCTTCCCTTTTTATTATTATGTGTAGGCCTACTACAAACTTATGTCAGCCTAAAAGGTTTTGACTTCATTCTGGAAATGAAAAGGTTGATAAGACTGAGTGGATTTACCCTTCACTACATTCAACTGTTTGTCTATAGGTGGGTCAACTGAGTTTAGGTGGGTTTGTCCTCCACTTCAACCCTGATTATTACAGTTAAATTTTAAAAGGGAACTGTCTTTGCAAACAGACCTCCCACTTCATCTACACAACAATTTCAAATGTTATTTTCATTTCTAAGCACTATCAGCATGTGAGGTTTCTGAAACTGACGTTTACAAGCACTGATATGGAAATATAGTTTACAAGCACTGATTGGTAGATACCTGTAGAGTTTTATTTAATGTTTATTTTATACCCTAACCCTCATGAATAAGGATAGGAAATATCCATATGGTGTCATTACCTTTACAAGCACTAATAAGGAAATATCCATAGGGTGTTATTCCGCTGAAGGCCAGGTCCACCACAGGCCGTGTGTGCCCGGAGCAGGTCAGCGGGGTCTGCCTCATCGCCATGCGGCCGGTGGGTAGCGGAGGGCCGGGGAGGATGAAGGTGGGTCTCGGAGAGGTTGATGGTAACGATGTTCAGTCTAAAACACCACAGAGGGAGTGCCAACACGTTAGCTAGCCAACAGGCTGTTGAGTTGACAGGTTAAGTTAGCCGACACGACTTAAAAGTAAACTGTAGGCATTACTTTTACTTCTGTGCATTTAATATTCTTGTTATTAGTATCCACGAGTGTTTTGGCAGCAGAGGGAGAGTTGTCATGCCAACAAAGACGTTCTGGTTCTGATTCTAAGGGGAACCGTTAGCTAGCTACTGGGCTAGCAGCAGCAGCTTCTCATTCATTCACTCTCTGTGTTAAAATGTTGTTGTGTTGAATGTTTCAACTCACCGCCTTGCCCAGGGACTCTACTGGCCATCTAACAGAAGTTACTAGCCACCAGTAGAGTTTGTCAGCTCAGTGGGGCCGCAGTAGACAGTCCACCGCCGGGTACACTCACCGCTGTCTGCCGGTATTTAACGGAAGTGACCGGTGTTCCACAGAGATGAAAACCTGCAGCGAGAGAGAAATCCCAACTCATCGCTGCGGTACGACCAAAACGTTTCTGAGTCGGCTGACCATCCAATCTTTGCTCTTGGTGTGTTTACTTTCTGGTGAGGCTTCAAAGACGGAACTCGTCATAAGTTTCACCTAAAAACCCAGCTAATCATTACATAACATTGACCTCACTGGAAACCTTTTGCCAAACTCAACCCTAAATTGACGAAAAAAAACCGTATTCGTCGATGTTAGCAGATACAAGCTAGCTGAACTTGCTTAGCGAGGTTTGACTTTGCACGTTGGCCAGCAGAGAAACTCCTGGGAGCAGAGAAAAAATCAAAGGTCAACCTGCCAGGTAGGAAGCAAGCATAGTCTAATCTTAATAACACTGTTACTGCTATTAACAGTAATTTTTGATAACTGAAGATTATATTTATATTGGGTTAAGAATAATTAGTGCTTGTTTCATCGCATGTTTCCCTCTTTATTGTCGTCCTGTGTGCTAAGTTCCCAGGAGCCAAGTCAGTGCTTGAGTTCAGAGGTTCCCTAACTTTTTCATATCAGGCCAGGGAACCCAAATATATTCGCATTAGACCACAGACTCTCATTTTGTAAGACTTTGAGAGACAAGGAACCCCACCAGAGAGGGCGGCTGACGTTAGATATGACTTGGTACAGAATTAAATGACTGTACTGTAGGTGGAGACGAGATTTGTTCCGTTCTATCGTACTGTGAAAACGCCCGCACGCCAAAGTCTATTCAAAAATCTGTCCTTTTAATGCTGCTCGTTCATCGGTAAACCCAAACACCTGGTAGAACACGACTTAAGACCTTTTACGAATCTTTACCATGTAGTATGCAAATTCAGCATATAGTAAATCCACCAGACAGCACTTAATTCAATTAAATCAAAACTTTTAAAATGTATTTAAACAAGTAGGCTATTGCATGGTGTATGTTGTATGATGTATGCTGAATTGAAGAGTGGAGCAAGGCAGCATCAAACTTTCAGACAGAAATGCATTGCAAAACGACTTTCCATAAACCAAAGAATGCATATTTTATATTTGTGCAAAGTATAAAATCTCTTCACCTTGTGTTTTTTTCAGCACTGACTGCCACTCTCTGGGACTATGGCAAATCCCTTAAGGGCTGAAGTGGTCAGGCTATATAAAAATGTAAGTTTGGATCAATGAATGTACCCACACATAATGTCACATACATAGATGTTGATAAAACACACGCAGGACTGATTTTGACTCATCCAGAAATACACGTATGTCATTGTGTGCCCATTTGTTCTGTTGACTTCTCATTTCATCTGGTTTGAGTCCAGTTCACCTCTGTCTCTATTTAGCATCTTCATTTTTATTCTGTTTTTCTTACAGATGTTTATTTTTAGAAGGTGAAATTCAAGGACTCAAAATTAGACGCCAGAGGCCTCTTTTTTTTTTTAACTTCTGACCTTGTCAAAGTCAAGAAATCATGGTGAAATTCTCATCCATCAGTTTTCTTCAGGATGGAGAGTGTTGACATTAGGAGAGAGCTTAGGATTTATTACATATTGATGAATTAAGGTGCTAGGTTTGAATAAATAAAATCAAGTACTTGCAAGGCCATCCATTCATTTTCAAAAATGTTTAAGGCCGTGTTTTATTCTCAAATCCACAAACTTGCAAGGATTTTCAAGGCCTCTGGGAATCCTGATTTCTTCATGTGTTTGTGCTAAAATCTAATCCAACAAGCCCAGCGACACAATAACTTGCTGTATTTGAATATCACCTACAGCTTGGAGTGATTCCAGGCAGAAATTAGCTAGAAATGTAAACATGCTCCTGTCTGTGTGTGTTTGCAGCTCCTACACCTGGGACGGGAGTATCCCAAAGGTGGAGACTATTTCCGAGATCGTCTTCGAGCCGCTTTCACCAAGAACAAGTCGGTGCAGGACCCGCAGCAGATCAAGGAGATGATCGCACGGGGGGAGTATGTGATGAAGGAGCTGGAGGCGCTCTACTACCTGAAGAAGTACAGAGCCATGAAGAAACGCTACTATGAGGAATGACCCGACACTGCAGAGACTCCAACCAGCTGGTCTGAATGTGGACTAGCTGTCTGATAGGACTAAATGATAGGGATTGGACAATCTGCTGATCTCACGATACGATTCGATACACGCAATATGGGGTTCACGATACGATGTAATAAATAAAGGTTCAGTGACAACAAAGTCTGACTGTGCAGAATTATGTTTACTTCTGAGCCACAACTCTTTCTAGCGATGCCACTGGCTTACCAGAATGTAAACAATTTAAAAATGTCATTACAAAGTGATAATAATATAATTTAGATGGAGAGCTTGTGAAATTGTGATGGTCAAGCCGTCTCAATTGTGATTACTGCAGCAGAATAAAATGCAGCCAATATCTCGATTCATATTTCTGACCCACGATCGGATTGTCACATTTTTGCATTGTGATACTGAATTTCGATATATCGTCCCATCCCTATTAAATGAGTGAACATCAAACCAGTCTCACCAGGAGAGCTGGCATTAGTCATTCCCATCCACATTAATGTTAACCACTAATATCTGCATTAGCCTTCTACATAATTCTTACTTCAGTCACTCAGTAATGGGAGTCATAAGGGGATTCAGCAGTTTCTGTTCTGCTCCAGACACTCAAACCAATGTTAACATGGGCTTTGAAAAATGGGGCAAGTGCAAAACTGTTAGAAACGAATAGAAAATATTTATTTCAATCTTAACAAAACACCAGACAGGAATGCAGCCCCTCTTCCTCAAAACAACAAAAAAATACAGCAGCTTGAGGTTGTTTGATTCACGTAGAGTCAATTTAATAACGACTGAAAAGATTTAAATAAAATTATTAAAAAAAAAAAAAAAACAGTTGTCAGCTGATGATTTGACCTAAACCAGACAGAATCCAAAACTTGGTTGATCCAGCGCACACCTGAAGAGTTTAGACAGACACTTTATTATATTAATAAAGTTTTGGATTCAGTGTTTTCCTGCGCTGGCTGCCCTGCACCTTCAGGCCTTTATAGTAAGTAAGAAAGTCTTTAAACAGCAGCTCAACACTGACAGGATGTCGCACAGTAGAAACTAATGGAAAATTCTCCAGTCCAGCCTGGAGGATGCGTTGAGGTCAGAGGTTGTTGTGGTGTTACAGAGAGCCGCTGTCGGCCATGTTGGCTCGGCAGATGGGACAGGTGGAGTTATCCTGCGAGAAAAAACACTGCTGATTGGACGTTTCCCAAACACACACACTAGACCACAGAGCCCATATGATCAGATTTAGTTCCAAAAGGGAAGATTTATGTTCTTGTTGATTTAATGCTGAACTGTAAAGCTGTCTACACTGTAGTGTGAGGAGATAACAGTGATAATATATAAGAGACAACAGCGGTGAGAGTAAAACCTAGAATAGTCATTGTTATACGATCTCTAATTGGGATAATTTCATACCTGCTACCAGAGTTTAATTTGGGCAAACAGTGTGAATCTACAGCGTCTCAGTTAGCAGGGATGGGACGCTCTTCTGTTGCAGACACACTGAGAACACTTATGTTATATTCAACACTATGCAGCATAACAATACAGAGTGAATGGAGTCTCTGAGCTGTTGCAGTACTGTACCTTTAGCCAGCGGTCAATACACTGGACGTGGTAGTCATGGAAACAAGGCAGTATCCTCAGCTTCTCCCCATCAGTGTAGTCACAGAAACAGATCTGACACCTGTCAATCAATCAACAGAAGAGATTAAGAGATGATGAGCGAGAAAACATTTATACTCTGATCATTTCTGTGACGAAACCCGAACCCAGAGACTTCCAACAGTAGAACAAGCTTCACCTCCTAGATCAGCAACATTACAAGCAACCAGTAGATAGGAGGTCAAAGGTCAGAGGCAACAGCACCCTGACAACAGATGGAACCAGTCGTTCAGTGTCTAAAGCAGATCCTCCTCAGCCGCAGCCTGTTCATATGGAGGAACTTACTGGTTGTTCCCGGCGCTGTGGGCAGACTGGTAGGTTTTGGTGGGAAACCTCTGGATTTCCCTCTTGCTCATCGCCTTCTTGTTCACAACGGCACCTTGACGCTCCTCAAACTCCAGAAGAGCCTGCGAGCCAGAGCAAAGGAATCAGACGTGTTGTATGTACAGTTGTGTGTACAAAGAAGAAAGGCAGGAAACGTCTGAACAGGGTCTGAAATTTCCAAGCGTCAAACACCAGTAAACTTGGTCTTTGGTGGATAAATCAATATTCACACTGACCGCTAACTTTTTGAGACAATAACATTTGTTTGGTCTTGATCGTGTATAAGTGAGTAAGCATGTTTTAAACTCTAATCAGCACGTCTCTTAACTGACTGTTTCACACAACACATGATTCTATACACAAAGTAGCATTGAGAACTGGCAGGGTGACATAATTCTATGAAAACTGTATATTCATTATTTTGGCAAAAATTATTCTCAGACACTTGTCCTGAATCCACATGCCAAGTCGGTAGAGTCTCATCCAATCAGACTCACTGCTGATTATCAAAGCAAATGCTGTAATGAAATAGGATTTTCTATATAAAATACTTAAAATATATATTTTTTTTACATTTTTGGCATTCATTGTTAAATAGGTGTATGTTATATGGAGAATTAGCTAACAAGGTGAACATTTTTCATTTCATTGTGACTAATGGGTTTTCATTTCAGGCCTCAAGGAAATAAAACGAACATTTGAAAGACTGTGTAGGCTTTAGATCTCTGACACCCACTGTACGTCTCTCACACACACACACACACACACACACAGCAAGAATTTGAAGTCAACTCTCTAGTGGATGTGGATGTGGAATCTCTAGTGGAAGTATCTGACTGGTCTCGCAGCAGGCCTCGCCCCCCTCCCCCCCCCCCCCTCACCTCGTAGTCGTTTCCCTGCAGGTTCTCTGACAGGTCGGGCATGGCGTTCCTCCTCCTGCCCCCCCCACGTCTTCTGCGACGACCAAACACATCTGGACAAACAGACCAATCACATTTTACATTTCACATTTACATTTAACACCATCAGGGTCAGACAGATTTATGGGGCCAATATTGTCCATTTATTAAAAATAAAATCTGGTCCAGTCTTATATGATGGATATGATCGAGTTTGATTGATCACATCATTATTGTAGAATTATTCAATACTAGACTGGTTGTCTATGGGAAGCCCTTAACCTGAATTGATTCTAATGTGACCTAATTCTGCATGGTTATTATTAGTATTGCTGTTGTTGTGGTTATTATCCTGGGGTTCAGTGGAGAGTTTTAGTGTCTCATTATGGTCTGCATGCTGTTTCAGAGGCTTTTCCACCCCGACAAGAATAAAACTGAAAATTTCTGAAACTTTCCGGCATGAAAATGATTGGCAGTTTCAATAAACAAATATTGTGTACACCCACTGAACTCTGTTGACCACACAGACTCAAACAGCTGGTATTAAATATTCAGTACGACATGTAAAGTGCAGAAGGGGACGTCGTACCGTCTTCAAACCCAACCAGAGGAGAAACAGCAGCCAGCCAATCAGGCGCCCAGCTGGGCTCCATGTAGGGATTATACTGGAGAGAACACAGAGAGAAATCAACAACACAAGTCACTGCAGTCAGGTGAAAACCTCATAACTCCAATTTCTGTGATTGTTTGAACTTTGGAGATGGGAGATTTTCACTGGACAGCTATTAAAACTGAACTAAAACAAAAACACTTTCCATTCATATGTATGGACTTCTGTAGACCTGCTACTGTGAATATGACGTTTAAATATTTCAATTGTTTCATACTTTGGTATTTTTTCATATATATTTTCTTTGCACACAGTCATAAAGATGGAATTCATATTATTTACTATTTTCATTCATACATTTCTACTCAACATGTTCTCAACACATTGGAACTTCGGTTGTGTTATGTTCAATATTCCTCATTTGCTCTATTCTTATTGATATTCTATTTTTCTTTGCTGTATCACATTTGGACTGTGACCCAGTTTGCCCATGGAGATCAATCAAGTTTCATTCATTAAAGCGGCTGTCTCACCCTGTGATGATGAAGATGATGAAGATGGTGATGATGAGGCTGATGCTGGGGTCTGCTGCGGGACTCTGACTCCTCTCGGTCAAACTGTTCCTGAATCAGCACAGAGCATCATTAACATGTTACCAGTTGATAATGCACTGGGAGTTCAGTGTTAGATGTCACACCTGCTAGTACCAGCTGGCAGTATCCCACCCCTACAGCTGGTACCAGTTGGTCTGGTCCGACCCCTACAGCTGGTACCAGTTGGTCTGGTCCGACCCCTACAGCTGGTACCAGTTGGTTGGTTCCTACCTGCAGACTTCGGGCCATTGCCGCGTCTTCCTCCATCTGTGCTGAGCGAACCACGGCCTCCTCATCGTCACTGATGAAGATCTCCACTGGTGGATCTGCACAACAAACTCCCAGTCAGAGGCAGACGACTTCTAACTCTAACCAGATGTTGGATGTGATTGGGAAGTTTTCATTTGTCTTTAGCTGAAAGTTGGTTTTTTTTCTATTCCCATATTCTCTCCCATTTGCGTATATTAAAGGAACACTTCGCCATTTTTTAACCTTATCTCCATATATCGGTCCTCACTGATACATGCCATGAGATGGCACCATGTCTGTCTGCTCGCTCTGTGTCTCGAAGACGGGCAGTGGGAAGTCCCAAAATTCACCCGATGGCGGAGACGAGAATCCAGGAAGAGAGCAGTTGGAGTTTCTACGAGTTGGAAATCCCCGCCGATGACGTCATCATCGGTGAATTTTGGGACTTCCCACATCCCGTCTCCGAGACACAGAGCGAGTAGACAGACATGGAGCTAGTGAGGACCAATATATGGAGATATGGTTAAAAGATGGCGAAGTGTTCCTTTAAAGATATCTGGATATTTTCAGTTTCTCACTTACACTTAATTTGTTAGTGTATTGTCATATTGTACATATTTCTCTCTCAGTTGCACTTCATTTGTCTTCATGTCTCTCATTTATGTTCTACTTCTGTTACTTTGCATAGCCTCATAATGCTGTAATTCATTTAGATTTTCATATCTTTCATTCTAACTTTTATTCTGTATCCTGTTATTATTTTGCTGCTGCAATGACCCAACTTTCTCTGCAGGGCTTATTAGTTTCATCTAATGTTATGGCTATAGCGCTATAACAACATGAGTGACATGAGTGAAACAGCAGCCAGCCAATCAGCATTAAGGAGGCAGTATACTTGCAGCAAAGTCGAACTTGCCCGACATAGAGTTGAAAGCACAGCCGCATACAAATTTGTGTATACCTTCTAGTTCTTTAATTTACACTTGATGCCAGTGGGGGCGCATGAATATTAAAGAGATAACTGTAACGAAGGAAAACAGGAAGAGCGGTGACAAAAAACAACATGGACGATAGTTGTGGTGAAAGAGTCCCAAAGCAGTTGAGGGAATCTGAGGATGTAGAAGCTGTTTGATCGATCATAAAAGGTGCAAATATCCTCTAACAAGCTCAGGAAGCCGAGCCTCCAAAATCAAGCACCAGATGAGATGGAAACAAAGACAATGAAATAGAAATAGAGGCGCTTTTCAACAACACGACCAATCACGTGATATTTTAGACCCAAAATTGGTTTCTGCAGAAATTACACTGTGTCCTTTAGAGGAGACAGACAGCAGAGATCAGGACGACCAGCTCCTGTCTGTCGTCTCCTTACCTGCTGGAGGGATTTCTGATTCAGCGTTCAGCCATTCCCTTTCCTCTGTGGTGAGGAAAGACAGAGACTCAGTGCTGGGCGGGGGGGGCGAGGAGGAGGAGGGCGAGGCCACAGCGGCCGCTGCCTTCGAGCTGTGCTTCCTCCGCTGGCTGCGACCAGCAGGACTGGCCTCTACTGTGGAGCCTGTCACAGTAAAAACAACCTCCTCCACTTCCTCCTCTGACACTGGCGCTGCTGCAAGGTAGGAGGACGATGACGAGGATGAGGATGAAGAGGACGAGGAAGATGAAGAGGAGGATGAACAGGACGGGGTTGGCAGTGGGGCCTCCAGCCAGCTGTCCAGAGGAAAGACTCTCAGAGACGACGCTGGAACAAAGCCGCCGCTCTGCCCTTCCCTCGCTCCCACCAGCCTCCTGCGTTTGGATCTACGTAGAAAACCGGGATCAATACTAGGGGAATGTTCTGGTTGGACTGGCGGGCTGAGGACTCCCATCTGAAGTAAAAAAACAAAAACACAAGTCAACCATTACCAGCCGCTGCCACAATTACAGTATAATTACCTCCGCCAAGGAGGTTATGTTTTCGGTGCCATTTGTTTGTTTGTCTGTTAGCAGGATTACGGAAAAACTACTGGCCCGATTTTCATGAAACTTTGTGGAAGGGTGTAGCATGGGCCGAGGAAGAACCCATTAAATTTTGGAGCGGATCCGGATCCGACTCACGAACAAGCAATAATAGCACGAACCTTGGCGGAGGTCTGCGCTCTCCGAGTGCCCTTCTAGTTAGGGATGGGATGATTATGATGATGGGATGATATGCTTATCTCACGATACGATTCAATACGTGATATGGGATTCAATACGACCACGATACAATGTAATAAATAAAAGTTCAATGACAACAAAGTCTGACTGTGCAGAATTATGTTTATTTCTGAGCCACAGATCTTTCCAGCGATGGCATTGGCTGCTAGAATGTAAACAACAATTTAAAAATGTCATTACGAAGTGACAACAATATAATTTGGATGGAAAGCTTGTGAAACTGTGATGGTCAAGCGTCTCATTTGTGATTACTACAGCAACTAATATTGCGATTCATTTTTCTGCCCCACAATACGAATTGTCACATTTTTGTATTGCGATATATTGAATTTCAATATATTGTCCCATCCCTATTAATAACAGTGAGAATATGTAGACTAGAATCTGTCATTACAACTCACAGGTCTGAAGTGTTCCTCTGTGATACCAGCCGGTCTCCTCCGCTTGCCATGCTGTGGGCTGGACCAAGAAAAGACAGTAACACAGATGTTAAGTGGCTGCTTGGACAAAAAGACAACCTGGAGTTACACTGGCTGTCATGAGCCGTGTTACCTGGGGGTTTCTGGGACGATGACCGAGCTGAGGTCGTGGTAGAGGAAGTCGGTGGGGCCGAGGAGACGAGCCTGGTTCAGACCTCCAGGACTGTCTGGCTCTGACGAACACGGACTCTCCGCTAGCTTTTCATCCATGGCCTCGAACACTGGCTCGGCATCTGGTGTCTGACTGTAATCACCTTTAATCCAGACTCATAGCATCCAGCTACTGAGTATATGGCATCTAAGAAACACAGGTAATTACTGCAGTAAATAAAAGTGTATTACTGGTTACTGTAGATGATGTCTGGCTTTAGCGCTAATACAGAAAACAGTCGGTAACTGCACTGTATAGATTACACTAACGTTAGCTATGTTGCTATTCAGCTAGTTAGCTAATTGATTGTGTACGTTAGACACTCAATAAGATGTTAGCGAGGAAGTTAGCTAAGTATATAACTAGCCAATCACGATAATCATTTGACTAAAAAAAAAGGAAATGTTACTACTACTAATGATAGCAATGAAATGAACGTGTTGAGTGCTAAGTTTACCTTAATGCTGAATAATTTCCTCGGTTAACTAACAGAACTGACCAGCGCCATATTCTTCTTTCACTTCCGTTTTCACTAACACTTCCAGTCTGACAAGGATCTGAATTTTCAAAATAAAAGTCCTCATACCAAACCCAGATTGTAGAATAAAGGATCTTGTTTATGATTAGCCACATGGCCATAAACTAAGAGAGCATACAAACTGCGGGAAAAAAATGAGTACTGTTATCCATTCAAGAGAATAAGGCCCTTCAACCTCATGTAGACCACATGGGCAAAAGATAACTAAATATAAAAAATATATGTTTTTGTATATATAAATATATACAAAACTCACCAAATCATCTGGAAGCACATTCACTACAAGAAAAAAAAAAAAAAAAAATAGCGACTAATATTACAAGCAAGGTTATTTGAGTTTCAGACTTAAAATTTTTGAAATCTGCAATTTTGGTCAGTGCTTTATCTGCAGTCCTCTATCAGTTATGAAAACAATGGTTCAAATGAGGTATGACGTGTTTGTTGTGGTATAATGGGGAGGTTTGTCCTTTTCCTGTCATCAACAGTATCCTTGGTTTCTTGTTTGAGGCTACAGCTTTAGCACAGCGCCACCTAGAGGCTGCTGTCAGCCCTGTGGAGTGTGGAGGCCAGAAATAGAAATACAGAGAAGCATTTTTAACAGTTTTATCTCTTCTGTCTCACTGCAGAATGGACTAAAATCCGACTCAGCTTCAATAAATACAACAAATAATTTAGTCAGATTTTATTAACCGAGTAAGAATGCAGCTGAAGCCAAGAACACAGCATTACTGCAACACAACAGAGATCAAACATGCCATATAAATATGAAATCTGTAAATACTGTGAGTACAGGAGATATGCAACCATGACAACCGTGCAGAATTACAACAAGAATAACTGTGTGGTACAGATAGCTGCTGTTGCCGTGGTAACAGCGGACTAGAAGAATAAACCTGTGAGGTACAGACAGGCGCTGTTGCCGTGGTAACAACAGACTAGAACAGCATGGACTGCAGCGACTTGCGGACCGTGGCCATCTCCTGCTGTTGCTGTGGAAACAGAGACATCGACAACATGACTGTGGAGTACAAGAGGATATGACATCACAGAAATCTGACATCATTTTCCTGTTCTCCACCTGGGCTGACATCATCACCACCAGCCAAACAGTTTGAGAGGTTTTGGTTTTGATTTTCATGCTGAATGGATTTCATATTTTTCATACATTTCTTTGTCTCAGTATGTTCTATCGCTACTATTTTGCATACTTAAATTATTTTCATACTTTTAGATCTAAACTTTTAAATATATTTCTACTTAATATATGCTCTAGTCTATTTTGAACTCAATTCACAATTTATTACTTTGCATTTTGTTCATATAGACACATATCCAACTCCAGTAATTAAAATGCTTTTCTATTCTGTTCTTCTTTGTTGTATCCTATTACTATTTGCTGCTGCAGCAACCCAGCTTCCCCACATGGATTAAAAAAAATTAAAAGCCGCTTTGGCTGCTCAATATTTAAGTTGTCTGGTAAAACTGAGGGTTAGGGTTACACAGTAGCTCACTTCTACCCACTGTGCTTCATTTAAGAGAACGATTCTTACCCTATTCTTAATCCCAACTCAACTAACTAACCGTGTCCATGAGGATCTTCTTCTGCAGCGAGGCCATCTCCTTCTTCAGCTCCTGTTGCGCCCCCTGCAGGAAGACCTCATGGCTCTTCTCCATCTCCTCCATGTTCTGCAGGAAACAGTGAGGATTTCAGTTTGACTTGGTGGAAAAAACCTGATGTTGGTGTGCTGCTGATGTGCCCTACACAGACTGCATGCACTGTTTTAAAGGAGAACACCAATGTCATTTAGAGTTTTAGACCATTTACTTCTGTCTAGGAAGCAGGAAGCAGAGCGGAACGTAACGCAGCGCTGAGATGAAAAAACTCAGCTCAATGAAATAAGGAGAAAACAGAGTTTGGCTTCATGTTTCCTGTGATGGATTATCTCGCTCTGTGGAAGTTGTTTTTCATACTGGACAAGAATGAATGGCAGCAAATGGCTTCTTCTGAAGGAGGAAAACGAGTGCTGATATCTATAACTATGCTGACTGTGTGCAGAAACAGAGAGGAACCTGGACCATTGACACTAACTAAAAAACACCTGTATTATCCTTTAAAATGATGATGTGGCTGACCAGTGACCAGTGAAGCCTGGTCGTCTGTTTGCATTCAGTCAGGTCTTTAATGCCCTCACCTTAACAAACTGCTCATATAACTCTCTGATGGTTTTCAGTTTCTGGCTCTGCACCACTTTGGCCTGCTGGAAGAGTTTCTGCTGCTGTCTGAACAGATTCTGCAGAGAGAAGCATCAGATCTAAGCATGTTCTACACTCCCCAATACACCGAAACTGTCCTGTCTTTTGTTACTCCTGGAATGTACTGCACATCACAGATTGATGCTATCTAACAGTGTAAGAGGATGCGAGGGAGGATTTCACCCCCTGTGGCTCTCAGGTTACAGGACAGTCTATCAGGCCACCAAGTAAGCAAGTTCACTAACATTGAGCTTCTCCTCCTGTTCCTCAGCTCTCTGGGCTTCCCCCTCCCAGTGCTGCAGGGCCGAGGAGACCTGCTGGGAGTACTGCTGAGTCAGCTTCTGCCTGCACACACACACACACACACACACACACACAGCTGACTGCTATGTTCTATTGCTTTTATTATTCACACCCTCATAATGCTGTAACTCATATTTTTTTCATGCATGAGTCTCCCCTTAAAATGTTCTTGTGTTGCGTTATGTTTTTGCTCTGTTCTAATTTATACCTTTTTTTTTTTTGCGGTATCCTGCTACTATTTCCTGCTACAGCAACTTAATTTCCGCCACAGTGATCAATAGTTTCAACAGGTCTGAAGGGAATGTATTATCTGACTGGTTTTACTGGCTGGATAGGAAGGAGAACGGACCTCTGGGTGTACTGGTTGTTCCACAGCTGCTCCAGTTTATGCTGGCTTCCCTTCATGTAGTTCTTCGTCAGAGACTCCAGACGCTTCCTCTTGGCCTGCATCACCTTGCTGATGTCAGCTAGAAGCAACAGCATCAGGATGATACAACACATTACACTCACTAAATAAGATGTGATGCTGCATCAATTTCCATCACACCAAGGAAAGAAACATGCTAGTACACACCAAAACACGGCTACTTACATCCGAATCTCTCCAACATGGATTGTACCTCGTTCCTTGAGGAGTGGAAAGGGAGAAAAGTTACTGTCTGTGGATTTAATTCACTTACACTGATGTTAACTTAGCCATTAACAGTCAATAGGCCTATGTCTTTATTTCATTCATAGTATAAGTATGGTCTTGGTGTGTGTGGTCAGTACAAATATAATATACATAATACAATAGTAAAATAATAGTTATAGTATAAGTCATGCTACCCGACAGCGCGGGTTCCTTCCTCCTCAAAGCCAGCAGCAGGTCTCTTCTTGGCCAACTTGTCCACAATAGGAGTTTCATCTTGAGAGGGACAGTCATCACAAAACTAATAACTTCCAAATCAACTCCAAACCACTCCTGTCACTAGATGATAAAAGCTACCTACTACTACCTAAACCTATGCTACCTTTACCTTCTCTTGCATCATCCTCTGAACCACTCAGCTCCTTCTTTTCTTCTTCATGTGTAAAATCAAACACTTTTATATCAGATTTCTCTTCTGGATGTTTAGTTTTCTTCATCTGTTTTCTCCCTGTTGCCATTCTCTCAATCTGTTTTTTCAGTCTGGATTAAGTTAATGTGAAATAAACTTCAAACTTGTAGAAAACACAAATTGGCTAATGTTACTGTTAATGGCGGCTAACTAGCTACCGTTAGCTTAGCTGTTGCTGCGAACCTAGCTAATGTTTTTGTTGGTTGTTGGCTGGTCTTTAAGCTAGACTCAGCAGACTGACAGGGCCCGGCTTTATTTTCTTATTCTTTAATCAATCTGGCTTCTTTCCTCGGGTTCTAGTCTTCATTCCTGAGTGAAGTTAGCCTCAAATCCAAACCAAACTAAACCAAGCTAAATTAAACTAATATCATTCTCCTGCTAGTCTGAGCGCGAGAACCGATTCGATTCCCGCCACAACCAGAATGGAGGCTCCGCCCCCTGGAACCCGGTACTCAGTAACACTACTACTACTACTAGGCGGCTGCTACTACTACTACTACTACTACTACTACTACTACTACTACTACTACTACTACTACTACTACTACTACTACTGCTACTGCTGCTACTGCTTATAATAATACTACTTTATTTATCCCCACTGGACCCTGGTACTGTGTAATACTATTAATACTACAAATACTACTACTAATAATAATATTAATAATAAAACTAATATGATACTTTATTCTCAGTGGACCAGTGCACTGTAATAATAGCCTACTACTAATGTGATTATCTATTTTTCCTGTCAAGAAATTATTAGTGATAATAATAATAATTCATTTATCCCCTCTTGGTACCCAGGTACTGTGTAATAATCGTAATAATATTACTACTAGGCTACCACTATTATCGATACTACTACTACTAATAATAATAATAATTAGAACAATAATAAATAATATACTTTATTTATCCCCACTGGACCCTGGTACTGTGTAATAATAATTAATAGGCAAATAATCTATAATCATCTTTTTTCTTGCCCCCCTCCACCACAGGGAGGTCAGAGGTCAGGGTGGTGGGAGGGGGGGGTTCCTCTGGTTGGCGCACAGGTCAGTTATTCTAAGTGTATGTGACCAAATCTCAACTTTAAACCACTTTAGTTTCTCCTGGCTGTAGGCTTCTGGAAGCGAAATTCAAGACTTTTCAAGGCCTTTTTAATGGCAGTAAGAATAACATTTAAGACCAAAAATGAACCACAACAGACACTCTGTATGTTAATGTGTGTTAATTGCTGGGTGAACCAATTTTAGGGATTCTGAAGTTGTACTTTAGATTTACACAGTTAAATTTTGTAATCTAGACAACTGAATGAGATTTTCAGTGGAGTTTATGTCTAATAATTAATGTGATATCTGACTGGAGCTGAGGCCACACTGCCTGCCATCTCCAACACATTTTAACAGACAAGAAAAACAAACAGTCCACACACACACTACATATAAAGAACATACATACATATAAAAAAAGAAGCATGGAATAGAAAGAGTCCATTTTGGCTCCATTGTCCCAGTACTGTGAGTCTATTGGCATAGTCAGTACTGAAATAACATAAAACTGGATTTAAACAAACATTTAATTTTTTCATATCACTTGTCTGAATCGGTTTTTGCAGTACCATTTTAAAGGCAGATGCTTCAAAATGAAGATGTTTACTCCTTAAGTACATCAGACTTAAGGTAGAAAAATTCAGTCTGTGGGTTGCCATGTTGGATCAACTCCGCTCACTGCTGAGATCCAGTCTTTCCACCTTTATACAGACACAGAGGGAGCTGTGGCTGGGAGTTTCCATCCAGTCAGATATCAAACTTTTCTTCACAGATAAAGTGTCCGTTCTCCTCGTAGTCCTCCCTGGTCACCACCATCTCATCGTAGTCCGGGTTCTGGGCCAGCAGCTTCCCTCCTTCCCACGAGAAACAGATTGGACTGCAGGAACAAGACAATTCAACACTAGTAAAGACTAATTACTCATTATTAATAAGTTTAACATGAGCAACAGCTTACTAGTAGTGACTAATTAATTATTAATGAGCTAAACTCATTAGCTTACAGCTTACTAGTAACGACAAATAAACCACTAGGAATAACCTGGAATATGAGATCGTTGCAGTGGTACTACAGTAATACTCTGTGTGTGTGTGTGTGTGTGTGGTGGGGGGTATAGTATCTTACTTTGTAGGTAGTAGTACTGACACGGGGAGGTGGGCGGGGCTGAGGGATCGTAGCTCCGCCTCCAGACGCTCTCTGAAGCCTGGAAACAAACTGTTCCCTCCAGTCAGGATGATGTTCTGGTAGAAGTGGGGCTGCATCTCTGAAGGCAGAGGACAATATTAGCAGCTTCACTCACTCACTCACACACACACACACACACACACACACACATACACACACTCAGTAGTGTTTAGTGTATGAAAAGCAACTTCCACAGAGTGAGATAATCCATCAGAGTAAACCTGAAGCCTTCATTTGGTTTGGTCAAACTTTCTGTTTTCTCCTTATCTCACTGAGCTGAGTCGAGTGTTTTCATCTCAGCGCTGCGTTATGTTCCGCTCACAGGAAGAAACGAAGTCTCCTCCAGGAAATAATCCTCAGCACTTTACTGTCACATCCATGGCTTTTTATTTAGGCTGTCTTTGTTAGCCAGGACAGCAGTTCAATTCAAGCTAGGTTTGATACCGTGAAGTTTGTATTTTAAAAACGACAAAAAATGCGTAAATGGGCTGTAACTCTAAACAACACTGGAATTCTCCTCTGAAAGCCTAGCTGTTAGATCAGTTCTCCTCATGTTCTCTGACCTTCTGGCATGGACTGAATGGAGTGGACGATGGCCTCGGGGACGCCCATCTCCTGGATGCCGATGTCCGACGGGTGGAAGAGCATCTCAGGAACAGCAAAGCGCTCGTTGACCAACCTCAGGATCTGCTCTCCTGTCTTGTACTTTCCGGTGAAGACCATCTCCTCTCGCGGCTGGCGCAGAGAAGACAAGAGGACAGAGGGCCGAAACGTCAAGGAAACACAAAATGTTCCGCCGCAGTAGCAGTATTCACCAATCAATGCATGAGAGCGGTGAGGTAAAAACAAACCAAAGCAGCCACAGTATTCTGGACATTCACACAGCAGTAATCATGTTGTCCCACCTTGCAGAAGCCCTTCTTGATGGAGCTGAAATCTGGCAGAACGTAATCCCTCATCACAGTGTTCTCCTCCCCCTTCAACCTGACAACACACCACACAGAACAGCCGTCATTCAACCAGCAACCACCACACTTCCTGTCTGGGGTCAGGGACTTCCTGTCTGGGGTCAGGGACTTTCTGTCTGGGGTCAGGGACTTCCTGTCTGGGGTCAGGGACTTTCTGGCGGAACACTGGCTTTACAAATAGCAAGCATCCAATAAACTGCAGTATGAAGATCACACAGGATGTATTTTATGAGGCTTTTTGCGTGCTGCTTTTGTGTTGCTGGGCGCCTCCTGTTTTTGGAAGAATGCCTTGAGGGCCCCGGATGAAAAAACTTCACCTTAGAGCAGAAAAACGCCCTATGTCGCTGTTCGTTTTTTTTTTATTATCTCTAATCGGCTCAAAGGAGAGGCGGGACTTCTGCGGTAACTCTGGTAAACAATAAAAATGACAGATCGCCTGGAGATTTACAACTTCACAAACCACAGCTCCCATGACAGCAAATTAGTGCTGCACTGATTCTGTGGTTGCCTAGCAACAACACAAAAATACAGCAGGTTACTCTGCAAATGCAAACTGCAGCACCTCTCATTGTTCAGCCTACAGAACGCCTCCTGTGTGATCAGGAATGAAGTCTGTTCTGTTACCAGAGAGCCAGTCTGAGTAAAGGTTAAAACTCCTGTCTCAGGTGCTTCTGGGGTAGATCTGGACTTACTGTGCGATCTCCATATCCTTGTAAAACTCCTGGGAGACGTAGCAGACGTCCTCCTTCACCTGGTTGATCACATGGGTCTCATCCATCACATGCAACTGACTGGAAGGAGAAGAGAGACATGCCATTTCTAAAGAAATAACCATAACTGTTCTGCCATTTAATAATGGAAATAACCACTGTTCTTTCATTTACCAGTGGAAATAACCATTGTTCTGCCATTTAATAATGGAAATAACTGTTCTGCCATATAACAGAGAACCCAAAGAGCAGAGCAGAACATCCTGACAGCTGAAAGTCAACCAGGTAAAGCCAACAGTTCAGTAAAGTGTTTTTACCGGTATGAAATGATCTCCTTCAGGTGATTGGTCAGTAACTTCCCTCCAACATTGATCCTGGAAAGCAAAACAAACCATTAGCTTGTTGTTGTTTCTAATACTGCTGCTGATAATGTTGTTGCTGCAGCCGTCAGTCCGTGGCAGCTGACCTGCGGATGCCCTCGTTCATTTTCCTGCTGCGGCAGTAGGGGGCGATGTGGGTGAAGGAGAAGCCGCTGTCCACCACCAAGCAGCAGAGCTCCGACGGCTTCATGTGGAAGTAGTGATGAGCGCTGAGAGAACCAGCTGGAGAACAGACAGATCAGAGACAGAACAGTGAAACAGAGCATCGTCCTAGACTAAACAGATAAATTGGAACGGAGAATTCAGCGGAGGAACGTACGAGGATTGATCTGTCCTAAGTATTTAGTCCCGGTCTGATGTTTGAGACACACAGCATCCAGCTGAACTCACCGTTTATCCTGAGAGCCGACTGGAACTGGTACTCCTCAAACAGGATCTCGTTCATCGACTCCTGAATGGAGGTGAAGTTGAAGTAAGGCTCTGTGATGACGACGCTGGTGTCGGCAAACTCCACCTGGAACCACAACACAGCAAACACCAGAGGAGATTACATTAGATTAGACAATCAACAATCATACAGGGAGAAATCCATCGTAGAAGAGGAGAGAGACCAATTTCTTCACCCACAGCAGCAGGAAATAGACCAGAGTGCAATGCAGCATCAAGACAGGTTGAGTTTTGAGTAAGGGGGGCAATTCTCACTTTTTCTCAACTGGAAAAACTGTTGTTCTCTTGCTCTTACTATGCTATCTCTATCTCCCTCTCCACCTACACATATAACCCACAGCTGCATGCAAAAAGTTCAGGCCCGTTCTCTGAGGGTTGTCAAAAGGCATTCTGGGAAACGCAAGAAATCACTAACTGAAGTAGAAGTAGACGAGGCGGGTTGAGGGAAAGTGGATTCACCAAAAAAGTAAATGACAACACTTCATTACAAAATTACTCCTGGTATGTATTGATCATCGCGGATTCATGATATATAACAGCGGAAGATAATCTGAGGGGGGATTTTTCCTCTAAAACAGCCTTCGAGAATAAGTGAAGCAAACTAAACACCTTAAACATCTCCTTTCCAAAGAGATGATCCCAGACTTTCCTCTGGACGTCCCAGTTGACCAGATAACCCTGGAGAGAGGAAACAGAAGAGAGAGGATGAGAGAGAAACTCAGAAACTAGAGCCAGTCCACAGCTGATCCGGTGTAAACCTGCAGGTTCTGTGGCTGGTTATCATCACTCACCTTCTGGAAGGGGAGGATGTAGAACAGACCAGAAGGATCTTTGATTTCATCTAGCTGATTGGCAGTGAAGGTCTTTAACCTGGACGTCTTGGAGCGGAACTGGCAGTTTGGGATGACGCTGTGGGAGGATGAGAGACTTTCAAAGTGATGAAGCCATTTTAATCTGGATTCTAAGTAACTGAATATACACAGTTGGTGAGTTTGTTATTTTGTCCTGTGCTGCTTTTTGTCAGCAAGCCCAGAGAAACCAGTTAGAACTGCAAACCTAACTGCCCCATTTGGTAAATCAAATGAAATACACTACTTTGGTTAAAAAAAAAAGAAAATTGATAGAGTTTCTGGGGAGAGAGGTACATTTTTTGGTTCAGAACCGAACCATTTGGGCATCCTGGCTGTCCAAGGCATATACCATATAACCATGACATCCTGGGTTCGAATCCAGCCCATGATCTTTGTTGCATTTTATCACCCCCCCCCCCCCCCCCCCCCTAACAATTTTTCCTGTTTCTCTTCACTATAGACTATTAAATAAAGGCAAAAATTAAAATAAAATTATAAAAACAGAACATAACCATTAAAGTTTATGGGGCATTTCCAGTCTTTGTTGATGACATTCAGCCTGGACTGTCCTCTAACTACCAGAGGAAAAAAACATGAAGGTTCGAGTACAGGTTAGATGAAACTTTAAGGTGCATTAAGTGAGAGTTTCACTGCCTGATAGCACAAAATGACTGCGGGGGGCTGACAGCGTTGTTGATCAATACCAATGAGTCAACGATTACTGGGCCAGGAGCTGAGATTTCTGGCTTTCAAAACTCACTGGCTGTACTCTGTTTTCCAACACACACACACTCCCATTTTCAACTGCTCAACGATGGAGGACGGAGCTGTGAGTGATTGACCTGTGGTGCAAGAAATATTATTACAGTATTTTTATGGTGATATTACCTCTTCACTAGACTTTCTGTTGGCTCTCTGATTAGATAGCTTACTCGCTCTACTGTGACAATCTGACTTTATTGTTTAAGTAAATTAAGGGCTGCCATCAGCTGTGACAGTGACCTGTTCCTTGGTCCAGAGGGCGGTAAAGTCATAGATAGAGATCCCCGTCTCACCAAACTCCATTATCTGACAGTGTAATGCTGCCTTGCATATCAGCACACGTACAGACCTCGTCGAACAGGACTTAAGTGTTTTTACAAACCATTAGGAACCACTCTTTAACTTGCCATAGATACAATACATTAAGCCGCCTATATTTCAGTTATTCCCACAATCTTCTAGCGGTAGCGAGGGGTGTGAACCCATCCTAAAAGTTGAGATTTTCATGATATAAGAACTTCCTGGTGTACTAAACATATGCCGAATGGAAGATTGGACAATATCGATTCGTAATTGGTCTTAATCGCGTTCTGCGACGTGTGTTTGCTTGCCAATAAGCAATGAAACATCAAACTGCCAGTTTTTGAATGGAATTTGAATGGACGCTCTTTCCATCCAAGTGAACGGGGATGTAACGTTATCGCTGCTCGGTCAGAAGAGGCGACGGGAATTATTTATTTATTTATTGCAATAACGGTGTACTGTTTGTTAAAATGTTTTGTTTAAATGCTGTTTCTCCTCGTGGTGACATTATCAGTAGTAACGTAAAGCAACTTACCTGACTTTTTCGTGGCTGTATCCTATTTTCGCGGTATAAGCTCCGTTGTCCAGAACTAAAGTGGCCATTTTAGAGTCTGAACTGACCAGATAAAACTGCTAGGAAACTAAAGTCTATTCTGAAAAGTGTAAAACAGAACACATTATTCTACTAGGAGTAACACAACAATACAACTGTCCGCCATTAACACTTCTTTTCCTTGTCCAGCCAATCAGGTTCTGCGTTTACGGTCCTTCTACCAAAACGTCCGGGTGGAAACGGGTCTTGTATAGTTATTTTCCTCTTTACAAATCGCTAAGTTAAAACGTTTCCCAGAATAGTACAGGTTATCTAGAAAAGACATGCTCGTCTTTGATACAGCAGAACATAAACACGTGAAAATGACTGGGATTTATTTACATGGTTTGTAATGTGGTTATGTTTTACAGTATCATCACTACGGCACAGTTACCATTATGTGATGTCTATTCCCTCAGAAGTTAACACAATTTCCTACATATTAGCACAGTATTTTTTTGTAAAAATAAATAAATAATAAAAATAAAATAATAATAATAATAATTAAACAAGAAATCATCATTCCAAAATTCATAACAGTTATCTGTTAAAAAAAAAAATGAGTCACTCAAAATAAAGTCCAATGTACTCTGCTATTAATATAAAATCTAAAAACCTTTATTAGGACACAATTCATTGCACCAAAAAATATGTATTCACTTCAAAAAGAGAAAAAAAGCATAATCTCACAAAAGCTCTTTAACATTGGTTTGCTCCACATTTCTGCAGCCCGTGCTTCTTTTACTGAAGGACCAGTTCTTTTACAGTGTGAATATCAACTTTTGCCTTTACTCAATAAAAAATCCTCACAACCCAAATATTCTTTGAAGGGGATGGTTGAAGGGGCTGGTTATTTTACCCCTAGAAAACAGCTGACAGCCTGTTATGAACAGCGTCACACACACACACACACACACACACACACACACCTGATCCAGTCAAACACTGGCCATACACAAGCTTGGTTAAGTTTGAATATGTATGGAAACTAAATGTCTCATAGTGTCTTACTTTGGCCAATGATTCCACCAAGAGCCGTCCTTTTATGTAATTCATGTTTAGCAACATGAAGGTGCAGATATTTGTAATGTTTTGTATAATTCAGCTTTTTAGAGCCCAAACAAAATTGAAAGTTGCTGTTAGAACAGTGGGGAGTTCTAAAATGTTCCAGTTTATTTCACCTCCAGTTCTCACACCAGGTGTTTGCAAGAGAAAGAAAGCACCTAACATACTGTAGTTTGATGTGTGTCCAAATACAGTACAGAGGCTAACAGTTATACCACGAATACTCGTCCCAAAAGTGATCAACATTGTGTGTTTTTGTTTGTTGCCAACACATCTTATCTATTGATGTTTTAAAGAGCGACGGGTCAGCAGGTCACTCCATGTACTTGGGGATGCATCCTTCCAGGTCGATCACTTCCGGCCAGCCTTCGTATTTGTTATTTTCTTTGTCGTTTTTTAGGTGCTGGAACAGAGAGACAGAGAGACAGAAGTGACACCGACCTGTCTAAACCTCAGGAACCAGAACCCAGCTGAGACACATCAGTCAGTCCATCTGAACTGAGAGCACTGACCTTCTCAAGGCTGCTCTTCATCCCGCCTCCTTTCGCACCAACGAACACCCAGTTGTCTCTGAAGCCCAGCGATTGGATGGCAGAGCTGCCCAGTTCACCAATCAGCTTCTTCGCTTCGTCGTTTAAACTGTCAGAAAGGCGATCGGCATTTTACCACACATACAAGATTAAATGAGCATAGGATCCATTAAAAAAAACATCTTTATTTTTAAAATTGTGATGTTCCTGTGAGCTTCTGTATATAGATACTGGCTATTAAAGTTCTTTTACTAGACTTTTTACTTTACTTTTTACTTAGAGTTTTCCTCTACTAGACTGGCCTTGTGTCTGCTAGGCCTCCTACCACTGTTATTGTATTGTCTGGGTTGTGTGTTTTTAATGTGTTTTAATTAGGGACGGGACGATATATTGAAATTCAATATATCGCAATACAAAAATGTGACAATACGTATCGTGAGGCAGAAAAATGAATCGTGATATCAGCTCCATTTTATTCTGCTATAGTAATCACAAATGAGACGACTTGCCCATCACAATTTCACAAGCTCTCCATCCAAATTATATTATTGTCACTTTGTAATGACATTTTTAAATTGTTGTTTACCTTCTAGCGAGCCAATGCCATCTCTAGAAAGATTTGTGGCTCAGAAATAAACACAATTCTGCAGTCAGACTGAACTTTTATTTATTACATCGTATCGTGGTTGTATTGAATCCTGAACCTCATATCGCGTATCGAATGATATCGTGAGAGAAGCAGATCGTCCCATTTCTAGTTTTAATGTGTCTTTTGTGGTTTTGTACTTTGGCCTTGTGTAACTTCAATCTCACAAGGATCACCTTGGCCAATCACATCTCGGCCCACTCCCCTGGCCCCGCCCCCACCACTCCCTGTGTCTCGGCCCTCTGCTGTGTTGTATAACTGTTGTATAATTATGTCTCATTTGCTGTCTATCTCTTGTCTGATGGAGGTCCTAGTGACGGAAACATCACAATTTGAATAATAAAGATGGCTTTTTAATGGAGAGTGTGGCACCTGATGTTCAAAGGATAAATTTGGCCATGGTGAATGTTAAGCCATTTTCCATAGCGACCTCTCTCCTTATGAAATTTCTGTTTTGTTTTGTTTTTTGTGGTAACATGTAGCTAAAAGGACTTCGCAGATGTCCTACATCTTACAGATGTTCTCTACCTTTTAAAACAGATCTCGTAGCGGATAAGAAACAAGCTTTTTATTATAATTAGGTCTGACTGATTTGTGGGTCTACAGGTGGGAGAATAAATCGTTTTACTTATCGGCTTATTCTAATCCATTTCATAAGAACTACTTTCAGGAGGAAGCACTCTCTTCCTCAGCTGGGAGGTTTCAAATGAGGCAGGATGGCTCCATGGAGGATGTTAGCTGATTGGTCAGAAGTGTTGTCTAAGGCGGGACTTCTGATAGAAACAAAAAAGTGTATGCAAAGATTGTGGAGTTTTGTTTGAAAAAGGTGGAGCGAGTGTGACGTTGCTCCGATGAGACAGCGATGCTGCTGCTTCCTTGTTCCAATGTTCCATCTTTACCTGACGTCGTAGACACGCCCACTCTCACCACGTTCGTCCAGTCAGGGCTTTCTGAATGCACGCTTTAAAGGGTAACTTCGGTATTTTTCAACCTGGACCCTATTTTCCCATCTTTTTGTGTCTAAGTGACTAAAGGGGACAACAATTTTTGAAACTGGTCCAGTATTGAGCGAGATCGCTTCAGCCGGCAGCCGCGAAACGAGCTGCAATGTAATCCGACGGGGCAAATCGCACCGTCAATGTACGTCCACTAAAAGTTCTTGTTTTTGTTGTCAGACACTTATAATAACAATCTGAGCCTGTCAGTGGCAAAAACAAGCACTTTTAGTGGACGTACATTGACAGTGCGAATTGCCCCGTCGGATTACATTGCAACTCGTTTCGCGGCAATTTCAAAAATTGTTGTCCCCTTTAGACACAAAAAGATGGGAAAATAGGGTCCAGGTTGAAAAATACCGAAGTTACCCTTTAATTAAAAAAACATTCAAATGTAGTTGGATAGGAACTACTTTTCGTTCATAAAGCAATGTTACTTTAGTGATTTATTAGGCAGAGTTTAGCAAGACCGCCGCCATACCTGCATGGATTACGCTACTACACTTCATCTCAGACAGTTCTGATATCGTTTGGAGTTGAATGGCAGTGAATGGCGTCTAGAGGAAGGGAAATAAAACAATGATAATTTGTGAGACATTTACTTTGTCGCAGGTTCGTCAAAGGAGGCCATCAGCACAGCAGAGCCTTTCTCAATGCTCTTGATGAAGTCGAGGAGACCTTGAACGTCTGCAAGACAAACACCCAGTCCACCTTTTACATCTCTGACATTCATTTGCAGCACATGCACGTGGAACCCAGAGCCCTAGCACAGTTAGTGCCTTTCTTTACCCATAAAGCTATACAGAACCACATTGTAATAGTAGTTGTTAAGTACCTTGGTCATACATTCTGAAGTGACCGCTCTTGATGACTTCTCCTGTTCTTCCTGTTAGAGACAGAAGCTGGAAACTGAAGCTACGGCCGTTTATTATGAAGGAAAATGAGTGAAGCGCTGCAGAGCGGAGCTGTAGTCCGGTCTAACACTCACCATTCACAACAACGATGTTTATCCCACTGCCGGCGTTGTTTGTCGCCGAGCCAAGAACGCTGAGAAAAGAAGATACAAGTCATACTGATGATACTGTAAATGTCAGCGAACGCCGTCATCAACACAACGAACCAGCAACCAGCAACCAGCAACCAACCGGAGGTGGAGACACCAGAGGGAGGACTGGAGGACCAAGGAGGGGTGGAAAACCAGAAGAAAATATGGAGAAGAAGAACGAAAGAAAGCAGGGAGGAAGTGACAGCATGTGAAGAGATAAGCAGAGCAGGAAGAGAGACAGGAGGAGAAGAGAGACAGGAGGAGAAGAGAGAAAGGAAGAGAAGAGAGACAGGAGGAGAAGAGAGAAAGGAAGAGAAGAGAGACAAGAGGAGAAGAGAGACAAGAGAACAGACAGGAGGAGAAGAGAGACAGGAGGAAAAGAGAGACAGGAAGAGAAGAGAGACAGGAGGAGAGAAACAGGAGGAGAAGAGAAACAGGAAGAGAAGAGAGACAGGAGAAGAGAGACAGGAGGAAAAGAGAGACAGGAAGAGAAGAGAGACAGGAGAAGAGAGACAGGAAGAGAAGAGAGACAGGAGGGGAGAAACAGGAGGAGAAGAGAGACAGGAGGAGAAGAGAAACAGGAGGAGAAGAGAGAGAGGAGAAGAGAGGCAGGAAGAGAAGAGAGACAGGAGAAGAGAGACAGGAAGAGAAGAGAGACAGGAGGGGAGAAACAGGAGGAGAAGAGAGACAGGAGGAGAAGAGAGACAGGAGAAGAGAGACAGGAGGAGAAGAGAGACAGGAGGAGAAGAGAGAGAGGAGAAGAGAGGCAGGAAGAGAAGAGAGACAGGAGAATAGAGACAGGAGGAGAGAGACAGGAGGAGAAGAGAGACAGGAGGAGAGAGACAGGAGGAGAAGAGAGACAGGAGGAGAAGAGAGACAGGAAGAGAAGAGAGACAGGAGGAGAAGAGAGACAGGAGGAGAAGAGAGACAGGAGAAGAGAGACAGGAGGAGAAGAGAGACAGGAGAAGAGAGACAGGAGGAGAAGAGAGACAGGAGGAGAAGAGAAGAGACAGGAGGAGAAGAGAGACAGGAGGAGAAGAAAGAGAGGAGGAGAAGAGAGACAGGAAGAGAAGAGAGAGAGGAGGAGAAGAGAGACAGGAAGAGAAGAGAGACAGGGAGAGAAGAGAGACAGGAAGAGAAGAGAGACAGGAGGAGAAGAGAGACAGGAGAAGAGAGACAGGAGGAGAAGAGAGACAGGAGAAGAGAGACAGGAGGAGAAGAGAGACAGGAGGAGAAGAGAGACAGGAGGAGAAGAGAGACAGGAGAAGAGAGACAGGAGGAGAAGAGAGACAGGAGAAGAGAGACAGGAGGAGAAGAGAGACAGGAGAAGAGAGACAGGAGAAGAGAGACAGGAGGAGAAGAGAGACAGGAGGAGAAGAGAAACAGGAGGAGAAGAGAGACAGGAGAAGAGAGACAGGAGGAGAAGAGAGACAGGAGAAGAGAGACAGGAGGAGAAGAGAGAAAGGAGAAGAGAGACAGGAGGAGAAGAGAGAAAGGAGGAGAAGAGAGACAGGAGGAGAGAGACAGGAGGAGAAACCTACAGCTTGTTCTCCAGGCAGATCTTTGGAGGCACAACATTCGCAGCTCCAGTCTGGATGAAGAAGCTGAAGTGATCCTCTGAACAGTTCTTCACACCGCACAGTCCATCTGGAGAGAAAAACACAACGCTGATTAGTCCTGATCAGCTTCATTGATTAGTCCTGATCGGGTCTGATGTGCTGTGGTTGATCATTGACCTGACACTTTAGACAGCAGTTTGGGGATCCGTTTATGTCTGCCTTCAGCCAGTGGAAACTCAGCTGGTATAGAGAGAGATACAGACAGAGATACAGACAGAGATACAGACAGTTACAGAGTTATAGACAGATAAAGAGTTACAGATAGTTAAACTAGTTAAAATAGTTAAAGAGTTACGGGCAGTTAGAGTTACAGAGTTACAGACAGTTACAGACAGTTACAGAGTTACAGACAGAGTTAGACAGGTTGCAGAGATACTGATGATCACGGCTGAGTTACCAACAGTATTTGCATTCAAAGCTCCTACCACTGAAAACGTAGTTGTATTTCTGTAGGATGACGATAACAAGGATGAGCAGGGACGCCGACACCAACAAATACTGCAGGATCCCTGAGAGAAACACATCAGAAACATAGAAACACGTCAGAAACACATCAGAAACACAGAAACACATCAGAAACACGTCAGAAACACGTCAGAAACACAGAAACACATCAGAAACACGTCAGAAACACGTCAGAAACACAGAAACAAGTCAGAAACACGTCAGAAACACGTCAGAAATACAGAAACAAGTCAGAAACACGTCAGAAACACGTCAGAAACACGTCAGAAACACGTCAGAAACAGAAACACGTCAGAAACACGTCAGAAACGCGTCAGAAACAGAAACACGTCAGAAACACGTCAGAAACACGTCAGAAACACGTCAGAAACAGAAACACGTCAGAAACACATCAGAAACACGTCAGAAACACATCAGAAACACGTCAGAAACACATCAGAAACACGTCAGAAACACGTCAGAAACATGTCAGAAACACATCAGAAACATAGAAACACGTCAGAAACACGTCAGAAACACATCAGAAACACATCAGAAACATAGAAACACGTCAGAAACACGTCAGAAACACGTCAGAAACATAGAAACACATCAGAAACACGTCAGAAACACGTCAGAAACATAGAAACACATCAGAAACACGTCAGAAACACGTCAGAAACACGTCAGAAACACAGAAACACATCAGAAACACATCAGAAACACGTCAGAAACACGTCAGAAACACGTCAGAAACACAGAAACACATCAGAAACACGTCAGAAACACGTCAGAAACACAGAAACACATCAGAAACACGTCAGAAACACGTCAGAAACACGTCAGAAACATGTCAGAAACACGTCAGAAACATAGAAACACATCAGAAACACGTCAGAAACACAGAAACACGTCAGAAACACGTCAGAAACACGTCAGAAACACATCAGAAACACAGAAACACGTCAGAAACACGTCAGAAACACAGAAACACAGAAACACATGAGAAACAGAAACACGTCAGAAACACGTCAGAAACACGTCAGAAACACAGAAACACATGAGAAACAGAAACATGTCAGAAACACGTCAGAAACACGTCAGAAACACAGAAACACATGAGAAACAGAAACACGTCAGAAACACGTCAGAAACACGTCAGAAACACGTCAGAAATACAGAAACACATCAGAAACACGTCAGAAACATGTCAGAAACACGTCAGAAACACAGAAACACGTCAGAAACAGAAACACGTCAGAAACACATCAGAAACACATCAGAAACACGTCAGAAACACGTCAGAAACACAGAAACACGTCAGAAACAGAAACACGTCAGAAACACATCAGAAACACATCAGAAACACGTCAGAAACATGTCAGAAACACGTCAGAAACACAGAAACACGTCAGAAACAGAAACACGTCAGAAACACATCAGAAACACATCAGAAACACGTCAGAAACACGTCAGAAACACGTCAGAAACACAGAAACACATGAGAAACAGAAACATGTCAGAAACACGTCAGAAACACGTCAGAAACACAGAAACACATGAGAAACAGAAACACGTCAGAAACACGTCAGAAACACGTCAGAAACACGTCAGAAACACAGAAACACGTCAGAAACACGTCAGAAACACGTCAGAAACACAGAAACACATCAGAAACACGTCAGAAACATGTCAGAAACACGTCAGAAACACAGAAACACGTCAGAAACAGAAACACGTCAGAAACACATCAGAAACACATCAGAAACACATCAGAAACACGTCAGAAACACGTCAGAAACACAGAAACACGTCAGAAACAGAAACACGTCAGAAACACATCAGAAACACATCAGAAACACGTCAGAAACATGTCAGAAACACGTCAGAAACACAGAAACACGTCAGAAACAGAAACACGTCAGAAACACATCAGAAACACATCAGAAACACGTCAGAAACACGTCAGAAACACGTCAGAAACACAGAAACACGTCAGAAACACATCAGAAACACGTCAGAAACATGTCAGAAACACGTCAGAAACACAGAAACACGTCAGAAACACGTCAGAAACACAGAAACACGTCAGAAACACAGAAACACGTCAGAAACACATCAGAAACACGTCAGAAACACGTCAGAAACACGTCAGAAACACGTCAGAAACACGTCTGATCCTGGGCTCGGTGCGGAGGCCGGTTCCTTCAGAGGATTCAACAGCTCGCTCCACCAGTCCAACCAGACAGTTGGCTGCTCTCTGGCATCGCCACATACCACAAATCTACTTGGTGTGAAGCATAACCATGTTGAGATTCTATTTATTATATGACATGTTATATAATAATATATCAATGTATTTATTTCTAAATACATTATTACATATTTAAAGAATACATAAACGGTCCAATGCAAAATATAAAGAAATATGCAACTTCTGTGTGTCTTGTGCCTGTGGTGCATATTTTTGATATTTACAACCGTTTACGCATTCTTTAAATATGTAGTTGGTAGGAAAATAACAGGTGATTGTAATCAATTACACTGACACACACACACACACACACACACACACACACACACACACACTGAATCCAGTCCATGGACTTGAACAGTCGGTCTAGTCGAACTTACTTCTGATGGCATGTCGGTTCACCATCTTTTTTGTTCCTGTTCCTGCAAAAACAGTTAAGGGTGAACTGATGGAGGGACGGCAGAGATGAAATACCATATCACAGACTATATCATCACTATAACACTACAGACTATATCATCACTATAACACTACAGACTATATCATCACTATAACACTACAGACTATATCATCACTCTAAACTACAGACTATATCATCACTATAACACTACAGACTATATCATCACTCTAAACTACAGACCATATCATCACTATAACACTACAGACTATATCATCACTATAACACTACAGACTATATCATCACTATAACACTACAGACTATATCATCACTATAACACTACAGACCATATCATCACTCTACACTACAGACTATATCATCACTATAACACTAGAGACCATATCATCACTCTACACTACAGACCATATCATCACTCTAAACTACAGACCATATCATCACTCTACACTACAGACTATATCATCACTCTAAACTACAGACCATATCATCACTCTACACTACAGACTATATCATCACTCTAAACTACAGACCATATCATCACTCTACACTACAGACTATATCATCACTCTACACTACAGACTATATCATCACTCTACACTACAGACTATATCATCACTCTACACTACAGACTATATCATCACTATAACACTACATCATAACTACACTACAGACTATATGACAGAGTTTATCATCACTCTACTGACTAAATCAGACTATATCACAGCTCTACAGTACAGACTATAACAGACTATATCACAGCTCTACACTACAGACTATAACAGACTATATCACAGCTCTACACTACAGACTATAACAGACTATATCACAGCTCTACACTACAGACTATAACAGACTATATCACAGCTCTACAGTACAGACTATAACAGACTATATCACAGCTCTACACTACAGACTATAACAGACTATATCACAGCTCTACAGTACAGACTGTAACAGACTATATCACAGCTCTACACTACAGACTATAACAGACTATATCACAGCTCTACAGTACAGACTATATCACAGCTCTACACTACAGACTATAACAGACTATATCACAGCTCTACAGTACAGACTATATCACAGCTCTACACTACAGACTATAACAGACTATATCACAGCTCTACAGTACAGACTATAACAGACTATATCACAGCTCTACAGTACAGACTATATCACAGCTCTACACTACAGACTATAACAGACTATATCACAGCTCTACACTACAGACTATAACAGACTATATCACAGCTCTACAGTACAGACTATAACAGACTATATCACAGCTCCACAGTACAGACTATAACAGACTATATCACAGCTCCACAGTACAGACTAAATCACAGTACAGGTAGAACAGATCAGGCTGAGAGGCAGTTCACTCTCAGCTGAGTCTGTTTCAAAAGGAAGTGCATACAAATACTCTGGTTAAACGACAGAGCTGCAATATGAAAGTTTAGAACTGACCTAGTTGCATTGTGAGCATGCTGCTGATGTCCTGGCTCCTGTCAAACTGAGGAGGAGAGTCCTGCAGAGGAGATGCTAGACCTGCCGGACCGACCGGTCAGTCCGGTTCCACCCCACCCCGTTACCTGGTTACAGCCAATAGGCTGCTGGGAACTGTTCTGATTGACGCCAGTGAGTCCAAGTTCAGCTTCCTCTTATGCTAATAAAAATATTCACCGTGTTAAAGGTGAAAGAAGCCATTCTGCAGCTGCCAGCTGAGAAACAGATGGAATATTAAAGGTTATGGAGTCACTGTTAGTGTGAATAGTGGTGGGTTACTTTCTACATGCAGCTCTGAGTGGCACAAAGAAGCATTCAGCAGTTTAAATCAGAGTTCAGGACACTCTGGGCACCGTATGACTGAAACCTCATTTAAATATCCAGTCTGATTTGGAAGGAGGATCCCACACATCCTGTTGGTTCAGATGGTTGACTCGCACCATGTAGCTATAATGTTACAGGTTTGTAATCTCTTGTCATCCAACTCACTCTACTGTCAACATTAAGTAAAGCACAAATTGATCATAAAGGGCGAGGTGGAATTTCTGGTTTGGCTGGTGAAGAATATCAGAGCATTGTTAAGAAAATAATTTCACTTTCAATTTCACACACAATTTTTCCAGCTCTATGTGGAAGACCATCAGTCTGAGAGTCATATCTCTGGACTCGGTTGCCATCTTCATCCCAGAAGCTGAGACACGGACAAGCAGAACGTGGAGGCAGGTAGAAGTATACAGAATGTACGTTTTAGTAGTAGTTTTGCTTTCCAGATGGATACCTCAAAATCCTCATTAGGCTTTAAAGGGCAATACCACTCAAACCTAACAATACATATTATTACTATAATTATTATATATACTATAATATTAATACTATTCCTATGGCTTAGAAGAGTTTAATCTGTATTTGTGAGGAGCAACAAGCACTTTCCAAAGCCAGAAACCAGAATAATGATGTCACATTATGTACAACCTGGAGCTGCCTACTGACAATGAATGGAAGACTAAGTTTAGGGGCTTGGAGACAATTTGAACTGTTACATCAAGTTGTATTTCATAGTAGTGATTTCTAAACCAGAACATGTAGCCTCATATCTGTACTACAGACCCGGCCAGCTGTCAGTGTTTTCTAATTTGGGCGATCTGTCTGCAAAACAATCCTCCTCCTTCCTATGTTTCATGTCCTTTTTGTACAAACATATACACCTTGTAAATATGAAATAGATGAGGAAATGAGCAAACTTCAAAAGAGGCTGCGATATTAATGTTTTACATTATTTATAACATACTGTATAAAAATAAGTTACTCCTAAGAGTAGGATACATGGAGAGGCAACAAATGGAAATAGTGCAGCTAATTTCCTTTACAATGCAGCTTCTACTGTGAGCAAGCTGAAGCACCTTATGGATCGACTTGGATGGATCGACTTGATCAGTATCAGCAGCCTTCAGTCTGGTATCAGAGCCCCACACTCAACACACTTCCTCTTCCTCGCTCTGCTCCAATGCGAAGGCTGGATGGATTCATCCACGTCAACAAAGCTTTGTCACATGACCCTATCAAAAACCCATTTGGTATTTCATAAGCAGCAGGTTTCCATGGTAACCATTGGTCAATAACATCAGCTCTGCGAGACATTATCAATATACTGTGTAGTGGTTCTGGTCCGTTTATTGAAGGCTAATACACGAACGTGTCATCAGGCCGTGGCCTTCCTTGAAAAATAGATTTGCCACGTTACAAACAAACAGATGAGCTTTGGTTAAATCCTAAGACCAATCCTCAGACAATCATTTGTATTTTTAGCAACAATATACATGTAAATACAGCTGTTTGAAAATGACAAAACATTTCACATTGATGTTGCGAACCAAGAGATGTGATGTTTTACACACATTCAGAGTTTGGCTGCGTGGCTCCATATTAATTTAATGGAGAATGACACAACATGGTTATTGCATTCACGAAGAAGAACTGTACAGCTGAGCCACTGACCAGATCTCAGTTCTTAAGGCTTCCATCAGAGTTAAAAGGAGCTCCTGTGCTTCCAAACGTCTAAAATCATCAGCAGTGCTCAGCCAAAAGTCTGTGGAGGCTGAATGATGTCCAGAATGAAGATTACGTCCTGTAAGATACTGTAGATAATGTACAGAATGTACAGAATGTATATTAATGTAGATGAATGTCCAGGCTACTCAGCCACTGTTTGAATAGCTTCAACACTCAAACTGAACCTTCTCCAATCGTCCTGTCCATCCAGGGAGGTCTACCAGGATGGTCCACATCCCAGGGTGGTGTAGACCTCCAGGATGGTCTACCAGAAGGTTTCTAGCAGGGTGGTCTACATCCAGGAGTGGTATACGCTTCCAGGTAGTCTATCAGAGGGGTCTACACCGCCAGGACAGACTATGAGTGTGTCCACACCTCCAGGATAGTCTTCCAGGGCGTCTAGACCTCCAGGATGGTCTACCAGGATGGTCTACACCTCCAGGGTAGTCTACCAGGATGGTCTACACCTCCAGGATAGTCTTCCAGGATGGTCTACACCTCCAGGATAGTCTACCAGGATGGTCTACACCTCCAGGATAGTCTACCAGGATGGTCTACACCTCCAGGATAGTCTACCAGGATGGTCTACACCTCCAGGATAGTCTACCAGGATGGTCTACACCTCCAGGATAGTCCTCCAGGGTGTCTATACCTCCAGGACAGTCTTCCAGACGGTTTCTACCAGGGGATCCTACATCCAATTGTGGTCTACCTGGGTGGTAAACCAGCGTATTCTACCAGCGCAGTCTATACGTCCAGGATGGTCTACATCAGGGCGTTGAGGTGTCCAGAGTGTCCTACAGAGTTCAGCATCAAGGCTCGCTGGTCCAGAACCTCCCTCTCCCGTCCCAGCGCCGCTCTCTCCTGCTCCACGATGGCTCTATCTCGCTCTACCGCCGCCCGCTCCCTCTCCAACCACAGCCTCTCCGCCTGCACCGCCGACCGCTCTCGCTCCACAGCCGCCCGGTCTCTCTCCACCATCTCCCTCTCTCTCTCCACCGCGGCCCTCTCTCTCTCGACCATCTCCCACTCCCTGTCCAGTCCTCCCAGCGGCCCGTCGCACTGGTCCGCGGTCCGCTGGCACTGGTCCGGGGCGTCGCCGAACGACTCCTGTCCGTAGTCCGACGAGGAGGGGGGAGGGGGGCGTGGCCTGTGTCTGGGGGCGGGGTCCGGCTGCTGCTCGTCTTCCTGAGTGACGGGGGTGAGGAGGGGGGCGCTGGTTGCCAGGCGACCCTCCATGGCTTCATTCATCAGATGAAACCACGGCCAGGAGGAGGCGCTGTCTGCCATACTCTCCATCCCTACTGGAGGATACTTCAGATCCTGAGAGGAGAGGAGAGGAGAGGAGAGGAAGAAAGGAGGAGGGGGAGGAAAAGAGAGGAGAGGAGAGATAAATCTACTCACCAATAAAAAGCTGTTTGGGTAAATTTCTTGTCACTTGTGATTTTGAAGCGCTTTAAATGTCTTGAACTCAACCAGCCTAAACATCTAGTTAGTCTACTGTAAACTACTCTATTCTAAAAACACATAGTTAGTCTACTATAACTAAAAAAAAAAAAAAAAAAAAATACCAAGTCAACAAGATAAGAAAGCAACAAAAAAAATGAAAAAAACCAGTAATGCAACAACAAGGACACCAGTCAAAGCAATTCAAACATGCAGCAAAATCATATGACAGCACTTGTAGAAGTTATTGTAGTAATTTTGCAATGGTTTCTCAGCAGTTTGTTAAGCAGACTCTGTATCTTTGTCCAAGAGCTCCACCTAGATAGCGCCTGGTTCAAGGGCTTTTTTCACATTCAAGTAATGCATGGCAAGACTAAAGTTAAGACATGAGCCCGGGACAGCGTCCAAAACACCAGGCGCAAAGTTTAGAGGAGACGTGTGCCTGCTGAAACCAAATCACTGAAAATACTAAAAGGGTTAAAAAAAAAGCATCCTATGTTATCACAGCCTCAAGCAGACTGGCAGTTTGTTAAGTAGTCTGGTAGTTGGTTAACAGACTACCTTATATCTCCTCTTCAGATTGTCCCATTTCTTTGACATCTGGTAGGTCGAGACCTTTCCCAGCAGCCCCAGCTCCTTCAGGATGGCTCTGTTACAGTTAGGACAGACAACATGAACATCAGGGCCACCGTACACACAGTTAAATACAGCATCAGTACCGACTGACGTCTGACACTTCTACATCTATATGACAGTACAGTACTTCAGACAGGTGTATGATATGTGCCTATACAGTACATAAGACAGTATCTTACTTCCAGGCAGCCTTGGCAGCGTTCCTCCTCCCGGTGAACAACGCCTCGTTAGCGGCTCGCAGTTTAATCAGCCTCCTGGTGTCCTGGTCTGTCACTGTGACACACAGACAGGCAGAGAGAGAGAGAGTAATCAGATGGCGAGACAGACCGGTAGAGAGAGTAATCAGATGGAGAGACAGACAGGTAGAGATAGTAAACAAATAGAGAGACAGATAGGTAGAGAGAGTAAACAGATACAGGGACAGACAGGTAAAGATAGTAAACAGAGAGACAGACAGGTAGAGATAGTAAACAGACAGATAGAGAGACAGACCGGTAGAGATAGTAAACAAATAGAGAGACAGATAGGTAGCGAGAGTAAACAGATGGAGAGACAGACAGGTAGAGAGAGTAAACAGAGAGACAGACAGGTAGAGATAGTAAACAGACAGATAGAGAGACAGACCGGTAGAGATAGTAAACAAATAGAGAGACAGATAGGTAGCGAGAGTAAACAGATGGAGAGACAGACAGGTAGAGAGAGTAAACAGAGAGACAGACAGGTAGAGATAGTAAACAGACAGATAGAGAGACAGACCGGTAGAGATAGTAAACAAATAGAGAGACAGATAGGTAGCGAGAGTAAACAGATGGAGAGACAGACAGGTAGAGAGAGTAAACAGAGAGACAGACAGGTAGAGATAGTAAACAAATAGAGAGACAGATAGGTAGCGAGAGTAAACAGATGGAGAGACAGACAGGTAGAGAGAGTAAACAGAGAGACAGACAGGTAGAGATAGTAAACAAATAGAGAGACAGATAGGTAGCGAGAGTAAACAGATACAGGGACAGACAGGTAGAGAGTAAACAGATGGAGAGACAGGTAGAGATAGTAAACAGACAGATAGAGAGACAGACAGGTAGAGACAGTAAACAGACAGATAGAGAGACAGACAGGTAGAGATAGTAAACAGACAGATAGAGAGACAGACAGGTAGAGATAGATGCTCAGAGACAAACACCAGCTACTGATGGAGGAGTTAGGGTCAGAGGGCACAGAACCTGTCCTACTAATACAGAAGAACCTGTCTTACTCTTGTAAGAGAGGTCGGAGGGCGTCGAACACTCCTCCCCGCTGGCGTCGATGTAGGTAACGTTCCCATCAGCCTCGGCGTTGTCTCCGCCCACCATGCTCTCCAGCTCCGACACGCTGCCCCTCTCGGCCAATAAACAATCTCTGTCGGGGGGCGGAGACGAGCCGAAGACGCTGTCCTCCTCGTTGCTCCAGAGAGGCGTCACTCTGGGAGCTTTCCCCGCCAGCCGACCCTCCAGAGCGTCGCTCATTAGCTGGAACCAGGGCCAGGAGGCGGGGCTAGTCTGGCCCTCCATCCCCCGAGGAGGAAACTTCAGGTCCTATAGACAGGTGGAGAGACAGACAGGTAGACAAGACAGACAGGTAGATAAGACAGACAAGTAGAAAGTCAGATAGGTAGAAAGTCAGATAGGTAGATAAGACAGACAAGTAGAGAGACAGACAGGTAGAGAGGCAGATGAGAAGATAAGATAAACAGGTAGAGAGATAGACAGGTAGAGAGACAGACAGGAAGATAAGACAGACAGGTAGAGGGAGACATGTAGAGAGACACAGGTAGAGAGAGACATGTAGAGAGACACAGGTAGAGAGAAAGACAGGTAGAGAGAAAGACAGGTAGAGAGACAGACAGGTAGATAAGACAGACAGGTAGAGAGACACAGGTAGAGAGAGACATGTAGAGAGACACAGGTAGAGAGAAAGACAGGTAGAGAGAAAGACAGGTAGAGAGACAGACAGGTAGATAAGACAGACAGGTAGAGAGACACAGGTAGAGAGAGACATGTAGAGAGACACGGGTAGAGAGACAGACGAGAAGATAAGATAAACAGGTAGAGAGACAGACAGGTAGATAAGACAGACAGATAGAGAGACAAACAGGTAGAGAGACAGACAGGTAGAGAGAGACATGTAGAGAGACAGACAGGTAGAGAGACAGACAGGTAGAGAGACAGACAGGTAGATAAGACAGACAGGTAGATAAGACAGACAGGTAGAGAGACAGACAGGAAGATAAGACAGACAGGAAGATAAGACAGACAGGAAGATAAGACAGACAGGTAGAGAGACAGACAGGTAGATAAGACAGACAGGTAGATAAGACAGACAGGTAGAGAGACAGACAGGTAGAGAGACAGACAGGTAGATAAGACAGACAGGTAGAGAGACAGACAGGAAGATAAGACAGACAGGTAGAGAGACACAGGTAGAGAGAGACATGTAGAGAGACACGGGTAGAGAGACAGACGAGAAGATAAGATAAACAGGTAGAGAGACAGACAGGTAGATAAGACAGACAGATAGAGAGACAGACAGGTAGAGAGACAGACAGGAAGATAAGACAGACAGGTAGAGAGACAGACAGGAAGATAAGACAGACAGGTAGAGAGACAGACAGGTAGAGAGACAGACAGGAAGATAAGACAGACAGGTAGAGAGACAGACAGGAAGATAAGACAGACAGATAGAGAGACAGACAGGTAGAGAGACAGACAGGAAGATAAGACAGACAGGTAGAGAGACAGACAGGAAGATAAGACAGACAGGTAGAGAGACAGACAGGAAGATAAGACAGACAGGAAGATAAGACAGACAGGTAGAGAGACAGACAGGTAGATAAGACAGATAGTAGCACTAAGTTATCTAGATGATGTACTACACTGCTGTAGTACAGTACAAGGTGTAGCCAGTGTCAAACTAGAAAAGTACTACACAGAAACACAGTACCCATAATGCCATGCGCTATGATGTGATGGCAGAATCAACCAATCAGAGACAAAAACCAGTTTGGAGTGTAGTACATTCAGACTGACACACAGTATGTTGACATTTACCACACACTGTGTAGTACAGAGTCTGTGGGACAGTACTTTATTTACTCAACAGATTAGTAGACAGATTGAGATTTCCAGTGTTGACAGTTGTTCTGGTTCCAGTACAGATCAAACTGGTGTCTGGTACCTTGAATTTGGTCTTCAGGTTGTCCCACTTCTTGGCGACCTGGTCAGGAGTGATCTTCCCTGTCAGTCCCATCTCCTTCACTATCCCCCTGTGGACAGAAGCATTCATTTCATATAAAACGGTAGAAAATGGCAACATGCCCGGATCATTCCACATAAATGGTATTTTTTTTGTGTTGCCCTTTGTGTTCTTGCGAGCGTAGACCACGTCACAGGCCTAAGACTCAGAAAACACCCACTGACAACAAGATAAAGATCAATGACACCCCACAGAACAATTCCTGGATGCTATTCCTGTGTTTTCTTCATTTATCCTTTATTTAATCAGTCTCATTACGATGGAGATCTCAAGAGACCTGAGAAGAAAAACATTCATAAAAATTCAGGCAGTCAGCAACATACAGGGACACACATTTTTAAAAAGCAATAAGAAACATCATAGAAAGCGTCACTACAGCATTGCTATTGTCATATCTCTGCTTTATAAAGAACAGTTTGACTGTTCAGTTATTAAGTGTCTGGGCTTCAGTGAGGGCTGGATGGAGATTACTACTGAAAATACAGACAGGCATCACTGAACAGTATTGCCCAGATTATTTTAGTGCTGTGATTTTATGTTATTTATATAATTTTTTATATGTTTTTATGTGACCTGTACTGGCTCTGATATTTTCAGTAGGGAGGCACATAACAGTAAATCCAGATCCACATTCCCCCCCCATGTTAATGAATGAATGAAACATCTATGTACATTAGTAAAAACATATTTTTTATATTGATTGTTATACATCACCGCCCAGATCAACAAGAACTACAACCCAGATATAAAATCTGAACAACAGAGGAATAAAGTGGATGGACCGTTAGATTTGGTGGAATGCTCCTTTACCTCCAGGCCGGCTTGGCGGTGTTCCTCCTCCCGGTGAAGAGAGACTCGTTAGCGGCTCGTAACTCAATTAGTCGCCTGGTGTCTTCTTCTGATACTGTAATCAAGGTCAGAGGTCAGCTTACACACAGCAGAACATAACTCTCCACCAGCCAATGCTGAAAGTTGGGTAAAAATCACACCAGTGGTGTAGCATTTGTAGCATTTATGGCTTTTCAAATTTTGATCATAAATGATAGCGCCCCTATCAGGCCAATCAGTGAAATGTTTTTAAACACTGGAACACGAAGATGCTTCATCCCTCCAAGTTTGGTCAAAACCAAACCAGTGGTGGCATGCTTAATCTCTGCACTTTATTTTATTACTACTTGATGTTTGAGTGGGTGTATGCTGCGTTGGGGCATGTTTGGGTATATTGTGTTTCTACATTTGTGTGTGTGCAGTATCAGTTTCCAATGTTTTTAATGCTGCACCTGAATTGCCCTTCGGGGACAATAAAGATTTATTAAATTGAATTGAAGTGGTGTCTGACATTTCACGTTTGATGGACACATGGATGGATGGATGCATCACACAGGGGACAAAAATACTAATCGTTCATAACAAACAAACACACACACACACACACACACACACACACACACAGTACTCCAGCCTTCCTTACGTTTGTAGGTGAACTCGGCCATCCGGTGCAGATCTCCCAGAGCGGTGGATCCATTCTTGTCTTCGTTGTCGACCAGGAGATCCATCTCCGACTCGGTCAGGAACTCGGCCATGCCCCCCCGGCTCCGGCGGGCTCGTTTCCTGGGCGCCGGCGGCGACGGCTCGCACTCCTCGTCTCCGTCCTCCACGATGGGCGTGAGGATGGGCGCCGAGCCGGCGAAACGGCCCTCCATGGCGTCGTTCATCCGGTAGAACCAGGGCCAGGAGTTGGGGTTGGTCTCCACGCCTCGAGCCGGGAACTTCAGCTCCTGAGAGAGACAGGAAACTCTACAGTCCGTCCATAGAGGGAACCTTATCCTCCTGTCACCGCTGTCCCCAACACACACTGCTGTTATCCATGACTTGCAGTGACGTCAGTGTTTTGTTGACGGCGCCATATTGACTCCCAAAGCACTGTTCCTTTATAACCACAGACTAAACAACAAGTAAACGTCTCACCTGACTTGGTAAGAAAAGGAAATATATTTAAAGCAGATTCAAGTCTTTGGAGGAAGTGACTCTTCCTCTCTGCCTCCAACATGGCCGACACCACTAAAGTCTGCAGATAAACTCCCTGATCTGTCACTTCATCATATCTGCAGAACCCGCGACGTCTTATTCACAACCTGTCTGCGTATTCCGGTGAAACCCTTAAGGGGAACAAAAGTACTGATGCATTTCAGTATTTCCCTTCAGGGTGGGGAAGTACCCAGAAGTACTTCATCTTCAAGAGAAAAGTTGTTCTTCAGCGGGGAAACGTCCCGACATGATTATTACAACGGACAGCACATCATATCACAGGCATTTTAATTGGTACCTGCTAAGTGCATTATTTAATAAAATAGTGACGGTAGGCACTTTCTCTCACTAACTGTGAATGAGAGGAGTCAAGCTGGGATTCAGTATGGCGGTGTCAGCAGAACAGTGAGGTCGCTGCAAGTCATGGACAGATTGTTACTGGAGGTGGAGGTGGACGGTCCTACCTTATATCTCCTCTTCAGGTTGTCCCACTTTTTGGCCAACTGGTCGGTGGTCACCTTCCCCTGAAGACCCAACTCGTACAGAATGGCTCTGCAAGAAAACACACTTTGGCTGAATCCTAATGTCCGGACTCCAGACTCGCGGACTGAGCCCTCACGGACTTGGAGCGACAGTGCAGTGTGAGAGTGTGACAGGGTGTGAGGGCTTGAAATGATATCGAAAGGAGAAACGAGACAGGCTTTGTAACGTCACATGTTGCCTTGTCTCATGTGGAAAGTCCCGATGTACTGTACTTGACCGTCTATTTTCATCGATCAGATGAAAATATATGGAAATTGTATTCAAAACAAGTTTGTATGAAGATACAAACAACAGTATACACAAGTGCAATAAACCCTACACTAGCAAGATACTCAATTTACATTTACAGATAAAGGTTTTCTTGCCAACACCTGCCACACCTGGTGTCTTCACATTTTTTGGACATTTCCCCAGTGTGCTTATTTATTGACGTGACTGATACTAGGAGGCAATTCCCTCTGGAAAGTCAGCAGATTTACAGACTCGCTAAAAGTCCACATGGAAGTCTTCATAAGTTCACATCAGAGCTCGATTAGTCGTCAACTATTAAATTAATCGCCAACTATTTTGATAATCGATTAATCGGTTTGAGTAATTTTTTAAGAAAAATAAGTCAAAATTCTCTGATTCCAGCTTCTTAAATGTGAATATTTTCTGGTTTCTTTACTCCTCTATGACAGTAAACTGAATATCTTTGGGTTGTGGACAAAACAAGACATTTGAGGACTTCATCTTGGGCTTTGGGAAACACTGATCGACATTTTTCACCAATTTCTGACATTTCATAGACCAAACAACTAATCGATTAATCGAGAAAATAATCGACAGATTAATCGACAATGAAAATAATTGTTAGTTGCAGCCCTAATCAGAGCCCTTAAGCAGTTGCTGATTTTGCAGTGAGACAACTCAAAGCCCTGATGGAAGCAGGAGCACGCCTGAAAGTGTGTGAGGCCGTGAGACCGGACACGGGGATTCAGCCTTCGCCTCCATGAGGAAACACCGGACAAGCTACAGTCCCACCAGCCTGGCTCTGGACTGATCTGGGAACAGAGCTCTATAGGACCTAGAAGAAACTGTTCTGATCCTGGTTAGGCTTGGGCGATATCCTAAATTAAATATCAAATACTGTCCCGCCAAAATGTTGCGATATACGATATTATCGCACAGGGGGCAGGGGGGGGTCATGTTTTTTTTTTTTTTCTTTTTTTCCCCTGTTCATCGACTGTTCAACCAGACGATGAACAAAAAGAATCTGAACCTCCACTCACCTCCAGGCCGGCTTGGCTGAATGCTTCCTGCCGGTGAAGAGTGCTTCGTTAGCGGCTCGAAGTTTGATCATTCTCTCTGTTTCTGGTTCTGTCACTGGAAAAGAGAAAACCAGTTTTCAGTCACATGTTGATAGACAGACATTTACAATAAACTGGGAGCAAATTGGAAGGGGGAGCAAGTTGGAAGAGGAGAGATATTCAAAAGTAGAAAATAACAACACACTGGCTAAGGGTTTCGCTAGCTGGAGAGAAAAGCTGCACATTAAAGCACAAAGCTATCCATGATTTGCACTTTTGCAGTGATGTCAGTGTTTTGTTGATACCGCCATATTGACTGCCAAACAGCATTCCATTATAACCACAGATTATACAACAATCAACCATGAACAAACAAATGTTTCATCTGAACTCAAAGATATATTTAACAGAGATTAGAGATTTAAATCCTTGGAGGAAGTGACTCTTCCTCTCTGCCTCCAACATGGCCGACACCACTAAAGTCTGCAGATAAACTCCCTGATCTGTTGTTTCATGACATCTTCATAACCTGCTACGTCTTATTCACAACCTGTCTCTTTATTCCGCTGAAACCCTTCAGGGTGGTGAACTATCCGAAAGTCCTTCATCTTCAAGAGACAAAGTTGTTGGTTCTTTCTCAGTAGTAAAACGATGAAATTTCCCCCCTCCATCCTGACACAATTATTACAATCAATGACACAACATATGACAGGCATTTTAACTTGGTAAGTAAAGTGCATTATTTGATAAATCAGGAATGGTAGGCGCTTTCTCTCACTAACTGTTTTGTTTTGGGAGTCAAACTAAGAGTCAATATGGCAGCGTCACAAAAACAGTGATGTCGCTGCAAGTCACAGATACTCTGGTCTGCTAGTATTGTCTGAATTCAACCACCTAAGTAATAAACAGCAGAAAGAAGTAAAGGTGTTTCCATGCCACTCATCTGTGGTTTAGCTGCCTACTTTTATAGGTGCACTCAGACATCCTCCTCCAGCCCATAGGGACTCCCTCGGAGGGAGGAGCCTCGCTGTGAACCGTCCCATCATCCTCCGCGCTCTCTGCCGCCACCGTGTCCTCCATCTCTGTTTTGATGAGGAACTCCAGGATGTCGGCGTTCTCTGGGTTCTGGCTGACCTGGTCGTTGCCGCGGTGACCGGCGTTGCCGACGGTGTCTGGGCTCAGCACCAGGTTGCTGTTGTAGAGCCGACCCTGCATGGCTTCATCCATGATGTGGAACCAGGGCCAGGAGTCCACAGCGCCCCCTAGGCCGTCCTGGCCCTGGTAGGGCTGCTTCAGGTCCTGGAGAACACAAGAACCTTTACAGACACCTACAGATAGCTACAGATACATACAGATAGGGACAGATACCTACAGATAGATACAGATACCTACAGATAGATGCAGATACAGATGCCTCTCCCACTAGGTACTATAATTACAAGTTTAATTTGTCTGACAATTGTAATGACCTTATTGCGCCATATACACACTCTTTACCTTGTATTTTGTCCGCAGATTGTCCCATTTTTTGGCAATTTGGTCTGCTGTCAACTTCCCTTGAAGGCCCAAGCCTTTTAAAATGGTGCTGAAGGAAATACAGAGTGGGTTACATCAAGTCAGCTGAGAGGAAACACATCAACAAAGAGGTTTGACAGGCAAAACCTGTACGTACTTCCATGCTATCTTGGCAGAGTTCCTTTTCCCTGTGAAAAGAGCCTCGTTGGATGCCCGGAATTCAATCAGCCTCTTGACATCCTCCTCAGTCACTGGGGGTCAAAGGTCAACAGGTATCAGCACTGGCAGGCTATCAGGTCTTCTGCTTGAGCTCATGTATACATAAACCTGTATATATCTAATGTACACCATGGTTACTTACTTTTGTAGGAGTTTTCTGGTAGCTGGGGCAGCGGATTCAGGGCCGACTCCATTGTGATCATGGAAGAAGAGAAGGGCTCTATTCCTGAGGCAGCTAGGGAGGAAGGGGGAAGGAAGCAGGGAAGGAAGTGTGTTGGTATTCAGGCCTGATGCTAACTACATCCGCTACCACATTCTGCAAGTTTGCCAGCTTTGTTTCTCCTACGAGAATGCTTCTTTGTCCATTGCAAAACACTCCCGGTAGAGATTTATTTAACTTTGACCAGTTGGCGCTTAGCTGTTTCCTCTGAGGCTGCAGTAACCCGATGAGAAGTAGGCTGCTAGCTAGCTAACTAGCTAACCTAAATAACAACAAGCCAACATAGAGCCGTTCTCCCCGGTCCAAACCGACACTGGTTCCCGCTACGACGAAGTAATCCCAACCTCTGCTGTCTAACGTTATTTATGTCATCGCCATAAAAGTGAATAGAACCGTAAATAATACCGTTACCAGTTATTCCTCTGAGCAGAGCTAGCCTGCATCCCGTTTCCTCTGCTCTGGGTGCGCTCGGTAACTCCGCCTGGGCTGCCCTCCGTCACGTGACCGACAGACCGGGGGGGCGGAGCCAGACGGAAACCTAAACAGGCTAGCATTATATTTCATAAACTAGAAATATTTAACATTTAATACAACAGAAATAAATAAGAATTAAATACTTACCATTTAATAAAATAGTAACAGGGTGGGCAGAGGAGCCAGACTGTCACATCCTATACAGTAAAGTGTAACTTCTTATTTTCCTCTCACTTGTTATATATTTCTTATCTTCTATGGGAACTTTTTTTTTTTTAGTTTCTTTAAAATGAAAGATGGAAATGGAAACTATTTTGCTAAAAAAAGAAACTACTTTTGGTAGGGTCCTGTTTGACACTTTAAAGTTCAATTTCATATTGCATTTCATTTTAGATCTGATTACATATTACTCTCAGTGAGAAATGCAAGTATATTTAATTTTCTCCCTTAAACGGGTTTGTACATGTTACTGTACTAAACTCATCAGAAACAAGTTTTTAAAAGCAGATTTCCAGACATTTCTCCCCGGCACCCCCTGGACTGCCTAACTTTTCTTTCAAATATTATTTTAGTGCATTTCTGCTTTATTAGATAGTTCACAGTGAAAATAGACTATAAAGATGGATGATGTAACAAGCAACAAAGGTTCCAGGCCAATTTCGAACCCAAGACACGGCAGGTGCTTTAACAAACCGAGCCTCCAGTAGTACTCAGAGTCTGTGCGCACCACTGATACCCAACATGATATAGTTTTGAAACTGTCGATTATGTATGTTTGTATAATCCTCAGTTGTTCTGTTCCTATTTATATTCTATTTTTCTTTGCTGTATCTTATTACCATTTGTTGCTGCAATGACCCATTTTCCCCACTGGGATCAACAAAGTTTCATCTAATCTTGAGCGAGTCACTGGCTGTGTTCCACAGCGGTCCAGGCTCCACTGAGACTGTAAACTGGTTTGTTTTTCATCTCTTCTACCATTTCAGACATAATAAAAGCTGTTCTGGTTATTTGCGTCTCCTTAACTTTAACATCAGCTGTAGGCTCCATGCTATTGAGAAGACAATTTAATGAATTACATGTGTGAACATAATGATAGCATCTGTGCTTCTTTAAATTTCATTATTGTCAGTGGAGAGACTTTGCTGTTGGCATTGAACATCAAACAACAAAATCAAAATGGTTTAAAATGTATTTGACACTGTGGAACAACACACCTAACCACACTACTTAGAACACTGAAGTATCTAGAACCATCATAAAAGCATCCAAACAGCTCAGACACACTGCTGGTTGCCATGGCAACAAAGAGGAGGGTTTTTGGCCCTCATCAGCTTCCGTAGGATCTCAGGTGCAAAGTATACAGGGGAGGTTTTTTTTTTGCCTCTGCTTCCTGTGAAGTTCCCATGCCTTGTAGACTTGTGGAAGTCTGAACCACACTGAATATGGAGAAGGATTTAATACCTTGATATGAGCCTTGAGTAAGAACTTACAGGTAGACTGGAACCAAACAGACACCTGCCCTCCCTGCTGCTGTTCTGTAGCGGTCCTTGACCTCTGACCTCTCTGTTTTAGGGGGCAAGAGGCAACAGAAAAGACTATTTCCCTACAGTGTGCAATAGAGAAGCACATTAGTATTATTATGATTATTATTAATAAAACAAACAAACAAAAAACAGCATATCCACCACCAATGAACTTGGAATGTTTATGTTTATGTTATATATATCCGTGTACTGTATATAGCCATTATGCACTTTTACAGGTAACACTTTGTGAAATTATATACAGTGTCCAGATTTACAACAGAGGTTCACAGTTCCATCACAAATCTCCCAGCAACTGCAGCCGGCTCCATCATGGAGGTCCAAGTTGACAATGTCTAAATACAGTATATAACAACTTATAACCAGATAGAAACAGAGAGCTAGCTGAAAAAGCTTGGCTGTAGATCCATTCAGTAACGTTCTCAGTAAAAGTGAATAGTGTGATAAGGTGGATTTGGTTACTGTGACACAGTAAACTGTCTTGTCTTTAGCCCTAGTCTCTACTCCAAAACACTCTGAGTTGTTGAGCTTGAGAAGAGTCAGCTCAGTTAACCTGAACAAACTGTTAGCTAGCTAACTAGCCAGCAGGCTCATTTAGCAAAGCAATGTTAGCTAACATACAGCTGCTAGCCACTACTAGCACTAGCTTCTACTAGATATGTTAGCTAGTATGCTAATCAGATGTGTTAACAGCAAGACAGTGATGGTTAGCTGACCAGATGCTATGGTTAGCTAGCTAACAAGCTGACATTATCTAAACACAAAGTCAATCAGATGGATCAGTGATGAAATTATCAGTTCCCAGTCAAAAACAGCACAGAAATTAACCGTCTGTTCAATTCTGTTGAGTTGTACATTTACACAATCAGCTGCTGCCCACATCAGCCACTGCGCCCAAGGGACAAAGGACCTCCAATATGGCCGCCACAGATTGTGATACATCACCTGAAAGCCCCTCTATACAACACAGTAGTGTGTGTATGTGTGTGTGTGTGTGGGGGGGTTGCATGGTAGTTGACGCTCATAGTTTTTCAATGAACTTCTGGAATAAAGAAACCAGTCTCTGTCTATTGTCCAGTTGGTCTGGATCCAGATCTGCAGCCCTCCAGCTCTGGTAGAACCTGGTCTGTAGTACGACTTCCTTCTCTGTCGGCATCTCAGCCTGATCCCTGTCTAGAACCGCTCTCTCTCTGTCTAGATCCACTCTATCTCTCTCTATAACCGCTCTATCTCTATCCAGAACCGCTCTATCTCTATCCAGAACCGCTCTCTCTCTCTCCAGAACTGCTCTATCTCTATCCAGAACCGCTCTATCTCTATCTAGAGCCGCTCTATCTCTCTCTACGGCTGCTCTCTCCCGTTCGACAGACGCCATCTCTCTGTTCAGCAGCTCTCTCTCTCTCTCCAGTGCCAACCCCTCTCTATCGAACTCGGCCTGCTCTCTCTCCAGTGCCTGTCTCTCTGTTTCCAGCTCTGCGATCTGTCTGTCCAGCTCGGCCGTCTCCATGGTGATGTTTCTGTGTGTGTTGATGGAGGTCAGCGCCGCCTCGTTCACCTCGATGTTGTCGTTTCCTGCTGCAGTGCGGTCAGGCAGTATGGTGGCGTACAGTACAGCAGTCTGGCTGTTGTCCATCACAGCTTCACTCTCTAGCAAAGCCTGCTCACACTCTGTAGGGTTAGAGTCAGGGTCAGGGTCTCCCCCGGGTGTCGTCCTGAGTGCCCCAATTTCTCCGGGTGCCCCGACTCCTCCTGATGTCCCGATGTCCCCGGGTGATCCAACTCCCCCTCGTACCCCGACTTCCCCTTGTACTCTGACACTCTCAGGTGCCCCGACTCCCTTAAGTGCCCCAACTCTCCCAAGAAACCTGACTCCCCTGGGTGTCCCGATGTCCCTGGGTGCCCCAACTCCCCTGGGTGTCCCGATGTCCCCAGCTGCCCCGACTTCCCCGGGTGCCCCGACTTCCCCAGGTGCCCCGACTCCCTCTGGTGGCCGTGTGTCTCCAGCACTCAGCCCAGAAACAGTCCCTTCCACGGTCCCAACACTGAGCCTGGGCCAAGCTGCTTCCTCCTCCTCGTTTTCATCGAACAGCGAGGGGTTGAGGATGTGGGCGCTCCCGGCCAGGCGGCCGGTCATGGCCTCGTCCATCAGGTGGAACCAGCGCCACGAGTTGGGTTTGGCCGGGTTCAGCATGCCTTCCGGAGGGTTCTTCAGCACCTACACAGAAAAGGACATCAGGCTTCAAGGAATAGTTCACCTCAAAATGAAAACCACCATCATAGTCAAACTCTACTGAGGTTGGTAAAACAAACAAACACACAGTGAGTTTGCCTCCGTAGTTCCATCTCAGCCTTCTCCCAAACTATTGTGGCGCTCTCCACACCTTAGCCTGAGTCTAAATCTGATCTTGTAGTATTTATCGTTATAATGGAGAGCAAAGATCAGGCAAAAATCACCCGAAATTAATTTGGAAGCCATATCTAAAGCAATTCACATCAGGGAGATTTCAGGACCAATGTTCTCTCTAAGCTGATAGTTGGTGACCTACTGTACGTCTAATAATTTATGACATGGACCAAACAAAACAATTACAATAATAATATCTTGTCAGTTTCACCTGCGTCCAGAAAATTTAGTGGATATAGGCAGGTTTGGAAGTTTGGTATCAGATGAGTCAGTTTAGTGTCTGGTGACTCAGCCAGACACACTGACCTTATACTTTTCTTTCAAGTTCTCCCACTTCTTCTTTAACTGGCGCGCTGTCAGCTTTCCTTGGAGCCCCATCTCCTTTCTTATTGCTCTGAGAGAGAAGAGAGTCCGTTATCAGATGTCTGGAGTATGGAGGCCTTATAAACCTGATATGCCAAACTCCATTCAATAATCTGGCAGTTTAAAGCTGCCTTGTCTATCAGCAAACACGCCGTAGAACATGACTTGAGACCTTTTACCAATCGGTAGAGTCCAATCGTCAATTCAGCATACATGTAATCCACAAGCAGCACTTAATTTCAATAAATATAAACTTTTAGAATTGCTTCACACTCCTTGCTACCGCCCTCCAAGGTGTATTTTGGTAGAAGACTGTGGGAATAACAGGTTAACAAATTCTAAAAGTGGACATTGTATTGAAACTGAAGTGCTGCTTCGTGTTTTGGATGGATGCCGAATTGAAGAGCGGCACCTAACGATTCAGAAAATGTATTAAGTCATGTTCTACGAGGTGTGCATGTGTGCCCATGAGCAAGGCAGCATCAAACCAACAGATTTTTGAATGGAATTTGGTGTAACAGAGACAAGGACCGACTGACCTCCAGGCTCTCAAGGCAGAGTTCCTCCTTCCAGTGAAGACGGCTTCATTGGTCGCACGAAGCTGTATCATCAGCTGGATATCTCTATCTGTCACTATGGAAACAGTTTCATCATCAGTCTGATATCTCTATCTGTCACCATGGAAACAGTTTCATCATCAGTCTGATATCTCTATCTGTCACTATAGAAACAGTTTGATCATCAGTCTCATATCTTTACATGTCTTTATAGAAACAAATTAACAACAAATACAACATTAGCAGAAATATAGAATTTCCATGTAGCAGTCAGCCTGGTCGTCATGTACTGTTATATTGTCATCAGTAACATTTGAAGTTACTCTGAAACAACGTTACTTCTATAATAACTGTCCATGTTTGACGCGGACTTTCCAATCTCGTGCATGTAGACCGGAAGCGATAGTCGTCGTCGTCGTTCTTCTTCTTCTCCTCTCCTCCTTTGTACTTCTTCTTCTTCGTCTTCTTCTTCTACAATTTTGGCGGACTGTCGCTGCCACCTTCAGGCTGATAGAGGCATAACTCACCTTTAAACACCTTTATGCACATTTTCCAGTCAATACATTAGGAGGCACAGACACAAAATGATGCAATATATTATCAACAATATATCCCTCTTTTCAAGTTGGCTTTTTGTACCAGTCAGCGACCAAAAGAAAATACAGGCTATTAAATATATGTATATATATATATATATATATATATATATATATATATATATATATATATATAATTTTTTATTTTTTATTGTTTTTTAAACAAAGGAATAATATACAAACATTCAGGTAAACAATAGGGGGAAAATTTAAGGCAATTACATAAAAATAAAAACAGGAGTACACATACACACAAATATAACATATTTAGTCAGAGGTTTCAGGGAAAAAAGTTCCATAATGTTTCAATAGCTTATTACTTTTTTTGTTGTTTAATAAACTGAGTGATTTAAGTAGAGAATTCAGTTCTAGGAGAAAACGTGAGATCTTAGGTAGTGATTTAGAAAACTTTTGTTTGTGAATAAAAAACTTTGCATATAGGATAATGAAATTAATCTATATTCAAGAGCGCCATCATCTGGATTATTATAGTATAGGCTATTAAATATTTTATTTATACTTTGAAAGCTCTGATGTCAGTCCCACTGCCGCCGGCGCATCAAAGTGACGTCATTAGTGTTTACGGGAACTGTGCTGTGCGGTCCTGTGTCGCCCTCTAGCGGCAGCATGACGCCTCTGCAGCCTGAACCTGCTCAGCATCCTGCAGGAATCCCCTGGGCAGCCGCGTCAAGCTAACACTGTTAGCTACAACAACACCGGAACTAGCATTATTCTGCCTTCAAAATAAAAGTTTACAATTTGTTGCTCGTGAAAGTGTTATTTTCAAAACGTCCTTATTGTTCATTACATATATTATGGAAGCCATATATGCCTATGTAAGATGCCATATAGACCCAAGCAGGCTATATTTGCATAGGGCTAATTCTCAAACACCAAACTTCTACCAGACAAACGTATATAGTGTCTTAAAAGTCTATTTGAATGTATTTCTCCGTCTGTATTGTTCATAAAGCTTATCGGCCTGGGTTCAAATCTGTCAGAATAAGATACGATTGAAAGGTTAGAATAGACGTAGAGACACTTCGTCTGGTGTGAGTTTGGTGTTTGAACATTTCTTCACATCGCTTTGGCAGCTCTGTACCATAGACTGTAAAAAAAAAAAAAAAAAAGTGCTCTACCTATATGGCATCTTGCCTATATGACTAGCAATATATGCTGTCAGAAGGTGAAAAGGACATTTTGCAAATAAATAAATAAGTAAAGCAGCAATTGTATTTTAATTTACTACAAATACCCCCATAAATACATTCTTTACTTTAATTTAATTTCTCAAAAAAAAAAAAAAAAAAAAAAAGGTCAATCGCGTTTGCTTGTGAAGGTTTTATTTAGAAGGTTATGACCAGAAGTCCTGTATGTTCTTCTGTCTGACTTGACGGTGGTCCTGCTGTGGGGTCTGTAGAACCTGATGGAAACCCGATGTTTTTCCCCCTGTTGTTTTTTTCATCTGAAGTGAAAAATATATATTATAATTTATATTAGTTATTCACCGCGTCGCGGAGCTGCTGTTTCCTGAACGGGTAACGTTACCGTGTTTCCTCCATCAGCCGCTCGAGCTGCTGGGCGGTGTTGTGTTTTCAATGGGCGTTCATCCCGCTGAGTGAAGTGATAAATAGCCTACAGTCAAATATACGATTTTATGTCATGATGATCCGGTCAGATCAGCTGATAGCTTTATAATAAAAATATTAAAATACAAAGCAGAGTGGAAGCTTATTCCGAAATATCATTACAACATTCCGATAATAATCCTACATTTGTGGTACTCAATAAATAATGAGTTTATAGTGGCCATATTGTTCTTTATGCTGATGTGATGTCCTATAATATCACTATAATAATCAGATAATATTCCTGTAGGGAGTTATAGTAGTGTGTCTATGGAACCTAATGTTTCTATATTTCTAATCTCCTATGATATAATTATGATATTCCTATAATATTCCTTTAGAGACTTATATTTTTGCTGTGATTTTGTTTAGTGTCCTGCTAAACTTGATCATAGGATGACTGCAGTTGTTTTTGTTTAGAGTGATGATGAATGACACCGTTCTAAACTTTGTTAACAGGGTTAGGGAGCGGGCGAACAGCAGCATGCTGGCCAGGAAGGGCCTCCTGCCGGACGGCTTCCTGCTCACCCGGCTGGCCGAGGACCAGAACCAGCCGAGCCGCTTCCGCTCCAGGTCCCAGAGAGCCCGCTTCATCACCAAGACCGGATCCTGCAACGTGGCCCACAAGAACATCAGGGAGCAGGTAGAGCAGAGGAACACTGCATCATTCTTCTTCTTCTTCTTCTTCTTCTTCTTCTTCTTCTTCTTCTTCTTCTTCTTCTTTTTGTCCAGAGATTTAGATGTTTTGTCATTTTTTTAATTTTCACTTTGCCTTCATTTAATTCTGGGAAAACACATAGAAGCCCTGTGATGGACTAGCAACCTGTTCAGTGTGTTTCCCTGCCTTCCACCCAGTGCATGCTGGGATAGGCGCCAGCATGGAGCACGGGGCGTGACGTGAATAGGAATATGGAAAATGAATGAATGAGTGAATGAAAACACACAGAGGGATGGAGTGCAGACATGCCTGTCTCCCTGACCGGGCATGCAGGGCACATGCCCCAGGGCCCCAGACCACCAGGGGCCCCAAAATATTCTACCGTGTCCGTGTTCAATGCATTTTACAACATTTCACGAATTTCAATTGAAATGTGCAGTTTATGTTTATGGGGCCCAAGTCACAGCCTCTAATGACATTTCCTTTGATGCGGAGGCCCCAGTCACAATTATTAAACTGCCACCTCCTATTTTTGTTGACATGCAACAAAAATAGGAGATAATATAATACTTCCATGGAGAGAAACTCAAATAATATTTGCAATCATCAGTTAAAACATTCACCAGACATCACAGTATAGTCCATATGTCCATACTAACGGACATCATTGTTCCAGCTGCAGCCTCAGTGTGTGTGTGTCTGTGGCGGCAGGGCCGGTTCCTGCAGGATGTCTTCACCACCATGGTGGACCTGAAGTGGCAGCACTCGCTGCTCATCTTCACCTCGGCCTTCCTCTGCTCCTGGATGCTGTTTGCGATGGTCTGGTGGCTGCTGGCCTTCGCCCACGGAGACCTGGAGCCTCGTGACCCGGAGGGCGAGCCGGGCCGCGTCCCGTGTGTGACCGCCATCCACTCCTTCACCTCCGCCTTCCTCTTCTCCATCGAAGTCCAGGTGACGGATACTATTATTATTATTATTATTATTATTATTATTAGTAGTAGTAGTAGTAGTAGTATCAGCATTATTATTGACTCAGCCAGGTTCACAATCTCCTGCCAGTTTTGTAACAGTAACACCCTAGCAACCACTAGTAATTGCTTAGCAACCACCTTGTAACACTTTAGCAACCACTTGTAATCAACTAGCAACCACTAGAAATCACCTAGCAACTAGGGATGCACCGATACCGATACTGGTATCGGTATCGGTGCCGATACCAGGCTAAAATAGAATATCGGTATCGGAGATTTTACCCAAGACTAAAATCTGATACCGAAAGCCATGAGTAACATGTAAGAAATAAAAGCAAACTGTCTTGATTTTATGCATTTGTGGCACATAGAAGCCTGTATTTCTCAAACAGTGGGAAAAACAAAGATTTTATCTCAATAATTTTGTCCATTGACCCCAAACTAAGGAAGTAAGCCTGCACTGTTCAGTAAAAGTAATGGATCGGATCGGTACTCGGTATCGGCCGATACTTAAACTTTCATACTCGTAATCGGTATCGGCATTGAAAAAGTGGCATCGGTGCATCCCTACTAGCAACCACCTAGCAACCATTTGTAATTGCTTAGCAACCAACACCTAGTAATCACCTAGTAACAACATACTAATACACTAACACCATAGCAACCACTCATACTCACCTAGCAACCACCTATTAACACCACAGCAACCACTAATACTTACCTAGAGAACACATAGAAACACCCAAGCAAACACTTGAAATCACCTAGCAACCACCTAGTAACACCCTGGCAGCCACTTGTAATCACCTAGCGCTACCTGTCCACCAGCATTGCTGTGCAGAAATCACCTGCATTGTCTTCAGGAAATGCACCTTTCTAGTTATTATTATTATTATTGACTAAGCCAGGTTCACAGTCTGCCAGTTCTACTGTCAGTATCACAGTGAAGGTTGTTAGCTCAACACCGTCACCATGTCTGCTGCAGGTCACCATAGGTTTTGGAGGGAGGATGGTGACGGAGGAATGTCCGCTGGCCATCACCGTGCTGATCGTCCAGAACATTCTGGGTCTGATCATCAACGCCGTCATGCTGGGCTGCGTCTTCATGAAGACGGCTCAGGCCAACCGCCGCGCCGAGACGCTCATCTTCTCCAGAAACGCCGTCATCGCTCCTCGCAACGGCCGGCCCACCTTCATGTTCAGAGTTGGAGACCTGAGGAAGAGTATGATCATCTCTGCTACCGTCCAGCTGCAGGTGAAGTCCAGCTCCACCTTAACTGAGACCCTTTAACTCTGCCTTAACTAAAACCCTTTAGCTCTACTTCAATGAAAACCCTTTAGTTCCACCTTAACTAAAACCCTTTAACTCTACTTCAACTAAAACCCTTTAGTTCCACCTTAACTAAAACCCTTTAACTCTACTTTAACTAAAACCCTTTAACTCCACCTTAAATAAAACCCTTTAACTCTACTTTAACTAAAATCCTTTAACTCTACCTTACCTAAAAACCTTTAGTTCTACCTTAACTAAAACCCTTTAGCTCTACCTTAACTAAAACCTGTAAACTCTACTTCAACTAAAACCCTTTAGTTCCACCTTAACTAAAACCCTTTAACTCTACCTTAACTACAATTGCTTTAGCTCAGCCTTAACTAAAACCCTTTAGTTCCACCTTAACTAAAACGCCTTCAGCTCCACCCTAGCTAAAACCCTGTGGCTCTATCTTAAGTAAAACCCCACTAACTCTACATTAACTAGAAAGCCTTTTTATCTCCACAGCAGGAAGGCAGCAGTGGGAGCTGAACTGCTTAAATATTCAAATGAAGGCTGTTTTTTCTACCGGCCAGTCTGCTGTTTTCAATTAAAAAAACATTTATGCCGTGCCACATGTTCCAAATCTACTGTCAGGGTAGTAAGACTGAGTCTGTCTGGGAAAACTGAGGCTGGTTCATAAGACTGAGTCTCTCTGTCCAGGTGATCCGGCGCACGGTGACGGCGGAGGGCGAGGTGATCCCGGTGTGCCAGCTGGACATCCAGGTGGAGAATCCTCTGAGGAGCAACGGGATCTTCCTGGTTTCTCCTCTGATCATCAGCCACACCATCGAGAGAGGAAGTCCGCTGTACGAGCTCTCCGCCCAATCACTGGCCTCCGACGACCTGGAGATCATCGTCATCCTGGAAGGTCAGACGCCATGTAGGCCTGGATCCACCAGCGTGGATCCACTAAGATGGATTCATCAGTATGGATCCACCAACATGGATTTACTAACATGGATCCACTAATGCTTAGTGCCATTCCAAATGCATGTTTATTCCAACTGGGTTAATATTTATTGGTGTATTAAAAAGTTAAGTAAGTTTCCCTGAGGCTTCAACCAAGCAACTACTTTGCTCACAGCCAAACTTGTCTGTGTGCAAAATTGTATACATACCTTTTTAGACATACTTCTCTTAGTTCTTAAGTAGTGTGTTTTAAGATGCAGTTTTCTAGTTCTGGAATTGCATGTTTTAAGATGTACAGTACTTTTCCTAGTTCCTAAATAGTGCCAATCAACACATAACAGTGAGCCTCTGGTGTTGATAAATCACATCCGTCAGTTTCCTATTTCCCTCCCTGTATTTTGACTGGAACAGTCACATATGCAATAAGGTAAAGGTACAAAGAACAGTTGCATCCTGATTGTTCTATTTTTTCAGGTGCAAATCCCCATTGAGCTGTTATAGAAAACAAGAATTTTGCATCTGCTATTTGATTTGTGCTAGCGCAAACCTAGTGGATTAGCCTTAGTCTTGTTCTACAGAGAAAGCAATGTAATCCCACACACTGTCTACACTTGCATGATACTTAAATGTGATGTTTTGGTCATTGGACCTTCGTCAGTCTCATTTGTTAGGCTCGTATTTGCCTGATGAAGGTCCTGTGACCGAAACCTCACAGTTCAAGTTCAAGTTCAAGTCTGTTTATTTGTCATATGCACAACATACACAGGTAAACATACACAGGGTAAACAGTGCATTTGTTTTTGTCCTACGCACCTGTCACTCAAGACTTGTAAGTGTGCAAAAATTCTCATTCTTTATCTGCTGTGGAGCTAACAGCAGTTTGATTGGCAGGTGTGGTGGAAACCACGGGGATCACCATGCAGGCGCGGACCTCCTACACTCCTGAGGAGATCCTGTGGGGGCGGCGCTTCGTCTCCATCATGACGGAGGAGGACGGACGCTACTCTGTGGACTACTCCAAGTTCGGAAACACGGTTCCCGTCCGGATGTCGTCGCTCAGCTCCAAGGAGCTGGACCAGACGCGCGGCGTGCAGGACGGCGCGGCCGACCCCCAGCCTCAGGGCTGGGGGCTGGTCCGGGCCGGCAGGGGGGGCTTCCGCAGGGGGGGGCGCGCCTCCGATAGCTCCGCCCCTCAGCCCTGGTACGCCCAATCAGAGAAAGAGGTGGAGAAAAACAACGGGCAGAAGAAAAAGGTGCAGCTGGAGGTGATTGGACAGATCGAACAGGAGGGGCTTGGAGAGATGAGCGACTGAGAACCAGGAAATACTCAAATACTCTCAGTACAAATAGACTGTCAGCGGGAACATTTTAGTGTCGACTTTCCCTGATGACATGTTGCTCTGCCTTGAGAGCGCTTCTCCTGTTATATTATACATTATATTCCATCTGATAAAGCACAGTGTTTATATTCTACATTATATGCCAGTAACATAAAACCCAGTGTTATGATACATTATATTCCATCTGATAAAACCCAGTATTTATATTACACATTATATTCCAGTCACATAAATCCCAGTGTTTACATTATACATTATATTCCTCTGGCTCAGATCATGGCACTTTAGCTGTTGATGTTGTTCATGCTCCTTTGTGATCTTTAGGGTTTGTGTAATGTCTCCAATTTGTATGATTTTACATGTTTCTGTCTGTCTCTCTGTCCATAAAGTGTTATTTATGAAGCCATCCTGCCATGATGTTTAATAAATCTATTTTTTGTATTTAATTACATTATGTTCTGCTGAGGGAGCAGTTGAGGTTAAATGTAGAAAGATTCCGATTAATTAATTACGAATTCCGTTACCGACTCATTCCCAATGTACTGCCAGCTAGGGCCGATTCAGTTATGTGTACAGCTAATGTCAAGCATTGAGGAGGAGGCTTATGAATGGAGGTTTAATGAGGAACATCATGTGTTAAAGTACGGCGCCTTGTCTTCTACATATAGTCAATATAGAGAAGTCAATATAGAAGACCACAGCACTGGAATGCTTCATACATCAGAGATAAAACAACATCTGGAACACAGCTGGAAGTCTCTTCCATTCCACCAGCCTGGTTTGGAAGAGACCAGGCTGTGATGTTAATGTGATGTATTTCCTGTTGAAACAGGATGTTGGGGTGGGATCATTCAAAAGTGTAAACCAATAGGACCAGTTAGGGAGAGAAAGGCAGTTTTATTGGATAGGACGGGCGGAAGGGCAGTTTTCCAAGAAGGAAAAGTAATGGGATTTTGATATAAAAATACAAGAAAATAAACATTTTGTAATTTTTTTGCCATTTATTGTTAAATAGGTTTATGTTATGACATGGAAAATTAGCTAACAAGGTGAAAAAGTCATTTTTCATTTCATTGTGACTTTAAAACCCGACCTGAGAAGCTGGACTCACAGGCGACTCACAAACAGCAACACGCCTTTTAGTTCATGTTAATTTTACAAAACAAAAATCAGTAATTATCCTAAAAAACTTAAATAGCTAGCAGTTAGTTAGCTACAAAGCATTCAGACTGAACACCACCAAACGCTCAGCAGGGACCCCGCCAGAGCCAGGACGGGTGTTGCCATGGTAACAGCGCTGCCGCCGTTGCACAGGTTGCTGCTGCAGCATCGGTAGGTGAAGCCGGAGATTGCCGGAAACATCTGGGTGAGCCGGGAGTTATCACAGTCTGTGTACCTGATGCACTGACGGATGGTCTTCCCTCCTGCAGAGGAAACACACACACACACACACACTAGTGGGTTTGACACAGAAGAGGAAATCCTGTATTTAGCAGAGTATAGCAAACTGTCAGCAACACAATCCCAGACAGCAACGCACCTCTTTCACTGAGAGAGATGCAGGAGTCTTCGTACGTGCACTCCTGCACGTTCTGGCAGCGCCCGGTGTAATCTGAGCACTTGTAGCAGCGAAGCCCAGCGCCTGCACAACAAGAGGCAGAGTCTAACAACCTGCAGCAGTCGGTAACACTTTATTCAGCAAGTGCAATGTTCATACTCAACCATCAGGCAGAGTTGTAGTCAAGTCCGAGTCACGAGTCAAGACTGAGACCAGAGTTTATCAAGTCTGAATCAAAACCAAGACGAGAGCTTATCAAGTCCAAGTCATATGGAAGAGGATTCGGGCCACATGAAAAATGTATTTGAGTTCGTAGCGTAATCACAGAATCGGTTAAAACAGTGTTGCTGCTGCAGTGGAAAGATTCAGATTCATTAGTTACGAAAGTCTTTTAATCCAATAACAACTCACTCCCAATGTACTGCCAGCCAGGGCCGATTCAGTTATGTGTACAGCTACTTTTATTCTCCACAGTTCTCAGCAGTTATTGTGATATTTAATGTTTCCCAATAGCTATTTACAGTGCTGTGTAGTATAGTAGCAGCACTTTTGACTTGGTGATAAACTAGTTCAGACCACAGAAGTTTCTGCAGGTCCAGGTTTAACACAATGTTTAATGAACCTTTGGTCCCAGAAAAGAATCATCGAGGAGGCTCATGAACGGAGCTTTAATGAGGAACGTGATAAAGAACGTTCTGATTTTAAACTCAGAACTCAAATACATTTTTCACGTGGTCCTAATCCTCTTGGGTCGAGACAAGACAGAGTCCAGAGCTGATCAAGACCGACTCAGAGATTTTGAGGGGGGGGCGAGGCCGAGTCAACTAACCCCGACCTGAGACCAGAACAATGAGTCCAGTTCAGGACCGTGACTGTGGCTGTCTTGGTCTGCGGTCAGAGTGAGGACTCAGTGTCTCTGCTAACATTTCAACACAAAGAACAAACATTACGTAGGCTTTTTGGTAAAATACAACTGGACATGTGATAGAGATCAGTACATGACAGAAGGCAATCACAGAGTTAAGCAGAACACTTTATAACTTACAGTTTGCTCATTGCCAAATTGTCACATCAGCCACGGACGCTGAAATTATGATGCAGTATCATAACCTGCATGCAAGAGTATTGATGTAAATACTCATCATAATACTCAGCGTTGGCTGTCTGAGACCCGGTCTAGACCGAGACGAGACAAAGACTCTTGAAATGTGAAAAAGTAGATTTTCAACAGTGTCACAAAATGTATTTACTGCATCTGTACAGACGATGTAAACTTAATTCTGACCCTAACCCTAGGATAAACTCTAACCCAGACACTGCTTATCTATATATAGATAAGCAGCAAATTTTGAAGTGTTAATAAGTGTAGATTGGACTCATATAACCACTGGCAGTGTTGATTTGAACAGTTTCAGAGTTAAATTAACACTGACAATTTAAGCATCACCTGAAGTTCAGGTGATGTTTCAGATGTTTTAGTGACACATTACAGTCACTTGGTAGTAAGTTGTGTATCAGCATTGGACAATCTGAACAAAGTGTTTGTCCCAGTAGTTCAGCTCTCTAAACCTAAACTGGCCTGATGGAAGTTCATGAGCAGCATCAACAGTTAGTAGTCTTGTACTCTTCAGTCTGTCTGTCTTCCTCTCTGGAGGAGCCTGCAGCAGCAGCAGAGGAACTCCAGTCATCTGTCCTGGTCCACTCACCCAAATCAAGCATCCCCAAACAAACCAGCAGGCATAATCCGAGGGAGCGCTTCATGTCGTCGCCTCGCAAACGAGAAGTAGACTGAATGGAAAGCAGCTGGGCGTGTGCGTGAGGCAGAGGAGCAGGTACAGAGCAGCACACTGACCGGCCGTCTTCCCCACACTGAGCCAGGCAGACGGCGGGGACGGAGCGGACAGACGCTCTTTGTCCACCGAACCACAAAGACTCGCTGTCCGGCCAAACACCTCCCCCTCCCCCCCCCCCACCAACAATCACTTGGCCACAGCCTCACCAAGGATTTCACTATGGCCATCGTACTCTGTTTTCATACAGTTCTCTTCAGCTATTTAAAGCTCTTTCATACAGCGGAGTGATTCGATTGGTTTCCCATTGTATCTCTACTATATAGTGATGTGCATACTGAAATGTTATTTTACTCCATCATGTTCATCATGTCTCTGACCTGGTTAACTCTGTAGTTTTAGACATTTACAGTCTTACAAGATGAAATCTGCTTTCAAAGTCTGCACATGGAAACACTAACAAACAGACATACAGGAATATGGGAAACAATGGGAAACAGGAACAGACATGAAGAGTTCACAGCACACAGACATGTAGACATGCTGGCACTACAGAGATACAGTACAGGTCACCAAGTTGAAAGTTGAGGATTTTGGTGACAGTCATCTTCCCCCTGACCTTCCTCATGCGTCAGTAGGCCACATGCCTTTGAAGCCACGCGGCTCCAGCAACAACAGCAACAACAAATGCCAATCCAACGCCAGTCTCTCCCACAGGACTGGAAGAGGGCCGGTCTGTCGCTGTGGAGCCTCATAAGCCGCTGTCGGGTGAAAACCTCGTGAACCCTGGTGATTTTTGGCCTTTATCTGACAGTAGAGAGAGAAAGGAAAGATTGGGAGAGACAGGGGGATGACATGTGACCTGGGCTGGATTGCAACCCAGGACATTGCAGTGACATGGTGTGCACCTTAGACCTCTGAGCCACCAAGATGCCCAAATTTTAGTGATTTTCATAGAGTCCAAAAAGAGAGGAACGCTACTTTGGCTTGTGGATGTAACAGTGGAGAAGTGCTGGTTGGAAAAAGGGGTACACATGCAAGATTATCCGTAAAGAAAAAATTCCATGGCACACAAAAATGAAAAAGCCTTTATTAATGTGGCTGATGCATGGCAAGAATTGAAAAACCCACCAACGTTGGTGCGTTTTTTAATGCTTTTTTTTCAATTCTGATTGTGGCTCTAATTGTGATTTTCATGTTTTAACTTCAACTGAAGGATTTCCTGCTCCTCTGTGGGTTGAGAAAATTCTACAACCCTTGTGGACTTATGAAATCCTTTCAAAACCAATTGGATAAACTCAGAAATGCATGGCGGTCAATCTGAAAACAAGACTGCTCTTCTTAGTTCCTGACATTTTGGAGATGGGAGGTTTTCACCCGACAGCAGCGTCACGCACCGATACAGCAGAGCAGAAAGCCAGCGACTCTGAGTGCTGCAGGCGTGACTGTACAAGCGTTTTGTCCGGCCGGTAGCTGGTCGTCTTGTCGTGTGTCAGTCCCAGCGTGTGACAGACGGCCAGTCAGCGGCGGCAGACAGAGGAGCGTCTGTCTCCGCCTCCAGCTGCGCTCCGCATCTGGATGGAGCGCTTGTCCACACATCAGCTGGGAACAGTTTTCCATTTAAACTGCTTCACTTACACTGGAGCAACAGTGGGGAATTAGTTTGATAGATACAGACCAGAGGACTATTAACAGAAATTGACACCATAGTTGATTTTCTCCCATTTCCCTCAATTGTCCATCAAGAGGCCATTTGCCTCTTGCCAGGCCGTCATTGTAAAATAGAATTTGTTCTTGATTGACTCGCCTGATTGAGTCAAGCTTAAATAAATAAATCAAATAAAAGTGCCAAGCTCTTTGCAGACTTCCTTCCTCCTGTCCTCTCCACCATTTAAATGAACAGAGACAGAAAAGAGACAAAGCTCTGAGCTCTCCCTCCAGACGCCGTGAATTATGGGTTACGGATGAGTGCAGTGGTGATGCGTTTCCTGGAGTTAATCTGAAACGGCCTGGAAAACCAGATGGGTTTCTGAAAATGCAACAACTTTAAATGTAGCCACTCAAACGAAATCAAATTCTAACAATGTCCACTGTAAACACATTTGATCATATATGTGTATAAACAGGAGGAGAATTAGATTTTCTCTTTAAGTGTCAGCGTTGGTGCAGCAGGTGATGTCAGCCTCGCAGGCAGCTGCAGGCTCTGCTCAACAAGAAGTGACCAGACGCCTGCGGACAAAGATGATTTTATTCTGCCTTGTTAACAGCGAGCAGGCTGACAAAGAGCCACAGTCACAGCATCAGCCAGGGTCCATTCACTTTCTGACAGATACTGACAGCAGTCGAGGGAGATGAGGTTAGAAGATAGCTGTAAAAACTAATTGGAAAAGGAGTTACGATGTATTGAGAGCATTATGGGTATTTCACAGCCCATAATGCTCTCGATACATTCATACCCTTACAGCTCTCGCCTATTTTTGCTAGGTGACCCTCCGCTGCAGCAGAAAACATTCCTTCCTTTCATGCAGACTGGAACCAAACGGCTGCTCAGCTTGGCAGAGGAAGACGTTCTGCTGTGGAAATCTTTTCACACTCCGGCTGTTGGAGAGCGGCACATCCTTCTTGGCAAAATTGCGGCATGTGAGAAGCTGTGTTTTTCTTTAACGCATAAAGTGTTAATTGGAGGCATTCGTCATTAAATGAGAGCCGGGGTCCATACTCCCCCCCCCCGCTTCCCCCCCCCCAACCCTGACCCTTGACCCCAGCCAGGGTTCACATCCTGCCTCCTTCACCACCCTGCTTGGTTCCCCTTACCCAAGCCAGGGTTTGTATTCCACACACACACACACACACACACATAAGCACATTACTAGGCACTATTAGGCACTTAGCCGTTATGGTATTAAATTATTATACTTACACTCGCTTATTGACTTAACTGCTGACAGGAATTATGTTTTTACTTTGTTTTTCTTGTTTAATGTTTTTTTTGGCACTCTGAATTTTATGGCTGCTCACCCTGTTGATGCTGGAGGAATCTTCTCTTATTTTTAACTGTAAGACATCTGCTAAATCTACTAAATTGTAATTGGGCTCCTGCGGTACACTGAGGGACCCAGATGGTACCAGCAGACACTAGATACAGCAGCTCAAGCTCCCATCTTTCTTTTTTCTTTAAACCAATGACAACATACTCATAAAGTTGCATGTGACAGAGACAGTAATTTAATCTTTTACTTATTTTTGTGTTTCATTTCCCCGCCCCATCTGTCTTTAAATTGTGTTTTGTCCTTTTTGGTCTTGTAATGTACTTCAATGTCTGTGTATTCTAAAACCTAATGAAGTGCTAATCATGAAACAAAAAACATACAAAATCAAATGACTACGACTTGGAATACCATGGAAAATATTTTATTCAGCAATGATATTCCATATATATAGTTACAATGTTTCAGAGTGTAACACGGTGATGTGAGAGGCTTCCAGTCTGAAGCTCTGATCTGTTCCAGTGGGTTTCCTGCTGCTCGGCCCCAAGGTGACTCACAGCTATTCAGTTGATGCTTTTCAAAAATGGCCGCCATCACAAGTAACAAACATTCTGCAAAGTGTAGAGGTGCGTGGAAACAATTATCACTTCAAAATCAATTGAATTAGTAAAGATCAACTCAAAAGGGCATAAACATCTGATGAATCTCATTTTTAAAAACCAAAATTATGAAGAAACACGTGTAAACCTTGGTTTACACTAAAACCACAACATTTTTATTTAACCTTTAATTTCTATGAGTTGATCTAAAAGATTCCCCATGAACACGATAGAAATGAGTGAAATGAAATCAAACCACAACAGGCTTCACCAGTCCTGAGGGAAAATTCAAACTGTAAAACTCTCCTTGTGTCTGTGTTTGGGACATGATTCACTCCGATGACAACCATGAGGAACCAAGTGTTAGAAGCCATTATGTTTGACACCTTCTATGATTAGATTGTCTAAGATTACTTTGCCAAGGAATGCGTTTCTTCCAAAATCGGTGCTTCTATTTTCAGCAGCCTGGTTGATTTTTGTAATATTATTTTTTGGCACTTTTTGCTTTGACCGTTCACAGTAGAGGCAGGGAAGGTGGGAGATGGAGGGGGATGACACACAACAAAAGGTCATGGGCCAGACTCGAACCCGTGACATATATTGCGATGTCACCGTTTAAACACACCAATCACTTTGAGTCTTAAGGAGGGATGCATCCTCTACATATTACTCTCCACAAAAATAGAAAGGTGAAATATAATGCATCACTCTTTGGAAGTCAAGATCACACTCAGCCAGCACAATGAAACAATATTAATACTCCAATACTCTATAAACAGCAGCATAAGGACAAACTGCCCAGAATTGGGAATGGCCGACAAAACTCCATCAGATGAAATGTACTTTAAAATGTATTTTTTAAGCATATGAAATGAACAGAGAAATCATGTAGCCACAAATTGCTTTTGGTTCATCTGTAACCAGAATTCACAACCAGCTCCAGCACTGAAAATTCTCACAGTTCAGGAAACAACACAAACATTAAGAACATAAAGCCGACTGCACTCAGCTCTCAAGTCAGATTACAATCAGCCAAAGATCGGTATAAAGACGACCAGCCGATAAAAACACATATAAGGCATAGCATAAAATATTGGCATTCATAAGTCAAATATTTTTGGATTGTGACCGCAGCAGTAAAACTGAAATGTGATTGAACCAACAGTCTCTCCCCCCTCCAGCCCCCCGCTGCACGGCTGCTCAGCAGACTGAGTTTATAGATGAATCATGTAGAAACACATTCATGTCATCATCTTGCTCTCATTACATCCAACCAGAATCCATTAACAGCTCAGACAGCATCCTGCATAACAACATTATGGTTTCAAAACATGTTGGTCTTACAATAATCATCACATGCATACAATAAAGACATGCAGAATGTGCTAAGAATAATAAGAATAAAGGCATTAATACAGGGTTGAATTTCTTTTCTCAACATTGTCATCTTTCAGTGGTATGAAAAGTAAAATTGTCAATAAGTTGCAAGAAATGATATAACAATCATTAACTGAAGGGCATAAAGCAAATTTAACCAAAATTTTGTATAAAAATAAAGCGGAAGTGAGCGTATGCCTGCTGAGCTCCGCCTGTCTCTTAGATTGCCACCATACTAAGTTTATTTATGTCAGCATAATATATCAATAGACATCTTAATAATTTTATGATACTACTTAAGTATATGCTAAAAGCAAAAACAGTTGAATACCAGCATGCAGTTTTAACTTACATATTTTAGTCTTGAAAATGCTCTGAAGCCTTAGCTTTGGCCTAGATGACAGCTACCACACTGGAAACATCCAAACATGAAGCCAATGCATCAGTGAAAAGTAGCAGGGAAATCATACATTATTTCCAATTCCATAGACATTTAAAAGGAACTACATAAATATCAGTTGCTGCAGTAAACATCTATACAATGTCCCATACGGCAACATGTGGCATAGCAGGGTAGCACCTTTTTCTTTCAGTTCTTGCATTTGATCATTATGGCACAATCATCAAATTCAGGAGAAAAATACTTCCCTTAAAAACAGGCTCAAATGCATGTACAATATATACAGTTTATACAGTATATACAGCAGGTTTCTATGCATTTCTAATAGAAATATATAGCCTTGGATCATTCTTAGAGACATATACAGTATGTCTTAGTCTAGCTTTGTCATTTCTGCCAGGCACTAAATGACTTCTCCCAACGACAAGACAGTTAAAGCAGAGAGCAGCTCAACAGCACAGACTTTAACACGTTTAAAACACTAACCGACTGTTCCCGGTGTAAAATTGGCTGCCATTCTGGCAACAACAAGCGCTTTATTCCAGCAGAGCCACTGGACTGCTATGGCAAATTCATTCGGTAGCCCTCAGTTTGAGAATGCTTATCTGGGATCAATGGAAAAAGTCAGTTAGTTAGTCAGTCAGTCAGTCAGTCAGTCAATAGTCGTAGTAACCTGAATGGAAAAAACTGATTTTAGACCAGAATTCCCAATCTGGGAAGATTTCTACTTGGAGGTCCAGCTGATTGCGGATGGCTTTTAGAGAGAGGTTTTCCTGCTAGATGTCGGGGTAGAACTCTGTGTTGACGTCAACGCTGTGCAACACAGATTTCTGATCGACGGCCGACATCCTATTCAACACCTCGGCGGAAAGCGAGTAACTGCTGCCAGACTTCTCCTCAAACCAGCTGTCCAGCGCTCGCTTCGCCTCAAAGTTGGCGATGGGCGGCCCGTTTACAGCCAGGGTCAGCAGGTCGTTCATCTGCTCCAGGGTCAGCCGGGAACGATTGTTCTTGCACATCTTCTGCAGAGATCCTCGGCCTTTATCGCAGCAGGCCGTGGAACTGGGCAGGACCCTGACAATCTGCACGATCCGATTTAGCAGAGGAAAGCGCTGCTTGTACCTGCAGATGTGACTGACGACCTCTTTGAAGCCGTTCATGCTGTAGTAGTCTGCCTTCAGATCCCTCCACTCCACCACCAGGCTGCCCCTAGCCTCCGTCCTGGCCTGGGAGCCCTCCTGAGCTGCTAAGGGAATAGTCTCCAGATGATCAAATATCAGCAGGATTTCCTCCTCCCCGTAGGCCTGCAGGTCCTCCCGGTTGCGAGGCCAGGTGGACAGGTCCAAGACCTTGCAGGCCTTGGTGACAGAGCGGCTCTGCAGGTCCAGCCTCTGAGACAGGATGCCCTGGCTCCTGTGGCAGATCTTTTCTCGGATGGACTGAAACTTGGACTCGGCAACACGCAGGTTCTTCAAGGCAACACCATTGAAACTTTCACGGAAATTTTCCTCAAACTCCTGCAGATACTCTCCAGGACAGTCCACCAGCTGGCCGATCTCCTGAATGGCCTCCTCTATTCTAGTGTCAACCTGCGACACCAGCAGGTAGTCTCCCTGGAAGATGAAGGCTAAGCGTGAGAGAACAGCTATGATGTCCAGGAGGAAATAGATAAGCTTTACTGATTGGTAGTCCAGGAGGAACTGGAGGAGAGTGAGAGCGATGGCTGAAGCATCAGCCCTCTGCGTCTGGCTGCTGATCTCCTTCAGATGGGCGACCACCTCCAGGTAATCTTTGATGAGCGCATTAAGGACATTCGGTTCTCCTATGATCCATCGCACGGCCCTGATGTCTCCTAGGAACTCCGTCTCCTCTGACAGCGTCGGAGCTGAGGATCGGAGCTCGGCCATCATGCGAGGGGAGTAGCGGTAGAAACTGAGGAGCTGCTTCAGGTTGTTTTCCAGGTCCTCCAGGCAGGACAGCTCCTTCCCGCTGATGGCATCCAGCACCTCCAGATGAGGCCGGTGGATCATGATGGGAAGGCAGAGGATCCAGGGAAAAGTCTTTTGGACAGCGATGTACAGGTTGGCTCTCATTCCTGAAGAGATGTTGGTGCCATCCACACCCAGACCCACCACCAGCATGTCCTGAAACCTGAGGCCCAGGACCCCGAAGGCCCGATCCATGGCCTGGAGATAGCCATCCACACTGGCCATGCTCAGTCTCTGCAAGGACAGGAACTCTGTGTTGGGGGAGCCCTCACTGGTAGTGAACTGGATATAGACCGCCACAGTGTCTGAGAAAAGGTCGTCATTCTGGGCATCCATGATGACGCTTAGGAACGGAGACAGACGCATCTTCTCAGCCAGGTCTTCTTTTAAAGCCCGGGAGATGTGGTGGATGAGGATCTGACAGTCACCTTCATTCATGTACTGGTCCACCACTTTGAGCTCACACTTCTTCAGCAGCTCTGCCAGTGGACGGAGGTCGGAGAAGGGCCGTCCCTCCAGGGCCAGGTGGTACGCTGCATTGAACAGCAGCATCATGTTCTTACACATCTCCTCCGTCTTCTCTGGATGCATGCGCAGCTTGTACAGCTGCAGACACTTTTTATGGAGGTTGCTCTGGCTGTGGAGCTTGATGGTGTGGATCTTAAACTGCTTGGAGCCGATGATGAAGGCCGAGGTGCGGGATGACTGGACTGTGTACTGGCGGCAGACGTGGCACCACATCTCATTGAGGGTCGGTGAGTAGCGAAGGAACCAGAACTTTTTCAGCCACTCCTGCTTGAAGCGGCGGATCCGTCGTCCTGGTCCAGAGGAGAGCTTGGACGAGTCATCGGGAGAAATTACAAGGTCGGCAACAATCGACTCATCAGCCGAGTCCACATCCTGATCATCTTCATCCAGAACCACCTGAATGGGGGTCAGGGGCTCCATCCCTGCAAGGACAAATAAACACATTCAACTTCTGCTGACAGCTTTATTAGAGGTCGAGTAATTGAAAAATATTGAAATATTATAATCATATCTTTTAAAATCATAATAGACCCACCGTGGATAACGATTCATATCACAACAAAGCAAAGGATATTAACTCAACATCATAAAACAGTTCCATAAGGCAAATTCCAATTTAATCAGAGAAAACCAACTATTCTCATTGATTCTGTGAAAACTCAACAGACGTTTTCTATCGGTTCTAGCAGAAGAACAGTACCTCTGTCACTGTTCTGGAACCTACCTTGAAAATCTTCGATGGGACCCTGCTCAGGGTGGGGCGGGGCCTGTTCGTGTTTAGGTGCGGCCTGTTCGGAGATGGCCGGGGCCCCTGTGTCCCCCTGCTCTCCTCTGACACGCGACAGCTCCGCCTCCAGCTCCAGGATCCTCCTCTTCAGTTTGACACAGTTGGGGCAGAAGGAGGTGGAGGGCTCCTCGTTGCTCTGGGTCTCCTCCTCTTTCTCCTCCACCTTCAGAGGAGGAAGGTTAAAGTCGGCGTCAGAGGAGTCAAAGCCGAGCCCCAGCACCGTGACTTTACACTCTCTGGGAAAGGAAGAATGTCCGGCCGGATGGGCCCTGGACCTGCCGGAGGCCTCCAGAGAAGCTTCGAGAACGTCTTTGAAGATGAGGTCAATCTTCTTCTTCTTGGCAGGAGGTTGGCCGTCTGCCTCTTCGCCTGCTTGCTTACTGAGGCTGGGCTTGCACTGCAGAGCTGACTGCAGACAGGGAGCTTTAACGTCCTTATCGAGCCTGGGCAGGACCGCTGGATTCCCAGAGCCTGGAACACAACAGTGCAACATGTTCACTTAGCTACATGAAGCTACAGTGCTATGAAGACAAATAGCATCACACTCTCAAAACACTAAATGTCTCAAAGGGACAGCAGTCAACGACGGTCATGTACAACAAAATAAATACAAGAGACCTGTCAAACATAAGATCATTTGCTGTGCTTACCTGCAGGGGAAAGTTCTGGGGCTTTTTTATTCTCTTCAAGTGGAGTTAAAGATGACAATGTTCCAACAAACTGAATTTATTTGACAGTAACCTAGGCAGTCTCAGTGGTTCTGGTTTATCTCTGGGAGGAACTGACTCTAAACCCGCCAATACAACAGAACTGACACTGTCCTCAACTACCAACGATCCCAAGGTAAAAATATCAGTAAGAGGTAACCACTATGAAAACTTTGAAACCTGTAGAGGCAATGAACTGATTGTGTTTTAAAGAACAAATCTGACATCATGGAGCTCAACAGACCAGAGTAACAACAGCACCATCTACTGGAGAATTTAGTTTGAGTCCCAGTGCATCATATTGGGATGCACTGGGATACCTGGATACAGGGATACTTGGATGACATATGAATACTATTATGAATTCTCTTCACACTGAAAAGGCTTACATTTTTAAGTATAAAGAGCAGTTTAGTCTTTAATAATGGTTTTAGAATCCATAATTCAGTTTTATCTTTTTAAATTATTTGTCCTATCACATCACCATCTATCCAAGTGAAGCTATATGGTGATCAAATATCATTTTGACTGAAAATAACCCCTGTAAGGCAAATAATTCACACCAAATAATTCCTCTGATTGGTTTGACGATAATCGACAGCTGACAGTAATGACAAAACACTAGAAATACAACACAATTTTATATTTGGTGGACATCAAATGAGAGTTTAATAAGACCAAGGATATCACCAGAAAGATCTGACTTTATGACATCGATGCGCATCCAAATGTCTGTAATGCTATTACTGCGGCTGGATTTCTTTATTCATCCTATCAATAGTGTCCACCTATGAAGTCTGGTCACAGTGCAGGACTAACCACGTCCATGATTGGTTTGGAAGATCCGACAGCAACGGGCTTCTGAACCTGTAGCCAACATCCCAAAAGTTTCACTGAAACATGTGACACTGTAGCCATTGGCCTTATAAGGCAGCGACCTCCTGTCCACCTCACCTGTGTCCAGGTTGCGGTCGATGCTGTCCTGAGAGACGCTGTGGAGTCGCTGGATGTACTCGTCGCTGTACCAAACCCTCAGCCTCTCTCCCGCCACCAGCTGCCGGCGGACTCTGAAATAGATGTTTTTACCGTGTTGAAACGCCGTCAGGTTCCTGTCGCTCTCATCTGACGAGGTCCGGACAAACCTGCAGGTCAGAAACATCACCCACAAACCGTGGATTTCACCATTAGTCCTGTTGTTAACTGTGACAGATGATATTGTCCTTCACACACTTCAGGGTCGTAGGAGCAAACTAAACCATTGGAATGTATAGTAGAGTAGAGAAAAACCCTTTGACATCAATGGGGAAATCAGATCGTTTTTCTCAATTTCTGAAAGGTTGATCAAAATACACCAAACAACTAAATGGACCCATGAAATGAAAAGTACATCACCAACAGCTGTTATTTTAACAGAGTGTTTTAGGGTGGATTTTTCCTTTAAGACTCACTCATTTAATAAAGTAATGAACGCTACCTCATCCAGTTGGCTTTGGTCTCATCGCTGCCATCGATGGAACGATATGCGTTGTTAAAATCAACGATCTGGAGAAGTCACAATAGAAAGATATTAACAAAACAGACAGAAAGACAGGTAGACAAAGGCAAACAAAACGGGTTCTAGATTGGTTCAAAACGGATTCTGGACTGGTTCTAAACTCTTCCTGGATTGGTGCCAACTAGTCTTGGAATGGTTCTGGACTGGTTCTGGACCGGTTCTAAACTCTTCCAGGATTGGTGCCAACTAGTCTTGGAATGGTTCTGGACTGGTTCTGGACTGGTTCTAAACTGGTCGTAGACTGGCTTTCTTGGAGTGGTTCTAGATTGGCTCCAAACTGTCCCATGGCAGGTTCTGGACTGGTCCTGGAATGGTTCTAGACTGGTTCTAAACTGGGCTGGAATGGTTCTAGACTGGTTCTAAACTGGTCTTGGAATGGTTGTACTTACTATCCAGGAGTAAAAGCCAGAGGATTTGTCCTTGGACACCAGGTCCCCCTCGTACGGACCAAAGAGCGCCCCCTTGGGGATGTTTGCATCCACGCAGCGTACGTCGACCTCCTCTCCCTCGGTGAAGACCTCCACGCCCGACGGGACCGTGAGCGCCGCCCTGTTGGCCGACCCCAGGGCCACAGGAGTATCAGGGACAAACAGCGGGGGTCCGTGGGAAGGACACTCCTTCTGAAAATAGTCCTGGCAGTCCTCACAGACTGCAGGCCAAACACACCAGCTGCTCGTTCATAGTTTACACTAGTATTGACCTAAAATTCAATACTTAGGATTTCTTCAGATTAAGCACCATACTTATATGCTTATTAAGTGCTTTAGGAATAACAATATAATATAAAGCCCAATCAGCTAAACAATAAAAATGACAGTGATGAAACAGGCAGGAACACTGGGATAATGTAAAAGCCTGTCTGGACAAGTTAAATAGTTGAATTGAAGACAAGACTTACACCAGAGGTCCAACGTCTGCTCGCTCATGGTGGAACCATGTTGGCGGAAATCCACTTCACGACACTCTGTGGAAGCCCAGACCAGAAAATGTCACTTTTTACCGTTCTACTGACCTCATCTGTTTCTAACTGCCTAGTATTTCTGAGTGCTGAGAGATTTTTAGTCCAGTATCCCGGGATGTCAACTATGAGCAGAGACCCTGAAACCAGCAGGTCTACTGGTCGCAGATCAGCAGAGATCCTAAAACCAGCAGGTCTTCTTATTCTAGAGCAGCAGTGACCCTAAAACCAGCAGGTCTACTGGTTCCAGATCAGCTGAGACGCTGAAACCAGCAGAGCTTCTCGTTCCAGAACAGCAGTGACCCCAAAACCAGCAGGTCTACCGGTTCTTTATCAAGGGAGACCCTAAAACCAGTAGGTCTACTGGTTCCATATCAGCAGAGACAAAAAAAACAACAGGTCTACTGGTTCCAGATCAGTGGAGACCCTAAAACCTGCAGGTTTACCAGTTCTATATCAAGGGAGACCCCAAAACCAGTAGGTCTACTGGTTCCATATCAGCAGAGACAGTAAAACCAGCAGGTCTACTGGTTCCAGATCAGCAGACCCCCAGCCAGTAACTGGCATGATTCTGACCATGTCAACTGTTTTGGAGAGCTGCTCAGCACTGTGTGTGTGTGATACTACTGATGACACTTCTATAGCTGACAGATTTGCTACTCATCTCAACATTTCGCTCCTTACCGCCTGGACTTGGACATTTCCGCATCTAAAAGCAGCTGAAGATGAGCAGTAAAGGTTAAAAAGATCCCAGACAAAGAGAAAAACTCCAAATTTCTGCATTCGCCCGGAATCTTAAGTGTTGGTTGGATGTGGATCCTGTCGCTCAGAGGGCAGACGGACCAGAAAAGACTGAAAACAAAAGTTGCCTTCAAGTTTTCACATTAATATCATTAGAAAATCCGGGAATGTGTGGATTTGTGGACAAACCGCAGCTAGTCGTGATCTGCGCAACGCTTTCTGATCGGTTTCCGTCTGCAGGCAACTGGCAATCTGCCTACTGTTTTCGGAAGCCATTTTCAGTGGCCACATTGGCTACTAAGACAGACTCACCTTGTGCAAAAACGCAGCAGGGACCCCGACTCTCCCTCGGGTCTTTCCCGAGTCTCCCCCCGACCACCGAGCACCGACCCCCGGCGGCTGGCTCCGCGGCTGCCCGCCGATGCAAAGTTTTCCGTCAATTTTTGCAACGAGTCAGTCGCCTCCCCGAGCTTTGACCACCATTTTTTATCACAGGAAATGACATGGAAAACGGAAGAAAGCAATTGCACAAAAAATAAAGTTACTGTGCCAATTTCTGCCTGGTCTTGTTCTAATAAGACCAATAAAACAGTTTCCAGCAGCCATGACAGCGCAGGACTTCTCCCCCCCCTTTTCTCTAAATGAATAAAAAGCAAAGTCACACAGATGAGACACGTTGCTTTTCACAATTTATTAACAAAATGATAAAATAAATAAATACAAATTGATCAAATGCTCCTAATATCAACTCCTCCCCATGTTCCCTACAGTATTTCCTAAACACTGCATACAAAGAATTCATCACAGAAGAGGCTCAATACAGAGGTAAGAATCCCACCAGACCAGTCACAATGTCAGGCCAACAGAAGACACATCTGGAACAGAAGAAAAGTCAAAAAAATAAACACATTCCTTTCCAAAATCATTATGAAAAAATACAAACAATTATACAAATATTCAGATTGTGTAATTAACAATTTACACATTATTCAGCACACCAGGTGAACTTTTTCTTTATTCATATCGCTACAATGCATCTCACCAAATGGAAGATAAAAAAAGACTTTTTTTGCACTCAACACACCCCCAATGGAATTAGCTGTGGATGAGGTAAGAAGCTTTAGGTGTAGGATCAGGACAGGATGGATGGTGAGCATTAAAATGGATTATGTCATGTATCAACAATACTAGAAGGCCACAATCATGACTTGGATCATTTGAACTAAAAACTCAAGACTAGTCAGTGTGAACTACTTTACAGGATGCTTCCGGAACAATCCACTATGGAAGGAACTGGAGATGAACATTTTAATGCATAAAAGACTTTCACTTCCTCTATTTCAAATACAGACAATCTGAATGGCTCTCAGCTGCCAACAAATGGTCCTTTTCCAGCTTGGTGAATGCACACAATGCTGACTCAGAAATTAATATCCAAATGATATGCATCAAATACATAAAGGCTTCCAAATAGAAATGCACATTTGCAGTATTCTTTGGATATATCAGTTTTAGAGCTTGACTATAGAAACCTAGGACTTTTCTCTAGAATACGACGATGCACACACAATTTTGACATAAGACTGTTCGAGCCCCCCCACAGCTCTGCTGGGATCCCAACATTCAGCATGGTGCATTAGCCAAGGTCAAAGTCAATCTACGCTATGGAGCCAAGACGTTCCCAGCTCAGTCCATAGAACATGGTGTTAGGAAGAAATGCTTCGGTTCTACTGACATGGATGGCTACTGCACTGTTTAACTCTAACTGCACATTTTTGGCATCAGGATGCCAGGATGTTAAAAAAAAAAAAGGTGACTTGAATTTCACATAAAAACTTTTAAAAAAGAAACCTAAAGCAAATGCATATTAAAAAGGTTTGACAAATCTTGTATAAAAATTTGCATAAGAAGGCATGCTTTCCACTGGACTGAGTGGACAGATGTCACTAATTGGGTGTAAGTCTGCCCAATCAGGGTGCAGGTTAGTTTGTTCATTCCAAATGCACACAGGCTCCGGCTCACATGACCTGATTTAGCAAACTCATCCCTCCTCCAAAACAGAACAGAAGAACAATCACAACACAGAGGGAATGATGAACGATTCAAAGGAAATGAAATGTGCTTGGACTCCAGCTAGCGGCATCCTGTGTGTGGACTGAACTTCAGTAAAATGCCTCTAGAACTCAATCTGGAGTCTGATCCAGAATTATGATTCATGTCGCTGACGGACCCCATTTTACACTCGGACAATAATACTGGTCAAACCAAAAGTGCATCACAAAACAAATGGCTGTCACACCTGATCAATATCCCAATCAAGATCTCATCAATTCCTCATTGGAGCAGTTTTAGTGACCATGACAACCGCTGGGTGGCAGATTTTCACAAACCAACCTCTGACGTTAGCCAACGTCTGCAGGGATTTTTAAATGTAGAAAACTGAATAAATCACTTTAAAAAGGAAAAAAAAACACATTTAAGGCAACTCCTATATAAAACAACAACAAAACACTATCTGGTCAATCTAAACAGCGTAATGTGAAATGCAGTTTCAACTTGCATTGACTACTGGCAGCCTGAGGTGAAGGGACTGGGTTTGGAGTTGTGCTCCGTTAGGTTAGCCGGAGTTTGGAGAGCTCGGTAGGACAGACCGGGGTGGGAGGATTATCTGGAGGGTTCACAAGTCACAGTGCAAGTCAAGAGACAAATATTATCTGCTGTTTGAAGAAAGGCACTCTAGGTACCTACTGTACAGAGGGAAACGTCCAGTTTGTCTGGAACACAAGTTCAGGCTCTTTCAAAGAAACTTGTTGAGTGAAGAGACTGGACGACTACTCTGCTCTATCCATGTGTGAACACAGGCTAAACATGTTGAAGGAAATAAGGTTGTGTTTCATTGAGAAGTTAACATCCACCCGAGCAAGCCAAGAAACTACTAGAACAAAATACACAACAATGAATGGAATTCACAAGGATTCGCGAAACATATTAGAATTGCATCTCTTGGCCAAACAGTCTTTTCCTTCCATGTTCAACTGGCTAAATTCTTAATTATGGACATAACAGATTACATTTATCAGTCAACGGAACATACTATGGCCAAAAATATAGAAATGTTACAGAACTTTCTGTAATAATTTTTTCTGGGATCCCCTGCTTCTGACTGAAGGCAGTTTGTACATCTGATGTCAGAAAATTAAATGTGGTGTATGATATGTTGATATAGTCACAAAGTCCACATGATATGGAAAGAGACAACTATAACTGCTTCTTTTAGTCACCCAACAATGTATTCACCCCCTCAACCTTTTGCACATTAGTTGTGCTATTAAAGAATCTCATTGCCGATCTATGCAAGGTAGCTTTATCTAACCTTGCCAAGAAATTTACGTAAAAATAAAAATTAAACTGGAAAGTCCAGTTTGAGTATTCACCCTCCTCATTTCATTGAAGTTGCATCACTAGATGTTTGTTTTCAGAATTTTATACTATCACATGAAAATCCAGAATTCCCTTTTCACTTATGATAGTAGACAAGTAATCCAAAATAAATGTGTTTTGAGATAATTTTCTATCAAAGCCAAAGATGTGAAAAGTCGAGGGTGTTGCCCTTGAACACCTTGAAAACCTTGGACGGTATTCAGGGGTGAAAACCTTTTTGAGTGACTGTATAGTGAAATTAAGCAAAATGTTCCAATGTAGCACAAAGAAAACATTATTCCAGAGTCCAGCTCAACCCGAGGCACCGTTAATGAACAGATCAGAGTTTGTTAACGCCCCAAACCCAACGAGTAGCCAGAAGTCACGATCAATTCAGCTGACAGAGAGACCCAAACTGACAGCCACCAAGCCAACTAATACAGCATCACATTTCAGCCCAGACATGCTCCAGAAAGAAAAGATGTACTAATCTACTTATGAGGGGATGAAGGGGTTTCTAAGACAGAAGCCCAGGCATTCCTTCTGAAAATATGAACTAAACTTGAGCCTTAATGTCAGAGAGAGGTTTAGATTTCCTCCTAGAAAAATATTGGCAATGTGGGGATAAGTCACATCACAACAACGAGATGCATACTCTGTTTAGTTCCATATTAACATACAAAAAGCTCTTCAGCACTTCTTTGTAATGCAGCAAGCTTGTGCTTTAATTTCAGGATTTGTGGTATTTTCCTTTGAGATCCATCTGAAGGAACAGGTTCATACAACAAATCCTCCCATTTCAAGGAAAAAAGTTCCTTTAATGTTATTGTTTAATAAGCTCTCCTGCCTCTATCTGGGGAGTTCCAATTTCTGAAATGGTAGTATCTATAATTCACGATTGCCAATGACTTGATCTTTCAATACAGTAAGTGGACTTGTCCCTGCTGAATTTGGATACAATAGCATTTTGGCAGTTCAGAATTCAACAGAAATGTACATAATGCAAAGATCACCACTTCAAAAAGAGGATTCCTTTGTGTTAATAATGCCAGTCCAACAGGTTCAGGAACAGAAAGCACTTATTCTGAAGACTAGGAAGACCTGAATATCTTTTCCTATAAAAAAGAAACACAGCCCAGATATAGATAGTTTTGTGTGTTGACATTGCAATATTGCAATTTCACATTTAGTGCTCACAGTTGACACACTTGACTCACAAATGAAACTCAATCACTACACTTGACCGACACCACTGAAAACATCTGTTAGGCTACCACGCCTGTTCAACCTCATCCTCAGTACCTGGTCCATGCTGAACATGGTGCTCAGCGTCTGTTCTGCCTGAGCTCAGGGATACAGGTTGGAAAGTGATAGGGGAGGTCAGGGCTGTTGGTTCATAGGGGAGGTTAGGACTGTTGGTTGATAGGGGGGGGGTCAGGGCTGTTGGTTGATAGGGGAGGTTAGGACTGTTGGTTGATAGGGGGGGTCAGGGCTGTTGGTTGATGGGGGAGGTCAGGGCTGTTGGTTGATGGGGGGGTCAGGGCTGTTGGTTCATAGGGGAGGTCAGGACTGTTGGTTGATAGGGGAAGATAGGGCTGTTGGTTGATAGGGGAGGTCAGGACTGTTGGTTGATAGGGGAAGATAGGGCTGTTGGTTGATAGGGGAAGATAGGGCTGTTGGTTGAGAAGATAAGTTTGGGATAATGGTTGATGGGAAGGTGAGGGTTGTTGGATGACAGGGGAGGTTAGGTTTGTTGGGTGATGACGGAGGTTAGGGTTGTTGGATGATGGGGAAGTTAGGGCTGTTGGTTGAGAAGGTAAGTTGGGGACAATGGTTGATGGGAATGTTAGGGTTGTTGGATGATAGGGGAGTTTAGTCATATTAGGGTGTTGGTCACATTACGTTGGTTGAGAAGAGAGTGGATGAACAACGTTGCCGTTCAGACCAGAACCCTCTGACAGACGTTTGGTTCCATGTTGAAATGAACCTCTCCCCACTCCATTAGAGCCCGTCTCCCTACCCATCTAAACCCGTCTCCCTACCCAACTGAACCCGTCTCCCTACCCCATCAGAGCCTGTCTCCCCACCCTATCAGAGAACATGGGGGCCACTATAACAGGCACACACTGGTGTGATGATGAATTAAATCTCCCTTTGAGCATTCCCACCACTGACTTCTATCACTAATTGGCATGATGACACTGGTACATAAGCCTCCCTTTACCCCATCTCTGTGGGTGGAATAGCCTACATCTTCCCAGGGCCATGTGACTTGGGCTGTATATCTACCATTGACACAGTCTGACAATACAATGCAAACAAACAACATTTATACAGATTGGCAACTTCAGGGCACCGTAAGGTGCAAGCAAAAGTCTTTTTTTTTAATATATATGTTTGAATTCCCGCAACTCAAGAGACATAGCATTACTTTTTATTGTCCAAACTGCTGACAAGAGCTGGCAAAGAATGCTGGGAAGGTTCTGAGGTTTTGCTGTTGTTGGTGTTGCTGCCGTCACTGTCAGTGACCTCTTCCTGTTTCTTCTCCACCGCTGTCTCTGGACTGTTAACGGCAGCCATCTTGTTCTCAGAGTTGGTGGTAGCGTTGGTAGTGCAGCTTCCTGCTGGGCTGCGGTCAGGGCAAGCCGGCTCTGCGGTGCCGTTGGTAGTGGCAACAGTCGCAACCACTGAGGAACTGGCAATGTCAACCACCGGAACTGCCTCAGTCTCTGCCTTGGCCTCCTCCTCAGCCTGGAGACCAGCCCCTGTCTTACCCCCAACCCCTACCCCTGCCCCTGCCCCTGTCTTACTCCCTGCCCCTGCCCCAACCCCAGGCCCTGTCTTACTCCCTGCCCCTGCCCCAACCCCAGGCCCTGTCTTACTCCCTGCGCCAGGCTCAGCCCCAGCAGGGCTGTTAGCTGCTATAACAGCGCTGTCCTCTAGGACAGGCTGGCCATCGGTGTCTCCTCCTGGTTTTCCTCCTGGTGTTCCTCCTGGTGCTCCTCCTGGTGTTCCTCCTGGTGCTCCTCCTGGTGCTCCTCCTGGTGTTCCTCCTGGTGCTCCTCCTGGTGCTCCTCCGGGTGCTCCTCCTGGTGCTCCTCCGGGTGCTCCTCCGGGTGCTCCTCCTGGTGCTCCTCCTGGTGCTCCTCCTGGTGCTCCTCCGGGTGTTGCTCCTGGTGCTGCTCCAGTCTGGTTGCTCCCAGCAGCTCCATGTTCTTCCTGTTTCCTGGTTCCATCAGCGTTGCTGCTGGCTGAGGAGCTCCCAGCCTTCACTTTCTCCACAGAGTTAGCTTCTGGTGCAGGTTCAGAGCTGATCACACCTTCACCACTGTCGTGGACTCTGGCACTAGCATCTGTCCCTTCTGTCTCTACTAGAGCTTGGTTGAAGTTGAAGGCTTGGATGAGGCGAATCAGGTGTTTCACTTTCTCCAGGGAAAGCTGCATCTCTTTCTGACGAGCCAGGATGGTGTTTTTGGTGTCCATGCATTTCTATTGGAAGGAGGAAAGCAGGCTTGGATTTGATACAAGACACTACATGTTATTTTGGAAAGAATTTATCTGACTATCTAGTGGAGTTCCTATGCTTCTGGATTACTAGCACTCAATGTAATCACCAGATACCAGCTCTGTTTCTTGGGAGACCTGTGGTTCCTTACTGGTGTGGTGTTGCTGAGCTGTTTGACTGTGGTTCTTACCGTTATGGAGTTACTGAGCTGTTTGACTCTCTGTTCAAGCTGCTCCCGCTCCAGTTTCAGTTCAGAACTCCATTTCATCAGCTTCTGTTTCTCCTCTTCTTTAGCTGCAGCAGAGCACAACAAAACACAAAGAAAACTGTTAATCTCTCCATTGCAATGTCCACATTTATTCCACTAGAAGTTAGAGTAAAGAAGAGATACTAATGTCACCTTCTTTGTAAGCAATGTAGGAGTGAACAATAGCCAGGGTACCAGGCCATGGAATGGCTTCTTCTTTTTTCAGAATCTGGAGAGAAAAGCTTGGAGTTGTCATGGTAGCTGGGACATAGAAAGGTCTGAGGAGGACAATCTAGCCGCCACCCTGTGGTGAGGCCAGGAAGAACAGGCAATGGAGTGGATGGATGTGAGATGTCAATCTTCACTAACAGAATGAATGGGACAGAAGCACAAAAAACAATACTGCATCATGTATACGCTTACAAAGGATTGAACAGTCCTAAGTTCAGGACAGTGTGGCAGAAGGCTGATCAGAAGAAGCAATTCTACAGTCAAATACAGCTATTGGCCCTGACCTTCTCTGGACTGCTCTACCCCCTTCCCCCTGTCTCAGGATCAGTCCATACGTAGGGCTGCTGCGGTTACCTGATCTTGACATTTTGGACAGATCCACATGCCTTTAGGAATGGTTTTCAGGGGTGGATCCAGGCAGTCCAGATGATAAACACGCGAACACGTGTCGCACATGAGCAACTGGCCACTGCGTCTGCACACAGTGCAGAAATCCTCATGGATGTCTCCCTGTGAGGAAGAATTGGACCAATCAGTTTCCCTGCCCATCTGGGCCCCACCAATCATCTGTGGAGAGGCAAGGCAGGGGGAGGTACCATGGTTTGGTTTGGTTTAAGGTTGGCCATCTTTTGAAGTCTAATGGTTATGGTGTGTTAATTCAATTAGCCATCTGGCCCATTTCAAAAGACACTTGACATTTAGAAGTTAGAATGTGTTCTGACTAGTAGATATTAATGGATGCTCTGGGCTACAGGACACTGTTCACTTTGTAAGGCTGATTCAAACTGAAAAATCAACTGATGACTGATGATTATCCAATGGAGACGACAAACCAAATGGATGTGTTTGTGGAGGTCTTGGGGTGCAAGATGATTGAAAGAGTTACTGGGCCAATAGGACTGTGTGTGATGGGGTTCCAACCCTCTGATTTGTCCGTCTCCCCCATGTTACTTACATCCCCAGAGCTGGGGCTGGGCAGGGGGAGGGGATGGACGGGGCTGGAGGGGGAGGTCGGGGTGAGGCTGCCCAGCTCCGGGACGCTGCTGTATTTGGGTGGGCGACCTGGGTGAAATGAGACAGACAACAAAGACGGAAAACAAAGAAAAAAGAAAGATGGAGAGGGGGAAAAAACAACAGTCTGTATGACATACCTTGGAAAGGGAGTCTTCGTTGGCTAGCATGAGACAGGGGAGCGGTAGGGAGGAAGAGGAGGAAGAGGAGGAAGAGGAGGAGTCAGAAGCACAGACAGCAGTGTTAGTGCAGGAGAATGGCTCCATGCAAGCCAAAGCCAAGCATTACTAGAACCTACTGCAGCTGTCTATGAAGGGGCTGGCAGATGGATGTGTGTCAGATGTTAACATACCTCAGTCCAACTCATCTCATTTTCATGACATTTTATATCTCAGTAACTTATCCACACTCATTTTGTTGTAGGCTGTTGTAGGGATCAAACTTGCCTCCCTGCTACCCATGTTTCATTAAAATACACAAAGCCAAACTTTAATTTCCAGTAGCTCCACTTCATATGAGACTAATGATATGATAAAATCTGACACAGTGAGTTACACTTGATTTAAAATTTTCTACTCTTCTACTGAAAACTTCCTGTCATGTCATGTTAGCATTAAACCACTCACTGGTCTTAAATACATTAAACCTCATTGGTATAAAGTTAGACATTAAATGCCACTGTTATTACGTAAGACATTAAACCTCACTGGTATTAAGTTAAGACATTTAACCTTGTTGTTATTAAGTTAGACATTAAACCTCGCTGGTATTAAGTTAAGACATTTAACCTTGTTGTTATTAAGTTAGACATTAAACCTCGCTGGTATTAAGTTAGACATTAGACATAAAACCTCGATGGTCTTTGGTTAGACATCAAACCTCACTGAAGCGACAGGATTCAGCAAGCAGGGGAAGGAGGGAAGATTTGTTTTACAGCATTTTACTGAGCAACACATCAGTCACTATCCTACTATATATACACTAGTCTCTATTCTAGTGTATCTCTCTACAAGTTCCTGCTTTACTATGTCTCTACCAGTCTCTATTCTACTGTATCTCTACCATTGTCCATACTACTGTCAATACTAGTCTTTATTCTACCATATCTGTTGGTCTCTGTTCTACTGCATCTCTACCAGTCTCTATTCCCCTGTAACTCTACCATTCTCTGTTCTGTATCTCTACCAGTCTCTAGTCTGTCTCCACCAGTCCACAGTGGTCTCTGACCAGTAGACCAGTATTTCATACGGACCTCTCTTCCTGGTCCCCTGATGGAGAGGGCTGTTCAGGTAACTCACTGCACTCTTTTTCCTCTGCAACACAAAGTAGAAAAAAACAAATAACGGGTTAATGAAATGTTAATGTGATTTAAGATATCAGTCCAAGTCTGTCTCTCATTTACAGTTTTTCCCCAAATGTTTGTAGAGGTTCCCTGCTGAATTCCTGAGCGCCTCCACTAACAGTAAAATAATACTGTTTTTTCCAATAAAACCTCAGACTCAGGCCTTGATCTATTTGGGTGTTTATTTAAGAAGAAAATCAAGTACTTCCAAGACCATTCATTAATTTTCAATAACTTTTGAGGCCTTGTTTTATTTTTCTGGATACTGTTAAATATACACTCTCCAGACCAGGTATTGAAATTTGCAAACAGTTAGCAATAATACATTTGTGTGTGTGTGTGTGTGTGTGTGTGTGTTAATGATTCCATGCAGCATGTGGCCATCACTAGTGGCTTTAGATGCCTCTACTGGCTTATAAAATATTAAACTGCACATCACACCAATTATCCAGCCTTGCTTGACTTAGCAAAACCACTATGTTGTGATAATTATTCTCGCCCCGTCCCTCTGAGACACTTAACACCTCCACTAACTACTTTCCTGGGGGAAACCCTGATTTGTGTATGTATGTAAATGTCATTTAAATCGCTTAAAATATGGATGCAGGATCAATTTGTCTTTTTGCCCCATTCCTTAAAGTATGTTTGTTGGCTAAGAGAGGGCAGTGTAAAATGTTTGGAACCCAGTGGGAGTTTGGTTCCACAAGGAAATCCAAGAAAACTGCCTGGTCATTTGTTAAGGTCTAAAAAACCTGTACAGACAAAACCTCACATCACCATTCTTTTTGCTAAGTACTGCAAATGCAAACAGAGTTGGGACTGATGTGAGCAGATTCTGAGGTAATGTCTTGCTGAGTGAACAGAGACTAGCTGATGTAGTTCAGTGAGGCTGAAGGTGTGTGTACCTCAGGTTCAAACACAGCGCCGCTGTACACTGGGTTGGCCGTTGTTCTCCGCTTCCGCTCCTGCCGCTTGCTCTGGATTTCTGCAATACAGACAACAGGCTTTTAATGCAGAAAACACAGGACATAAGGGGAGGAGCCTACACATGACTGACAGCTGCTTGAGGACATAAGGGGAGGAGCCTCTAGCCATCCAACCAATCACTTACCCTCCAAATGGTCATGTGTTACAAGTCCCAGGGACACCATGAAGGCCAGTTTCTAGAAGGAAAAACATAACCGTTTTATCATCATGTGCCACACACATTATGTCAATCACCACACACTCACCAAACCCCCGCATCTGTCAATCACCATACACTCAATCTGTCAATCACCTGTGGGTTCTCCTCTTTCTTGGGTCTGGGAGGCGGAGACAAAGGAGGAGTGGAGGAGGAGGAGGGGAGGCTGACTACGACCTTCTGCTCTGCTCCCCCACCTCCTTTAACAGTCTGCTGAGAGGAGAAGGGAGCAGGAGATAAGAGGAGGAAGGGAGTTAGGGAGGAGACGACAACAGCTCTGATTATGGAGGAACTTGTATGTTTAGAAGATGCAAACGGTGATGAATGAAAGAGGCCGTCCAACTCTAACATTAACCTCTCAGCACTGTGTGGTGTGTAGTAACAACTCATTTCAACAACAATCTCCAATATGCATTTATTTGATATTAGTCAGGGGAGAAAAACTTCTGTTTGTTGAACTCTCTGATAGTTTCTTGTTAAATACCAAGTATTTAAAGCCCTGGGAAAGAGGATTTGCCTTAATTTTTCCCCTGATGTCAAACTTGAATATCTTTTTGCCCATTCACCAAGGTTTGAACAAATTAACCTGCGATACGTCAATAAACGTAAATAATGTTTCATGGATACTCTAAAAAAAAACAGTCCAGTTCCGCTACACTGGAACAGAGTGCAGAATGTGAGGGAGATTTTTCTAAAACATTATGTGAGTCGTCCTCTGACTTGAGCAGAATGAATAGTCATGGTAATGAGTAGAAGGAAGCAAACTGAACTGATGCATATTGGTGCAACTCTCGGTTGAGAGTTTGAGAGTTGAGCCTGGCATCCCAGCCTCTTTGACTTAATTCCATCAACGACTCAGTCTGCACACTCACCTTGGGGTCAGAGGTCAGGCTGCTGATCTGGATTGGCTGGGCGGGAATGGGGGCGGGACTGGGGGTGGGGTTGGGTGCATGGGCCGGGCTGGCGAGGCGGGTGGGGGCGGCAGAGACGGGCGTGGTGATGACGATGCCCGTTAGGGGGGTGGAGCCGGTCTTGCCGCAGGGCTGTCCGTTAACGATGCGGACCTGGTGAATGGGAGCCGCCGAGGGCAACGAGGACGACAGCTTGGTAGCCAACATCACGGGCCTCTGGAGCAGCTGGGGGGCCGCCATCATGGGAGGGGGCGGGGCCGGGGCGATAGGGATGTTGGTGGGTGCGGCAGGTTTGGGCCTGACCTGATGACAACAGACAGCCACTCAGAGAAAACCACCAAAACCACCAGACTCTTGAGACTGAAGACACTGCTAGGTAATGCCAGTGTGGAGCTCTGCCTGAGTCTGACTGCTCTCCTCCTGTATAGGGCTGACTGATACTACTACTACTACTACTACTACTACTACTGTTACTACTACTACTATTGCTGTTACTACTACTGCTGCTACTGCTGTTACTACTACTACTACTACTGCTACGACTATTTCTACTGCTACTGCTACTACTACTGCTTTTACTGTTACTAATACTGCTACTCCTGCTACCACTACTACTATTACTACTGCTACTACTCCTGCTACTACTGCTACTAATACTACTGCTACTACTACTTCTACTATTACTACAACTTCTACCGCTACTGCTGCTACTACCACTACTTCTAATACTACAACTACTGCTGCCACTATTGTTACTACCACCACTACTACTACAACTACTGCTGCTACTAATACTGCTGCTACTACTACTACTACGATTGTTGCTCCCACTACTGCTAGCCAGCCAGGCAGAGCTCCCAGTGGCATTACTCCCCACAGGGAAACATCACCGACACTGTTCCACTCAGGGTTAAAACACACCAACAGCCAGGAACACAAAACACCAAGAAGCTGCAGGAAAACAAGCTCTCACCACAAACGCAAACATACACACACACGCACACACACACACACAAAACCAGGCAGGAAACCTTCAACAACACAGAGCTTATTCACAGTTCAGTTGGAAAATTAAAAAAGCACAACAAGAGGAGAAGAGATGAGTAGAGGCAGCACAGAGCAAACAATGTTTTAGTGCCATGGAGCAAGGCATGAGCGTTTGCTTTGGTGCACTGCTGCCCTCTGCTGCAGAAAGAGCAAGTCGCCTCATGTGGGCCACACACACTGATTGGTGGGGGATTAGGGTTTGGAGGCGGGTCTTACAGGGACGCACCTGTGGCTGAAAGGTGGGTCGAGGCGTCAGTCTAGGAGGAGGGACAAACTGAGGAACTTTGATTGGCTGGGCGGTGGTGGTGGTGGCCTGCACCTGAGACAAAACCACAGCAGATTGTGGATCTGTACTGCTGTTAGATTGACATGTCCACTGCTGTTAGATTGACATGTCCACTGCTGTTAGACTGACATGTCCATTGCTGTTAGATTGACATGTCCACTGCTGTTAGATTGACATGTCCACTGCTGTTAGATTGACATGTCCACTGCTGTTAGATTACATCTCCACTGTAGAGGATTGTTACTGGTGTTGGTTTGACAGCCCTACTGGTCAGAGGACTGTTACTGGTGCTGTCAGTCTGGCTGCTAAAAGGCCACCACTCACACCACAGCCTGCTCTTGCACTTTCCATGTGAACAGAGAAACATCCTTCACTTAGAGCAGGGACACGTCCCGTTGTAGAAACCCCTCTAAAGACTGTTTTAAACTGACGGGTCTGCAGAAAGTTGTCAAAGTTATCATCTAAAATTCATTAACTCTGCTCGGCTCTATAGATGTGAAGACATATTTCGCAAAAAGTCAAACTAGAGGAAGACGATAGCAGATGATTGGACAGCGAAAGGAACTGGAGGGTCTTACCACCATGGCGTTCTTGGACACCAGTCGCACAGGCTCTGAGCTCTGATTGGTCAGCTTGCTGGCCACCTGGAGGTTGATGGGGGCGTTCTGCGAGTCGGGTTTGGTGATAGCTGTGGTTACCATAGCAACAGTGGGTGGGCGTTGTGGCAGGACTGAGGCGGGCAGGGCGGGCGTGGCGGCAGCTTTCAGCACCAGAGGTAGAGTCTTAGTGGTGAGGACCGGCGTGACTGTCAGGGTCTGCTGAGGGCCGAGGACACCAGAGACAGAGAGGGACGGGTTACAGAACCATCCACCCTGATACTCTTACACTGTTACATATCATTTATCTGTGATATTTAATACATTCCAGGAGTTATTCTGTGATGAAGAGTTGTTAATTGTTAACTTTCCCTCAACCTGCCTCGTTTACTTCAGTTACTGATTTCCTGCGTTTCCCAGAATGCCTTTCGATAAGAGAAGGGTTGTGAACTTGTTGCATTCAACTGTGAGTTATACATGTAGGTGCAGAAATTGGTCTCTCTCCACTTCTACGATGGATTTCTCCTTGTATGATTGTTGAACGACGGTGCAAAACCAAAACATGACGTTTACCATTTTCTGATATTGAACTACATCCATATCAAACTCGTCCAGTTATCCATTAAGTAGAAAAATACATCAAACAACTAAATGGACCCAGGAATGCAAAGTACACCACCAACAGCTGTTTTTTTAAACAGTATTTAAATGTTTTAGGTTGGACTATTCCTTTAACCCACGAGACAGAGCAGAGGGGCAAGTTAACCCAGGAGACTGACTCAGCATTGAGGACACAGTCAATTAAACCAATTAAGCCAATGGGGATGCAGGACTTTACATCCTTTTTATCCAATCAGAGAGTAATGTTGTCTGAGCAGAGAGCATGGCTGCCAGTTCTGCTAATGAAAAGCAGAATTTGGCTTATGCTTTCAGAAAGTCTTGAAAATGGGCTGGAGAAATGAAAACCAACGCTGGCTCCGTCTGTTCCTGAGGCATTCCACATTCAGTTTCACATTTACAAAGATAAAATTATCTCTCATAAATAATTAGCTGCATGAAATGTACCAGAACAGTTTGTTGGAATAGATGTTATAAGCTGTAACATATGACAAAGTTCAATGCAATAAAACATTATTAAAGACTCAATTTAGTCTTGGCAGCCCTTGAGCAATTACAATTAATAAAGGAAGATTGCTTTGTTTTTTAAATTGAATCCCTATTCTGTTTAATTCAGTGTACTGTGCAATTTCCTCTGTGATCATATGAGTCGTGTGTGTGTGTGTGTGTGTGTGTGTGTGTTACCTGCTGCAGTCCTGCAGGTATGGGCTGGCTCTGCAGCAGGTTGGTCGGCTTGGTGTCGCCTCCTACTGGAGGAGTCTGGACCTGCAGCTGCAGCTTCGCCTCTGGCTCCTGCTTCACCAACAGCTCCTTCCTCAGCTGCTCCACCACCTTTTTCTGAAGAGGAGGAGAGGAGGAGGAAGAGGAGAGGAGAGGAGAGGAGGGTCAGAGGTCACAACACCCAGATGATATTCCTGTAACCCTAGAATGATCACAGATGAGAGAGAAGTGCTAGGAAAGACATAAGAGCCGGGAATAAATGGCAGGAATGTTTTTTTTTAAAGAAACAGGAAGATTTTCAGTCTACATAGAGGAGGAAGTGAAATGTCTCTGGTATCACTGGTTTCCTTCTGGTTTCCAGTCCTGCGTGGCGCTTATCTTCTTTTCAGATGTCAAATCTGAGCCGACTCTGACCTTTGACCTTTTGCCTCCACACCAGGCCGAGTTCTCACAAAAGTAGATATGGAAAAGTAGCATCCACATTAGAGCTTCACCAAACAATTATTTTAATAATCAGTTATTCTGATGATTATTCTGGTGATTAATCAGTGCCATTGGGTCGTTCCTCATCACGCCAGGTGATAAAAAACTGAAAGTAATGTTACTATATCTATTACTATTACTCGCTACTACAACTACTGCTAATACTACTGTTAGCCAACATGAGCTTCAGATAGCACTGACTGCAGTAGTACTTGTTCAGAGCTCTGCAGTGCAAAAATCTTTTGCTTAAACATTACGTATGTTTTATTAACTAACCTAATTAAAATATTGCCTCAGATTTACACTTACTGTGAAGATGCTCTGCCATCTTCCACACAGACATATTTTATTTTCATATGCTAAAGCAGAACAATCAAACCAACCAGAGATAGTCAAAATAGCACTGGAAGTAAGGTAATTTGCCTTCAAAATTAATATTAGACACTTAGTACCAGAGCTCCCATTCTACAGCTTTTAGTAACAGTTCTGCCATAGCTATAGATTAAAATATACTTATACTACACAATAATAAACTCGAAGTTGCCTGGTATGTTTAATGATTGAGCAAGAGATTAACAATTGCATTTTCATTTAGTACCGATTCCTCCTTAGACGATACTTCATTTTCATTTTGTAAATCGTTGCAACGTACGTTTGTCATTATTTAATTTGTTGTTTGTCATTATTGTTTTATTTTTAAAATTCAGACTGGATATCCATTTTTGTATTTTGGCTGGTTTGACACAGGTTGAGCAAGCTTGTTGTACTGCTGTCATCATCAAGCCTATCATGTCACTACACTCCCATACTTTGCTGCAGTTCGGTCTTTATTTTGAAGGCTGCATGACAACTCGTCATTCTCACAGCTGCCGCATCAGCCATTTTCAACGAGACGTGAGAGGGGAAACAGGCTCGAGTATCTGACAACGAATCAACAGCAGGAAATACTAATCAATTATTTTTTTTATTGTCGACATTGTCAATACTGTTGAATAATGTTTGCAGCACTGCTAAAATACTCATGTGAATCTAGAAGAGATGAGAAAAGCTCGAACACATCCTACAAATATCTGCCAACACAAACTGTACCAACAGAACATAATACACGTTAACGCAGCAATGTACGGTATAATTCAGGCCACAAAGTCATGCAGACGTCAATGCACACACACACACACACACACACACAAAGCTGGTGTTGACGTATGAATTCAGAATCAAAAGATCAAGCCTATCTGTTGCTTAGCAACAGTTGATTCTCAAGCAGAAACTTAATGCAGTCACATACAGTACCATCTTAAAGAGGCCTACCAAGAAAAACAGTATGGGAGTTTGGGGAAAAATACCACTAAGGTTACTGGTGTGAGCACAGCCAACTGGAATCTGCCTGGTTAACCCCTCAGAGGGCAGTCTGGGCACCGCTTAATCTGCACATGAAATCATATCATGTCTCACTGCTGTATAATAACTTAACATGTTGATAACTGATAAGTGACTTTTTATTGCTCAGTGTTGGGCTGTCGACTCCCTGGCTGGTCTTATCAACTAATGTTTGTCCGTACGGTTTGTTATGTCTTTATTTTGAGCTCTAACTGCAAACCCTGTCTGCAAGCCAAATTTCCCTCACGGACAGTTAGAACTGAATTACCACCGAATGAAACAACAACCCTAGGGTCTCTGCATCTCTATCACTTAGCCCCACACTGCACCGGTATACTGCATTCAGAAATAGTTAAACAACTTGACAATTTCATTTGAAGAAATGAGCAGAATCATAGAAGCCAGAGTCCAGGGCTAAAAGTTGAGAGCTTAGAAAATCCTGTCTTCATTCCCAGAATTAAAAGTGTAGAATGACAACGTCTGATTAGAAGCAGGCATGTTCCTCAGCTGTTTCAGTAAAACAGTCTGCAGGTATGTGGCCAGTTGGAACTTGTCTACAGACCAGAGCAGCACCTCACAGGCCTTATTTACATCATTACAAACAGCCGGTCTGTGTCATTCAGAAAGTATTCAACCCTCTTGACCTTTTGCACAGTGTGCAGAGCTACAACAGGCTTCACCTCGACTGTATTTGCTCATGGGAACAAGATGCACTCACTTGATCTGGTTGATGTTGCTCAGACTGCATCAAAGGGTTTATCAACAGGCTTTTGCTTTCAGCATGATGTGTCTTTCCTGCTCGTAAAGCTAATAGTCACTCCAATATAAACCAATGGGGATTTGATGGTGTAGGTAGAGTCAGTGTGCACAGGAGTGTAACGGGATGCCAAAAACACAACACTCTAGTTTTGGTTTCATTATGACTAATCTAATGATTGCAGCAACAACAGGCCAACAGCTAAGCCATTTCTGGCTGCTGGTTAAACTGCCATGTAAAGTGAAAGTGGGCTGTGAGTTTACTGTCATACAGCACTGAAAATGTTTATTACAAAGCTACTTCCTAACCCTCATCAGTAATATTAACTCAGATGTGTCATCCCACATCCTAGAAACTTAAGAATAGATGTTAAAGATTACAAAATTAAACTACTGGTTGGTAGTGTCAAAAGATGTATTCTTTTGCAACAAGGGAACTTATTCTGGCTGCTAAAACTCTGTCTCTGTGTGGGCTACAGAGGCAACCAGGAAATCTGGTTTATCAACATTATTAAAATCACTTTTAGTTAACGAGGTAGAAGAATTTTCACCCTGAACTTGATGTCAACCCTCCGTAATTCTGGGTTGGATCCATATAATTTTGTGCTGCTTCTATCTCTTAGGAAAGTGAAAGCTAACACTAGAGTTAGAGCATTTTCCCTCATCCTACCATAAACACATCGCTGTTGTTATGTGAGCCTTGTCACTCTGATTTTGGTGATTTTCATGTTTTCACTTCAACTGAAGGATTATATGCATCCCATTTTTATATTAGCATCACCAAAAATGAAGTCATAGCGCTGCCTGGGTAATTTGGTGTGAATGTTGCATGCTGAAGTCTGGACATGGAGACAAAATTCTGTTGTGATTTTCTGAAACCACCTGGAGTTTTAGGACATTATGTAATTGCTCCACATTAACAAAGAAAAACCCAACTTTCTATTTTTACTAATAGTTCCCCTAATTTATCTTTACTCTACGTTCAGAGACATCCACTTCTGGCATTTACACACCTGACACCTTATGACACCTTATGAGACCTGTTAGTCTTATTAAAATAGCTTTGAACAACAACAATAATGCTAATAATAATAATAATAATAATAATAAACCTGTAGCACTTATCTAAAAGCAGAGTTTACAAAGTGCTTTACAGGAAGGCATAAAAACAAGAATAGTAACATATGTAGGGAGGAGATAAAAATAGGAATCGCATTAAAAAAGTCGTTAAAAATAAACACAGGAAAAAGACAAAAAAACAACATGGGGAACAACACAAGATTAAGAAGTGTGCAGAATCAAAACCAGTAACATGAAAGACTCTTGAGAACTGATATAAAAGATGCTGGTGAGTCTAAGTGTGTCAGGCAGGATTGTCAGGATGCCAACACACACTCCTGGTTAACTGGTTAGCTCAGCGCTTCTCAAACCCTGCACAGTCATTCCCTATTTCAGCTTAGAAACTCTTTACCCTCCTGCAGACAGACGGCACTTCATATGCCGAGCTCCTCATTAACAGTCGATTTGACAAGATCCACTCTAAAGACCAGCTCCCCATGTCTGACAAGCCGCATGTGTGTGTGTGTGTGTGTGTGTGTGTGTGTGTGTGTGTGTGTTGGATGGTGAAGTACCTGCTTCTCGCTGAGTGCTGTGATCTTTGCTTGAAGTTCGTGGAGCTGCTTCTTCAGATCTGCGTTCTGAAAATGAGATCGTGTTAGTTGGTTCCAAACCAAGTTCATGCAAGACTTTCAAAGCTGAACCTAATTAACGGATCGGAATTTCCCTCCGGAGAACTAGAATGATTATCTGATGTAAACTGGTGTAAACCCAGTGTGGTGTTTGCAAACTGGTGTAAAACTCGGTCTAGGGTTTGTAAACTGGTGTAAACCCAGTCTGGTGTTTCATGTTCTGAAGCACACTGGTGATGAAACAACACATTTACTAAGATCCCTAGATAGACAGACAGGTAGACACACAGACAGACACACATGCAGACAGACAGGCAGTGTGCTATCAGTCATTAATACCATTATTAGTAATGTTAGTGCAGCCTGAGTCAAACTAAACACCGGTTTGCATGAAAAATCCCACATAGTGAAGAAGACAGCAACTCACAAGAATGGACTGCCACCTTTTTAGCAGAAAATGCTCACTTTAATAACACTGTGTCTAAACATGGTTTAGTTTAATGTCAAAGCACAACGAAATGAGCATTAAGTATTAAAAAGGAAGATTGTGGCCTTCCTCTCTATGTGGGATTTTCATGCAGATTTGACTACTTTTTGACAAGGAGCCCTACCCCAAAAAAAGGCCGTTCTGTTGCGCCGGCACTAAAATTAAACATCCGGTTTGTTTACCTGAGGGTCCTGCTTCATCTGGGCGACCAGTTTCTACAAACAAGACAGGAGACAGTCAGAAAACCACGGTCCACAGCGACACCTAGTGGTCAAGACTGGGAACTACAGCCAGATAACTGGACCCTGTTCAGTCAGGATGTGGATGTACAACACCATTCCTCTGATGAGCAATATCATTTTCAAATAACAAACATATGTAACTGAGAAACTTATTTAAAATTAGAATGAATAAATGTATTATATAAGTTAGAAAACACAACAATTCAGAATTATACATATACGTTAGTCAGATCAAAGAGAATAAAAGCAGGCTTGTATCAGAGCGGCAGGATCCATCTCGTCTTAACCTAAACATTTCTTCTGGCTGGTTAGTTGCTGTCCCATGAAGTCAGACGACAGTTTAGTAGCTCGGCTATCCAATCAGAACAAAAAACACAGATTCTTTGACATTTAGAGATCTGAAAACAATCCAATATCCAGTGACAGCAGAGTGGCTGACCGCTCTCAGAGGACATGACTGGCCACTGTGCCAAATCTGGCTAATGGGACTTTAGAGGTGCTAGTCCACCAGGAGTCGCTGGCTGGCTGAACGACCTGAGCCAGTCTACCAAGTCTCAGAAACACTAGTTAACTCAGATTAACACACACTGTCTGGCAGCACAGAGCCACAGCCCGAAGACCAAAACTACAACCAGCAGCCAACTAACTCTCCTAACTCAAGTAACCCTCCTAATCCCTTTAAACCAAACTAAACCAACTAACCCTCCTAACTCAAGTAACCCAACTAAAGCTTTTAAACCAAACTAAACCAACTAACCCTCCTAACTCAAGTAACCCAACTAAAGATTTAAACCAAACTAACCCAACTAACTCAAGTAACCCAACTAAAGCTTTTAAACCAAACTAAACCAACTAACCCTCCTAACTCAAGTAACCCAACTAAAGCTTTTGAACCAAACTAAACCAACTAACCCTCCTAACTCAAGTAACCCAACTAAAGCTTTTAAACCAAACTAACCCAACTAAAAACTCCTAACTAAAAAAAAAAACCTAACTCACGTAACCCTCCTAACTGACAAATCTTTTTAACCCAACTAACCTTCCTAATAGGGCCGGGCGATATGGTTGAAATCAATATCACGATAAGGATTTTTTCGATATCAATATATATCACAATATGGCTCATGTATGCAAAATCACATGTTAGAAAATCAAATGTTCATCCCATTGAACCGAATGGTAATGTTAGGTGTGATGTCAACTGAAATGTTCAAATAATATTCCTTAAAATGTTTCATACCTCATTTTGTCAGAGTTTTTAGATAAAATTTGCTTGTTATCATCAGTTCAGACAGCAGAATTGTGTCATGATATCCTATAATCACCATATCATCACCATATGATTCCACTGAAAGACGATAAATGATAATACTGAATTATCGCCCTATTTCCTAACCAAACCAAACCAAACCAAACCAAACCAAACCAACCCTCCTAACCTCCTAACCTAGTAACCTGGTAACTTAGTAACCGAGTCTACCTGATGGATCTGGATCTCCACTTTCAGAGCCTCCTGTAACGTCTGTAATTCCATCATGGATCCAGTCAGTCTGCCAGCCGATCGATCAGCCTGCGCACGCACACACACATACACACACACACAGGAGAAAGAGAAAGGTCTAAACAGCTAGTTCAACAGTAATCAGCAGTATTGGGCTGGGATCATGGCTGTTGTCGTAGCAACACTGTTTACAAATTGTGCCAACCACCTTGACATATATGAACTTCCTGTTTAGTTTAGTTTATTAGGATCCCCATTAGCTACAGCATTGCAGCAGCTATTCTTCCTGGGGTCCACTAAACAGACTTTACATAGTGACAATGCAACATCATAACACATAACATTACAAATAAACAGGACAAAGACTAGAACACACACACAGACAAGACAGGCTCCTGACAATTCAATAATCAAAATACATGAAATTAGTCCGTTTCACTCCAGTTTCCCGGTCCACAAACTCAGACCCTCCACGGCCACAAGACACATCAACACAATCAAACTCATATTTGTATTTTATTCAAAACTTAGCCAAACTAGTTTCTACATCTTTTCAACGTCTCTAGTCAAAAGATGCTGTTTTACTAAAATTTTAAATCGAATTTTACTGTTTTCTTGTGTGATATGTCTAGGGAGTAAATTCCATTCACGCATAGCTCGGTACATGACCGTTCGTTTGATTGCGTTTGTCCTTGCTTTCCTGTCCTGTGTGAAGATGACCTCAGTACCTTCCTGACTCGGTCAAACAAGGTCACAGCTCGTGCCGTCAAAGCATCATTACTGCCATACAGTCTGGAAACACACTATCACTTAACCTTTGGTCTCTATCTTATACTATATAATGTAGATAACATAACCATGACTTTACCTTAACACCGTCTCCAGTGGGAAAACCATCCAACTGAAGCATTAAAGTGCCGCTGGAAGCAAAACAAAACACAACAGGTCACATGCAACTTTACTTCAGTGGTATTTATATTACATGTAACTACTTCATTATTATTAAAGTAAAACAGGTTACATGTAACCTTACTTTATTATTAATCTAAAACAGGTCATATGTAACTTTACTTCATTATTATTATACTAAAACAGGCTACATGTAACTTTATTATTATTAAACTAAAACAGGTCATATGTAACTTACTTTATTATGATTAAACTAAAACAGATTGTATGTAACCTTTCTTTGTTATTACTAAACTAAAATAGGTTCTATGTAACTATTTCAGTATTATTGAAATAAAACAGGTTGTAAGTAATTTCACTTAATTATTATTTAACTAAACCAGGTTGTATGTAACTTTGTTCCATTATTATTAAACTAAACAAGGTTGTATGTAACTTTACTTTATTATTATAGGTTGTATGTAACTTTATTATTACTAAACTAAAACAGGTTGTATGTAACTTTACTTCGTCTTTCAAAGCACACTCTCGATCCAACAGTAGCAGGACTCACCACCTGGCCGTAGGACTGGACTCCACCCCTCTGCGCCGCCCTGCAGAACACAACCAACACACATCACACAGGCCTGTTAGAAACCCAGCACAGGAGAACCAAGTCAAACCATCCCAACACTCAGAAACACATTTCAGAAGCTAGAAGCTTGTTTTTATACAGAACGACAAACCAGATGGTGAATCCTGTAAGGTCTGCCAGTGCGAGTCTTTTCTATAAAGTCTGATTCAACACTATCAAGTAATCCACTAATCTTCTCTCTATAAAGTTTGATTTTACACTACCAATCAACTAAACCACTAGTTCTTTCTATAAAGTCTGATTTTACGCTACCTATCAACTAAACCACTCGTTTTCTTTCTAAAAAGTCTAATTCTTTGTTACCTATCAACTAACACACTCGTTTTCTCTCTATAAAGTCTGATTCTACACTACCAATCAACTAAACAACTAGTTCTTTCTATAAAGTCTGATTTTACGCTACCTATCAACTAAACAACTAGCTCTCTTTCTATAGTCTAATTTTATGCTACCTATCAAGTAAACCACTAGTTTTCTCCCTATAAACTCTGATTCTATGCTACCTATCAACTAAACTTTTGTTTTATAAAGTCTGATTCTACACTACCTACCGACTGAAGCATGTCTCTCTTTTCTATAAATCCACAAGTTTTCTTTCTGTAAAGTCTGATTCTATGTTACCTATCAACTAAACCACTAGTTTTCTTTCTATAAACTCTGATTCTGCTTTACCCATCAACTAAACCACTAGTTTTCTTTCTATAAACTCTGATTCTGCTGTACCCATCAACTAAACCACTAGTTTTCTCTCTGTAAAGTCTGATTCTACCCTACCTACCAACTAAACCAGTTTTTTTTTCTATTAGGTCTAATTCTCCACTCCCTACCAACCAGGCCAGAGAAGATAAGACCAGTGAGACCTCTACACCAGTCAATTCAATATCAAGTCACTTCATTAACAGTTGGCTTTTCAAGGCGTTTCAACCTCATATGTTAGCAGAAGCAGACAGACAGGTGGGAAGTCAGACAGGAAGAGCTGGAGGCCACAGTTGGCTTTAATTCATCTGCCAAGGTGACAGAAACAGACAATCCACCACTATGTCCCCTCATCAACATCCTCACCTATCTTTAGTTTTCCCAGCTTCATCTTATTTCTACAGCCAGCGCTTAAGACTGACCTAACGGGCCTACACACACACACACACACACACACACACACAAACAAATACAAATACACACATACAGAAATAACTACAAGTACAGGCATCCATACACACCAGGAGAAGGTAGTGAGAAGGCGTGTGAAATATAGCCAGGTTATATCATGAGCTGTATGACTAACTCCATGTGTCACTGATAAATCCACTGGAATAGATGGATTTTTTCTACACAGACCTGATTTGGGTGTCAAATATGAATCTACATTTTTAAATAGCTCAGCTAAAGGCCCTTGTGATGTTTTTATTTCAGTAGTAGCATCATGTAAGGTTGCCAGCTAATTGAAGTAATTGCTCCCTGGGTGGGACATGAAGTTGTCTGAATAAACTTCCATCAGCATCACATGCCGTTGCAGGGCCTGGAAAAGGAAGAAATGAAGCTAAAATGGTGGGATTCAAGATGAAAGCCATAAGTGCTTCTGCTGCAGGAGTTCAAATACTGAAAAGTGTTTTTTGTTTCCGTGGCGAAATAAATGTTTTATAACCTTCTTATTAAACCACTATGGCCGTCTGGATGTGCAATCTCTCCCAAATAAATTCATCGGACCTGCCTCATTACATACTTGCAGCACGGTAAAATATCATGTTTCGGGGGATTATCGCGGTCTTAACTGTTTTTCACTGTTGGTAAAATCATTAAAATCAACCCTCACATATCCGACATTGCTCCGTCGGAGGCTGTAAAATGTTAAAGAGAACAAGTGGATAATGTTAGCTAGCCGCTAATGCTAACCATCCTGTTAGCTTCACTGGCTAACGCTATCAGCCAGACTGATAACTTACATCAAAGATAAATAATAATGCCGTTGGCGGTAATAGAAAATAAAAGAAAATGGAAATAAAGAAATTCGTGAAAGAATAGTCCCAAAAGACGCCATTTTTCAAAATTATGACACCAAGCAGGCGTTGGTGGGTCTAAGTTATATCGGCCCCTTGTCCTCCAGAATATCAACTCCTAGAATAAGAAACACACCAGCTAAATACATAGAAATACACTGAAAAACAGAAGAATACAGCCAGAAGCAGCCTTCCAGCTCAGACACCTGGAAACAAACACTGAACAACAGATGGATAAAGGTAAAGAGCAGAAGACAGGTAAAGTTTGAAAACAGAGAAAATTAAAGTTATGAAATTAAAAAGCCCAATGTGCACTTACTCAGCAGCAGTCCTCCTCTAGATTAATTAAATATATATCTATAAGAAGCCGATCCACGATGGAATAACAGCATAGAAACAGTCCAGCTGACTCCTTCCCGCAGAACTGTATTTTGTTGCTGTATTTTATATTTAGTTTTAACAAATTTGTGTAAAAACAGAGAAACTGAAGCTACAAAACAAGAACTCTTCTTCAATCTCATTCAGCTCAGCCTCAGCACAGCACAGATCCCTGCGCTCCGGAGCTGGAGGAAGGGGGACAAAAACTACTTACAAATCCAGCTAATGCTTATTTTTCTACGATAAATCGTTCGATATTTTTTTATGTCATTGTTAAAGTTCGTTAAATTGAACCGATTAGCGTCGCAAGGTGAAAAGAAAATGTGTTCAAAAAGCGAACTAATTTTTGTGTCGGTGCGGCGAATTTATTTCACTTTGCCTAAGGAACGGCGGTGCTGCGTCTCCCATTGCCTAGGGAAAAAACCCGGATGTAAACTCAGTGAAACTCTATGGAGAGAAAGTCAACACACACACACACACACACACACACACACACACACACACACACACACACACACACCACGAAAGCAACTCAGCAGAGGAACGGAGCAGTTTGTTGTGTTTTTGTTTTTTTGTGTTGCTGTCTCTGCTGCAGCCTCTATGGTTATTTTAGGGTTATTTTATGGTTATTGTATGGTTGTGGAAACGCTCCTCCCTCCACCTTCCTCTCCTCTCTGCTGCCTGTCCAGTCTGTCAGTGTTTGACTCCATGTTCATTTGATCAGTGTGCTGTTGGACTGTTGCACACTACTTCTGATGCTGGAGGAAGACAGGTGGCAGGGCCTTTCATCCTGCTCCATGTTTTCCACCAGAATTACTGCATGGGTGAAGGCAGGGTGGAATTTATTATACTGAGAAAAAAATACTGTACAACCTGATTTGTGAAAAAGAAAATGTCGCAAATGAGAAAACTGATGTAACTGAAACGACACGTCCAAAATAATCTAAGCTAAGAATCATTGTTATGACTAAACTTCACACCTGGTCCATGCTGTCTGTATCAGGGTCGGGCCATTCAGGAACTAAAGTGAGAACGCATGGTAAATTCCAGAGTTGTATGTGTGAATGAGTGTGAATGTGAAAGTCTCCCAGCTGTAAAGAAACAGAATGTGAATTGAATTGAGATAGAACTGCATTCCATGAATTTCCATGAAATTCCACTTCTAAGAGAGTTTGTCTCGACTCGCTAAACATTATAAATCAAAACATTATGAATCAAATAAAAGACAGTTCAACAAATCAAATCATTCAATCATAATGTGTGTATTACCATTACATGTTCTGCACCACCTGAAAGGTTCCTTTAACATTCTATGATATTCAGTATTGATCATATATAACACTATGTGTAATGTATGTGATAAGAAAAAAAAAAAACATGGAATTTCACAGAACTTCACTGAATTAAATTCAACTTCCTAAAATTCCAATTCAATTCCAATTCTGTTTCCTACAGATTTTTTCAAATTCCAATTCCATTTGTTGCCATGTTATCATCGATTTTTACCTTGTTTATTGATCAAAACATGTTATGAAAACTCATATTTAATATAAAGAAATTCAATAACTTTTGTATACATGATGTGCAGCGTTAGTCGCGGGCAGAAAGCATAAGAAAGTTTTTCAGAGGGAAAACACGAAAGTGCCGTTGTCCAGTCTGAAGTGAGACTGTGTGGCTGCAGCCGGATGCTGCTGCAGCGTCACGTCCTGTAACTGCATTCATGTTCATAACTGTAGAAACAGCTGGAAAGATCAGCATCATAGAATCATAATTAACTAAATAAACTAAATATTGACCCACTTAGACCATCGCACACAGTCTAACAAGACAAGGCCATACTCTCATTAGCTTTTATTACATTTGATTATTTTATATTATGTTTTTATTATATTGTATTATTATATTAACTATGTCATGTCTGCTTCATTAGGTGATATCTAGAATATTATTGTTTAATTTCTGCTTTTCTAGACTGCATATTTTACAGGTGCATTAGTAAAGTTCTTGACTGTCCCACAGCACAAACAGACCATAATATACAGTATCTGTGGGGATTGATAGGGTTATTGATCAGTACCAATGACTCAGTGATTACTTGGACAGATGCTCAGACTCTCAGGCCCGTACCGATCGTCTGAACACTGGAGAAAGAGGTCACGACCTTTAGCAGCAGTAAGTCTCTTCAAGAAACACCTCAATTGTAAAGTAAGCTGACATCACATGCCGTCTGGCGGCCATATTGGAGGTCCACAGCTCAGACAACAGTATGAACAGCTGATTATGTTTCTAAACATACAACTTGTCCATCGTAACAGAACTGAACAGACAGTTAATTTTTGTCTGTTTCTGACTGAACTGATCATTTCACCACTGATCATCTGATTGATTTAGTATTTAGATAATGTCAGCTTGTTAGCTAGCTAACCATAGTATCTGGTCAGCTAACCATCACTGTCTTGTTGTTAACACATCTGATTAGCACACTAGCTAACGTATCTAGTAGCAGCTAGCATTAGCATGTTCACATTAACATCAGTGTGTTTGCTGGCTAGTTAGCTAGCTAACAGTTTGTTCAGGTTAACTGAGCTGACTCTTCTCAAGCTACAACTCAGAGTGTTTTGGAGTAGAGACTAGGGCTAAAGACAAGACAGTTTACTGTGTCACAGTAACCAAATCCACCTTATCACACTATTCACTTTTACTGAGAACATTACTGAATGGATCTACAGCCACACCACAACAAGCTGATCAGCTGCTCTCTGTTTCTAGCTGCTTGGTAGACATTTAGACTTTCTTTACGTGCAGCTGGTTCTTCACTGGGCCTCCATGATGGCTCCAGACATGGCTGCTGTGAAACGTTCAGTTAGCCAAAATAAAGAAATGTTTCAACAACCTTGACCAGAATTTTTTAAAGAAAGAAAAATGTTGTAACATAATCTGATAATATCCCTCTGTGTATCCCACCTACATCGCATTACTAGCCGTTCACTGCCTTGGTGAAAGGAAGCCTACAAATTAGCCAGATCTATAAGGAAAGGTTTGGACACTCTGATCTGTTCTTTTTGTTTTATTTTGATTCAGAGTTGCATTTGATTGTTTTATAATTTCAAGACAAAAGAAATGTTGATATGTCTAACAACGTTTTTTAATATTTCTGCTGCAAAAAGATTGAGTAAGTCAGCGAAACCTCAAAATCTGACTTTGCGGTGACTTTATAAGACGTGTAAAGTCCAAAACCATCAGCAGTTCAGCCCTCAAGTGTTTAGGCAATGACATGAAGAAGTTGTCAACATGTCTGCTTTGCATCATGAATGGGGCCAAATTTCCACATTATATGGACAGTAAAGTAATGTTATCTATTCTATTCTATTCTATTCTATTCTATTCTAACTAGACTGCATTTGAATGTATGGCCAGCTGGTGAATTTCTCTAATATCTACAAAATCATACTACAGACCAGACATGGGCTGCTATCAAATATTCAGCACCAAAAATATCCCAATCAAGGCTTTCTCACAATATTTATTAAACATATCTAAAAAAAAAAAAAGGGTAACATGGTGAATCACTTAACATGTTTTGCCAAAATGTTGCCCCTGCTGTAACACATGATGGGTGTGTTCAGAGTGTGATGTGTGATGGAGACGGCAGCTTCGTGGGTTTGAATCCAGCCAGGGACTCATGAAGCAAAACACCCAAAAATGATATTAAAAAAAAGAAATGGAAAGGGTTTTATTCTTGTGGTAGACAGTGAAAGAGTATTGCATCCCACCCTGCTACACACACACACACACACACACACACACACACACACACACACACACACACACACACACAGCTCCCTACAACTCGAATATCAGGATTTGCTTTGTAAACTGTATACAAACCTGTTTAAAGGTAAAATAAACAACTTTTCACCTTGAGGCAGGAAGTGTAGTTTCATTATGCTGCGTTCAAGTCCCATCAGGAGAAGCAGAAGAACGGAACGTCGTCCTGTTGCTACAGCTTGGAAACGTTCACATGTTTATCTCTTTGGAACGCCCTCATCCAAAATCATCTTTATTTCAGAATTTAAAATCAACCAAAAACAAACTGATATCGCTTGTTTTCATACACAGAGTTGATTGTTTTAGTGTGAATGTAACTGATAATGTAGATTTTTATTATCTTAGACTGCCGACATCGGTGGATTCGCTGCCATGTTTTGCCTCCTCACACTTTGATATCGGAGACAGAAAATTCCCACATGCCCTATTTGTAATTATCACTGACATGAACGGTTTGTCCCAGTCAGCAGCTCCTATTTACAGTATGTGGTGATGTTAGCCCCGCCCTCCTCCCCCTCAGTTGGTCAGGTTCCCATCCCAACACCTGTCAGTCATCTTGACAAGCTGTCATCCAGAGTGAGGCTGAGGGAACCGGCAGTGTAAAGACGCAGCCGATCTGCTGGTGTTCACCGTGTTTCTGAACGCTCCTGTCTGCTGCTCGCTTAGCTTCACTGTTAGCTTAGCTTCTTTAGTTTCTTACTGCTTTCCTCCATTGTTGTTGTTGCTGTGACTTCCACTTCCACTTGATAACCTCAGTGACAGACCCACTCACACACCTAACCCTGTAACACTCAGATCAGGTGTCTGGTGAACGGTGCTGCCCGTCTGAAGCTCCTGGAGATCAGTGGCTCTCAACCTTTTTGGCTCCTGACCCTTTAAAACAAAGAAACCCCTCTTCGTCCCCCCGTCACAGGCTGCATGCAGAGTGGTGAACAATTCAACCAAACAATGATTTTCCCTGTTCAGGTTTCATTTGATTATCAGAGGAGGCCTAGAGGCTGAAAATTATTCAGTATTTCACAAGAAAAAAGCAAAAATTAGAGAAAAATCAGAAAACATAGACATTATATTAAATTTATGTAGTGGAAATCTGTTTTTGTCCTATCCCATAAATCATCTCGCGACCCCCCAATATTACCATGATGATGCGACCCTCTGGGGGGTCCCGACTCCCAGGTTGAGAACCACTGCTGTAGATGTCCTCTACAGTCACCATCTGTGGGTTAGTGCATCATCATTTTGACATCTGAATCAGGCTTCTGTATGAACGCTCACCTTGGATTATGACACGAAGAATTGCAACATCAAATCCTGTATAGTGGGAAATTATTAGGACTTAGGAATTAGGAATTAGGACACGCCCCCTAAAAACGTCCTGAACATCAGCGAAAAGCCAGTTTCAGGCAACTAGTATAGGCATGTAATAATGTATAATATATCCTATTTATTTATTGGCATTTTAATGTCAAAAAAGTTGCATATTGCAGCTTTAAAGTTGGCAGAATTTGATGGGATTGTTTTATTTTTGCACAAAGTTCTGTTCTATTCTATTCTATTCTATTCTATTCTATTCTGCCTGTAGTTTTCCTGGTCTGTTGACTGCTGCCCTGCAGTTAGAGCTAATGACTGGAACCAACCACAGGAGGGCGCTACAGCACAGATGAGTGCATCAGCTCCAAATTCATCCTGGCTTCCCTTTCAACACCTCTTGTCACTGTACAAATCACTATAATATCACTATAATATTCCTACAGGGACTTATAGTGTGTCAGTGGTGCTCAACTGCAAGTTTATAGGGACCAAATCGTACTTCATGGTATTTTTATGTCCCACGGTATCACTCTAATATTCTTATAATAGTTTCATAATAATCCTATAATATTCCTATAGGGACTTAAAATGTGTCTGTGGTACTCAGTAGTGAGTTTATAGGAACCATACTGTCCTTTATGGCAGTGATTCTCAACCTTTTTCATATCAAGGACCGCAAATGTAGTCCACATGACCACTGACCCACATTTGATGAGATTTTGTCTCTCAGACCCAAATCTGAGAATATTTATATTGTCAGATATGATTTTGTCCAGAACTCCATGACTGTCTGTAGGCTATTGTAGGCAGAGAGATAACAGTGAAACTATGATCAAAACAGTCATTCTTCTACATTCTCTAATTGTGTAAACTTCTTGTAAATGAAATAATGCTGAAGTTTAACAATTCATCATTTTGCTGGGGACCCCCTGGAACCCCCTCATGGACCCCTGAGAACCACTGCTTTATGGAATGTTTATATCCTATGGTATTACTGTAATATTCTTATAATTATTTTTTATTATAATCCTATAATATTCCTATAGGAAATTATAATGTGTGGTACTCATTAATGAGTTTATGGCACTTTATGGTATATATATTTTTTTAATCTCTTATGGTATCACTGTAATATAAGTATGATATTCCTATAAGGACTTGGAGGGTGGCGGCTCTCCTCCAGGTGAACCAGCAACTGGAAACCATCTTCAGTTTCCATTTCTGATCTGGTGTAAATGTTTGAGTTTGAGGTAAACAGTTGGTTTGTTGAACAAACAAAGTTGCTGGTAGAAACTTGGCAGAATGGGGTCAATCAGCCCTCCATGACATCATTCATCATGTCATTTTACATGTAATTTAATTTTTTGGGATGACAGATTGAACAAGCTGTTTTCCATAAGGGGCCTCCTCCAGGCGGACCTGTGCCGGGGGGGAGGGAGCTGCTGCTGGACCAATCAGCTCGCTCCGTCCTGTGAGTGACAGTGCGGTGCGGCGGGCCGTGTGACCTGGTCTTTTAACCCAATCAGAAAGCAGTGAATCCATCATCTCCCGGCTTCATAATAACTTCCTGGCCTCATTAGAGCCTTGTAACGACATTAAAGGCCCCGCGCTCTCTTTAGCTCTGTGTGTTGATTAGTTTTCCAGCTGCGTCTGCTCTCCTTTGAAAAGCAGCTCTGGCTTTTAAACTCAGGAGCTTCTTCTCAGATCTCAGATCAGATCTGAATTTAAACACATTAAACCAATCGGCGAGCCTTTCATGTTGCCATGAGCAGTGTGTCTGGCGGAGGAGGCTGACAGGAACCGGTCTGATCCTCCTGGTCCAGACTGGGGTTTGTCCTGCTGGAGGCGGGACTGCTGAGAGGCAGAGACGACAAACTGGGGAAACTTCAAAGTAAAAGGAAAAGAAAGACACGCTAAGATCCGGTTTAGCTGCCTTCTTAAGTTGTCACAAGACACATTCACACACACAACTAACATCCACACACACACACACACACACACACACACACAACCAACCAAGACAACACTCAACATAGCCTGGTGTGGAGTAAAGGCCGTACTGAGGGTTTGGAGCCAGTAGGGCGCAAGTAGGTTTTTGAAAACTTTACAGCCAAAACAAAAAGTAGACCAAACTATTATCAAATGTTGTAAAAATCGTTTGATAATGATAACGCCATCACATAAATACACAAATACAGAGATACTTACATTACTAAACAGATCTCCTCAAGAGCTTCTACTTGCTATATAAATCTAATTTCACCCAAAATGCCAGTTAGACCCTTGTGGCTCCAAGTCCTCCATACGTCAGTGAGCTGATTCCCTCGTCTCTCCTCCACAGCTTCAGTCCTGCAGGTGAATCAACAAGCTGATTATATGCAGGATTGGATCGGTCACTTTGAAAATATACTTCATTACAGTTGCTACAGTAGATACCTCATCAAAATTATAACATAATTGGGATTACCCAAACTCAGCAATGGATTCTGATTACTTTCAGTTACTTTCTGATTCCTGTGCCATATTTGAGATATAAATGTACAGGTACAGATGAGAAATAGTGGAAAATTACAAAGCTTAGGACATTTATTTGAGGTTTGCCATGTTTTATAAAGACGTAGAACAGCTGCCATTATTTAAACAGCCTTCTGAGTTTCTCCTTTCACTTTAAAAGTATTCCCAGAAATGTGAGGAGAGTTTTCCCACCCAGCCTCAGGGTCTCAGTGTTCTCACAGCCAGGGCGTTGTGGGTTCGATTCCCGGGCCTTTCTGTGTGGAGTTTCCTCCCACAGCCCGGAGACATGCAGGTCAGGTGGACTGGAGACTCTAAATTGCGCAGGAAGACTAGTAGTCGACGAGGAGTCGGGTAATCCTCATACACAATCATACAATTTTGTTTTCTTGCCCTCAGAGACCCACAGGTGTAGATCTGGGGGGAGACAGTATTAGAGTTATTAGAGAGAGAGAAGGATGAATTGTCCCCATCAACTATTTCTCCCTGAAAAACATACTGCAGTTTTACTCACTCAGTGGTAGAAGCACAGTTGAGTTGTGATTGGCTTTAGTCTCAAGAAAATGGAGCCCTTCCCTTAGCTTTAATGCCTTAAAAGACATTCCTCCAACAAATTAGCCTGCCATGTTTCATATTTTGATGTATACAGCTGAAATGGAAAGCTGAAATGAAAGCTACGCCCTTGCTGAAGCCTGATGTGCTTTTCTGTCATTAACAGACAGCAGCGCCCACTGACAGCTCTGAATCCAAAGCACTTTATGGACTGTAAAAGAGGAGGTCTTGGACAATAACAGCAGTCTAAAGTCTTTTTCAAAGTATTATATGACATCAGTACCGGTCATTTTATAGGAAAGAGGGCGTGCTCTCAAATAACCGCTGCTAGTAATGAAGCAGCTGCAGCCAGTCAGTATTTTGCAAATCCTCTGTGAAGGACTATGAACTGTGAACAGGGTCAACTCTCAGGATGTGCTGGATAATGTTTAGACAGAGCCGGCCTCCCTGGTGAGACTGGGGCCGTGTTGAGAGATATGACGATGAGAATGAGCGGTGTGTTCCTGCGGTGTGTGTGTGACGGAGGACAGGACAGGAGGAACACACACTTCTCTTCACTACACCTCTCAGTGCCAGCCGTCTCTGATATCAGATTAAAAACACAGACGACAGATATCAGCCGCGGGTCGACGCTCGCTACGAAGACAAGACTTTTGTCAACAAGGAAGTAGAAAGTAGAAAGGACAGAAAACTGTGTAGAGTCAGGGGTCAGAGGTCACAGCGCCCTGATAACATGACAATGAGTATTCATTGCATGAAGGAGGGCAGACACAGGTCATCTAAAACAATGTTCCCTCCTTCATATACAGTAAAGATTGAGCCACAAAACAAAAAAAATAAGTTTTTAACATAATAACATAATAAGAAAAGCTGCAAAAATCTACCAAATATTTGTAAGTATTTGACGGCCATATATATAAATCTTTAAACTGGATTGGATTAGGATTCCGGTTAAAACAAGATCAGGTTTAGATTAGGCAAGTGGGCATCTAGAGGTTAAGATTACAACTTTTTCTAAAACTGACTAAACCACACATCATACATCTGGTTCTACATCAAACAAACTGCCTTTTACATTTTAAAAGGTCCACAGAGCTGTCCTGATCCACAAACAGCCGCCGTCACTTTGACTGACATCTTACCTGACAAATAACACAACGGACATCATAAGAGTGACTTGAGAGTGGCTTGACCCCTGATTGGTTCTTTATCAGGAAGTGGTCACGGTTGTCTGCTGGCCCGTGCATCGTGGGTGAAGAGGTTGAGGAAGTCTTTATTATCACACATAGAAAACTGGATAAACAGAGACACTCAGAAAGACAATACACACATGAGTACATCTACACTGCATACAAAGAATACTTGAATACTTGAATCTGTCTTAATTCTGGGGAATCTATGATTAAGTCAGCATCAGATTGACTGGGGCTGCTTGTTTCATTACCACCGCATGTGAAGTCAAACTAAAATATAGATTTGAAAAAGGCATCCGCACACTCAAAATCTGTGCAAAAAACCTTTATTGCGAGCTTTCGGTGAGAGACATTCTTCAAGGCATAAAATGGCGGTGAGCAATATGAAAGTTGCAGAACAAGTCACTGGGTCACACGCATGTGACCCAGGGAATTGTAGTCCCAAAGATGCCTGGCAGGCTACAAATAGACAGTGTATACAGAGACAGTTATACAACAAAAAGCACATTATATACACAATATTTACATAGTGAGTGAATATACTGTAATAGAGGTCAATGCTATGTGGAGGCATCAGGCATGAGCCGTCATAAAACAGAACATGCAAACTCTCCACTCCACCACGCGATAACCACCGCATGTAAAACACTGTCCTCCCGTGACATAATCCCATCTTGACTACATTACTTCTTTAACCTCTTGGTGAAAGTGACTCACGACCGGCCTCCTGTGAATCAAAGCAGGTTGTTCGGCGTTCAGAGTTTTGTAACGCTCTTTATGTAAGGCAGGGCTGCGGTGTTTCGGGGGTGGAGGCTGGCTGCTGCTGCGGCCCACAGAGAAGCCTCTTGCTGCCCACTGCTGCTGCTGCGGCTCCACTCCTGTCTGGAACCAGAGAGCCAACATCCAGAGAGGTTCTCCACACCGGCTCACGGACTCATTACATCACACCAGGCCTCAGTTAGAAAACACTCCCTACATTCATTTACATAACATGTACAGTTTAGGTGCTTAGCTGACTCTCTTATCTGGGGTGACTTGCAATGGGTGGAACAGTAGAACAGGCTTCAGTTCCTAGATTACCAGCATTACAAGCAACCAACAGTAAGGAGGTGAGGTCAGAGGTCACAACACCCTGATATTCATGTGACAATGAATATTCCTTACATGTAAGAGGGCACGGGTCATATTGAAAAACTGTTCCCTCCTTCATGTACAGCCCCAAAACAAAAAAATACAGTTTTTTACAAATATCACAAAGTAAAAACTATGAAACATGGTAAGAAAAGCTGCAAAAATCTACCAAATACTTGTAAATATAAATAAATATTTGTGTGTGTGATGACAGGGCCATATATATATATATATATATGTAAATCTAAAAACTGAAACTGAAACTTGTATTAGGATTAGGTTTCAGGTTAAGATCAGTGGTTAAGATTTTGGCAAGTAGGCCTCTAGAGGTTAAGATTAGAGAAAAAAATGGTTAGGCTCAGAGTTCGATTAAGATAAGATTGTAAACCAATAGTGATTAATGGTTAATGTTGTTCAACAGATCTATAGAAGGTTAAAGTCAGAGGAATGTTATAGCGTTAGGTTCACTAAGCCAATAAGAACAAAGGTAGGCATTATAAATAGTGATCTAAAATGTAGCATGAAGCTGAACAATAGCTTGACTATATACAACCACATGGGCGTCAACTGTGTACTCATCACACCGTACCTTAGTGAGTCCAAGTTTGATCTTTTAGTTTTTATCATTGAGAGCAAAGCAAGCAAAAATTGCCAGAGATATATCTTTAAACTATTAAGAATCTCATCAAGGGAGCATTCTGCATCAATGTTCCCTCTAAGATGATATTGATATGAATTCATCACATCGACCAAGTAATAATATATTCCCCAGGTTTATTGGATATAAGCACATTTGGAAGTTTTGGTAGGAAATGTCATTAAGCAAGGACTTACCATACCTTACCATATCTTAGGGTTCAGTAAAATGAGAGTATACAGTTAGAGTTAGATTAGGAGAATAAAGGAGGCTGAGTCCCTGGTGAGGAAGACTCTAATTCATTGTAAGCCTGCAGCATCGGGTTGTGGCTGCAGGCTGGGTTTTGTATGACAGGTGGTCGTCCGGAGTCACACCGATATCCTCGTCAGTCTGAGCTGTAGTCACTGTGCTCTGGTCAGTAGAGATGGAGAGCTCTACTTCAGGTCTGCAGCTCGATCTTCCAGGCAGAACGAGCATCTCGGTCCTGTAACTGAGTTTGAGGTGGTGGGCAGACGATGTGGGATGTGATGACAGGACCGAGCGCCGTGCAGAGAGAGGAGGAAGAGGAGGAGGAGGGGGTCCAGTTCCTCTCCATGACACCTGACAGGCGCAGTCAGACAGGTAGGAGGCAAACTGAATGATCCTCAGGACACTAAAGTAGAAAACTGCAGACACAAAAACAAAAATGCGGATTCATTCATGGTGAGAAACCAGTAAACCTGAAGCTGCAGCAGGAGGGGCAGTACAACAATACTGTGTGTGTATGTGTGTGTGTGTGTGTGTGTGTGTGTGTGTGTGTGTGTGAGTAGCTCCAGGCCAATTATTAAAGCCACTAACAACCAGCAGACAGGCAGCAACAGGCAGCAGCAGGCAGCAGCAGGCAGGCCAGAGAGGCTGTCAGCCTGAAAACAACCAGGCTCATGTGATTATGCAGAATGAAGCCAGGCTGTCCCGGAGGAGAAGCTGTACATCATATTGATTAGTTACTGATCGATTAATCTATTAGGAAACCTCTGGGCTCTTGACTAAACCAAACATCATCCCAGAACACCAGGACCGAAGAAGTTAACACAAGTAATGAATCTCTGCAGCCTCAGATTATGGATGAATTAAGGTCAGGATTCTCACAAATGCACCCTAATTAAATAAAAAGATTCATAAAACTTCATGTACCTCATTATAATTCAAGGTAATCCCCTTCAAATTTGTCAGAATAAATCCGATGGCTCTGTAATCCACAGTGAATTTGAATGGAGAATTTACCGGTGAGGCACGGGCCGTCTGATTTAAACTGCACCTCTGTTGCAGGATTGGGATTTAGAGGATGTTAAAGTCATAGTGAAACAGCATTTTGAAAGCATCTCGCTTCCTTTCCTTAATGGGACGCATTTCCTCTTGAAACAGGATATTGGGGCGGGGCGTAACGCAGGGAGTGTGAACCAATCAGATACCAGTTAGGGTCAAAAATCTGTAATGGTGTTATTGGTTTGAGAATTTTTATTTCTGCCTACTGGTACAGCATTAGGTCGCCATTAAATACTAGCTGCATGCTCTTGGATGTGCCTTCTCCCTCTTTTCTTTATTGTTTTTCTTCTCCATTGACGCTGGTTGGATGTGGATGGAGGTCCTTCCATTTTTCCTCCTCAGGTAGATAATCTGAGGAGGAATAATCATAACACAACACAAGCTTGGGCTGTTGACAAACCCCAACCCGAACCCTAAATTTAGGCTCATCCCTTAGTGAAGGGTGCTGCTTTAATCCATTTGGTGAGTGGGAAGCTTTCTATAACCCTTACCCTTACCTTAACCCCTCTCTGCTCAATTAGCTTCCAAATGGAGACGAAGCTTCTGAGGGCTTTTTTTTTCAGAGCGTACTGTGGAGTTTACAAAGGTACCTTACTGGGGGCGTCCTGGTGGCTTAGTGGTCTAAGGTGTGTACCACATAAATGCGACGTCCTGGGTGTGAATCCGGCCCAGGACCTTGGTCACATGTCATCCCCATCTCTCTCTCCAATCCTTTCTGTCTGTCTCTACTGTACACAATCACAATGAAGGCAAAAAAGACCCAAAACAACTAAGCCAAAGACAAAGATCCTTTGCCCTCATCTTAAGTTAATTCCTCTTGTTTCCTATGAGTGTAACCTCAAGCCTACTTCAGTGAACACTTCAGCTCAACGAACATGATTGAATTCAACCACGTCTATTTATAGAGGCAGCGATAAAGATAACGTGTGTCTGTGTGTGTGTGTGTGTGTGTGCTCTTTCATTTCTGGGCTGCTGGCTTCAGCTGCTGGATTAAAAGGCACCTGGTTGGTTGGACCGTGTGCCGAGAGGTAAAGTGAACCGACAGGCTTTTATCACCAAAGTATTTCTCCTCCTTTTCCCCCCTTTCCTCTTGCCTTTTGTCACATCAACCAGCCGGACCAGGGATTCCAGTCCAGCACACCGGCAGAAACCTGATCCGCCTGGTGTTTAATCAGAGCGGGTCGGAGGAGCTGGAATACTGCTGGGAAATAAGGGGGAAGGTTTGAAGAGTCTGACCAGTTGAGGGAATATTTATAGTACTGATTCTGACAGCTGTTTGTTCAAAATGGAGTTGGACAGGTTTGGCTGGTAAAGTGACTCATTATTCAAAGAAATGCTACCGGGCCTTTTCAGCTCTAACAAAGAAATCATTTTGCATATCTCTCAGCTTCCTAATTCTGACTGTTTGCAAAACGGCACCGGCTGCTGTAATATTGATGCAGTAGTACTAGTTGTTAATTGTATTATACAGATGAAAACTCAGTAAGTAGCAGTAAGTATAATATCTTGGCAGTTTGAGTATCCTTCTGCTTGAAAAGTATTGGAAACAGCTAAAACCTCCATGCGTTTACTTTGTCTATGATGAACAAAGCACTGAGGTGTAATGTGTCTCTAAAGCCCCCAACACACACACACACACACACACACACACACACACACACACACACACACACACACCTGGAATAGAAACAGAGAGCGCCTGTGTTGTTTCACACAAGCAGAAAATGTCAAGCACTTCCTGTCCAACAGCGTTTTTTCACCCATGGTTCTGAATTTGTCTGTATGCGGTCGTCTATATGAAGTTTAAGATGAGTATGCAGAAAGGAACGAGGTGCAGGTGCAGCGGCAGGGCCTTCCTTCATAATCTAATTCTGCTGAGCCTTCACTAGATGGAGCCCAAAGCCCTCAGGAGCCTTCAGTCTGGGCTGGATGTGGAAATATCTGTCGTTCCTGGAATCCATCCCACTTGTTGAACAGATTCAAGTGCATTTAACTGTATTAAACTACGTCCGACTGCTATGTTAGACTGCGCTTAACTGTATTAAACTATGTTCGACTGTGTTAACTATGTTAAAGGAAACATCCACCCTCAGATCCTCCTACACTGTCAGATATCCTCTCTCTGTGAGTGTTAAACAGAATTAAAGTGTTTGAGGGCGGATCTTTCCTTCAGTGCAGGCAGGAGCGGCTGCAGCCCAGAGGGTAGAGCAGCAGACTCGTGACCAGAAAGTTTCCAGTTCAAATCTACAGACCAGCGGTGAAAATGAATGAAAAATGAGTCCCATCCTTCATTAACTACCGTTGATGTGCCCTAGAGCAAGGCGCCTAACCCCCCCCCCCCCCCCAGCTGCTCCAGTACAGCTCCCAGTGTGGACGTGTGTGTGGATGTGAAGCAGGGAAAGCCCGGAGCTCAGCACACTTTCCCTGGAGAAATAAAGGTTAAAAACATTTCAGGCTGAGCAGACGCATCAGTGTCCTTCCACTCCAATGCTTACAGAGAAGTGAGTGTGAGAGAACAGGAGTAAAGAGACGAGAACATGAGCTTTTCTGTCTGCTGTCTGTCGGCTGCAGGTGAGTTCGAACCGGTCCTTGGTTCAGACGGGTTCCTGCTGTAAACACCGTGCTTTCTGTTTGTCCCGCTTCCTCAGAAAGAAAGCTTTGTACTGAAGGTGGTTGATATGGAAACTTTCTGGTTGGTGTCCGACACGGCGGCCCTAACCGATTAGTAAATGAGAGGTTTGATGGTGAGATAAAGCCAGCGGGAGCAGAGTGTGTGGCTGTCTGGTCGTAACGCTCCAGAGTGCAGGCTGGGCCGCTGAGGCTCGGCTAATTTAAACCTCAGCATCTTCTCTCATCTCCATCTGACTGGATGCCTGAGGCCTTTGTTACTCTGGGCCAGCTTGGCTGCCATGACAACACGTAATCCTCGATCAGACAGGAAGTGGGGCGCGTCATCGTCACCACCTCTGGAGTTCCTGTCCCATCGTTGCCCCCCCTTCCCCCCTCCCATCCCCCATCCGACTACAGAAGCTCAGGGTTGATTTATTTTTTTTCCGAGAGAGGACTCGATCACAGCGCCCATCCGCTGCCCGCTGCACCTCCGTTTTAATTGGCTGTCAAAAATAACTGTGGCTCATCCTTCAACTCCACCTCAGTGCAGGAACCCAGGGGATGAAGCCGCCACGTGCACCGAGAAGAACTCTGCGTGGGTCTCTGCGGCCGTGCGACCTCTGCTTTACTGCAGCACGCTCCTCTCTCTATCTCTTTCTCTCTCTCTCTCTCTCTCTTGGTGTGGGCTGGTTCACCATCTTTATGTAAAGCCTATGTGGGAGGGGAGCACATTGCAGAGTAGGGCTTTAGAAATGTGATCCAAGTGAGAGGCAGGCTGAAACACAGCAGTTCCCCGAGTGAGAAATGGGCTCATGTTCAGAATGAGTTAATTCTGTTGATGTATTTAGACATAAAGCCTGTGACCCTCTTCCCAAATCTGTCATGTTCTTGTTTGGCACCAACACTCAGCAGAGTTGTTTTGGTGAAGAAACCGGGCGGCTTGGTTCATTTCACTCTGGTATGTCCTTAGCTGCCGCCGCTTCAGCTCTGGAGAGGAGAAAATTAGTTCATTTCCTTCTCTTTTTTTAGACTACTCAACAGCTGCTGAATTTGTGACGCACCAGTAGGTGGCAATGCATTCACAACCGGCTCCCAGCCAATGAGAGCGAACAGAGCCGAGGGTGGGCGGGACAAAGAAAAAGAGAGGGAGAGCTACACAGATGAGTGGGAGATAAAGTAAAGAGAAGAGAGTGAGAGGAGAGACAGATGACTCCGAGACGAGAAAGGAGAAGTATGAAGACGAGAAGCAACAGGTAGACAGAGAGAAGCGGAGGGAGAGACAGCTGCAGCTGCTCTCTCTGCTTCTGGTTTCACCAAGGCTTCAAACTTCCTGGATTGCCTGTGAGCGAGTCTGCTGCTGTGTTTTGAGCAGAGAAAGAGAAGCCTTGTTCAGAGAGCATGAAGAAGAGAGCAGGGAGAGAGGCTTCCTCAGGCAGGGAGGGCTAGGAGAAGGAAGGAAGTAAGGAAGCCAGTTGGAGAAAAGCAAACCCCCCCCCTCCTCCTCCTCCTCCCTCCCTCCCTCCCTCCCTCCCTCTCTACCTTGGGCTCTAAGCCACGGAGGAGAAGAGTTGATTTTGTTTTGAATGCAGCCGCTTCCTGGTGAAAACTGAAGCTCAGCAGAACAATCCACAGCCTGCCGCTCAGCCTGAGCAGATGTGAGAAAAAGTGAAGAGAGACACGGAAGACTAAAAGTTGATTTCCTGCTTCTTGGCCCCCCCCTGCACCTCCTCGCCCGTTTGAGGTACAAGTCACCAGTGGAGGCACCCAGCTGCTGAGGAGGGGAAGCGGGCAGAATGGCTTACTGCTGGACGGACCGTGTGACCCCCCTGCTGACCTGGGACCAGCTGAGCGTGTGAGGAGAGAGGGAAGCCGAGCCATGGAGCAGCCTGAGGAGGAGCAGCCTCTTCCTCCTCCTCCTCCTCCTCCTCAGCACGCCGCCCCGCTGCAGGACGGAGAGGAGCCCTTCACCTCCACCTCTGTCGCCTCCTCCTCTTCCTCCTCGTCCTCCAACGCCGAGCTGCCCTCCGCCCCCCCCGCGCCCCGCTGCCTCCACACCAGCAGGACCTTCACCGGCCTGCGAATCTTCTGCAGGAGGTGAGTGTCTTCTCCCCGGCTGCAGCTGCCTACGCACACACACACGCACGCACACACACACACACACACACACACACACACACACACACACACAGTGCAGCTCAGTACAGCTGTAGGCTCATATCAGCTGCTTTTCTGGTTGACCCTATGGTGAAACCCAAATGAAGACGCTTTTTAAAGTAATAATCCACAACTTTTTCATATAAATAATCGTCCTTTTTGCTACTTTCTATCGCACCGTACAATAGTGATTCAACATATAGACATGAAAGCTTTTCCATTTGCTGTTCTAAACACGTCTTTACTGGGAAAATCCTCTGCCGCACAGGAAGTGATGCGTTTTGCATTTGCAGCAGCAGTTAACAGCGGTTTGTTTGGAATAAATAGAAGAAGAACTGGGTAGGTAGCATGAGCAGCGAGAAGAAAGAAGAAAAGAGTGCCACCTACAGAAACTCAAACTTAAAGAGTAACTAAACACCAAGCCCAAATCTGTGTAAAGACTGACATCTAAAGGTAAAAAGCATGCTGCTGAAATTGCCATCTTGTTATAGGCTGATCTTTGGTTCCAGGTGATGTCACCTTCTATAGAGTACAACAGGTGGTGACATCATCTGGCACAAAAGATCAGCCAATAGCAGATGGCCATTTCAGTCGCATGCTTTTTACCTTTAGATATCAGGCTTTTTGAACAGTTTTGAATTTGGAGTTTAGTTACTTTTAATCAACAGAAAATCCAAAGAAAAATAAACTCGATGAATCTCTCAGAAGAAAGCGAGCTGCTAAAAAAGGAAAGCGAGCGTCTCCGAGCCAAAACTAGAGAGAACATTGGTGTTGCATTTCCAACATGAAAAACACCCCAAGATGAGAAGGAAGGATGAGGAGGGATGAAGCTCATGTGGCTCTTTTTCTGTTGGTTTCACTATTGTTTGTTAGCTCCAGTCTACACTGAGTGACTTTATTATTACGTTGGGCCAGTTCTGAGTGCAAAACACCAAAGCAATGATGTGTAGTGAGGTGTATCGGCAAAATCAAGAAAAACAAGAATCTCACGGATGATGAGTCTTGGTCCAGCTGTTTGATTTCATTGAGACCAAACTCCTGCTGACAACAACTATTCTGCGCAGTATGATCGTTTCCAAAAAAACACCGTCAGCTTTGTGCCTCCAGGTCAAACCGAGCTGCAGTCTGGCTTCAGCGGACGCGGCTCCGTCAGCCACAGTTTAACGGTCGGACTTCCTCTTTCATCCTCTGGGGCCTCTGAGTAATACATCACTTTGTGTCTTAGTCAGTGCTGCTTACTGTCTGCCGCTCTGCTGGATGGAGTCGGTCCGTTTGATGAGGTTCACTGTGAAGCAGAGAGGCCAAACTGTCCGGCCGCTACAGTCCCTCCTGACATCATTTACTCAGCTTGCTTCATATGAAATGCAATTTAACACTTCTGCTTTCTCATGTGCTGTAATGTACCTCGCCTCGGCAGGTCTATAGCTTGATCGGTGCAGTGTTAGATCCCAGATACGCTCCGTTGTGAGTTAAAAGGTAACAAGTGCATATTCAAATTTTAATCAGGTGGTTAGATTAATCTCCCAGTGATCTCCCATGGTCCTCTAATTATAGCCGCTATTAATGGATTGGCAGAGCAATTAATTAAGAGCGGTCATTTTTAGGGCCTGCTGGGAATATTTCACTCCAGAGAAGAGAATTCAATCTGCAGATCTCAGAGGAGAGGAGAGAGGAGAAAGGAGGAGGAGAGAGGAGAGGAGAGGAGAGGAGAGAGGAGTCCAGGAGGAGGACTCGGCTCTCCTCCTCTCCACAACCAGTCCAGCGCTTTAGAGCCGATTCCTCAGTCTGTATTGAACGCAGTGGCAGTGTGTCTTTACAGGGACGGGGCTTTGGACGTAGGATGAGATGAATGGCTGAGCTGATTCCTAATTATTGCTCTATCAGAATCACAGTCAGGATGATGAGTGGAGCCGCTGCCTGATGCTTCCCTCTCTAACCTGATTAAAGCGGACAGGCAGGATGGACAGTCATCTCTGTTTATTATTGTCAGTCTGTGGCCTGTTTCTGGAGTCTGTCAATCACATCTGTAGTGCTGCTAAAAGGATCGCCGCTGTGTGACATCAGTGGCTCCGTGTCGTCGCTCTGTTTTAACTTCAACTGAAGGATTGCATGTTGAGAAAATGCTGCAACTCTTGGGTTTATGAGACATTTTCTAACCCAGTTAGATAAACTCAAAAAATGCATGATTTCTTCCTGAAGAGTTGACATTTTGGAGATTTTCACCCAATAACAGCGTATGTGTAAATTCAATCTTGTCACTACCATTATTATTTCATGTAAACTAAGAGATTCTGGGTAACAATAAAGTCCCTTTCTCCTCCTGTTGGTAAAAATAAATCTGTTTTTGGGAGACGGTTGCATAAACAGAGATCCAGCCCAGCCTTTGACTGAAATCAGACCAAAGCTAAAGGCAGAAACTAGAATAATCCTCCACCAACGCCTCCCAGCAGCTCCTCCTTGTTAAAGAGAGATCAGCCTAATGTAGAGAACCAGTCTAGTGCAGCATGCTCAGTCTTGCCCTGCACCATGCTAACTAGTTAATCTGCAATCTGCAATCGACTGCAGTGACCCTATAGCACAAAACCTTAAAAAACATTCTGAAGTGCCCTTGCAACTTAAAGAAAAAAGTTAAGAAAAGTTCATATTTATCAAGTATTTTCCTTAACTTCTTATTTTGCTTCCTAAGAAGAAACATATGAATAAATAGGACATTGGAAAGCAAAATTCTCAAATTTGTTCGTAGATTTTTATCTTAACTTTAAGATAACCTTTCACTAAAATTATTGCAGTTAGGTAAGCAAGGTTTTATTATTTTATTAAAGGTTTGCATTATGCTATTTATACATTTTCTCCTTAAAAGTCATGCCAGTGGATTTATCAAACCAACAAAGGTTATATTGTTGTAGCTAGCAGACAGAGTGCATTAATGCTGTTAAACATGCATATTTACTGAAAGCTAACTTTTAGTCTTTTTATGCTTGTTTACCAAGATACCAAGAGACAGAGGGAGAAATGAGACTAATCTTAAGAAAATGTTTGGGAGTTGCACTTAAGAGTTCTTAAGAACTTTTAAAATTTCTTCATGGACAAAATCTTAAGAGCATTTTTGTGAATTCGGTCCCTGGTCTGAAAGAAGCGAGGTGTTTCTCCTGAATATACTACCAAGTGTTCTACTGACTTCTATGTAATCCATCAGCCAGAGTATTGTACAAGGTACTCTACTGGCTTCTCCAAAGTATTCTACAAGGCCAGGGTAGTAACAGTTATTTTTTGGTGTCCTGGTGGCTCGGCGGTCTTTGGTACATGTACAGGGGTCCAGGGGTCACAAGGGTCCCGGGCCGGATTCAAACCCAGCACTGGCTTTGAATCCGGCTTCAAATCATTCCTGTCTCTCTCCACTTTCAACTGTCTAATAAAGACAAAAAACCTAAAACAAAAAAACCCCAATACATTATTTTTTCACAGTAATTAAGCACCAAACTCACCATGCCAAACAGATGTTCCTGATTTGGTTCTACTGAGTTAAGATCTGGGGCTAATTTGGCCTGAGCTAGCAGCACCCAGTGTTTCAAAACGCTCAAAAATGCTTTGTGTGTAATCTTGAGATTCACAAATACCAGATTCTTCAAAATGACTGAATTCCAACCACCGTACAAATTTTGAAAATTTTTGGCATTTATTGCTCAATTGGTGTATGGTATGATATGGAGAATTATCTGTGTAGATTAATTTGTTGTTTCCCCAAGGGGATTAATAAAGTGATATCTTATCTTATCTTATCTTAATTTCAGTCATCCAGGTAGTAAGATGTCCAAAAAACAATTAAACACATAGAAGAACTGATGAAGCCTCTCAGATGAATGGTAAAACGTCTTCAACTCTTCATTTTAAGTCCAGTGGAATTTGTTTTAAAAAAAAATTTTGATACAGAGAATTAGCTAATAAGGTGAAAAAGTATTAATTAACCCTCGACTGACACTAACCCTGGACTGAAGAGACGGCTCGTCAGGCTCTGTTTAGTTTTGGAGTTATCTGTCCCACCCAGTCTGCCTGTCTGTCAGAAGCTGGACCGGCTGCTGTTGGACCGGCCTGGTTAGTCCGCACCACAGACTGCTGCTGGATCAGATGTTGCCATGTTGAAATGGACTCCCGCTCCTGGTCTGTTTCACTGGAGTGACCCCAGTGTAGCCAGACAGCTCCGATAGGCCTTCAGTCTGAACCGGGCCAAATCCAGACAGGGAGCTAGACTTGGCTAGCAGGGTTTGGTGTCTGTAGCCAGTTAGTGATTATTACAACAAGGATGGACGTGTTTCATTATAAAATTGCCTTGAACATTCATTAACAACTGAAAAAAATAGATGGTGTGTAGTGTTGTTAAATTGAGTTAGCATGGTGTGTAGTATTGTAAAATTTAGGTATGGTGTGTAGTTTTGTTAAATTGAGGTAGGACGGTGTGTAGTGTTGCTAATTTGAGGTAATATGGTGTGTGGTGTTGTTAAATAGAGGTAGTATGGTGTGTACTGCTGTTAAATTGAGGTAGCATGGTGTGTACTGCTGTTAAATTGAGGTAGCATGGTGTGTACTGCTGTTAAATTGAGGTAGCATGGTGTGTACTGCTGTTAAATTGAGGTAGAGGTAGCATGGTGTGTAGTGTTGTTAAATTGAGGTAGTGTTGTTAAATTGAGGTAGCATGGTGTGTAGTGTTGTTAAATTGAGGTAGTGTTGTTGAATTGAGGTAGCATGGTGTGTAGTGTTGTTAAATTGAGATAGTATGGTGTGTACTGCTGTTAAATTGAGGTAGCATGGTGTGTACTGCTGTTAAATTGAGGTAGCATGGTGTGTAGTGTTGTTGAATTGAGGTAGCATGGTGTGTAGTGTTGTTAAATTGAGATAGTATGGTGTGTACTGCTGTTAAATTGAGGTAGCATGGTGTGTACTGCTGTTAAATTGAGGTAGAGGTAGCATGGTGTGTACTGCTGTTAAATTGAGGTAGCATAGTGTATACTGCTGTTAAATTGAGGTAGAGGTAGCATGGTGTGTACTGCTGTTAAATTGAGATAGTATGGTGTGTACTGCTGTTAAATTGAGGCAGCATGGTGTGTACTGCTGTTAAATCGAGGCAGCATGGTGTGTAGTGTTGTTAAATTGAGGTAGTGTTGTTAAATTGAGGCAGCATGGTGTGTACTGCTGTTAAATTGAGGCAGCATGGTGTGTGGTTTTGCAGTGTTTAGCACTATATAAGGAACTAGGCTACAGCATCAGCCAGTTTTAGACGCTCGGAGAGGAGACAGGCTGAAATGAAAAGTCTCTCAGCATGCGGATCAAACGAACACAGACAGACGGATTCAAAACAGACCGGTCCGATCTTTTATAAACACATATTGATGTTATGAAGTGAGAAAAGATGCATGTAGTGAACAAGCTCGCACTACCTGACTTATTAACAAAACCCCCAACCCTGTTAGCTCCCTGTCCCAGGGTTAGCAGCCGTATTCATGAGGTGAAACCTGAGAGAGTGTGTGTGTGTGTGTGTGTGTGTGTGTGTGTGTGTGTGTGTGTGTGTGTGTGTGTGCGTGCGTGTGTGTGACTCGGCGGTGATGCAGCCAGGACCCAGGGATTACACAGACCCATTTCCTGGGCTATCTTTGTCGCTTGGCTGTCCTGTTTCTATATATAGACTGGTCCAGGAGGGGCACTGAGGCTCTAGGGGAGCAGGAGGAGGAGGAGGAGGAGGAGGAGGAGGAGGAGGAGGAAGTAGAAGAAGATGATGAGGAGGAGGAGGTAGAGGAGGAGGACCAGGACCAGAAAGAGGAGGAGGACTAGAGAGGGGAAGTGGAGGACTAGAAGGAGGAAGAAGAAGAGGAGGAGTAGGAGCAAGAAGATCAAGAAGAAGAGAAGGAGGAAGACCAGGAGAAGGATTTAGAGGACCAGGAGGAGGAGGAGGAGGACCGGGAGGAGGAGGAGGAGAGGAGGGGGACCAGGATGACCAGGAGGAACAACAGTAGCAGCAGGAGGAGGAGGAAGAGGAGCAGGAGGACGTAGAGGAGGAGAAAAAGAAGAAGGACCAGGAGGAGGACGATCAAGAAAAAGAGAAGGAAAAGAACCAGGAGGAGAAGCAGAAAAAGGACGAGGAGGAGCAGGACCCGCAGGAGGAGGAGATCCAGTGTTGGAGGAAAAGGAGATCACTTAGGAGAGGAAGAGAGAGAGAGAGAGGGAGAGAGAGACCATCCAGAACCTCCTCTCTCCAGGAGGAGAAAGTTTGGGCTGCAGCCTCTGATGAAATCCTTTGATTTGGCTGATCCCTTCGATGGAGAGGAGGACTTTTGAAATTTCAGTAAACAATCACAGAGAGACGAAATGAACAAGCAACAGAGAGAAAGAAGTTAAGAGGCGGCACGATGGAGGAGTAAATGGTTAGCAGTGAGGAGGCAAGACAGAGGTCAAAGGGCAAAGCTTTAGTGGGAAGAAAATGACCAAACACAAATCCACCTGCCCAAAATGAAGTTTGCCTGAGAAGGTGGGGAGGAAACTCTGAAATAGGCGTTTTGGTTGGGGAGATTTTCTCAGAAGGCATGGCCGACAGGGAAGGAAGGAACAAACAAGACACAGGGTAAAGAAACCGTACTATCTTCAGTATGGAAGACATGTCTGTTGTGGGCAGCAGAGGGCCAAACCACTAGATGGCAGCACTGCAACATCAGAGCAGTGTGATGCTTCTTCGACAGGCAGCAAGAAAAGAAAATGTACTCAGCTTGGTGATGAAGTGAGCTGCTACACATTGGAAATCTTCTTTGGTGGTTGATGGTACACTGATCTGAATGGGATCACATGACCAGATATGATCAGTGTTAGTGGTATTAGTATTAGTATTAGTATTAGTCGTATTAGTAGTAGTGTGACCTGGCTGACTGACAACATGAAATCTGTCCTGATTAGTTTTCCTAATCTGATTTGTCTCCGTCGGTTCAGCTCAGCCTGCTGACTGACTGACTGACTGTGTATTTACTGATCCTGAGAGAATGAACCTAATTGGTTTATTTGTCAGATCTGCTCATTCAGGCTGCGTGCTCAGAAAGCTGATATCTCACTCTCACCTGGTCTGGGGTCAGTTTTCCAGACGATGAAAGCGGAGTAGCTGATCCTGCAACTGGACGCTGGCATTATTTAAGGGGAATCCAATATGGAGGAATTAACTATTTAACAGATCAGGCGAGCACCTGTCTGTCGCCAAAACACACTTCTTCTCTTCTGTAAATGCAGATTTCACTGAAGATTACATGCTCTCCCCTCCAACATGACAACATGAACGACCAATCTCTCCATCCATCCATTCCTCCATTCATCAGTCCATTCCTTTGTCCATCATTTATTCTTTCATCCATCTGTCAAGTCCACTTTACTTGTATAGCCCTTAATCACAGTTACAATCTCAAACAGCTTCACAATGCTCACATAGTCTGCAGTTGGCATGTTTGGTAGAAGGATGATTATCAGATTAACATACACAAAACAAGTAAACATGTCGTCCCCAACGAATGATGCGAGCGTCCCTTGGGCCAATCAGTACCAGGATGCATCATCCCTCCAAGTTTCATCAAAATCAGATCAGCGGTGTTGCAGTTAGGCCCATTCAGAGTTTGAAAATTTTACCTTTTTAGTCACTTTTTCATGCGGGAAGACACAGTGTCAAAATGCATCATCCCTCCAAGTTTTGTCAGAATCGGGTCAGCGGTGTCTGAGATCAGGTTTGGGTTAAAAATGGACCAGTAATTATAGCACCCTCATTAGGCCAAGCAGTGTAATTTGTAAGGATAGATGGATTTATTGTATGTAGCAAGTTTTATAGCAATCGGACTTATGGTGTAGGAGTTAGGGCCTACCAAAGTTTGAAATTTTCACCTTTAATTATAGCGCCCCCATCAGGTGAATCAGTGTAATTTTAACATGCATCACCACTCTAAAAGGTCCATCATAATCAGACCAGAGGTGTCTGAGGTGTCTGTGTCCGAGTTCAGATGTTTTAGCTGTAACCATAGCTCCCCCATTAGGCTGATCAGTGTCATTTTTTTTAATGGCTGGAACACAGGAACACACACACACACACACACACACTCCACCCCTCAACAGCCAGTCAAACAGCCATCCAGCCAGCCTGGCAGGAGTTACAGGCTGCTGACCTCTTAAGCTTCTCAGTAATCTGTCTTCTAATTTAAAAGTACCAGCGAAGGAGCAGCAGGATTCACTGGAGAAGGACTCTTCATTTTAAAGGGGCCCTGTCATAGGGATTCACACTGTCCTCTATTGATATACACATATCATCAAAGATGATCTACACATATCATCAAAGCTGTTTAATGAAGACGTTGTTCAAATGTGATTCTGTTTGAGTGGTTAAATTTAAAGTTATTGCATTTTCAAAAATCCATCCTTCTTTCCAGGCAGTTTCAGACTAACTCCAGGAAACGCATCACAACTAGACTCGGTCCTGATTGGCTCCCTCACTAAAGAATGACTGAAATCCATCCAATCAGGGCCAGTTTGCAGCATTTGAACTGGAAAGCCTCCACCCAGCAGGCTTACCTCATTTTAATTAGAGGAGCTGCTGCTGTCGGCCAATCAGGGTCCAGTGTTGTGACTTAGTCTTCAAATTCACCCAATAAACACCTTTTTTAACTTAACTACATTAATTTGCAAAACATCATGAAGATCTTTATTCTTATCCTGAGCCATGGTATATCCTGAAAACTGAATAATATATGGGAGCTTTAAAGAGCGGATGGTGTGGTTGCCATGCTGCTCACTCCATAGTAACGGCAAAAGCAGCCAACAGAATTTGATTCTTCTGTAAGAGCTCTCTAGTTAAATTTACAAACCATATCTTTGCGTTTGTGTAACTTAATTGGAACAGCGGTGGCAGAGCTGCAGAGGACGGTGACTTCACTGATAACCCGGGACATTACAGTTTGGCAAATTAAAATGCGAGCTCTTTTCCTGTTGTTTTTTTAAGCGGATCCATAATGCAGCAGCGTGAGAGCCTTGAAGTGTTAATGAAGAGTATTCTGGGATGTTGGAGTGGGCCGGCGGGCCCATTCATCTCCAGACAAGCTGCACTGAAGTGAGCTGATACAAAAGGAAACGCTGAGCTGATCCTAGATCAGCACCGAACAGCCTGTTGATACGGCTGCCGCCCTCAGCTGGTCTCAGGTCAGCTGCTCAGTCCAACATGAATCAGTGTTCTGGATGACAAGATGCCACTTTGACATGAAGCTCCACTGACAGCAGCCAGAATTAGTAGTTTTGTGTGTTTTGCATTTGTGCGTGTGTGTGTGAGTGTGTGTGTGTGTGTGTGTGTGTGTGTTTGAGCGTGCATCCAGCTCCTAAGTTTAACACTTTGTTCATCTGGTTAATTCGGAGTTATTTTAAAACAGCAGCTTAGTCTCACACACACACTCTCACTCTCCCCCCCCCCCCCCCCCTCTCTCTCTCTCTCCAGTCTCACTGAATCTCTCTCTCTCTCTTCCCTCTCTCTCTCTCTCTCTCTCTCTCTCTCTCTAGTCTCACTGAATCTCTCTCTCTCTCCAGTCTCACTGAATCTCTCTCTCTCTCTCTCTCTCTCTCTCTCTCTCTCTCCAGTCTCACTGAATCTCTCTCTCTCTCTCTCTCTCTCTCTCTCTCTCTCTCTCTCTAGTCTCACTGAATCTCTCTCTCTCTCTTCCCTCTCTCTCTCTCTCTCTCTCTCTCTCTCTCCAGTCTCACTGAATCTCTCTCTCTCTCTTCCCTCTCTCTCTCTCTCTCTCTCTCTCTCTCTCTCTAGTCTCACTGAATCTCTCTCTCTCTCCAGTCTCACTGAATCTCTCTCTCTCTCTCTCTCTCTCTCTCTCTCTCTCTCTCTCTAGTCTCACTGAATCTCTCTCTCTCTCTTCCCCCCCCTCTCTCTCCAGTCTCACTGAATCTCTTTCTCTCTCTCTTTCTCTCTCTCTCTCTCCAGTCTCACTGAATCTCTCTCTCTCTCTCTTCCCCCCTCTCTCCCTCTCTCTCTCCCTCTCTGTTGTTCTCCCTCGCTTGTCCTGCCTCTCAGTTTGTTTTTCCTCTTCATCCATCCAGGACTGACTGAACGCTTCCTCTCAGGTCGTATAAACTACCTGGTAGACTGGTAGACTGATACTGGTAGACTGGTAGATACTGGTAGACACCCAGTCCAGAGCACCTTAGTCTCAGTGAGTGTTTAGATTTATTAAATGCAGTGCTGTGATTTGTGGTCACTTGTTGATGGAGTATAATTGTAGGTCATGTTCTGTGGAGCAGATCCAGGAATACTGCGTGTTACTGCTGGATGTAATATTTCATATGAAGATAATCAGTGAATGTTTGGAGTTTAGTCTGTCTGTGTCCTGTGTTGAGAAAACACTGCTAACACACACTGAATGACACAGATCACAATTCAATTAGAATTCAGCAGCAGTGTTTTACTGTAGCCTAGTCAGTCAAATTAGTGATGTGTTGCAAATTAATATTTGGTTAATATTAATATTTGGTTTGTGATCTTACAGGCCTCGATGCTCCTCTTTGCAAGTTTTAAAAATTTACAATGCATTATAATTTCAGAGCAAACAGTTGAGTTGGGTTTACCGGAGCGTGATGTTAGACCCTGCAGACTAATGATCTGTTTTTTCCTCCTCGAACTAAACTGCTGAGATTTTACCTGATTATCAGACCGTCACTGTGCTGTACAGGTGGATCAGATGTTGTTAAAACCAGCTGATAGTTCTTCATAAAAGACTTTCTGATGTTTGTAGTTAGTGTTGCAGTGACACAAACTGAAGCATGCTGACCTCAGACTTGGTTTGTGGTTCTGGGTTTGAAGTTCTAGTAGATGTGAACCTTCAACCACAGTGGCCAGTAGGAGGAAATAGTCTTCCAGTTGGATAAGTATTAGTAAGACAGGTGTAGAAGGGGAGCAGGAGGGTTCTTGCTTAAATGAGAAACTCAACAGCTGTTTTTTGAAGCCAAGAGAGGCTAGAGCCTAGTGCTCATGCTGTATGTTGATTTTGCGGTCATTTTTCCACATTCACTTCTCTTTTTACATCCATCTTTATACATCAAAATCATCATTCAAATCTGAATTTAGCCTTTTGCACTTGTATTTAAAGAAAAAATCCACCCTAAGACACTTCAGCACTGTAAAAAATCAGGGGCCTTATTCACAAACATTGTGAGAATACTGTCAGACTTGTTAACTTAGCTGAAAAATTCCTAGCAAGGAGTCCCAGCTAGGAATTAATTAGGAAAATTCTCAGATCAACTCAATTCAACAGGATTGGAGAAGACCTTTTATCTCAGTGAGGGGGCGTGGTCGACCCGCTGCTGGGTATGACGCTCTCTGTTAGACGCTGTCATTGGTCGATCAAGAAAAATCTTAACATGCTTCTTTAGTCAATCAGAATGCACACGTGGAATCACAAAATTATTTTGTCTATATTAAAAGTGAAATAGGAAACTTTCATGGATCAACGTTTATTTAGAAGTAATAAAAATAAATCGGCACGTTTGGTGGCGATTTGCTGCTGTTCTCATTTCAAAGTGAAATGTGTGGAAACCCATCTGACCAATGAGGAGAAGTCTGAGGCAGAAGGCGGGACTCACCGGCCTGTCAATCACTCCTCCTGTCACTCACTATGAGGAGTGGGAGGCGTGTCGTACCTTGTGTCGGTTTGAATTTCCTGAGATTTGATCTCTTTCCACCCAAACTTACCTACAGCAGCTTTAAAGTGTGGTTTACTTATAATGTAAAAAAAAAAAAAAATCCCTGTTTGAGCAACGATTTTGACAGAATGTTTGAAAACCTAGCCAAACTTTTTAATACTGGCACAGTCCTCACAGGCTGAAGTGTTCCTTTATTTGTGTGGAGCAGTAATCTTATTATGACTTTATCAATTTGATGTTAAGAGGTGTTGAAAATGGCTCAAGACTTTGAGTAGTTAGTATGACTGCTATAGCCTATACTGGAAAGTCTATATAAACAGAGCAGACTGTGGATGATGCAGACGTGTCCCATCAGTGACCTCGACCAACGAAATAAACTGCGTCACAATATGCGGCTGTGAAAGAGCTGTAATAGTTTGTGTGATTATTCTGCTGATGGACGGTTGCATTTCGCCTGTTGCCAAACGTCTTAACGTTGTGATCACTTTGGTTTCGGGCCTGATGGTGTTACTTGGTTGGGAGACGTGAGTGCATCTCTAATGAGATCTACCACAAACATCATCCTGCACGGTCTAATCTGCTGCTTTATTAACTCCCTGTCATTCAGCGTTTGGAGAACATTTCTCACGCCTCCGCCTCCTGCAGCCATTTTCTCCTCTGCTTAAGAAAGTCCTGCAGGCTTTCTAACAGTCCTCCCATACTCTGAACAGTTTTTCACCTTAGGAGTTCTCTTAAAGGCAAAGATGCTTTGTGAATTGCTTTTATCTTTACTAGGATTTATTCTTATTTTTAAGGGGAAATTCTTAATAATTTCTTCTAGAACACCGGTGTCATTTTAGTTTTTCCTATCACCGTTATTAACCATGAAGAGTCTAAACCCAGCGATGTATTTCCACAGTCAGAAGCTCCTACTGTCTGTTCTACTGCAGGTTTGAAGTCATAGGCTCCCATTGTTTACAATAATACATTAAAAACAGCTCAAACGGCTGCCTTCAACACTTGTATTTTCTCCTAACATGACTTTATAACGCCAAAATCATTGCAATTGCAATCATATCAAACGCTGTTCCATTCTGCCAGAATTCAGTGTGAAGAGATCATTTGCCTTCCACTCTGCTTTAAGTTTCGTTTTGCCTCTTCACTTCACTAACAGGCAACTAACACTGTGCAGTAACAGAAGAAGTGAAACTAGTCCCCATTAAACTCCATAATTAGCTGTGTGATCAAGTCAGTTAGGAAAAACTGCAATGCACCTGCTGTTCAACATGATGAATTACATTAGTCAGTGCAGCAGTTTGTCTCTGAGCTGTTTTTAATGTACTGCTGAAAAGAAAGGAAGCCTGTGAGTTCAAACCTGCAGCAGAACAGACAGTAGGAGCTTCTGACTGTGGAAATACATCAATGGGTGATAATTGTGATACGAAAAAACGAAAATGACACCGGTGTTTTCCTTTAAAGGAGAATCAAAGGCAGGAGTGTTACTGCTGCACCACCTCTGCTCATTATGACTGTTAGATAGTTTTTAAGTGAAACTCTTCAAACCTAATTATTATGGACGTCTGTTTGAAGTTTTAAGGCCTTGTGCCTGTTCAGACACTGTGGTTCCCTGCTAGGACCGAGCACGCTCAGTTCCTGCTATACAAAGTCCCAATTAATATTGATGAATTTTCTTTGTCTGTGATATTGGTTATCTGTCAGTCACTTGGCCACTTGCTTTGTCGACCTGTAAACCTGCCAACCGGACATAAATATTCATGAGGGAAGTCATTATAATCTTCCACAGGCCACGAGCTTTGGAAATATCTAGCGCCTCTTTCATGTCTGTTCCATTACACAGATATTTCCCCTGTATAAGACGTTAGTTCATTCACATATTCTGCAGCAGGTGGGGGTTTGCTGCCTTGCTCAAGGTCTTGATAGTGCTGGGCAATATGGCTAAAATCAATATCATTCTAATTATAAGGATTGTTTTCGTGATATATATATATGGCTTATGTATGCAAAATCACATTCTAAATAACCAAATTGATGTTCATCACATTGAACTGCATGGTGATGTGAACAAACCTGAAATTTTCAAATAATATGTTTCATACCTCCTTTTGTCAATTTTTCAATAAAATTAGCTTGTTATCCGTATCACACCATCAAAATATCTTCATATCATCACAATGATTCCACTGAAAGACACTAAACCGATAATATTGAATTATTGCCCAGCCGTACTTCTTGACTGTATTTGTATATCTGTATATTTATTGAGCGATGGAGACTTTTGTCCAGGCGGTCTGCCTCTCTGACCTTTAGGTTGTCTGAACTGTAACTGTGGCCTCAGAACTGCCCACATAAAGTAATACTGTATCTAGTTATTGGCTATCTATAACCAGATGTTTGTAAATGCCACGGCTAGTAGGCTATCACCCATATTGTAGCTGGCAAGCCAACAATAGCGTCATAATTAGCTGTCAGCCCTGCTTTTGTCCAGCTAGTGTTTACTCTTTGATACCGTTGTTTGGTTGTGCTGAGGTCGGCGTGTTAGCTCGGTCAACAGAGACAGAAACCGATAGCTGTGCTTTGGCTTAACTTTATACATTGACGTAAGGAACGGGACTATTTTGGTCTCCATATGAAACTGGGCTGCTAAGCGTTGGATTACCTCGTTGTGAAGGGTAGGCCTGGGGATGCCAGCCCGGCCCCGAGCGAGAGAGCGAGCGAGGGCGGTAACCTGATCACTGTGATTGGCTGACAGTCAGACAGGTTGCAGGTGAGGCGGCAGAGTGAAAGTGAGGAGGAAATTCTATAAATAGCGTGGTTTCCCAGCGCCAGGCGGCACAGCAGTCTGCATGTCACTAATCTGCTGTTGCTGCTGGCCTGTCACCCTGGTGATAATCAGTTAGAGAACCAGCGCTACCTAGCCTCATTCTGTGAAGTGCTGCTCGCGTCACGTCGCAGCTAAGCTGGTGTCACTAGTCCCATTGATCCCTAAAATACACGAATCAGGCCAACCACAGTGTGCCTCAACAGAAAACTAGAAGCCCTGAGAACCTCAAGAACTCTGTCAAGGTAAAACTGAGCCGCGGAGGCCCGAGAGTCTGCAGGGTTTCACTCCAACCAAACATTACACTGGGTGACCGCACTAATTAGCTCCTCCTCTGGTTGAAGTTGTGCTAATCAGTGAAATCAGCTGGAGTAGTGTTTGGCTGGAATGAAAACCTGCAGACTCTCGGCCCTCCTTGGCTCATGGTTTGACACCTCTGCCCTTGAGTAGAGTGTTTTCTCCACAGGTTCTAACTGGTTAGCCAGATCAAGTCTGAGTCACTGAGTGTAAATAGTTTATTCTCTGATAGTGGATCATTTAGGGTCCCAGTCCGGCTGACCTGCCCACAGTAAGGCCAATTTATTCCCAGGAAACTAACAGCCAGGGTGGGATAGCGAGCAGGGATACGTCTTTCAACTGGACAACCCGGTTCAATTCTAATAATAATAATGATAATAATAAAGCCACACAGCAAACAAACAAAAGGAGTAAATAAAAGACAAGGCAACAAGGATTACCCCCCCACCCCCCACCCTGCTGAAGTGGCCTGTAGGTGGGCACTGGATCAGCGAAGCAGACACAGACTAATTACTGGTTTAATGTTTTGTTTAGAGGGTGAGATGCCAGTGGGAGGTCGTGGCCCTAATTACTGTTGTGGTCTCTGTCACAACAGTGATGACAGCTTCCTGTTGTCCTGCTGGTCCCCCTGTGGAGAAAACCCCCCCAGGTCCTCTGGGGTTTTAATAATTCATGCTCCCTGTTCCTGTCGGGTTAAGACGGGTGGTTTGAAGCATCAGTAGCACTGGCATTTCTATAACACAGTGATATCAGAACTTGAAAATAAACCACGCTTTACAACATGAAAAAAAATCTTTTAAAAGTTTTTTAAAGGTAATATAGACGACCTGCTCAGCTTTCTAACCAAAGCCAAGCTGGATTACTGACCACTGCTTGGTCTAAACCATGGGCAGCAATATTTACTTTCGCCATGTTGTTGTACATCAGATAAATTCCAGGTGCTTAGCAACGCTACCTACCCTCGTTTGAGTGACATATCTGGCAACCAATAAAACTTAACGCTCAAAAGTTGAGTGCATTGGTGCATCTTGTTCTAGACCATCACCTTCCAGTTGCAGCTGGACTGGAGCTCTAGCTCGCTAGGCCAGCAATTGATTGGCTATTTATTTCAAACCCCTCCCCTTATGTGAATGTGCTCATAGCTGGATTGGAAACCGCTACATAGACAGAGCAAGTTGATAACCAGGCTTTAATGGGCCTTGGAGAGAGTGGTGAACAATGTGGTGATCAGCAGGTAGCTGATGACAGCAGACAGTTCTGCAGGATGGATCATGTCTAGTGGTTCAGGTCATGTCTAGTGGTTCAGGTCATGAATAGTGGTTCAGGTCAGACTGTGGGTTTAAAAGAGACCTAGCGCTCAGAATTGTTTTTTGGTCTTGTTTTAGGGACCAAGGATTCAGCTTATTGAATACATAAAGCTCTAACTTATTTTCCACCTTTCCATTTGATAGCAAGTACTGCTTCCCAAGTTAGCATTAGACTCTAGGTTTCCTAGCTCTAGACCGAAAGCTGACTGATTTTTGCGCCCAACAGCCACAGAGGAGCATTTCAGAAGGCTGCCTCCTCCCTGCGTCCAACATGGACACCTTTTTCCGCCGTCACTTTAAGAGGAAGGAGGCCGGTCTGCAGGGCAATGAGGAGGCCAAGTCCTGCCGCCAGCGCAGGCCGAGCGTGGCCGTCCCGACCAGCAAGGCCCGCCGCAGGTCCAACGTGGGGCTGCCGTCCTCCAGCCTGGCCCAGCGCCGCCGCTCCAGCCTCCAGCTGCAGGGGGGCCTGCCGTTCGCCGGGGGGCGCTGTGCGGGCGGCGGGCGGCTGGCCAAGTCAGCCGGTCACGGTAAATGGGCGGGGCATGTCCGCAGGCGCTCCAGCACCACCACCCCCAGCGTCAACCCGCGATTCGCCGTGCGCCGGAGGAAGGTGGGGAAGCTGCGGACCATCGACACCCACCTGCTGGGGCCATCCATGCTGCTGGCCAGCCTGATCCAGATGGCCGAGGAGGAGGAGGAGGGGCTGGGGGCGGGGCTACCGGCCGGAGAACAGCAGGTGGAGGTGAGGGGCGGAGCCAGCGACAGGAGGATGCTCTCGCGCTCCAGCAGCCTCCACTCAGACGGAGACGATGACATCAGTGATTACTCCACCCCTAACGACAGCCAATCGGAAACCAGCCAGCTGTCTGAGGCTGAGCAGCTAGCCGAGGAGGATGACGACACTTCCTGGTGTCCCGATCGGCACGCCGCCCTCTCCCCTTCCTCCTCCCTCTCCTCCCCGGCACTGGAGGCGCTGACCAAGACTCCCCAGCTGCCGTCGACGTGGCGGCCCCTCCTCCGCGCTCCTCGCTGCCTGAGGAGGAACTCGTCACGCATTTTGGCGGGAGACTCCGCCCCCTACAGCCGGCATCGCGCCTCCAGCCAGAGGAGGAAGAGGAGGATCTCCAGCATCTCCAAGGCTGGAAGCCCCTGGCCAGGAAGAGGCCCCCCGCTGCCCAACCGCAGGAGTTCAGTCTGCTACCTCGGCCACCCGACCCTCTACCGGGGCCCCGGCTCCCTCAGCCCGCTGGGGGCCCACCAGTACGACCCCCGCCTGGAGAGCTGGAGTGGCTTCCTGCTGTATGTAGTCCAGACCCCCTTCATGCTGTAGTACAGGCTGGCTGGTTGTGCTGAGCTTGTTTTGGTGTTTGTGAGAGAAACACTTCTATCCTCAGCCTGACTGGTTAGGACAAACACTTTGCTTCCATTCAGTGTGGCTGCAGTTTTATTTCACTGATGTCCGTCACCAATAGCAACAAACCTTAACGCCATGAGCTAGGTATCGCATAATATCTAATGGGTCTTTCACATATGATGCGGATTGCTCAGAGCTCAACGCTTGACTAGATGCTTGGGGAATTGAGAGTGCAAAAAAACTCCCCAAAAAGTTCAGTGTTGAAGAAGCAGGGAGAAGAGCCATTCCCAGCTCGATATCTTGTTAGTGCTGTGTATATATAACATCCAAAATAACATCTAAAACATAACATCCAAAGTTCATAGATTGCTAATCTCCACTACATTTTATAACACACCCACTTGGTTAGAAGTGTGCTTCCAGGAGAGAGCTTTTCTACCGGGGAAGTTGTGTTCAAGAAGCCATTCCCAGCTCGATATCTTGCTGGAAGGAGAATCTGTCTGGGCAACTGAAAATATAACATCCCATGGTCAGAGATCCCACTTGGTTAGATGCTCAGTTAGTTAGAAACAGGAGCAACCCTAACCTCTACTGACGTCCCCATACACTTCAGACTTAATTGTGTTGTATAATTTGGAAATTTCTGCTACTGTCACTAACAAACTTCCCTCCATTTCCCTTCCCTTCCTGCCTGGCTATTTCCCTTGTTTGTATTGGAGGCTTGAGGGTTTCATCGCAACATGTTGCTAGGTTGAACTTTGAGCTGGACACAGTGGAAAAGCCATTGGAAATAATGGGTCTTAGAGCTCAGGGGTGGAGTTATCACGTCCTATGTGAAAGTCCCTTAAGACGCTCACACAGACAAACAGACAAACAGAAAGGTCCCAGATCAACACGATGATACAGTTTCCCTTGTTATACAAACCAATCAGATGAGTGACAGGCAGAGATTCTGCAGCCGGCAGAAACATTCTCCATGGAGCTAGCTCATTAGCAGCCAGCGCTAACAATGGCATGACTGACTCACCAACTAAACACTGATTCCAGAAGCACCATTCTGTTGCTAAGGTTGATGTTGTGTGTGTGTGTGTGTGTGTGTGGGTGTTGTGGTGTCTGATGCCTGAGCAGTTGACCAGGATCTCAGAGCAAAGTATGTCAGTACACTGTGTTGCTCCTGAAGTTTTGTGAAATGAGCACAGTGTCTTAAAACGTAAACAGCGTGCTCTGTGCACAAATAAAGTTTCCCCATCAGGAGAGGATTAGGTGGAGAAGACATAACTAGAAACAGGAAGTAGTTTGACACTGAAATAGCGCGTTGGAAAGGGTGTGGAGGTCCGGGGGGGCGGATAGGCGACGGTTCAATTCCCAACTCATGACAACAAGTTTTCATTTATTTAACCATGAGCAAAACCAGAACCTAACCTTAACCAAACTGTTTTACTTGCCTAAACATTAGCTAACTTTCTGAAGTGATGAACAGGTGAAAGTGGCGTGTCCAATTCGTGGTATTATCACATAATCCTTTTTGTGGTGGAAATGAAGGAACATAATCTTCACATTATTCGTGTCCGCAACACGTAATCTGCATTTCAGAGTTTGTGCTCATTTCATGAAATTTGATGAGACTTGTGTTGGGGGACAGGCAAGACCACAAAGACGATCGCTGAAGCCTGAACACATGACACCACTATCTTCCCTCTAATTTCTCACCCTAAATTGCACACTTGTATATAATATATAAAGAATATAGTTGATATTCTATCCCTTTAAAAGGCCTTTTTGTCCTCCTGTGGTTTCAGGAAAGCCATTGCGAAGTCTGGTCTGCAGCATGTTGGGACGCAGCCCGGTGTGTCGACGCCTGGCCGGACCGACCCGCTGCTGGAGCCCAGCAGCACCGTCGACTGGAGCGTGAGTCTCCACTCAACATATGATCAACAACTCATGAAGACTAGCTAATGGACATCTAACATCAATAACTGTAGAACAATGAAAGTATTATAGGGGAACACTGGCTGATTGATTGATTTTGACAGATTTTCAAACATACATAAGTTTGATAGCCCTTAGGCCACAACTACACACATATAGTAAAATTGTAGAGGAATTTAACACACAATAAAGTCAAAAATATGTATTTCCATTGTGGCCCTCGTTGTACAAAGCAGTGGTCATCATGGGTCTGTCTTTTACCTGGACTCACCTCATCAGTGAACTTCATGAAAAGACCAAGTGTCCCTAATATTCATTCATACATTCAGTGAACAAACCGGGAGCGCAGAGTGTTATGTGTCATGGATGAAAACAATGACAGAACTGCCGGGTCAGCCGAGGACAGACTGGTGTCCTCAAGCTCTGAATATTATTTATTAATTATGTTCTCTTACCTTCTGAATAATATGAATATCTTTAAAATGGTTTCTATATTTAATACAGATTCTGAATTTGTGGGAAAGATTTAAATCAGCCAATCAGAACAGCCGGATTGTTGCTGTTAAACTGCTTTGATGTGCAATATTCAAATTACAGTGCAATACCTATATTCTGTACTTGATTCTGATCTTATCTTTTTCTTCTACTGTTTCTATTTAGTAGTTTTCTATATATACACATTACTGTTTTTATTGGTTTATATTGTTTTTATTCTTTTCTGTCTTTTAACAAAGTACACAAGCAACCACTAAGCTAAATTCCTTGTATGTGCAAATATACTTGGCCAATAAAGTGATTCTGATTCTGCCTGACTGGTTTTATCTGTCTCAGGACAACGCTCAGTTCGGAGACCACATCTGGTTCGAGACCAGTGGGTCCGGAGACTTCTGTTACGTCGGAGAGCAGTACTGCATCGCTAAGACGCTGGTAAGCCAGAACGCTGGGTGAGAGCGCCCCCTGTGGTCAGAGTCGCCACACTGCCCGGGCGGGACCTGCAGCTCTACTGTCTTCTCCTGGTCAAACTTATGATATTTACATAATACAGCTATTATATAACTGTTTATACACATCTTCTCTGATTTGTCCATAGCAAAAATCAGTGGCGAGGAAGAAGTGTGCTGGATGCAAGATATCGGTCCACACCATGTGTATGGAGCAGCTAGAGAAGGTAAAAGCAGGACCAATCTCTGGATCAACAGCTTTTTTTCTTCTCTTAATCTCCTGTCTTTCTGTTTAGATTAATTTCAGGTGCAAGCCGTCATTTAGGGAGCCAGGATCTCGAGCGATTCGAGAGGTTAGTCCGTATCTCTGCTGACTGGAGTTTGTCTAAGCTGCTGTGTTTTAAGTTGTTTGCTGTGAAGTCACCACACACTTTGGTGTCATCTTTCCTCTCAGACTCTAAAAACTACTACAACCCACAAAGGGATCTGACCAAATTCAATGTGAAACATAAATGCAGAAAATCAAACAGGGTGTGAATACTTTTTTTGTGTATGTATGTGCCATATTGTGAATACACTGTCGTATTTCAGCCCAACGTTGTGCGACACCACTGGGTCCACAGGAGGCGTCAGACAGGAAAGTGTCGACAGTGTGGGAAGGTGAGCCTCCGTCTGGCTTCATGATGCAGCACAGACAAAACAAAGCCTTAGTGTTAATACTTTATCAAAAGTTTCAACCTTTTTTCCCCTCAAAGGATTCAGAGCCTGAGAGCTAACTGAGTCTCTTATTTGACCCCCAACAGGGATTCCAGCAGAAGTTTTCATTCCACAGCAAAGAGATTGTTGCCATCAGCTGCTCCTGGTGCAAACAGGCAGTAAGTCCTGCAGCCTGCTGTTAGATGTAGAGCAGTAACGTGCTGTAATGCTGCGCTCCAGAGATGCTGGAAACCATACAGTATGTAACGGCCCTTCAGGTTGGGATGTCAAATAGGCAAGATTTATCAACCCCGAGTTTTCTGACATGCTGTTATCTGACATCACAGCAACATGGTGGTGTACACTGTAAATGCTTTTAACAGGTTCATAATCCTCAAAATACACTTCAGTTCAATTTTCAGCATTGTTGGGCCGATATTCGATAATATTGAATATCACAATATATTTTATGAATATTTCAATATATTCTGAGATACTGAATATCGCCCCATGAATATTGCCCCACTTTTAAATTTATAAACCTATAATCTACTAGTGGTAGGACAGTAAAAAGACACAAATAATCATAATTATAGTGAAAAATTTATAATTTTACTCCAAGTGGGTTCCCTTTTCCACAATCAGCCCATTTTTCTGGAAACAGCAGAAATGAGCAAATTACACCAAATGGCCATTGTTTCCTCCTATGCTTGAATAGTAAGATACAATTTTTAGGCTATTAATAATAATTATTATTAGTTATAGCCTAGAAATTTGATGTAATTTAGAAGAAATAAAATATAAAAAAAAAGAAAAAAAAAACAAAACTGATGATCTTAAAAAGAGTGTTGGTGGGTGAACTCTCCACTACAGACATGCAATTCTGCCTCAATCTCACCTTCCGTTTTGTTTGCAAAACAAAGCAGCTGTAGATGTTAAATGAAGCTGTTAGATGACTTCCTGTCTGTTGCAGTATCACAACAGTGTGACTTCCTGTCTGTTGCAGTATCACAACAGTGTGACTTCCTGTCTGTTGCAGTATCACAACAAGGTGACTTCCTGTCTGTTCAGTATCACAACAGTGTGACTTCTTGTCTGTTGCAGTATCACAACAAGGTGACGTGCTTCATGCTGCAGCAGATAGAGGAGTGCTGCTCTCTGGGAGCTCACGCTGCCGTCATCATCCCTCCCACCTGGATCATCAGGGTCCGCAAACCACAGGTACACACACACACACCCACACACACACACACACACACACATCCACACATGTATTACTGTACTTGTGTGGACTGTCACTGACAACATTGATTCCCTAATTCCTATTCCTAACCTTAACCAACCCTAACTGGAACCAATCCTAATCTTAAAGGAAGATACCAGGAGGGTTAACACACTTAACCATGCCTTTATTCCATAACAGCCTGGATATTACACCTTTTTTTTTTTTTAGAAATGGGAAAAACAGAGTAGCAAGCTTCCTGTAATTGTTTAGATCATCAGTTTCCCAACATGCCTGGCGCTACACTGAACTCTAGACTCCCCCCTAGTGACATTATGTCTGGGTGTGGCTAATTTAAAAAGGGGCGTGGCCAACCGAGGCAGGAGAGAAGAGGAAAAACATTGTTGAACTTACTAACAGTAAGCTAGCTAACTTAAGGGGGGAGGCGTGAGAGAGCCATCCCTTAACAGTTGTAGTTCACAAAATTACCGCACTAGGATTCATGACGCAATTTTTGAAATGTAACCAATCCTGAAACCCAGACTTAGGAAAACACAAATACCCGAGCAGAGTTTGTATTTCTAATTGGAAGCCCAGACACTCCTCCTATGAACCTGCTAAATTAGATGTATGTTGTTCTGCCATGTTGCCTTCCTTTAACCCTAAACCCAAGCCCTAACCGTAAACCAACCCCCTTAAAGAAGTGAGGAGCAAGCAAAATGTCCTCACCTGGGAGGATTTTCCTATTATTGTGACAGCCACTCATGCCCAAGTGTTCGTCTTCCCTCCTGTAGTCATCTTTGAAGTCCAGTAAAAAGAAGAAAAGGACGTCGCTAAAATGCAACAAGTCCAGCAAGAAGGGAGCGGAGGTGAGAAACTGAATGAATGAAATGTCTGTATCATGCTCTGTATCATCCCATCCCACATGAGATTGTATGACATATTAGAAATCTCAAACAGAGCATTGGGTGAGACGTTAACCTTGACTTATTTGTCCTGGACAGCCTGTTGGCTTTATATGCTTTGAATCATTAGTCCTATATCAGCAGGGATATGAGTCTGGGTTAGTCTGGCCTTAATAACCCTGAATCTTCTGAAACGTCACTTTAATTAGTATGTCACCCTGAAACCTGAGCTTTCAGGTAGCTCGGGTATATTGAGATCATGTGTCGCATTAAGGTTAATGAATTGGGATAATGTATTGTGATAAGGCTAATTGCTTGGGATAGGTTAAGTCTGGAGTACCAGAGGCAGACGGCAGCATGAGACTTCTAAATGTGTCAGTGGGCTATCTATCACGCCCTCAGTAGCTCCAATCTGCTGGATGTTTCTACTCTGTTTCTACTGTGTGTGTCTCAGCTCCAAGATGGCCGCTGGAAGCCCTTCTTGGTTAAGCCCCTCCCCTCCCAGCTCATGAAGCCTGTGCTGGTGTTCGTCAACCCGAAGAGCGGTGGAAACCAGGTATTTTCGTTCCAATAAACAATTGACAACAATTGATGAAATGTCGATCAGAATTGCTCGTCGTGACGGCAAAAACTAGGAAAATAAGGCCCAGGTTGAAAATAACTGGAATTATCCTTTAAGCTTCTAACACCAGGTGCTTCTGTTTTTTGTCAGGGAGCCAAGATCATCCAGTCGTTCATGTGGTACCTGAATCCTCGCCAAGTGTTTGACCTGACGAAGGGCGGGCCCAGAGAGGGGTACGACACCCTCACAGTCCTCCCAGTCCCCTCTAGTCTTCTCCAGTCCTTCCTAGTCCTCTCTGGTCGTCCCAGATCTCCCTGACTGTCCCTGCTTTGCTTTGTGTTTCTTCCAGGTTGGAGCTGTATGCCAAAGTGCCCAACCTCAGGATCCTGGCCTGCGGTGGAGACGGGACAGTGAGTCCAGCATTACTCACGACAATGCAACCGTTACTGCAGTTACAATAGTTATTTGTTGACTATAGTGAAAAAAATGCAGTTAATGTTAAGAAATATTAAGAGACTGTGAGAGCTAAGTATGTGGCGGTGTGTTCTCTGTGTGTGTGTGTGTGTGTGTGTGTGTGTGTCCAGGTGGGCTGGGTCTTGTCGGTGTTGGACCAGCTGAAGCTCCACCCCCAGCCTGCTGTGGCCATCCTTCCTCTGGGCACCGGCAACGACCTGGCGAGGACTCTTAACTGGGGAGGGGTGAGTTCTACTGGGGCTCTACTGTACCACAGCTCTACTGGAGCTCTACTGGAGCTGTACAGGCACTTTACTGTACCAGAGCTCTACTGGAGCTCTACTGGAGCTCTACTGGAGCTCTACTGGAGCGCTACACAAGCTCTGTTGGAGCTGTACCGGAGCTTTACTGTGCCAGAGCTCTACAGGAGCGCTACCTGAGTGTACTGGAGCTGTACTGCTGTTGTACCAGAGCTATACCGGGACTCTACCGAAGCTCTATTGGAGCTGTACCAGAGCTCTACTGGAGTTCTACTGGAGCTGTACTGAAGCTCTGCTGGAGCTCAGCTTCAGCTGCACTGGACCTCTACTGTACTACAGCTCTACTGAATCTGTATGGGAGCTCTAACAGACCTTTAGTGCAGCTGTACCAGAGCTCTAATAGAGCTCTACTGGAGTTCTACTGGAGCTTTACCAGAGCTCTACTGGAGCTCTATAAAAGCTGTACTGGACCTATATGGTCCTGTACAGTTGATGTCTAGACTGAGAGTAAAACTGCTCACCATGGCAGATTGTTGTTAGATGTGAGTAGACAGGATTCATGTATTCATGCTGCCCCCCCCCCCCCCTCTCTTCCCAGGGTTACACTGACGAGCCGGTAACAAAGATCCTGTCACATGTTGAGGACGGGAACATTGTCCAGCTGGACCGCTGGAACCTGCTGGTGGAACCAAACCCCGAGGCCCGGCCGGAGGAGAGGGACGAGCACCAGACCGACAAGGTCAGTCCACCAATCACAGTCCTCCTGTTATAAATACACAAGATCAGTGTATGTACTAAACTAAATAGTATTCTGTATTATCAAGTTCAGTACTTAATTGCCATCTCAAAATTGTTGATTGGCATTTGTTTTGGTGAGCTCACTTAAAACAGACAGAGAGGGACAAATGAATGGTAAATAAGAATCACAAGACATAAAACACATACAAACACAAACAACTAAGACATAAGATAGAAGCAAATAAAATACCATAAAATGAAATAAAATACCACAAATAAAATACCATAAACCGACACATACTGTACTTACCATAAGGCTAAAAAAAGTATTAAAACAACCACTATACATGCCATATTGCACACTCACTTAAACACTGTATTGCATTAAAGCAGCTTTTGAAAGACACCCATTATATAATTGAGTATATAGGTCTGTTTGTGCTAAGCTGGTGTTTGTTTGAACCGCCTCTACACTCTGTACAGTACTTCTCTGTTGTCTGATGGATGTACTTTACTGCTCTTTCTCAGCTTCCTATTGACGTCTTCAACAACTACTTCAGCCTGGGCTTCGATGCACATGTTACACTGGGCTTCCATGAATCTAGAGGTTAGTCCATTAACACACTGCCGCACGTTCAACTAGATTTATCAGACCTACATGTTAAACTAGGAGTATCACTACTACATTTAAACATGGTTTAGTTGGTCCATTAATTAACAATGACATGCTCCCTATCTATCTATATGAGCAGTTTACAGACTGTAGACTGTTATTCAAGATGAAAAGAACTAATAATTTGAAGACCCAAATATTTTGCATCGTTGAGTCTCTTGCATATATGCTGCAAATTGTAGATATATAAATATATAAATGGAAAAAATCGAATCTGTAAATCTGTCATCAAAGACATTGTTTTCTTGAACCATTCTCCCTATTGTTGTTGTCGTTTTATGTTGTTGTGTCATATTATCTCCAAAACTCTATTTGTTCTATTCTAGATATATCCTATTCTCCGCTGCTGCTGCAATGACCCAATTTCCCCACAGGAATCAATACAATTTTGTCTAATCAAATCTAATATAACGAGACTGAGAAACCAGACAATGGATGGGAATGTAAGCTAAATTTGGCCAAGCCACAGTATGTCCACGTCTTCCTTTGTTTTGCCAAATGCAAGGAAGTAGGCTATTATTATGTCTTTCAAGCACGTATTGTCAGTTAGGACTTAAGTGCAAAATATTTGACCCATGTCCTGAAATAGTTCTCTTTGTGTTTTAGAGGCCAACCCAGAGAAGTTTAACAGCCGCTTTCGGAATAAGATGTTCTATGCCGGGGTAAGTGTCTTCACATTGCTCTCCACTTTATTCTATTTACTCCATTTACATTATGTATGTATATAAATGTGTTTGTGTGTGTGTGTTGCAGACGGCCTTCTCAGATTTCCTCAGCGGCAGTTCTAAAGATCTCGCCAAGCACATCAAAGTTGTGGTGAGTAGTGAAGCAGACACATGTTGATACTGTCTCCCTGCATGGAGAATGCTGCTCTTAACCTGGTTGTACAAGTTACCTGGTTTTGGGCGGGCGCATGTAAACATCATCACCGGGGTAGAATAATAACTCGGTAAGATCACACTCCCATTATGAGAAACCCGGTTAAGATGCCCGGCTTACTCCAATATTAAATGGGTTACTGTGGCATGGAAACATCTTACTGCTTTCATCGGTTTTCGCTGTCTGTCAAAGACATGGCAGCAAGCAGTACTTACTATTAATATTATCATTTGTTTCCCCTGTATTAGAAATAACCTGACATTTCTCAGTCAAAGAGAGAGGGGGGATATTGTGTTAACTGGTTTATTAATGGCAACAGGCAGACTCAGTCACAGGGCATCAAAGGTTCAAGGAAACAGTGAAGAAGATCTTAACTGGAGTTTGACCAGTAGGTTACTGTGCATGTAAACCCAGCCATTAATATTGACATGCTAACCTATGAACCTCCTATTGGCCAGGCCTCAGTAACAGTAGTGTAACAGTAACAGTAATGTAACAGTAGTGCAAGTGTAGTGTAAGTAACTGTAACAACAGTGTACCAGTAACTGTAGTGCTGACACTGACAGTAGATTTGATCTGACCATGAAAATCTGATCATTGGATGAAATGTTATTGATCTCTGTGGGGAACTTGGGTCATTGCAGCAGCCGAGAGTAACAGGATACAGCAAAGAACAATATAATATATAATAGAGCAAGGAGGAGGGTTAAACATAACGCAAATGATGATCACAACACCAGAACATATCAAGTACCTAATGTATGAATGAAGGTATGTATGCCATATGTGCAAAATAAGACAGTAGAACCTACTGAGACAAAGAAAAATATGTACAGTATGAAAATATTAAATATACAGAATATACAGAATGAAAATGAATGACAGTTGTAAAGATATTTACAGCAAACACAGGCCAAAATGTGCAATCTGCACAATTAAATAACTCAAAGGTATGGCACTGTTTTCCTCTGTTATAAGTGGTTATTGTTCACATAAAAGAGATTCAGATTGTGACAGAAGGTTCCGTTACCTTCTAAATATTAAAACTTTTTAAATGGCGGATGTTCGCCTTTAATCCTGTCTCCCCTGCACACCATTGCAGTGAACAGTGCACTAGTCACCTCTGACTTTAGAACATGTTGAGGAGTCTGTTGTACGCTGAAAGACCTGCGTCTGTCTGTGTTTGCCTCCCTCCTCAGTGTGATGGGACAGATCTGACAGCTAAGGTCCAGGAAATGAAGTTACAGTGTCTGCTCTTCCTCAACATCCCCAGGTATGGTAAGCCTGGAGGGCCAAAACAACACTTCTATAATCTCACTTTTCACAATTTATCTCTGACCTGCAAAACCTTGTATGCCCAATTTTGTTTTGTCTGTAAAAGCACGGTGACCTTGAAGGTCACGGTGCTCTGTCAAGATGCATGGCAAAATGAAGCAGCTTCAAGGGTTTGTCAAACTGAAACAGCTGTGGTTTGTCCTGCTGGGCCAGCAGACATCTAATGTACCCAGTCACCACTACTAGTATAATAGGGTTTCCACTATTGGTATAGAAATATAAAGATAGAGTTTGCTCTAGAGTTACAACTACCAGAGCAAATAAATAATTGCTGTATGTATTTACTGTGTGTTTATTGTTATATGTGTATACTATGTGTTTTTCCGTTGGACTACTGACTGTGAAGCAAATTGCCTCACAAACAATAAAAGATTTACTATACTTTACTAGTATAGAAATATAATGATAGAGTTACCATCACTAGTATAGAGATATGATAATAGAGTTACCATTAGTAGTATAGAAATATAATGATAGTTACCATCACTAGTATAGAGATATGATAATAGAGTTACCATTAGTAGTATAGAAATATAATGATAGTTACCATCACTAGTATAGAGATATATGATAATAGAGTTACCATTAGTAGTATAGAAATATAATGATAGAGTTACCATCACTAGTATAGATATATGATAATAGAGTTACCATTAGTAGTATAGAAATATAATGATAGAGTTAGCATCACCAGTATAGAGATAAGATGATAGAGTTGGTGTGCTGTGTGCTGCGGGGCAGGTACTGTGCGGGCACCATGCCGTGGGGTCACCCCAGTGAGCATCAAGACTTCGAACCGCAGCGTCATGACGACGGCTGCATCGAGGTCATCGGCTTCACCATGACCTCTCTGGTGAGAGAGTACCATACTACACTGTGCCATATCACACCATACAACACACTGTATACTCAGCCTGGTCTCACGAAATGTTGTAAAATGAGCAAATAAGGAGATTAGTGCATGAAAAGTGAAATAAATCTGTTTCCCTGCCAGGAAAGCATTGTGTGACATGACTAGAAACAGGAAGTAGGTTGACACTGAAATAGCGTGGTGGAAAGTAAAGATGTGGCGGTTTCACCATGACCAAACCCTTAACCAAAGTTGTTTGACTATAATTAACCGTTAGCTAACCTTTTCATGACCAACAGGTGAAAATGTTGAGTCCACTTCCTGCTGTTGTCACATAATCTTTTCATGTTGGAGGAACGTATCTTCATGTCCACAACATGTAATCTGAGTTTCAGAGTTTGTGCTCATCTCACAAAATTTTGTGAAACTGTGTTGATGCACCATATATAACATATACTGCACTGTAGCATTAAGTACTGTACTATACCACATCATGCCATACAATACAACTTTATTAATTCCTGAAGGGCTCTTTGATACCATACCATGTACTACAATACAGTACTTAAAGCTTTACCACACCATGTAATATGCTATACCATACAATATACCATATTGTACCGTGCTCTACCATACTATATAAAAACATACTATATACTATACCACACCCTATTACACCCTTTCATAAATCATATCATGCACCTGCTGCAGGCTGAACAGGGTCTGTTGTGTCTCCAGGCCACGCTGCAGGTTGGCGGTCACGGTGAGCGGCTGCACCAGTGTAAGGAAGTGACCCTGACCACATACAAGTCCATCCCCATGCAGGTGGATGGAGAACCATGCAAGCTGGCTCCATCTGTCATCCACATCAACCTGAGGAGCCAGGCCAACATGGTGCAGAAGGCTAAGAGAAGGATCTCCATGCCCCATCTTAACGAGTAAGACACTGATGGATGGATGGATGGATGGATGGATGGGTGGATGGGTTAGTGACTGAATAAGTGAACAAGTTGCTAAAGCTCCATAGCGTCGACCAGTTTGGATAAGAATGGCTGCACAGATAAATGTCCAAATGAAGGAGTAACTGAAGTCATGAAGGAACTCCATACTACACTATGGGCAAACCCTGGGCTAACCCTAACCCCATTACAATAATTACCATAAACCAACGAGACCATTGCCTAGAAGACTGTCAGCTTCTACCGGCCTCTACTCTGCATTTTACATTGTTTCTCCACCTGGTCGGATTTGGTGGGAAATCTGCTGGATTGCTTTACGGCACAAAACAGGAACTGGTTTTACTTTGCAAGTAATCCACAACTTTATTCCAGCTCCGCTATTCTACTTCTATCTCATCTGAATGCATATTGGCTGGTATCACCTGTTATCCTTCTTCTGGCTCTTCAAAACAAGCAGGGCACAGGGGGAGTGGGGGCAAGCAGCAACATCCTCTTTGTGACAGGAAGCATCAAGGTTTCATTTTGCAACACACAAAATGCCTCACATTCACAGTCCAGCCCAGTGCTGAGTGTGATCAGTCACTGACCTCTCTAGAAGCATATTGACAAAAATTCTAGACTTGGTCCTTGAAAAGCTTTTAAAAATGGCCACCAGCCACCAGAGGGCTGCTCCATCATGGAGGCCTGTGGTCCTGTGGTTAGTCCGCTGTATAAAGGTGTGTTTTTATGTGTTTGTGTGTTTATCACACTATGTAAAGTGGTGTTTCTGTGAGTTTACTATATAAAGTTGTGTTTTTATCTGTTTTTGTGTATTTATCCCACTTTATAAAGCAGTGTTTCTATGTTTGTGTGTTTATCTCTCTATATAAAGCGGTGTTTGTGTGTTTATCTCTCTATATAAAGCAGTGTTTCTGTGTGTGTTTATCTCTCTATATAAAGCAGTGTTTCTGTGTGTGTTTATCTCTCTATATAAAGCATTGTTTCTGTGTGTTTATCTCTCTATATAAAGCGATGTTTGTGTGTTTGTGTGTTTATCTCTCTATATAAAGCGGTGTTTGTGTATTTATCTCTCTATATAAAGCAGTGTTTCTGTGTGTGTTTATCTCTCTATATAAAGCAGTGTTTCTGTGTGTGTTTATCTCTCTATATAAAGCAGTGTTTCTGTGTGTGTTTATCTCTCTATATAAAGCGCTGTTTGTGTGTTTGTGTCCAGTCAGCAGCCAGTTCCAGAGAAGCTGCAGATCAGGGTGAACAGGATCAGCATGGCGGCGTACGAGGCTCTGCATTACGACAAGGACCAGCTGAAGGAAGCCTGTGAGTTCCTGCCAGCGAAGGGTTAACTGAACAATAATGTCCTCAATGTCTATAGTCAGTCAGTCAATAGTCAAGGGGACTTTGGGCAACTTTATTGCAGGTCTTCTGCAATAAAGTCTGTTCAGTTAAATAGTTAATGTCTGCCAAGGCTCTGGACTTTTAAAACCCTAAATGATTTTAAAGATGCATTGTGTCACATGCATACTGATGGATTTTTTTTTTTTGCTCGGTGGGAAATCTGCTCACACTAAGATGAGGTATCACACACTGAATGATGTAACTGAGATCTCACAGGAACTCAGGTGATCCAGTGTGTATTAATATGCACTGAAAAAACAAAGAAAAACCACCAAAATAGAGTCGGGGTAGAGATGTTAGCTCGGCTAGTAACTTACATTCATTGTAGGACTGGGGTTCTCAAAGTTTTTAATTCCCAGGACCTTAAATAGCTCCACATCATTATCATTTATATAACTTCACAACAGAACTGGAGAACAAGCCTGATGTGATTCACCTCCCAGTCAAAAAAATATTCAAACTTGAGGTGTCCTCTGTCCTCAGCGACGCCCCTGGGTGTCATCATCGTCCCCGGAGACAGCGACCTGGAGACCTGCCGCTCGCACATAGAGCGTCTCCAAGACAACCTGGACGAGGTAGGGAGGATGGTGTGTGTGTGTGTGTGTGTGTGTGTGTGTGTGTGTGTGTACTTAAAGGTTGAGAGAGTATGTTAGTGAGAGGGAGGGAGTGGCTCATTAGCAGGATGAACAGTTGATTGAGGGTGCGATCACACCTGCAGTTGGTTTCCTTTGGTCTGAGCCACAGTGCAGACGTTGTTTCATTTCTGTATTTGGTTTGTTTAGTTTCACACTGTCCAATTACAAGCCAACCAGGGCTTGTACAAACAACAAAAGTCACATGAGTAGTTTGTTTTTTGTTAAGTGGATCTCAGTGAAAAGAACTTGACCAAACTGTCCAATTAATCCACTTGGTATAAACAGTAAAATCAGTCCAACTTAAAGGCAGCTGCTTCTCATATTTGCCATTGATGTAAGTTGTCAAAAGGAAGCAGTTTTCATCTTTCATCTTTCCTCCTGCTCTTTCAGGACCGGGATTCGATGAAAGCAGAGTGTCTGTCCTCGCAAAAGCTTTCCCTGAAGTGGTGCTTCCTCGACTGTAAGTCCAAACCCCGAACACAGCCTCTCAACTGTGGAGTCCAGATCACACAGACAAGTCCAGAATCTCTCTTTGTTTTTCAGGCACGACTGCAGACCGCTTCTACAGGATAGACCGCGCCCAGGTACGATCACAACACTGGTATTGGGGAGTTATTGGGGGAAAAAAAGTAAGGTAGTTCTTTTCCTGTTGTACTCACACAGAGACATAAGAAACAAAACCTGTTAATATAACTAGAAGAGTAGAACGCAAACTTCTGCCAAGGCTGAATAATAATCCAACTCGCAAAGCTGCAGCTTCTGTAACGGTTTATGTTTGTTTATAATTTGTCCTCTGGGTTTGATTTTCCAACAAAATAGCATGTGAAAGCAACGCTAATTAGCAGCCCCAGATGACGGATTTTCCCACCATCACATGAACGCAGCATAATAGTTCTGGCTAAAAAAAAAAAAATGTCTAAATGCAGAAATCCCTCATACGGATCACCACCAAAATCAAATCAACTGATCCATGGGCCAGTTGATTGATTTTGGTGCTCTGTCCACCAGATTTCAGACAAATCCATTTATCCAAATATCTTGTTAACAGACAAACGTACAGGTGTGAAAACTTTATTGGCAGAGGTAATAAATGGTGAACAATTCAAGAACCTGTACCAATACCAGTCAAGATGAGAAGAACACAGCCTGTTTAGTTAATACCAGTCTGGAGAACCTGAAGCCAGCTGTTCCCTGACGGTCTGACGCCTCCCTCCCTGCAGGAGCACCTGAACTACGTGACGGAGATCTCCCAGGAGGAGCTGTACATCCTGGACCCGGAGCTGGTCCTGAAGGAGACGGTGGGCACGTCCCCCGGCATGCCGGACCTCGTCGACTCCTACGGCGACGACTGCCAGGACCATCAGCGCCAGTTCGCTTTCCCCTGCTCCTCGTCCTCCCCCGCCAACTCAACCACACCGAGGTGAGCCGCGGGACGGGAGCAGAGACTGTGGGTCTAGAGCTGCACTTGTTTATAGGTTTGGTTTAAAGAGGGGTGAAGGTAACACTTAGAGAAGGTAACTGGAAAATTCTGGGTGAGGGAAAATAATCATGTCCTATCTGAAAGACCCAAAGACTAACAGCTAGCAACAGCACAATGAAATGAAAAATAACTTTTTCACTTTGTCAGATAGTTCATGTCATAATGACATAATATACACCTGTTTTACAATAAATGCCAAAAATATACTAAATGATTTTCTTGTTTTATTAAAATCCCATTACTTTTCCTTCCTGGAAAACGGTTAATGGTGACATCATACTGTTCCAGGAAGTGTAAATAAAAACCATGACAGATTTTTGAACAATCCTGCCCCTCCGCCCGTCCATCTAATAAAACTGCCTCTCTCTCCCATTGGTTAACAGTTTTGATTGATCCATCCCCGCATTATGTTCCGTCCCAACATCCTGTTTCAACAGGAAATACGCCAAATTATGGGAAGCAAGATGCTGTCAAAATGCTGTTTCATTCGGTCTTTAATAATCGCAGCATTTCAAACCCGTCTCCTCTGTGCTTCATGTGAGCTGAGTGCCTCCTGCTGGAGAAACCAGGTGCTGCAGCCTGGAGGCTCAGGACCGGTTCACACCCTGTATCAGTCTAAATGAAGCTTGACTGGTCAGACTGGACGTCCGTTCGTTATGATCTGGAAACGTATAAATAAAATGAAATAAAGTAAAATAAAATGAGCTCCTTGCTGTTTCCATGGTGCCGCTGATATGAACATTTTCTGGGTCAGCTGCCTGTTGTTTTCTAAAGGAGGCTCGGAGTCAAACTGAGAAAGCAGCAAGTCAACAAATAAACAGCTGAAAACCACTTTCCCCTCTCTCTCTCTCTCTCTCTCTCTCTCTCTCTCTCTCTCTCCCTGTCTGTCTCTCTCTCTCTCTCTCTCTCTCTCTCCGTCTGTCTGTCTCTCTCTCTCCCTGTCTGTCTGTCTCTTTCTTTCTGTCTCTCTCTCCCTGTCTGTCTGTCTCTTTCTGTCTCTCTCTCCCTGTCTGTCTCTCTCTCTCTCTCCCTGTCTGTCTGTCTCTCTCGCTCTCCCTGTCTGTCTCTTTCTGCCTCTCTCTCTCTCTGTCCATCTCTCTCAATTCAATTAACATGAAAGTTAAGAAACAATATTGCCAAAGCGGTTGGGTTTAATACAATTATGCAATTCAAAACAGCATTTACATCATGGATAATGGGCAAAAATGCAACATATAAGTTACAACAAGTCACTTATATAGAGCCACAATTGTTTATATATGTGGATGACAGTGGGTCAAAGTGTCTCTCTCTCCCTGTCTGTCTGTCTGTCTCTCTCTGCCTGTCTGTCTGTCTGTCTCTCTCTCCCTGTCTGTCTCTCTCTCTCTGCCTGTCTGTCTCTCTCTGTCTGTCTCTCTCTGCCTGTCTCTCTCAGGGTGAGAGACCTTCAGAGGAAGAGGATTTCCAGTGACAGCTCGGTGGCTGAGGCTCTGGCCCAGGGCTCCAAGACTGCCCTCTGCAGGTACCAACACACACACACACACACACACACACACACACACACAGTGTTATTCATGTCCATGCTGATCATGACAGAAACATTCAGGACATTCAATATGAATCACATGAGATCAGTAGAGTTGCTGGTAGCTGCAGGCTGGCTAACATTGGCCCGTTAATGAACACTTCTTCTAGACTGGACATGCTAAAATGTCAAGCGAGACCCTAAATTTATAAATAGAATTTCTAAAAGTTCTTCCTCTGACTTCGGGCTGGCTGGGGTTTGGCCTGTGAACTCTGCTGATTACTGGCCCTGTGTTCACATGCTGTTGGATGTATCGGAAAAAGGAATTTCCTACTTGGAAAGTTCACTTGAACGCCATTCGAAGTCAGATGATGACGTCGGAAAGCCTGAGAGGGTTTTGCTACCTGAGTTTCCGAAGTATGATGCAATGATGTCCTTTAACCTTCTCAACAAAGTGGAAAAACCAGATTTTGTGTCAGTCAATAGTAAGAAAACACTTCTATACACATGCAGCTTTATTACAGGTTTGTTTAATAAATTCATCTCACTAAATTAGCTTGTTAAGCTGCAGGACGTCCATGTTTGTTTGATGTTTGTCTTCTGGGTTTGATTTTCCGACAAAATAGCACATGAATGTAACGCTGTTTAGTCCCAGATGTCGGACTTTCCCACCAGCACCTGAACACACCGTGGGTACATTCTGCCCCCCCGCTCGTTTAAGGGCACCCAATACCCTCCTGGTCATATAAATCTAAAACAAGGCAACAGTAAACATGTGTGATGAAGTCCCTGTCTGGGCAAATCAGGAACAAATATGTCTCCTTGTTTTGAGCTGTAACTGTAGTTCCCTCTTGGCCCAGTCAGTGTCAGAGATGCATCATTTCCCCACGTTTTGTCAAAATTGGATCAGTAGTGTCAGTAATCAGTAATGGATTTTGTGCTTGACACATGGATGAGCAAACAAATCATGTAGTGACGACCCCCCCCCCCCCCCCCCCCCCCCAGCGGTGAGATGCATCATTCCCTCAAGTTTTGGCAAAATCCAACAATTAAACAAACATTACAGCTAATCGGTGTCATTCTGAAAATGCTGGAATGGAGCAATGAAATGCATCGCTCCACGAAGTTTCATCAAAATCTGATCAGTGGCGTCAGAGATATTATGCGTGATGACGAACGGGCCGGGGCCGATCCATAATCCCTCCCTGATGTCATCATGGGGAACAGTGAGGAGCTAAATGAACAAATCAATCATCTGTTTTCTGACAGATGCCTGAAGGAGTTTGGGTCGCTGCTGCTTGCCGGTTTGTCTGTTTGTCTACCAATAGTCAACTGGTTGTCAGCTTGTCTAAAAGTTACTACATACTAATGATACTACATGGCACTACATGGTAGGGCTGAACAATTAATCGAAATTTTATCGAAATCGCAATATGGCCTACTGCAATTTTCAAATCGCAGGAGGCGCAATATTTGTTAAAGGCGAAATGTGTGTCAGAATACCATTTTAAATTAAATATTGTCGTGCTGCAGAGATGTCCTGCCTACACATCATGTTCTACAGACTTAAGAAAACATCTTTGTTTGGTACAGATCCCCACAAAAATCACACCATAATCATTTTAATACGTTTTTCAATGAAAATGAAAATAATGATGTAAAAATGATCATTCCCTCTAATATCGCAAATCATATCGCAATTGCAATATCAGTCAAAATAATCGCAATTAGATTTTTTTTTTCAAAATCGTTCAGCCCTACTACATGGTGATACATGGTATTGCATGGTAATACATGGTACTACATGATACTACATGGTACTACATGGTAATACATGGTACTACATGATACTACATGGTACTACATGGTACTACATGGTACTACATGGTAATACATGGTACTGCTCTGTTCACACCAGCTACTTGTGCTAAACTTTGCTGTTGTTGTATGCTGAACCTGTAAACTGTCCATCTTGTCCACACTGTGTCTTGTATCTGATCCAAAGGAGAGGGGCAAAGATTCTCAATGTCCATCGCTCCAATACAAGCCTTGCTGATTTCAGACCCATGCTTAGGTATGACTCCATTTTGTGTGTGAGCTGCTCCATCTCTTGCTGTTGTGTGTAGTGTTGAGTTTCTGTGGTGGTTTGATGGTAACGGTGGTGATGATCTGCACTCCGCTCTCCTTTACGTTCGTCTCTAACTGTTTTCATTTGCTTTCCTCTGGGTCTCTTTACTGCTGTTTCCAGTTCCACCAGTGCTACCTCATGTGACACTGAAAAAGGTAAATGGTCTGTTCAGATCTGTCGTATTTGGGAACAAATCCTTAACACTAGAAAAGCTCTGTGCCTAGACTAAATGTTACGAACCCATACAGTGCAGTTTGGATAAATGATCTATATATTAATCACCGACACCAGCATTCTGACTGTGTGTAACTGAGGTAAACATTGCAGCGTTTACAGTAGCTTCACTTCAACTGGCAGTAATAGGCAAAGTAGTTTGATGTGACTGAACTGATTGACTGTGGTCTGCATTGTAACCAGTCAGTCAGTAATGGATCTGTTTCTGTTTTCCAGAGTTAGAGTTGATCAACTGCGTCAAGACTGAAGATCTGGACAGAGTGAGTCACTAATCTGACCGGCTCTCTGCTGTTAGGTTTCACTTGACTTCTTATATAAAATCATGATCTACACAGCAAGACAGAGATCTTTATTGTCTTAATCTTTATTGTTCTATTCTAAATCTGATTTGGGACAGTTATTTGCAGTAGTTCCCTCTTATTTTATTTCAAAATTTAATTAGAGGATAAACCCCTTGAGATGCACCATCTCGTTTTCGAGGGGGTCCTCAGGCACAAAACATAGAAGTTAACAACATATAAACAAAACAAAATACATAAATAATAATAATGATAATAAATTAAACAATCCAACGACACAAAACAATCAACATAGTAACGTTTACAAGGACATACACATACACATAAGGGCTCTCACACCATCCCAAACCACACCCGCTACATCTGTTACAAGTGTCATCTGTACAAAGAATGAACGAGAAATAAAATAAATAACATTATGTCAAAGTACTGAGTCTACTTATAACTACTACTCTTGAACTGTCTTTCATTTCAACTCTTCGCTATAAGCTCCTCTCAGGTTTGCTACTGGAGCCTGAGCTTAGTATCTTCAGCACTATTACCTTAATGACGTTAACTAATGCGCAGAACTAAAGTGAAACAGAATGAAAGTGTTTTCCTGTGTGTGTGTGTGTGTGTGTGTGTGTGTGTGTGCAGCTGGCGGCGCTGCACCAGCAGGGGGCCGACCTGCTGCTGCAGGACGGAGCCGGCTGCACGCTGCTGCACCACGCCGTGCAGGCCGGCAGCAAGGAGGCCGTCAAGTACCTCGTCGACAACGGTGAGTATGATGTCCTGACTGATGTGTGTACAGCTGTGTTTCCCCTGTGACTTTTGTCTCACTATGGTGGTAGGAAGTGCAAAGCCATATCATGTAGGAGATCCGGGGCAGAGGAGAACATTTTTATAAAAACAAAAGAGACTTCACCTTGAAACCAGTGTTAATAAGTGAGAAAATTACTGCTAGGACACATGACTCAGACTCAGAATACATTTATGATTAGGTTGACTTTACTGCCAGGTGAAAAATTAATACAACTGAAACACAGTTGACAGAGCAGTTGTCGTTCCACTGAGCTTGTCTGCTAATTGTTCAGCTTTTGAGCATCTTAGAGAAGAGATGTGCAGCTCCTCAGCTGCTGGTGGAGCAGCAGCCAGCTGCGCCCCCTGCTGGTGATTCCTCAGCCCAGTTTTCACCTGCAGTTTAATGCATCAATCTGAATTGAAAAACCAAAGGTTGCACTCTGCAGTCACACACTTTCAGCCAGTAGATGGCAGATTGAGCTGGACTCTGCATGAAAGAGGGATCGTATTACACTTGCATGTAAATGTTGAGATGATGACCAGAAGTGTTTCTCATGCTGCAGCCCGCCTCTTTATTTACAGATTAATGTAGAGGAAAAATACAATTATTTTGCAAACACTTTAAGTATGACATGTAATGATCTTATCTTGACGGGCCCCCATGGTAGAATATACAGAGGGGAAACACTGGTGTATGGATGATGTATGTATGTATTATGTATGGAGGTATGTACATAGTATGTCTATATTTTAGAGCATGAAGCATAGGAACACAGTGGTTTTCTTTCATGGTGTGCTACGGGCTTGTTGGCTTTCCTCCTGGCAAACACAACATTCATTAGTTTTGATTTTCAATTAACAACAACTATGACTCTATGACTGTATGACTGTATGATAACCTTTAACCTTTTCAACATGGTGGAAAAATCCAGTTTTCTGTCAGTCAAACTGCTAAAATCTACTTTCTCACATATCTGATACACTTTCTCTTCTCCTCGCTCTCAAAGCACAAAGAAACTTTGCATCGTAGCGAGAGCTTTGAAAAAGCAACAAGCCGCCAAATCCATTCGTCCTTTGCAGGACGTCCATGTTTGTTTATCGTTTGTCTTCCGGGGGTTTGATTTTCTGACAAAAAAGAACGTGAATGCAGTGTTGTGTAGCAGCTGAATTTGAAGTCCCAGATGTCTGATCTTCACACCAGCACATGAACGCACAATCTTCATTTTGGACAGAGTCAATGAGCAATAAGCTGAAATCCTATTGGTCCGTCTGGTAGTGATTGATTAGTTAGCGCTTCCTGCTTTGACAGACAGACAGTGTTGAGGTTGGTGTTGGGAGTGCAACACACTGCTCCTCTTAATGCGTACACTTTACTGGATCAAGTGTTTTTCTAAGTGCATTGTGTTTCTCCCCCTCTGTGTTTAGTGCCCACATCTCACCTGGACATAACAGAAAAAGCGACGTAAGTGAAATATCTGTCCATCTATACGGTATCTCCTTCAGTCCTTCAGTCTCATAGTAAACCCATTTAGATCTGAAACCATTGTTGATAGACGTTATCTCTGCAGTCCGCTCATCCTGTCTGTTCCATAACAAAATCTAGTGCTTCAAATCTACAGATATGTGTCTATTCCTTTATGTATGACTAATAGTTATTGTGTGTGTGTGTGTGTGTGTGTGTCCTTAGAGGTGAGACAGCGCTCCATAAAGCAGCCACTTCCTGCCAGAGGAGTATCTGTCACTTCCTGGTGGAGGCCGGAGCGTCGCTGATGAAGACGGACCTGCAGGTAAACACCAACACCGACGCTGTCAACACTCAACACTCAACACTAACACCAACGCCCCTTACTCAAAACTCAAAAACCACTGTCTCTCTGCTGCAGTGCATTCTGGTCTCTCTCCTGCTCCTGTGGGTGGAGAAACTGGTCTCTCTCCTCTTCTACGATGGATTTCTCCCTGTATGATTGTTGAACGTCTCTTGACGCTAGGGCTGGGTATCGTTTAAAAAATTACGATACCAGTACCAATACCAGTACCCTTAAAGTGATACCGATACCATTAGAGTACTTCATTCGATACCTTTTTTTTTTTAACGTTTTGGTGGCATCTCGGCACGCTGAACTCCTAACTCCATCACACACACCGCGCTCGACTTCACCACCACAGACTGTATGGGTTGTAGCTGCTGCGGTAGTGGGCCAATCACACGTCGCATTAAATCGAAGAACGCTTGCGGTGATTGGCTGCGAGCAAAACCGTACAAATAGTCATTTTTTTCTAGATCTGTGTACAAAAAGCATCGAATGCAGGTATCGTTTGACTGGAGAAGTTTCGATACTACTTGGTACTGGGTTATTTCGGTCGATACCTTAAAGGTATCGAGTACCGATACCCAGCCCTACTTGGTGCAAAATGGCGGCTCTAGAAAGAAGCCCTCGCTCTTTGATTCTGAGGGACTGACACCAAAACCTGACGTTTACCGCTGATGTTTTACATCCTGAAACATTTTCTGATATCAAACTCCATTGTAGCTGCGTGACATATCTGGAGGAGATGTCACGTTACACCAAACAACCAAATGGACCCAGGAATGTATAGTGTATCGCCAGTAGCTGTTTTAGGGTTTTGGGTGTTTTAGGGTGGATTTTTCCTTTTTAACGCCACACTAACCCTGTTCACACACATGCTGTCACATCTCCACATCCAGCCTGGTTCCAGTCAGCCGGTTCTGCTGTAGTTCACTGGACTGTCTGAGCCTCTGTGTAGCGTTGTGAAGCAGAGTGACTGCCACCAGCCTGTATAGTCCTACCAGTGTTTAAATGGCTCTCCAGCAGTATTTGACCTACTTCTATAAAGTGATTAATGTTGTGTGTCATTGAGAAACGAAGCACCGCAGGATCCCCGGCCTCGCTCCGACAGACACAATGGCCGCAGCGCTCCGTTGCCATGGTGAAGCCAGTGGCAACAGGAAACAGCCCATAATCTCAGTTTTTTTTCCTCCTCCTAGCAAATGAAAGGAGTTCATGTGTCACTTAGTGTGTCCACTGCTGGTACGGAGCCGAGTTTCACTCTGAGGAGCTGAGGCTTTCTCTCTTCTTTTATTCTCTCTCTTTTCATTTCTGTCCCTCATGCTCTTCCACTTTCTTAGCATCTATCTATCTATCTATCTATCTATCTATCTATCTATCTATCTATCTATCTATCTTAATACCTGTTAGTGTTGGGCTTCTTAAAAAAGGTAATATATTCCAATATGTTATAATACATTTCAATATATTCAACATAATATATTGGAATACATTTAAAAAGTACAAATAGTTTTTTACTTAGTTTTCCAGAGTCACATGCATAAATTCTTCAGATTACTCAGGAGAAATGCGTATTTCTTACTTGGGCTACTTTTTATTCAAACTTTATCTAAAAAGGCAGGTGCATCGATATTAATCTGAATCTGTTGGCCAAGACAGCAGCATCATGCCAAACATAAAAGTTACAAACACCATGAAACTCTGTACAAAAGCAAAATACAGTCAAAATCACATGAGAGCAAAATAAAAACCCGCTACATAAGTGATTCAGCACCACAGCAGCAGGATCAGCTGTTTAGATCTAAATAAACTAAATAAAGCTTAGACAGCTTTCTGAGTCTGCCACATCTTTCATCAGCAGTTTAAACTCACCAAGAGAGAGCAAAGTTTTAAATCAGCTTTAAATCATTTTTGCAGTGAGTTACATGCAGAGTAACTCCAAAACAACCAAAACACACAGACTGCAGCTGAAATCGCAAACATTTCTGCAACTCCTTTGACGACATATGGTCAATTTTTTAGATTGCAAAAGTTTGTCATGAACTTGCGTTACCTCTAACAGATGAATAACATTGTGATCAGTGTGGAGTGCGGGTGGGGAGGGAGGGAGGCGGCTCTGGGACAGCAGAACGTCCTGTTGAGCCTTCTGGAGGAGTCACAGGTCTAATTCACCTGTGATGGGAGGAGTCCACCTGACGACCCAGTGACACACCTGCTCTCACCACCTTTTCCCCCTCGTGTCCAAGCCAGGGCTGCGGTCGAATAGTCAAAAAAAAATACGTCCTAACTCCTATTCCTAACCACTTTTCCTTGACCTCGTTGGAAAAAGTCATGAGGTCAAGGAAAGATGTGAAGGAGAACTCATAAGGACTTAGGAAAAGACAACCGCGGTGCTAAGAGAATCCGACTGCACTTACACTAGGCTACGTAATTATGCGACGGCGGATGTTAATGACGTGGGTCTGCTGTGTGAAACTACAATGTTCTGAAGATGGACTACTAAAAGCATCTTAGATACTTCGCCCCGTATAAGCCTATGCATATAATATCTTAAGAACCACCACACAACTCAGTAAACACCTTGAAATGTTGACTTGATTGTGCTTTGAAGTTGTTATGGCTGATACAGGCCTTTATTAAGGCAAGGGTTTCAGCATCTGTGACTGAAGTAAAATTAATTAATGATATTCCTAAAGGCCGGCAATACAACAACGCTCAGAATGAAGAAATAACTAATGCAAACTGAGCATAGGTTATGGCATAAGATGGAAAATGCTTAATAAGCAACGATAACTTGCATGATGATCTGCGTCCCTTGTCGGTCATGTTGATCGTTTGTTTTCGTGAACATGGTCGAATGGTGCGTCGCTTTAAATGTTGCTGCCGCAAGGAATTGTGGGACGGCATTATCTCCTTTCCTTTCGTAAAGGATGGTCCAGTGTATCCTATGCTAAAGGAGCTAAGTGAGGAAGCATTGAAGCACCTTTCCTTAGCATGTAGAGAATTCGAACAGCTCTTATCATGGCTGCCACTTAGATACTTCCGGGTCATTTCACTCAGTTAGGAACCTTCCTAAGCAAAAAAGACTATTCGACCGCAGCCCAGGTCTCTTTCTGTCCTCCCAGATAGCACAAAAGGGAGACTTGCACCAGATCTTGTGTATTGGTAAATGTCGGGCAAAATCCTTTGGCCAAGTCAAACTGTCCAGTGAAGAAATGTAGTCAGCTATCCTGCCTTCTGCTAACTTTCCACCGCTCACTCCCTTTACATTTATTTGACCTCATGGTGAAGCCGTTTGTGATTGTTGCACCGCTGTTTTTTCAGCTCACTCTCAGCTGAATGGCCAGTAGCACTGAAATGCCATATTCTGCTCTTAGAATAGGGGGCAAGCACGACTGGAGTGAGTGAAACTGCATTGACTTTAAAAACTCCACCTGTCAACACCAAGTAAACGTAATTTGTTGCTACAGCCCTTCATCACAGCATGTCTCTAAGGTCTTTACAGAGAGTCTAACTAGATCTAACTGATCAACAAGCAATGACGGAACAAAATGATGTGATACAGTATGCAGAAAGAATAAAACACAAGGAAGCAAACTAACGGCGTGAACTGACGGACACACAGAGCCCGAGGTTTATAGAGCTAGTTTTTAGCGCTCGGGGACAAAAGCGATTCTAAAATAAGAGATTGTACTAAAAGGTCACTCCTCCTGTCAGGGTGAGACGCCCAAACAGCGCGCGGACAAGGCCGAGGACCAGGAACTGGCCGAATACCTGGAGAACCGCCAACATTACCAGATGATCCAGAGAGAAGACCAGGAGACGGCTGTCTGACCATCTGACCATCTGACCACCCTGTCTGTCAACAACTGTCTGTCTGTCTCTGTCTCTCTGTGTCTCCGTGATTCATTTAACCCCCTCACTCCCCCCGACTCACGAACATCTGTCTCTGTGTTCTCCTCCCAAGAGAAATAGCCAGAGTCAAAGAAGAAAAGTCCCTTCAGACCGGGCCGGTGCTGCCTGGCACCCGGTCTAGACGGCCTCAAATCAGCTAGTGCTTCTCTGCTGTAGGTAGACAGACAGGACGAGAGGGAAGTGGTTAGACAGGTAGAGATGGAGACAGGCAGGGTTTGTGGAGAGAGACATGGGTTTGTAAAGACAGATGAGGGTTTCTGGAGAAGGGCAAAAGTTTGTAAAGACAGACAAAAGGTTTGTGGAGATGGACAAGGGTTTGTAGAAATGGACGAGAGTTTTTAAAGACAGATGAGGGTTTGTAGAGAGAGACAAGGGTTTGCGGAGACAGATTAGGGTTTGTAAGGACAGACGAGAGTTTTTAAAGACAAATGAGGGTTTGTGAAGACAGATGAGGGTTTGTAAAGCCAGTTGAGGGTTTATGGAGACAGATGAGGGTTTGTAGAGATGGACGAGGGTTTGTAAAGACAGATGAGGGTTTATGGAGATGGACGAGGGTTTGTAAAGCCAAACGAGGGTTTGTGGAGACGGATGAAAGCTTTTAGAGACAGACAAGGGTTTGTAGAGGAAGACAAAGTTTGCAGAGACAGACAAGGGTTTGTGGAAGCGGAGGAGAGTTAGACAAACAAGAGTTTTTAAAGACAGATGAGGGTTTGAAGAGACAGACGGGAGTTTTTAAAGACAGATGAGGGTTTGAAGAGACAAACAAGAGTTTTTAAAGACAGATGAGGGTTTGAAGAGACAGACGGGAGTTTTTAAAGACAGATGAGGGTTTGAAGAGACAGACGGGAGTTTTTAAAGACAGATGAGGGTTTGAAGAGACAGACGGGAGTTTGCAGAGACAGATGAGGGTTTGTAGAGATGGGCGAATGTTTGTAAAGAGATGAAGGTTTGTAAAGACAGACAAGGGTTTGTGAAAAGGGTTTGTGGAGACAGATTAGGGTTTCTGGAGACGGATGAGAGTTTATAAAGTCAGATGAGGGTTTTTAAAGACAAACCGAGGGTTTGTTGGTGCCTGAAAATGCCTCTGTCCTCTGGTGGGATTCAACATACAGCGAGCCACCGGACACTAAAGTGAATTCAAACTACTTTCTGCAGGCCACAAAGGACTTTCAGATCCTGGATGTTTGTGAATGTGGCTTTATTGACCAAACGTTAGCGGTTTTGAGCTCCATGTAAAATGACAAGATATCTTTTTGCGGGACGTGCTGTTGAACTGGACAACAGCTGCTTGGACCAAACAGAGACTGCATTCATCCGCCCGCAGCTGAAGATGATGGAACTAGTTGCTTTGCCATATCAGATAGGACGGCTGCGAAAACGTTCGTCTTTTTTCAGTCTTAGTGACCTTTTGGATGTATTTGTTTACTCAAATAAAAGTGTGTTTGTTCAGACATTGGATATTTAACTTTGTCACTAATGAATTTAGCTATTTATGATTTACTAAACTATTTGTAGAGATAAACACATTTGCTTATGATCAAATACAGTGAAGCAAGCGTTCTGTCGTCCGTTGCTTCTCACTTTCTCGTTTTTGTGGATTTGATTTCCTCTTGGTGGATTTCAGTCAGAAGTTTAGATATTTCAGTCAACATATGATACATTTTGAATTTTTTTTTTTGTAATTTTGTCTCTGTTATATCAATGTAAAGCAAATGGCTCTCAGCAACATGCTGTCATTGTGATGTGGATCTACTGTAAATAGCTGAAATGCCCAGTAGACTTAATTTAAACAGCATCAGAACCTGAAGCCAGATTCTGCCAAAGCAGTCAAGTCCACATTTTATAATTGCACTACAGTCTACATGATATTATATAACATTGGAGTAATTACTGGCTAACTGTTTTTGTTTGGTTTTATCATTTCTGAGTGACTTGCAATTTAGCATGTCAGTAATATTTTTCTGTCAAAAAGTATTTTAAATTATTCATGAGAAGAGACAATTCAAACTTAAACCAAGATGGGAGGGGAAAATCCTCTGTTGTTTTGCCATTTTAACTGCTGAATCACATTATTACTTTTGTACATCTGAAAAATAAGCATGGACTGATTCACAAGGAAACGGTGAACAACACACTGTATTCACACTGTCAGAAAAAAAGGTTATTTTTTAGTTTTTCTCTTTTTTTTCTGACAGTGTCGTTCCCACAGCAAACAGCTGAGTATTTTCCCAGAACCTGGCTGGACGGCTGGAGGCTGTAAGATGCTTGTTAATTAGCACAGTGTCATTTTTAGCTTCGGAAGGGCAATACATTTCTGTTTTATTGGTGCTTTGTTTTGAGTTGCTGTGCAATTCAGGCTTAGAGAGCTGTTAGTCAACTACACTGGCCAATATAGACTTCTTGTAATTAGATTTCAAGTCATGAGCTTTTGTACACAACGGTGACCAAAATAATGGACAGACCTGTATGAAGTGTTGCTTACTGTATATCTTGCTCTTCCACCTAATTTGTTACTGTCTGTCTGGAGCCTAATAAACCTTCAAACATGCAGTCGGCACAGTTGGTTTTCACTCAGAGGGTTCGCTGGGTGGAATCTGGGCGTTTCCAGACTTTGGTTCCTTGCTGCTCACTGATGTTGGTTTCATCTGTCATTTAACAGGCTCTCCTCCGTAGCACCAACGTCAGGAGTGGCCACTTGGAGAGCAGGGGGGCGGGGTCAGAGCAGGGGGCGGGGTCAGAGCAGGGGGGCGGGGTCAGAGGATTTGAATCACTTGCCTTTAAAGTAATAAATAATAAGTGATGCGTTTTACGTCTCAGGTTTGTTTGGAATCAACAGAAGAAGAAGAACTGGGTAGTTAGCATGAGCAGTGATAGCCACCATGGCTGAACAGACAGAGAAAAGAGAAACTCAAACTGCAGCAACAGAAAATCCAAGGAAAAGAAAAGGTAAAGAAACATCTCAGAGGAAGGCGAGCTGCTGAAAAGGAAAGCGACCGTCTCCAAGATGAGAAAGGAGGATGAGGAGCGATGAAGATGTGGCTCTTTTTATTTTGGACTAGTAGGTTTCGCTCTCATTTGCGCAAAACACCAAAGCATTGACCTCTTATCACCAAAGGTGTCGCCAAAATCAAGAAAAACAAGAATTTCACAGTTTATCACTTAAAGAGGAACTAAACCCCAAACCCAAATGTGTGTAAAGCCTGACATCTAATAATAAAAAGCATACTGCTGAAATTGCCATCTGCTATTGGCTGATCTTTGGTGCCAGGTGATGTCACCACCGCCTAATAATTGTACTTAATAATAATTACACAGAGCAATGAGTAATAAAATATTGCAGATGAGTTAATTTTATTTTTAAGTTTAAATTCTCTGAATGTTATTTGTTTGTTTACACTTAATATTGCTTGTTCTGTCACGGTGGGTCGTGCACACAAAATTACAAGCAATCACAATGCATTCTGGGCAATATGGGATCCTGAAGAATCTCAGAAAGTTCACTGGAGTTATGAGAGGAAAGGAACGCGGCAGTGGGGACGAGGGCAGGTTAAACTGACAAATGACAGGGGGCCGGAGGGGAGAGGACCTGAAGGAGGCCGGGAGGCCAGTCCCGGCCTCCTGGTCTCTTTCCCAGCTGCAGCCTCCAACAATGGCCTCCACGCATGACTGATCCATTTGAGCGCTGGGAGGGAAGCGACGGACCCAAGATCTGCTGCTTTCCTCCGCTCTTATTCTATTGGCTGTTTGCCACAGAGAGGAGAAGCCCAGAGCCGCGTGCCGTAGACCGGGGAGGGAAAACCTAGAACTATACAAACTAGATTGGAGTGGCGCTGTCTCGGTGGATCAGTAGACTTGGGTGCGACGTCCCGGGTTTGAATCCAGGACTTTTATCACAAGTCAACCTCTCTCTTCCCTGTCTCTCTCTACTTTGAACTGTCTAATAAAGGCAAAAATGCCAAAATCTAATATACGTATATAGACTGAGAGTCAGTGGAGCGTTGCACTGCAGCAGAGCTCCAGAGCTGCTCACAGTGTAACTGACTGAGTGAACTTTGACCCAGCCGGCTGCCGGCTCGGTGACTCAGGCCCAGATGAAACAGGCGTTCCCCCCACACACACCTGTCTGCAGGTGACCTCTGCCCTACCTGCAGCACAGAGAGACAGCTTGTCGCTTCAGCAAATATTAGCTTACCGGTCTGTTGCCTCTCACTAGACACACCTGTAGCCCGGAAAGACAAACCCAACCGGTAAGCTGGCATAGCTGCCTGTCCCTAACATGTCAGAAACACGTCAGAAACATGTCAGAAACATGTCAGAAACATGTGAGTGATGAGGCTGAGGATGCCTGAACGGCCTCATCACACGCACCGCCATGCAAATGAGCTGAGCTTGTTTTGTCCCTCATTGTATGGATTAAAGCAGTGTGAGCTTGTGATGTCATCATGAGGCTGATTTTCAGTATTGTCCATATGCGGAGTGTGTGTGTGTGTGTGTGTGTGTGTGTGTGGAGGGGGGGGGGGGGGGGGGGTGTTCAGTAGCAGCAGCTGTAGGCAGGCAGCGACAGAAGGCGACAACTCCACAACTCGACTGACTGCTCCCCAGAGCCCAGCAAGTAAGTTTTCATTTTTTATATTTTTACATTGAGGCATTCGCTGCTTAGTGTGGCTGCAGGCTGTTTATTTTCAATTATAAAGGATAGAATTAATAAAAGCGTTTGTAATGATCTCTCCTTGCTAACTAAATTATCCTTTAGTGGCTTCTTTATTTTGTGAGATGATGAATTTGTATTTCACACAGAAAGCTCTCCTGGGAAGCAGTCAGTACTGGTAGTATAGCCTACTGTAATATGTAATACTGTTTGTCATTAATTGAGTTTTACACGCGGTCCATTAGGGAAATATATTGATGGCGGATCTGCAGATGTTTTGGCCTCTGGCATAGTTTACATCAAAACATTCATATTCTTGCCACTTTGTAATAATTCATAGTTATGATGAGTTGAAAGTGTTAAACTGAAGCTGGACTCACTTCATGCTGCGTGTCAGTGAGCAGTGGAAGGTGCTGGTCGGCTCTGCAGGGGGCATCAGGCTTTTATTTTATTCCAATTAAAGCAAAATGTCTTTGTGTAATAAATCAGTTCAGGGAGTGGATTACTACTGACACGCAGAAGAGAGAGAACAATTAGAACTATATCTGGGCTGTTTTCTTGATCAAAATTGACATATCTTTTTTTTTTTTTTAAGTAAATATTTGCTTCATGTTTTTGTTTGTGCTGTTGAATGACCCGGGACAAGAATGAGGAATTGACTGTCACAGCTTCCTCACTTCCTCCTGCCGGTGCTGTCTGAGCAGACTCGGACCACACCTTGTGTCAGGAAGGTTTTCTCAGAGCAGAGCGTCCGGTTTGTTAGTGTCTGTTTGTTAGTGTCCCTTTGTTCAGGATGCGCTCCATATCAGGATTTTAAAGCTCCCCGGACCGCTGTGAGAACTCAGATTCAGGGACTCATGCGATTTGTTTCATGTTTGCCTCCGGAAGGAGAGCGAGCCCTAAGATTCAGGAGGAAGTTCTCTAAATGTTGTTCCTCGTTTTTTACCAAAGGGAGCATCCCACCCCTTTTCTTCATGCTAAGATTCCATTGTTTTCTTATGCAAATAAGTTTCTATTCATGGCGGCCCGGGCGGGGGTGCAGCTCCGAAGACGTGGCATGGAATCTGTGTTAGGCTTTAGAGAAATGAAACCAGGCTAGAAGAGGCTTTGTTTTGGGCCAATGAATCAGTATTCTTTTGAGGGGAACTCTAAAGGGCTCTTTCAGACGCTGCTTGGCCTCTCCCCCCCCCCCCCCCTCCACCCTCCACCCCCCTCCTCACCCCCCACCCCCCCTCCTCATTGATGGAGGACAGACTGAAGGCCTGCTGAGAGCCGGTTCTGCCTCATAAAAGGCCGCAGGAGGAGCAGAGGAGCAGGATTTGCTCTGCCAGCTGACATGTGAAAGAAGGCCATTGCTTTAATGGAGGCTTGAAAGAGAGTCTGTCATTTCTCAGTACAATAACAAGAGAGGAAAACACAGAGAGGGAGAGAGGGAGAGAGAGAGAGAGAGAGGGAGAGAGAGAGGGAGAGAGAGAGAGAGGGAGAGAGAGAGGGAGAGAGAGAGAGAGCTTTCTGGGTTATTGACTCCTGTTTTCAAGGCAGAGACACATTTCATTTCTCCTCCTCGGAGCTGCTGTTCGCCCCTCATCAGATCCTGGTGCAGAAACGCTTTCATCACAAATCCTTTGACTGATGAGAAAAAGGGTTAAAAAAAAAAAATCCTACATTCAGAATAAGCACGCAAAATAAAAAAAATATGTGTGCGATGTGAATAGGAACAATATCCGAATACATTAGCCTACTTTTATAATCCTAATGGAGGTACAGACTGCCGTAACTACAATAGTCAGATTAGTTGGCTTAAGCATTCTGAGATTTGGGGGCCAAGCTAAAAAGGGAGCAGATTTGATTTGGACTAAATTTGGACCATCTGGCCCAAGCAGACCTAGGCAGGCCAGATCACGCTACGGTTACACATCAGCTTCATATCAGCCAATAATACCAGATTAGGACAAAAAATAAAAAACAGACAGCGAGTAATTGGGTTTTATACAAGTTTTTCATACTAAATTTCTACTGATTTGAGATACAAGTTGAGTCAAACTGAAGTGTTGGACCTGGTGTCATCGTGCTGATTGTTGTGTTGCAGAATGCGAAGTGTTTTGTCAGTGACTCTGCTGCTGCTGCTGGCCCTCACGGTCACCGCCGAGGCCAGCAAGAGACCCAAGAACCACAAAGGTGAGATATGTAGTGAATTAAAACGTCAGATCAGAATGAAATCATTTTGATAACTTTCCTGAATGTGACAGCGGTCTCCAAAGAGTCCCATCCTTGTTTTCTACTCAGGGTTCATAATTCACTCAACCCTAATCTATGACAAAATCCCTTCAGCGAATAACATTTGCCATCAAAACTGCCAAAACAACTGATGACTGACAAGATATTATTTGGTCGGTGTGATAAATTATTTGATGTAGCTCACAGAAATCAGCTTAAAGGGAACAATGGTCCTGAATGTTATCTGATTTTTTTTTTTTTGATTTCTGGTGATTGTTGCTTGATCTTTGCTCTCCATTATAAGGAAAAATGCTATTACACTGTGATATATCATACCATAAATTATCTGTGATGTTCAACACATTCCAGCAGTTATTCTGTGATGAAGTGTAATTTACTTTTTTAGTGAACCCACATTTCCTTAATCTGCCTCGTCTACTTCTACTTCAGTTAGTGATTTCCTACATTTCCCAGAATGCCTTTCAGTAACCCCCAATTGACAACAGAATTAACAACCCCCAATGCGACAGAACTTGTTGCCTTCAGCTGTGGGTTATAGGTGCAGAGAGCGATTGTCATAGTGTAGTAAGAGTGAGAGCGAGATAAAAACTGATTCCCCTTACTCAAATCCCAACCTGTCTCTCTGCTGCATTGCATTCTGGTCTCTCTCCTGCTCCTGTGGGTGGAGAAATTGGTCTCTCTCCTCTTCTACGATGGATTTCTCTTGGTGCAAAATGGCGGCTCTAGAAAGAAGCCCTCGCTCTTTGATTCTGGGGGGATCTGACACCAAAACCTTCTACTTTTGGACTCAGACCCAGGTGTCATAACCCTGACTGAAGATGTGATTCTCTGTTCACCCAGGCAGCAGACATGAGAAAACCAAGGCTGCCTCAGAGTGCTCCAGTGCAGAAACCCAGTATGGGAAATGTGTGCCAGAGTCTGGAGACTGTGGAGACGGTCTGAGGGAGGCGACCTGCAAGGAACGCACCGAGAAGATCGCCTGCAGGATCCCCTGCAACTGGAAGAAGGATATCAGTAAGACTCAGCTAACCCTGAACCTAACCCTACAGACATGACTAACCCTAAACCTAAACCTAACCCTAGAGACATGACTAACCCTAAACCTAACCCTACAGACATGACTAACCCTAACCCTAAACCTAAACCCTACAGACATGACTAACCCTAAACCTAAACCTAACAGACATGACTAACCCTAACCCTAAACCTAGAGACATGACTAACCCTAACCCTAACCCTACAGACATGACTAACCCTAAACCTAACCCTACAGACATGACTAACCCTGAACCTAAAGGTGTGGTAGGTATGAGACAGATATACAATATGTGTGCTAGGTATATAGTATATAAATGGCAGGTACATGGTTGGGTATATGGTATATATACACTACCAATCAAAAGTTTCGACACCTCATGGAATGTATTATGTTTTTCATTCTCTTAAAGCCATTTTGATCTAAAGGCTTCTGCTTAAATGCAAGAAATGAAATGTGTTTCTTAGACAAATATAAATAGTGAAGTTGATCCTATGTATGAATTTCTTTTCAAAGCCTTTGCCTTTCCATCAAGGCAAAGGGTGGCTGCTTTAAAGAATCTAAAATATAAGATAGTTTTGATTTGTTTAACACTTTTTTGGTCACTGCATAATTCAATTTGTGTTATTTCACAGTTTTGATGTCTTTACTATTATTTTAAAATGTGGAAAATAGTAAAAAAAAAAGAAAAAAGAAAAATGTGGTGTGTCAAAGGTTTTAACAGGTAGTGTATATTAGGTATGTAATAGGAATCTATTTTTGGTATTGGTATATAGGTGGAATGTGTATATCTATATAAATGTATATAGATGTAAGGTATGTGATAAGCATACAGTATGTTGTAGGTTTATAGGTGTTAGGTATGATGTAGGTATATGTGTGGTAGATAGTCTACATATATTTCATCTATGTGTGATAAGTACTGTATATGTGGTATAGGTATATATGATAAAGTATATATGAGTGGCAGGTTCTTCCCTCTATTTGGAGTTTTGTTTTGGTCTTAATTGTCTCTTTGTTTCATCCAGAGAGTCAGGACTAACGTTGATAACGTTAATGTTAAAGGAATAGTTCACCCCAAAATGAAAATTCAGTCATCATCATCTACTCACCCTCATGTCAATCAAAATTCCATTGAAGTTGGTAGGACCACCAAACACACAGTGAGTTAGTTCCATCTCAGCCAAACTACTGAAGTAAATGGGCCCTTTTTACAGCTCCAAAGAAAGCGTTAAATGTCCACCAAATTTCTCCAAACAGCTCATGCAGCATAATCCAAGTGTTTCGTTGCCAAACAGCAGCGCTGTGGTCTACTGCGAGTCTTCTGCCAGAGCGCTGCAGGGGGCGACGCCACCAGAGCACGTCAGTGAGGAAAATGTAGAATAATGAGGTCAATGTTGGACTTTTGGACCCACACTGCAATCTTTTGGCTACAAAACACTTGGATTATGCTGCACGAGCTGTTTGGAGAAATTTATTGGACATTTTATGCTTTTTTTTTTTGAGCTGTAAAAAGTAATAGCAATAGTTTGGGAGAAGGCTGAGATGGAACTACTATGCTAACTCGCTGCATCTTTGATGGTCCGACCAACTTTAATAGAGTACCGACTACGATGGGGGTGAGAAGATAATGCCTCAGATGTCATTTTGGGGTGAACTATTCCTTTAAAATTACCGTTTTTTTTTTGTCATGGTGTTAACAGCAAAGGACAGACTTCATTCAGTCCAGTGAACTGCTTATTGAAAAATCAAATTTTCCACTCAAGTTTGGCAGAATGACACTTAATTACATACTTAAAAACATTTAAACAATTTAACACCACCATAGATATCTGGAGAATGTGAATCAAAAGTGAAGAACTCTCCTCTGTTGACACTTAGACAAACTTGTTGGGCAGGAAAACATCTGACAGCTTGTCTGGAGCTGCCATTGAATTACTGAACCCTTTGTCACCATAGATGTCACAACATATGACAGACCTAATACTGTAGCACACATTTAAAACAGTCCTACGCATTAACAGTGGTGTGTATTTCCTCTAGGTGACTGTAAGTACAAGTTCAGCCACTGGGGGGAGTGTGACGCTGCCACCAACACCAAGAGTCGATCAGGAACTCTGAAGAGAGCCATGTTCAACGCCGAGTGTCAAACCACCGTCAAGGTGTCCAAACCCTGCTCCCCCAAAGTCAAGAAAACAAGAGGTAGGACCTGCAGCTTCCCCCGCTAAACAAGATCCTGTCAATGTATGGAAAGAGATTAGTGCCGAGTACAGAGATTGTTATTTGAATTGCATAAGCTCGAATTTGTCATGCTGCATTGATATTGAATGAATTCAGTGAATTAAAAAAATTGATTTGTTGAATAAATTAATTCAAAAATTGAATGTGTAAGGTAAAATTTGAATGCAATGGCTTGAAACTGAATGTGATTATTATTGAATTTAACTAACTCAATGATAATCACATTTTATCGAATGGGATTATTATTGGACTTATGTTTTAGCTATAATTATAAATTTGGTTTATCCAATTTTGAATTTGAATTAGGAAACCGAATTTCAAATTATAGTTTAAAGTTAAATTCAATAATAATCATTCAATTTCAAGCAATTGCATTCGATTTCAAATTGTGCATTACAAATTAAAAAAAAAATATATATATTTTTAACAAATATCTTGTTTTAATTCAACAGTTCAATATTAGTATGACAAATTCAAATTTATGCAATTCAAATACAGTCTTTTTTGGCACTAATCTTTACATATTTCTGGCACTAATCTCTTTCCATACAAAAGTTCCTTTACTTCTTGCCATGTTCTGATTGGATGAAGTCACTAGAGTTGCAGATTATTGCACATAGAATTATCAGGATAACACTTTCAGTCTCACATTTCAATCATTGTTATTGTCATGTTCTGTGAATGAGACTTTTTTCATAACATTGTCTGTTTGTAACCCCCTGTACATTATCAATATGCTTCTATCCACACATATTAAAATGCTATAACTAGTGACTGACTGGCACATCTTCAACAGAGAGGAGGAACTAAGCGGTGAAATCAGCTGCTGTAGTGTTTGGTTGGAGTGAAAACTAACTAAACCACTAAACTACTGTAGAAAAACAGTTTGGCTTGGGTTTACATATAGGTCACAACTCAGGGACAACAGCATGAAGCCTCCACAACACTGTCTCTGTCTTTCACCAGGGGAGAAGAAGTCAAACTAGAGGATGACAGAGACGCAGAAGACGGCAGGTTTCACCTTTTCCTCCAGCAGAACAATCGTCTTCCCTCCTTCATCAAACACACAGCCGAGAGACTCCTCCAAAACACATCAGCAACCTTTTGATTTCTTGGCTTCCCTCAACTTTTATTCTTCTTGTATTATCAGTTCTGATTTGATGTTCTTGTGTTTATTTGGATTAAGTATGGAACGTTTTTTTCAATATTCTCCCACTAGGTAATAATGAATAATTCTATCCTCATAGTTGATAGTTTGTTTTAACAGTGAATTTTCAGATAGTCCTAAAGCTTTTACAGTAGCTGAAAAGAAATTAACATCCAAGCAATGCTCTGATCCAGTCTGTAACCCTCCTCAACGGTCCAGGATGTCAAATTTCTGGATTCAGCAAGTCATATTTTAGAAGATTTTTAGAATCATAGCTTTTAAAAATGTGAAAATGTGGAAATTCAAGAAAAGCTTGGATGGATCTGGAATAGTAAAATCCTCTATAAAATCTATTTTTGAATTATAGATTATTGACGTTGCAAGATGAGACTTGTATAAATGGACAAATTAAATACTGTACATTGTTTGCAAGTAGTTTGTTTGTTTGTTTGTTTGGAAAGGAGTTTTGTCAGTGTTGATTAGTATGCACAAGTATCACATTATGGTCAGTCTCTGTCAAAGGACAACAAAATCTTCCAACACAGAAACTTGTAATAATTACAATTCACTGCTGATAATGATCAAATCAAGAGAGTGATCATTCCTACATTATGCAGCCATCAGTCAGATCATCAGTGTCAACATTCTGGTGTAACTTTACTGTTTTTACATGTCAGTCATTTATCTGACGCTCTAAACCACAGAATGTACAATGAGTAAGTTGAGCAGGTTGGGCTTCAGTGTCTTGCTCAAAGACACTTTGGACGCTCGGTTGTTGATCGACACGTTAGCTTGGCTGTTGCAGGGATTGAACCTGTTTGGTTGCAGGATGATCTCTTTAAAAGGACTACAGACTTTTTGGGAGTTTGGTCCCACACACCGCTTCAGCGTACAGTATGTTAAGTAATTGTAGGCGACTAGCATTATCCACAGTATGAAGATAAACCTTGAAGTAATCCAAAGTTGGTACTGGTTTTCATTCTGTGGCCTGTAGATTTATAACTTCTGAAAGGAAAATCTCATCCTTCATTAGTTAAGTCTAGTACGAATCAAGCTCAACAACTTTAGCTGTTTGGCTAACTTGTTGAAAGTTACATCTATTGTACCAATCCCCTGAACAAGCCTGGCAGGTTTAGATGCATCAATTAAAATTAACTAACCATCAGCCTTAGAGGTGCTAAAAGTTCTTATTTTCTCACTATTAGGATAATGCTAGTCGGTTGCAATTACTCAACATACTGTATGCTAAAGCGTTAGCATGGGCACAGGACAGAGATCATTTTTGTGCCAATCCTCGCATCACATATTGGGTAAGGGTCAAACTCAAACGACAGAAAGTCGGTGTAGTCCTTTAACGTAAGTCCTGGTCTTTTTAACGTTATAGATACAAGTCCATTGATGAAAACGTGCATCTTTGACCGAAGAGAGTGAACAGTGTAATTGAACACAACAGTCTCATCGCAGCTTTCTGCTGTGGCATCGGAGAAGACTGCGGAAGGTTTTTCTGAAAGTGACGTTGCACAGAGCGTAGCAGCCTGGGTTGATGGCACTGTTGATGTAGCAGAGCCAGTAGCCTGTGGTCCACAGGGGGTCGGGGATACAGAAGCGACAGAAGGTGCCGATGACCGCCATGATGTTGTACGGCGTCCAGGTGAGGATGAAGGCCAGGAGAATGGCCAGGATGGTCTTGGTGACCTTCCTCTCCCTCGCTACTATTCGACGCCTCCTTCGTTCCTGACACTTAGTGAAGCTGGGAAAGGTGGAGAGGGCAGCCGAGGCTCCTCTGCGGTGTTGAATACGGGGTGAGGAGTCGTTTTGGATTTTGGGAACACTGCTGTCGTCTTCCTCCCTTGAGTGCTGGGTGGCGGTCTGAGGGTGAAAGCGTGGAGAGGAGGGCAGCGTGCAGGAAGCTCCACCGGCTGCAGGCTCAGAGTCTCCAGGTGTTCGGGACACTTTCCGGTTCCTTCTGGGCTTCGGAGCGCTGCTGGACTCTGATTGGTTCAGAGTATCTGAGCATGTCTTAGTCTCCGGGTCGCTGGCCACCCAGCTCTTCCTTTTCAGGAGGAAGTCTTTGATGGAAGGACTGGACGTCCTCACCGTTTCTTGATCTGACCGGAGCGCGGTCAGTCGACTGCGGCTGGCGGCCGACACGCGGCTGTACAGGCCGATCATGATGAGCGCCGGCAGGTAAAAGGAAGGTAGCGAGGTCACCAGCGTGACAGCGGGGCTGGCTAGCAGCTGGATGTAACACTCTCCGTCGGGGACGATGCGTTTGCCTGTGATGGCCTGCCAGCAGAGAATAGCTGGAGCCCAGAGGACGAAGGAAAGCAGCCAGGCGGCGGCGATCATCAGACCGGCCATCCTGCCGGTCCGCCTGGCGGGGTAGCTGAGCGGGCGGGTCATACAGAAGTACCGATCTAAACTGATGATGAGCAGGTTCATGACCGAGGCGTTACTGACCACGTAGTCCAGAACCAGCCACAGGTCACAGGCTACAGCTCCCAGGGGCCAGTGGCCCCAGACCAGGTACAGAGTGTACAGGTTCATGGAGACCAGACCGATGATCAGGTCAGCGACCGCCAGGCTCAACAGGAAGTAGTTGTTGACGGTCCTTAGGTGACGGTTGACTTTGATTGACAAAATAACAAGCATGTTACCCAGGACGGTGATGACGCTGAGGGAGGCGGTTACCATGACGATAAGGATCCGCTGGACCGTGCTATATGGGCAAGCTGCTCTAGTGGGAGATTGAGAGGAGCCGTTAACGCAGGGGCGGAGCCAGCTGGAGGTGTTGAGCTCAGGTGCTTGTCCCATATCGCCTGGAAAATATATCAAACACACAGAGGCACTCAGACTGATCCATAACACCACATAGTGAAACATTCAGTTTAATGAGATGGAGTCGGGATTACTGCAACTGCCTTCTGGTTGGGTCCCTATGAACTCCCTTCAGCCCACACAACTCAGTCAGAATGCTGCAGCTGACACGTCTTCAACCCTCTCCTACATTCATAACAAATGGTAGTTTAATGTTACCTTGCTGTCTGCAAATATACACACCTTATAGAACATGAAAAACCTTTTTCTCAATCATTTTTGTCCACTCTTCAGTTCGGCCTGCATGTGATCCACCCTCTGCAGCCAGAATACACTGTAGCGGGTGTTAGCTCGTCATCATGGAATTGAAACTTATGCTACTGTTTTGCACTCATCTTAAATCGTTCTGGATAAGAGCGTCAGCTAAATCAGGGATTCCCAAACTTCTTCATATATCGAGGACCCCCAAAAAGACACGCATCACACCATGGGTTTTATCTAAGCAACCCCACCTGAGAACATTTTTGTTGTTTTCATCTTAGAGTATCAAGACAGTAATGCAATTCTACACTAAATTACAACCTACTGTTTGAGAGTTAGTAGCAGTGGTGGGGACAGTGAAGCCTACAACCAAAACAGTCATCCTTACACATTCTGTCAACACGCAAATCTCTAGTGAGTGAAATAATAGTGAAATTCATGCATTCCTCAGTTTCTCGGGGACCCCGGGACTCTTTCAAGGATCCCTGGTGGTCCCTGGACCCCAGTTTGGGAACCACTGAGCTAAATTACTAAAATGGAATTGTAAATATCAGTTTGTTAATAACAGATCTAATATCATTGGCAGTATTTACACATTATGCTTTCAATTACAGTAATTTTGGAAGAAAAGCATTTTCATGACAATATGATCCAGAAAGGAGCAAAATTATAATTCTAGGCAGTTAGAAAAGGAACCAAACAGAAGCAGTTGAGATGCTGCAGTCCACAGTGCAAACAGTGTGTTATTTAACATGAAGAGAATATCCTGTCTATATATCATTCACTGCAGACAATTCACCACTCACCAGTGATGGTTGACCAGGTGGACCGACTGCTGTTCCATCACATGACAGAGGTCGGTCCTCTCCCTCCTGTCTGCTGCAGTCCAACCGTCTCCCAGCCACCATCCAGCAGCAGTATATATAGCAGAGGAATGCCTCATTCATTCTAATTAGCAGAGTGAAGGCTCCGCCTGTGTGTCTCCCCATCAGTTCACTTAACTAAGTTTTGACGTCACCGTTCAGCATGGTGATGGCAGCATCATGCTATAGGGCTGGACAGGGATCTATACGTTAGAGGATTAGGGCCACTCAATACAATAAAAAACGACTCAATTGTGAGTTTTTTTCTTGCAATTGTGACTTTATTTCTCAGAATCGTGATATATTTCTCAGAATTGTTTATATATAAAGCCCTTGTTGGAAAGCTACCACCTTACATTTCAATGATGCTGGATTGGAACTTTGGACCCTATCAAACTGGCTCAAATGACTTGCTTATGCTGAAGGTCCCCTGAGCACGGTCTAAATTTGGAAAGTCAGCCTTTTATTTTAGTGCCCCTATTTCTTGGAATGATCTTCAACACACGCTAAAAATCAATACTCTACTAACCTATGGACAATTTAAAACCATGATCGCAAACCTCCCTGCCTCAATGTGTAACTGTTTTAATTGATTTTCTTTATTCTCATCTATGTCTTGTCCTATTTATTTTTAACTTTTATCTTGTCTGTAACTCGACATCATTGTAAATGACGGCAACCTCAATGGTTCTTCGAGTTTAAATAAAGGTTTGAATGAATGAATGAATAACTCGGAATTCCGATTTTTTTTGCGAGAGAAAAAAAGTCAGAATTCCGAGATATAAACTCAAAATTCTGAGATATAAACTCAAAATTCTGAGATATAAACTCAAAATTCTGAGATATAAAGTCACAATTGTGAGAAAACCCCACAATTGAGTTGTTTTTTATTTTATCGAGTGGTGGGAATGGGCTTCCATAGGTAGAGACTTTCCAGACTTGCTCCTGTTATCAAAGCAAAAGCTGTTTTCTACCAGGTATAAACTGGAAGGTGTGCACACTTAGACAATCAAGGTGTTTTATTTTTCTATTTTTAATGCCTTGTCAGCAATGACTTGCCTTTTCTTTTTTATTTTTCCTACTTTATTTACTATTTTGCTGGTTACTATATCATTCATACATTATATGATAACATCAACATTTCAGGCCTCAAGGCAATAAAACTATAACATTTGAAAGGCTGTGTAGACATCTGATATCCAGAGTGTGCTTATGGCCACACCATGTTTCCCACTGTGCAAAAAAATGATATCAACAGGTAAAATGCCTCGCCTAAAGTGGAACATTAACCTCAGTCTTTCTGAATATATAAATTCTAGGTATGTAAGCATGGACTCTTGAAAGGTGGGACTTTCTCTTCACAAATTTCAGATCCTAGTGAGGACGGCCTTTCTGAAGCTTCGGCACAAATTCAGAGAAATGTGTGTTGAAGTTTGAGAGGCCGGGTGGAACTCATACATGGACCCAAAATGTCCCACAATATTCACCTTCATCTGACTGAACCATCATCATCACCATTAACTGCGGGTCATTGAGTCTGCTGGAGAGTCTTCTGCAGAGCAAAGCAGTGTTTTCAATCCGCTCCGGGACCCAAAGCCCTGCTGGTTTTCACCCAATCTAATCAGGGAGCGTTTTACACCTGGGATGCAAGGTGAATGCAATTAGCCACCGGGTAGATTAGAAAACAAGCCGTAATTTGGATCCCCAGGACCAGGATTGAAAACCACTGCTTTCCCACCCAGAGATTTGGTCCGGGCAGGTCTTCCATGGAGGAGCTGACAGCCACCTCTCAGTGTCCAACAGGAGGGCAGCAATGCCAGCTAAGGCTCTGGTGATGTCACTCCTTAGTGGGTGGAGCCCACGTTGGAGACCTGTGAGGTTTCCTCCTGGAGAGGAGAGACTCTTGAGGCCAGACAAAACACCGGGTCCTTTCTCTGTGTTTGGTGACACCTTGCTGGCCAGAGTGCAGTTTGTCCAGGTTATCTTGTTGCACTGATGCAGCGACAGTTCAGTGGAAGCTCAGAAAGTCCGCTGATGACAACCAACTTCTCCAGATGTTGGATGAGCGGATTAAAGCAGACAGACGAGGTTGTGGCTATCAGTATCTGCATCCTTTGTGATCCCCGACTCTTCCTCCCTCCTCGTGTCCAGTGGTACTTGTCCATGGTGACGGAGTTGGTGTTGAGGCCCCGCGCCAGATCCGGACGTTTCACCCAAGTGCTCTTACTCCATATTTTGTTTATGTTCCACTTTGTTATCAATATTTAATCTTTGTTTGCCCCCTCTCAGCCTGACCGTAAAAAAGAACATTTTGTTTCCCAATAAGGTTTTCATGGGACTTTTTCCTTGTTCACATTAAGGATCTAAAGTTTGGGGGAGGGGGTTCATTTAGTATTTCGTAAGGTGGCCATTGTGAAGCCCTTCAACACTATGACTGTGATTAAGGGCTGTACAAATAAACTTGACTACATACATGTGGGATATAAAAACGTTTCACACGATAAAGTGTCAAATATCAGAGCTTTTGCACACCTGAGAACAAGGTGACAGATGTGTAGAAGACTGTAGGTCGACACTTAAAGAAAAAGCTCCTGCACGTGCCATAACAGCATCTTTATTGAGGACTTGTACTGAAACTTTGTCCTCAAGGATGCTCCAATCACACGGTAAAGCGTAACATCGGCCATGTGAACGCATGGCCAGAGTACCGAGTCCAGTGTAAAGACATCCCACCAGTCACCTAAGCACCACAGTGGCCTGGCAAATAGCAAAAACAACTGTTCTCAGGTCAGTTCACTTCAGTCAGCGCCCCCTCAGCCTGACTTGACCCTCCCGATTCCCACCGCAGTTTCAAAACATCATCCTGAAGCAAGGGATCGCACCATCGTATAATCCATCCAGAGAAACAGAAAACTACGATGAGCTCAGCTGGACGACGCCTACAGCAGCACTACTACAGGAGCTTCATGTTTTTAACAATGCCACCTCATCACAAAAAAACTCTCAAAGCTCTTTAATTACATCACGTAAAAGTCAAAGCAAAGAATAGCATTTGAATTGTACAAACTGGATAGTTTGATATAGCAGGATATTTGGTGAGACAGTTGTACCTTTGTATACCAGTTGCAATGTTGTGAACGTGGCGGTGCTCTGTTTACCATTCACAGGAGAGGGGGCGCATCACCCCCCTCTTACCCCAAACAAACACACACACACACAAAACAGACACGAGATCAGCCAAATAAATTGTTTTTTTAAAATGTTCATTAATCAAGTAAAGCCAGGAGGAGCATTCAGATCAGTTGGTTCTTTTTAACCTGCTGCAGTTTCTCCACTTTTCTTTTTCTTTCTTACTTTCTTTCTTTCTTTCTTTCTTTCTTTCTAGCCACTAAGACGGTGTGAGCAGATATTTTCTTACATGCAGCTGCTGTCCTTGCAGGTCGCCCTTGGAAAAAGAGATTCCTGATCTCAACTGGACTAACCTGGAGAAATAAAGGTTAAATAAAAAATAAAAAGTAAACAGCTTTGTCTTAAATCACACAAACAGTCTCACTGCACAGCTCCAACCGGCGCTCTCTCCCTCCTTGCATCTTCATTTTTCATAGGTCCGTTACTTGCCATGTGGTGTAATATCTCCCCCCCCCCCCCCCGCCCCCACCCCCCCCCCATTGCCCCGCCAATCCGCATACATACACAACTTAAACACTACCAGTACGTAACCCTATGAAGCGTTTATGTGGATGGCTAAGCACGTGTGTAATAAGAATAAAAAAAACAAACAAAAAAAAAAAAATAACAGCAGAGAGCATGTTGGGCTATACAGTCCAATTCAGGCTGGAAAGGAAAAGTAGCGCTTGATCAAAAATTCAAGTTTTCTCTGTGGTTTCCTGGTACAGGAGTCAGGGAGGGGGGGGGGGGGAAGGGGGGGTAAGTTGGGAGACACCAATTAGATACAGGCCACGCCCCCACAGGCCACGCCCCCCAGGCAAAATCTGACAAGAGAGATGCTACATGTGCCTCCTGCCCTCCCCACTAAACAAACATACACACTCACTACTACTGCTGCTATGAGTACTACACACTCACAACACACACACCTCTACCTGCTAATACTACTACATACACACTCCTACATATACAGATACACACTCCTAACTCAGGCACACACACACACCCAGTCAGCCGCTCTCTCTTGGCACCAAACACACCATAGAGCAGTGGTTCTCAACGTGGGGTCCAGGGACCGCCAGGGGTCCTTGAGGGGGTTCCAGGGGGTCCCCAGCAAATCGATGAATTGTTAAACTTCACCATTATATCATTTACAAAAAGTTAACATAATTAGAGAATGCAGAAAAATGACTATTTCGATCATAGTTTCACTGTTATCTCTCTACCTACAATAAAGATAGACTCGTAATTCTGGACACAATCTTATCTAACAATAAAAATATTCTCACATTTGGGTCCAAGAGACAAAATCTCACCAAATGGGGGTCAGTGGCCCTAATGTGTACTAAATTAGGGATCCTTGATGTGAAAAAGGTTGAGAATCACTGCCATAGAGCAACTGGGAGGAGGGGGGGGAGGGAGGGGGGTGGGGGGCGTGAAGACCCCCAACAGGAAATGGTTCTTCGCCTCTTCAGCCTTTATAACGCTAACTTTTGTTTTGTTGGGAAACGTGAACTGCAGCATTATTGAAAAAACATGCAGTAGATCAGTTAGTTCAGTCTCAACTGTCCGCACAGTCGTCATGATTGATTTCCACATATAACAGTAACATCCTCCATGACTGCAGGCCATGATGCAGAGTCCAGCCACAGGCAGACGGCCTCCAATAAGATTATTGTTTTCAACATGATCAGATATCATAATTACACATGGTACAAAACAGGCTTCAAAATAAAGTAGTGCTGAATTCACTTTTTTAAACACTTCAATCACGCACTATTTCACATCAAATTCAATATCACATGGCACTGAATGCAGCACATCGGAGTAAATGTGTGTGTGTGTGTGTGCGTGTGTGTGTGAAAGAGATACCACGCCCCCTACATGGCACTTTGATGAGAGGAACCTTGTCTTCCATCATGCCGATACTTAAAGAAACGGGCAGAGAGAAGCTCAGCGCTGGCTGGCCTCCGTTCAAGTAGAAGCCCTTTCTGACATGGAATGATCGCGGTTCAGCTTCAGTCCAGTTTTTAAGTGCAGAGGAAGTGCACACCAATGCCACCGAAGGGTGGGGGGGGGGTGGGTGGGATGTGGGTTCTTGTGTCCCTTCTTTTCCAGGCGGGAGACCCTGTGCAGAGTCGAAGCAGCACCCATTCTTTGTGAGATAAGGCTTTGAGGAGCGCCCTTTGTGAACCGATTGGCCAACGCTCTGCTTCTCTTGGCCAATAAGATAACTACCTGCTGTAAGGGTCGCCAGGGTAACCGTTTGGGCTAGCGCGGCTGTTGTTGCTGTTGGGGAGGGGACTATGAGAGGATGAAGATGAAGAAGATGAAGAGGGGGAAGACAAGAGCAGGGAGGAAGAGGAGGGACCAGGCAGGGAGTCATCGTCCGTCCGTCCCCCATCAAACACATCGTCCATGTCCACAGCCAGAGGCAGGCGGGGGGGCTGGGGGGCGGGCAGCGGGGGGCCCCACATGGGGGCCAGCTGCTCCGCAGAGGGGCTGGAAGCCTGGTGCTGGGCCTGGTGCTGGGCCTGGTGCTGGGCCTGGTGCTGGGCCTGGTGCTGGGCCTGGTGCTGGGCCTGGTGCTGGGGGTAGGGCTGGGTCTGGGCCTGGGGCAAGGTGAGCAGGAGAGGACCTGAGGAAGAGGAGGCTGGCATGGAGGGGTCGGCGGGGGGGCGGTTGGCTCCTGTGCCGGTCTGGGAGCCACGGTGGATGCGATGGCTGACGATAATGTTGTTTCCAAAGCCGCCCATGGAGGCCATGGTGGTGCTCTGCTCCCGCTGGACCACAGCGGTCATGCCGCCTTCAGCGATCAGCCGGCGGATTCGTGCCAGAGCGTCTTCTCCTGAACCGAACTCTGGAGACTCTCCTGGACCAGGAGTAGGACAACACATCAGTTACTGAAAGATATGTCTTTAAAAGCTGGATTTAGTAGCAAATGTGATCTATGAAACTTAAAGATAGTAATTAGACTTTATTAAGAAGTCGCTGGTCCCAAAATGACATATAAAAAAGCTCTGAGATAGAGGTACTGAGTGGTTCAGCTAATAAAATGACTGAGTGATTAATTATGCTTAATACTGACTTTTACAGACCAGTTGACTTTAATTAGCTACCGTTCATAGCAACTTTTAGCAGCATGAATATCTGAACTTCCAGTTTATGTCAATGGATGGGAACATTGACACTGTCCGATATGTAATGCAGTGTTTAAGTCTGAGGTTGGCCCTACAATGATTCTCAGTATGGATTCAATATGTTCATATGACGTGATCATATATATGACGTGATCAATTCTGACATAAAAAATTGAAACCAGGTTGAGTAGTTTTTCAAATGGTGTCTGACAGTAGAGAACGGAGAAGTACCAGTGTTAGCTGTGGATGTGTTAGCTTCTGCTGAGGCGTCCCCCTGGGACCCGTCCTGGGCTCTGCCGGTTTGGGACGGCTCTAGCGGCCCCTCAGAACCTCGGCTTGTGGACGGACCCTCCTGAGGGCCATCTGCTGAGAAGAGACACAAGATCACGCTGAGCTCTGCAATCTCATTTCAACTGTCCTTAAGAAACACAGATGATGTCTGAAAACACACATCAGCTAGAAACAAGGTCAGTATATCAGGATAGGAGATAATATCTATACTGTGCCATGTGTCTGTAGAGTGCTGTGCTGTCAGTAGGGCATAGTTTAAGTCAGTAGGGTGTATCAGGGTGGTACACTATCTATCCATGGTTTGCAGTGATGTCAGTGTTGTGTTGACGCTGCCATATTGACTCCTGAACAGCGTTCCATTATAATCACAGACTGTACAACCATGAATAATTTAACGTCTCACTTCACTTTGGAAGAAAAAGGAAGATATTTTTAAAAGGACTGCAGTCCTTGGAGGAAGTGAGACTCTTTCTCCTCTCTGCCTCCAACATTGCTGACACTAGGGTTGTGATGTCCAACATGTACATATACACATCACATCGTCCAATCAAACATCTCTAATGGCCAATAACATCAGATGGAGGGAGGGGGTTCTGTCCTGTTTCATTACTGCATGTTTCATTCTCCATTTGGTTCGCATTTTGAGGAAATTATTGATTTCTGCAACATTTTTCACCTTTAAGTGCGCACAAAAACAAAAGCTAAACTAGCCTTGCCACACTTTTTATTTACTTTAAACAGGTTACAAGTGAGGAGAAAGGGATTTGCTTGCTGCCTCTTGGGAACTGTGAGAGCCGTAGGGGTGTGTGTGTGTGTGTGTCACTTAAGGCTCGTCTCTTTTCCTCGACTGACTGAGCTGACCATTGTTCTAAATGCCTCTTATTCAATGATTTTGTTATTTTGGCTAATGGCTACCATGAAAAGCAAAATGTTATCTTCAAAATATACTAATGATTTCAGCTGATGCATTTTAATTGATAAAACAGCGATGGTAGGCACTTTCTCTCACTGCTCAACTGAGTGTTTTTGGGAGTCAGCATGGCAGCGTCATGAGAACAGCGACGTCACTGCAAGTCATGATAGAGTCAACAGGGTGGATCAGGTTACTACTATCTAACTATCTGGAGTCAGTATGGTATATTGGAGATGTTAGTATCTGTATCTCAGTACTGAGTGCTGGCTGGGAGACGCTCGGCTCTGATAGATCCCTCTCTGTTTGCGTCTCAGCGTTCTGCAGCTGGATGATTGGCGTCTGAGTTCCTTGTGATGTCACTGAAGGGGCGGGGTGTCTGGGCTGAAGGCCAATCGCATTCATCAAACCCATATCTCTGTCCAGTCTCCAGCCAGAGCGACTTGGCCTGAAAAACAATGAGAGTACAATATGTCGAATTAGAGCTGCACGATTATGGCAAAAACGATAATCCCGATTATTTCGCTAGACGTTGTAATTATGATAATTAATCATGATTATTTGTCTCAGTTTCAGGAAACAAAATTATTTTAATACATGTTTGAACCTTAACTATACTGTCACTTTTTGACTTTTTTCAGTGCAGGATTTCTCAAAGTAGCAGCAGCTAAAAAATTTCAGTAAGAGTCTTACTCTTACTGTCTTACTCTTATTTTGATACTTACTAAATTTAAATAATAAACAACTCTTTATTACTTTGGGGTGGAGCTACAACCCTAAGACAAACTGCACAGAATCTGTTGTCATCTGGTTTAAATCTAAATTATCTCAAAATGACAGATGATGATCCACTTTTACCAACTAAAAGAGCAGAAGCATTTTCCCTTCTAATGTTGGGTTCTTCCTCAGTTCTTTTCCACTTATGTTTTAAGATGGTCTGTGAGGTTTCTCTCTTTCTGTCCCACCGGAGCTGCTGTCTTTTTCACTTCTTCTTACACTGTCTTTTTATCTATGTCTTTATTTCTATTTTATTTATGTAAAGCACTTTGAATTGCCGTTGTGTATGAAATGTGTTATATAAATAAACTTGCCTTGCCTTAACTTTCGTTTTGTTCACATGGTGCACGTTGCACATTCAAAGGTTGTGATTGGTCACGCGCTTGATACATCACACCAGGACTTTCAGAGGAATTCAAAATACAACAACCACTTCCATATCGCTAAATTAGATGTTTATTAATCATGGAAAGCTAAAATCACAACAGATGATGATTGCTGATTGACTGTGCAGCCCTATGTGGGATACCAGGATGAAGTTTAAGTTAGTAGAACAGAGTAAGTGGCCAAAGGTTCTCACCCTGGTCTGTCAGACCCGCGGGTCCGGCTGGTTCCACTGTTGTTGACGGAGAATAAAGGTTCGCTGCTGGATTCTCCTGGGCTCTCCCCGTCGCTCCGGTAGAACCTGGGCACACGTGTCAATCATTAATTCGCTTCCATGCAGGAAGTCTTAATAACAGAGGAGGGATTTCTTCGTGGAATCACACAGACCATGACCTCATTAAAAACACTAATTGACCTGCTCCAATTTATGGTCTTCCTGTTCACAATGACCATTAAGGTAATCACATCAGTAAGTCCCCATTCCAGAGGGGGTGGAAGAAGCTTTCTGCAGCTCAGAGGAATATCCCATGACTAAGAGGACTGCTAAAGTCACACAGAGCCAGGCTAGCTACATGTAGCTAACATGTAGCCCGGCTTATTTAAAGGATAAAGCTGGTGTTTTTTAATGCATTTCTTACTGTCAACAAATCCTATGAAAATAACAAAATCAGCAATGAATTTGTTTTGCCAACAAGTCTCTTCCATGTAGCCGGTGCCCAGTAAAGCCTCATGTCCCAGCAGCCATAGAACTCCATTGTATTAAAAAAACTATTAAAAACCCGTCACAGAGCCATGCTGCTGCTCTGCAACATATTTCATCATCACGATGCACCGGGCCGGCCGACTTTTTCCTCAAACAACTTAATAAGCCGGCTGTAAACACTTTGCGATCTCAGGAAAGTAGTTCCGTAGCACCGAAAATAGTCCCCGGCGTAATGAAGAATTTGTTCCCATTTGAATTTGATTGGGTAATAACTACAACAGCCTGACTTTTCATGGTAACAGTTAGCGATTTTTAAAATTGAAACTATGTCTTTGTGAGCTGTATTTAAAGGTTTTTAGCTTACAATTGGAGCCAATGACTTCCGGTTTGACGGCTAAAAAGGGAACGTGGGAAGTCGGAAAGTAACGGGAGTAGAGCAAACGCATTGTTGATTTTGTTATTTTCATAGGATTTGTTGACGATGAGAAATGTATTTAAAAACACCAGCCGTATCCTTTAATTCATACAGAGCCAGTCTAGGTAAGGTCTAGTCCTGCTGGTTAGGGTTAGTGTTAGAAGACTCACACGGGCCGGCAGATGACCAGGTCTCCCTTGTTGGTTCCATAAGCCAGGCCCATCCCCGGGTCGGGCAGCCAGCGAGCCGAGTTGATACTGACGTGGCGTCTCTGGTCCGGAGCCATGGGGTAAACCACGTTGAACACCATCTGAAACCAACCAACAGAATCAACACACACACACACACACACACACAGCTCTAAAAATACTGGGACTGTCAACAGTTCGGAGCATTCCCAGAAAGCAGGAGTCCCTAGTTGACTTGTGGAGAAGCGAAATGGAACACACAAGATCTGTTTAGATCAAGTCATCCACGTAGCAGTTTGAGTAGGAATAGCAGCAATTGGTCGTATGAGTAGCAGAAGTCAGTAGTATCAGTAGCATGAGTAGTAGCAGAAGTATTCGTTAAGGTATTGGCAGACACTAGTAATAACAGTAGTAGTGGTGGAAATATTAGTAGTAGTAGCAGTAGTAATAGCAGTGCAAATATTCATAGTAGCAGTATTAGCAGGTAGTAGCAGTATTGCTAGTCGTCATATTAGCAGGTAGTAGTAGTGGTAGTTGTAGCAGTAGTAGTATTAGAAGTGGCAGTAGTAAGGCTCAATCACTGGCTGAGGAGATGTGAAAGGCACTATAAGCCGTTTGGCTTCTGGTTGGCTAAGTGAAGAGTGTTAGCCCAGTGTTGGCAGGCCTGGAGGAGACGACTGCCTTTAAGTCAACACTCAGGGAATAAAGGTCCCGTGTGCTCAGACTGACTCAGTGTCTCAGGAAACTGAATCTAAATTAAGAAAGTAGTATTAGTATACTGTCAGTTGTCTCAGCCTGATGGAGGTCTCTCCTCCATTCTTATTTCATTATTAGGAGTGGTAACAGTACTAGTAGTAGCAGCAGTATTACCATGAGTAATAGCATTAGTAGCAGTACTAGCAGTACTGTCAGGTGTCTCACCCTGATGGAGGTCTCACCACCATGTGATTGCTGTCTTACTTTATTATTAGGAGTGGTAGTAGTAGCAGTATTAGCATGAGTATTAGGATTAGTACTTAGTACTAGTAGTACTGTGAGTCGTCTCACCCTGATGGAGGTCTCTCCTCCATGTGGCTGCTGCAGGCGGAAGACTTGCGCCACCATGTGGTCGGTGGTGGGATGCAGCAGGATCCTGCGGGAGGCCAGGCCGACCATCACATAGCAGCCCATCGGAGACAGGCTGACTGAGATCGCATTCGGACCTGGTGAAGGAAAATAATCTTGAAAATAGAAAATCATCTTGGCACTCCAGACTTCAGTAAATTACGGAAGCATGTAGTTATCTTTATTTAAAATGTTAATACAAATTTGAATCAATCCCAATCCCAAAATAGCATTTTATTTTTCCACGTTATTTAAGCATAATTTGGGTTATAATGAATTTTTTTGGCATTTGAATTTACTAAACTAGTAAGCACGTTATGAAAAATTGAAAATGGAAATGCAAAGGGAATTAACATCTAATCTAATTAACATCTCGCTAACTTCACAGATTTAGTCTTGGCTGTCTGGTTGCTGGCTTACCAAATCTCTTGGTGTAGAGCATCTCTCCCAGGTTGTGAGGAGCCAGAGAGTAGACGGCCAGGATGCCCTCGTCTGGAAAACCCCGCTGACTGCTGGGGATGAAGACCGCCAACAGCTGGCCGTCTGCAGAGATGTCACAACTCGCATCGTTGTAGATCTTACAGTTTGGCACCAGAACGTTGACTGAGGCTGTGCAGGAGAGAGACACACACACACAGACAGAGAAACACACACACGGTCATTAACCAGCACTTCTGGAAGAGCAATTAGGGCTCAACTATGGGTCTTTGAAGTTTGATACAGATTCTGATATTTTTGCATTGAAGCTACTGATAGCCACTTTTAAGGATTTCGCATTTTCACCAGAATCTTATTCTTGTCAAGGTGGAAAAGCCTCTGAAACGGCATGTAAACCATCATGTGAAATCCTCCATTGAAACACATTATTTTAGTGTTAGCAGCTCTTTAAGACAGGGAGACCCACCACACCTATTCAGCCACAGGGAAACTACATTACTGCCTTTAAATGAATTCATTTACAAAAACATTATTTAACATTTACATGAATAAATAAAATGTGCAAAGACAATAACATTTCACTACAGGTTTGTTTTACAGCCTGTTTGTATGTAGCTGCGATCAGGGAGGAACATCCATCATTTCAGTGATGGATGACATTGACTGGCCGATGCGTAATATTTAACAAAACCCCAATATTGGCCTGAGATATCGGCAAACTGACATCCTGGTCTAACACTAGTAGTAATAACCAGGGTCCTGACTCCTAACTAAAGGAGAAAGTGACGGTAGTGCGGGTAGCAGCTGTTACCATTGCTGATCTCAGGAAGGTCAAATTTGGTGAAGTCCCACCACTGCAGTCGGTAGGTGGTGTTGGCGATGTTGCTGGCGACCGCAGACTGGCCGTCTCCAATCGACGCCCCTGGGGAACACAACAGCCACTGTTAATGTTAAACACTGGTGGAAACACATGGGACACTGTAAGACTGACCATTTCTATGCTAAAGATAAAGCACAGGAGCAGACCAGTGGGTGGGGAGACTCAACCAGCAGAGAAAGGTGCTGGGACTAACTGGTTCAATTTCAATTAATCTCATCAGTTTCAGCTGGACAGTAGACTCTCACCTCCTGTGCTTTGATACAGCAGAGTGAAAACAGCGCCAGAGCAGTAATCACATAAGTCACCAGTCAGTTTCACTCTTCTACCAGACAGCTACATTTTAGAATAAGACACGCCCTCCAAATGATGGTTAGTTACCTACCGGAGTGGCACGTTAGGAAGTGAAACTAGACAGTCAAATGCTGGTAAGGTTTGACAGCTGCTGATAGCTGGTGGTGATTTCCCACCCAGAAGGTAAGGCACTTTTGGTAGCGGATTGGGAGTGTGTGTTTACCGGCTAGCACTCTGTTGACAGAGGAGTGTGTGGCCAGGCCAGGCTGCCCCCTCTCATGGAAGATTCCAGCGTAGGGCAGGTACTCAGGAAGAAGGAAGCGCCTGGAGAGGATTGGGAGAAAGGGACAGATATCCAACCATACCTGGGGTGAATTACCATTTCTAATAGAATAAATGATTTCTCAATGTTGACTTAGCGTAGCATGCATAGCAAAATGACAACAATACATCCGAGTCCTAACCCAACTTATGTTGGACGATACACAGGCTCAAACATCCCTGCATCTTCATAACTCTCTTCATGTGACTCTTTACATTTAAAAGCAGAGTACAGTCTCTAATGGCTGTTCTGCCCAGAAAGAGTTAAGAAGGGTGAAAGTTGGGATTAGGGGTTAGGTCTACAGTGAAGTTCTGGGTTAGTGGTTACGGGTTAGAGTTGACTGACCGTGGGACAAAGCGACCCAGCGAGGGCGCAGACATTCTGGCGTTCCGCGGCGTCCTGTGCCTCGCTCGGTCTCCATTATCACTGGAAAACCAAAAAATGGTAAAACTACACAAACAGACCTAAAATACAAGCAATGCTTCAGTACGCAGTGATCAGTGATTAGCTTGGAAAGTAAACACCTCTGTTACTATCAGAACAGGAATATGTAGACAAAGCCAGGTATCAACATTTAAAGCCGTTTGGTTCCATAACCAAACGGCACCATAAGCACTTCCTAGGAAAATTCTCTAAGGTTTGGTGAAAATGTAGGAAAGACCAGTTAAGGGTCGCGCTGACTAGGGCTGCAATGAATATTCAATGAAACCGAAAACAATTTTGGTCAAAAAAAATTTGAATTATCTTTATATTATCTTTATATTTTGATTTGATCGCCTCCAAGGGTGGATCCATTATTAACTTGAAGAGTAGAAGAATCGCCTCCATGGATGTATTAACAAATTGATGGCTTCCCTTGGCTACAAGAGAACAGTAGCCTAACTAATAACAGTATATATGATAACAGATGCCTAGACTGCACAGTGCAATGAATGTGCATTGTGTTATTCCACATAAGGGCATCCGTGCTTTCAATGTTAATCCACTTCTCTGCTCAGTCTGCTGCTCTCTTTACGAGCAGCAGAAAAATGGCAGGAAAAGAGAATAGGAAAATTAAGTTTGGGATTATTCTGCAAAGCTTAATGTACAAAATGTGCAGCTCTCACTCTGCCAATGGGAGTTGTCTTGGCACAACTCAACCACTTGCATGAAAGAGCATTTCAAGTGCAAACGCCCCAGAGCCACTGCATTCACAGTGTAAGTCCAGCTTTGTGCTAAGCAAACACCGTTCTTCTCTCCTCTCCCGCCTCGGTTCACCACACCCCTTATTTGAATTAGCCGCACATAATGCCATAGTGCCACAGTGCCACAACACCATAATGACATAATGCCATGTCTAGTGCTCAGTGTAGCACAAGGCATGTGAGGAAACTGAGTAAACAATTTCAGATGCTGGCTACTCCGCTTCTCTTGGTTTCTTCCCACGCCATTTCTAAAAAAACTGGTGCACAATCCAGGCTGTTCTGGAAATTATAGGCTGGTTAAGTGAGTTTATGTCCATTAACCCTCCTGGTGTCACCTTCTTTTAATATGTTTGGTTTATTAGGTTACTATATTTAGTTGGTAGAATGCACTGTCTCAACCTTTTGCGCATTGGGCAAAAAATGCGTTTTTTTTTGTTTTTTTTTATAAATTTGTCACACTGAAATGTTGAAAAAAAAGTGTGTTCTTGATTATAGATTATTGAATTATCAAATTGTACATGGAATACTTCAATAATCTATAATGAAGTGTGTTTTTGATTATAGATTATTGAAGTATTCCATGTAAGATTTGGTAATTATGTCAAAGTGAAAATAATGGATAGTTGCAGCTCGGGCCACTGCTACATGTTCAACTTCCATCTTCAATTTGTCATTTCTTCTGGGAAAGACGACTCAGTGCTTTGAGCAGAACACTAGTGATAGTGATAGTGCAGCAGAATGTTAAAATACACTGAGCTACAGCAGTATTTAGACAGCGACACTTTCACTTTGATTATTCTGGATCTGAAATTAGGTTAAAGTGTAGACTGGTAGGTGTATCACATAAAAATAAAAGAACAACAAAACCTTTTGTTCACGGTCTCCTTTTCAAGGTGCCAAAAGTATTTGGCCAGATTAAGACTCAATTCAATGAAGTAGTCATTTTTATGTAGTCAAAAATTAACAAGCATGTAGTGACTCAAAGTGTAAAAGTCTACAAGCCATAAACACCAAACTCTTGACATATATATTTATTTGCCGAACAAATGTCCTGTAATCTTTATTAGTTAATGTATTGTGGGATTCAGCACCCAGTTAAGCGTGTTGTTTCTATCGTTATGTTATGGTTCAGCACTAGGGCTGGGTGATATGGTTGAAATCAATATCACGATAATCATAAGGATTATTTCGATTATATCGATATATATCATTATATCGCTGACATATGCAAAATCACATGTTAAATAATCTAATTAATATTCATCGCATTGAACCGAATGGTAATGTTAGGAGTTTTAAATAAAATTAGCTTGTTATCATCAATTCAGACAGCAGAATTGTGTCACGATATCCCCAAATCACCATATCATCACGATATGATTCCACTAAAAGACGATAACACTGAATTATCGCCCGGTCCGATTCATCACTTTTCCATTTGCCTTTTCGCATTTCAGTGCATCTCAAAGAGGACTCGGCTCTGACTACACTTGGCTCTAAATAAAAAGGGTAAAAAAGGTTGAACCCAGGGAAGAGATGTGGAATGGAACTTACTCCAGCTCCTCAAAGTCTACATCACTGCTGTCCATGGAGCTGGAAGGGTTGCTGGCTGGGCTGTCTGAGGAAGAGGACATGGCCCGCAGGCGGTTCTGCTGGTAGCGAAGCGAACGCTGGCGAATGCTGTCCCGCCTGGACAGATACTGGATCATCCTCTGGGCGTAGTAAGCTGCTGGAGATAGCCTGCACAGCACAGAGGACGGCTTTAGGGCTGCTCTCAGTTTGAAAACAAATTTGGCTCTAGCAAGGTTTATCTTTTCAAAGGTATGGGTAAGAGTGGAGAGAGGGGAGTAAGAGTCGTGACTACAGGTTTTGTGCCGTCAGTCAGAACCTGCTCTGCGTGGATGAATTCAAGTCTTCAGTTGACTTGAACCCTAACCCTCCTCTTAGGCCCGTTACATAGTAAACGCAAAGCATGCATACGCTAACACAGGTTCTCGACCTACGCAAGCTGTCTGCTTAACACAGCACACGCACGTCCAGCAGCTTCCTGCAGCTTCCTGCAGCCCAGTCTGAGGTAATACACCATCTATCTATCTATCTATCTATGGGTTGAGAAACACTGGTCTGGAGCACGGGCATATGAGCAGGGGGTTTAAAAACAGCTACTGTTAGGGAACGTGTACTTTCATACATTCTCCACGACCACCAAACGAAAAAGTTGAAAAGAAGATGGTACTGCCAGATCAGCCAGTGTCTCTTTTGACTGAGCCAGCACCATTTTCATTTGTTTACACAGAAAATGACTTCTTCATTGGTAGATATTTGTTTAGCAGTGTGTAGCGCCCCTACCTGACACGTGTGATATTGCAGCAGACGTTAGAGTTGCATTACAAATTTTGGACTACACATTTTGCTACACAAGAACATGAAAAACCCCTCTTGCGTTGTTGTGTGCGTAGCATACATAGAGTCTGTAACGGGCCTTTGACTCCGAACTCTAAGACATTGGGCTTAGAATCTAGGCTAGTCTGTTCACAAGTTATCAGCCTAGTTTAGGGTTTTTTCCTCTTTAACATGTGATGCAGTGCTACTCTGAACACCACTGCCCTACAGGTTCAACACACACACACACACACAAAACACATATTTACAGGGCTCCCACACCTTCTTAAACATCAAATTCAAGGACTTTTCAAGGACTTTCCAGGCCCAATTCCCTCAAATTCAAGGACCCAACACGGCATAGTTTGAGACACGGATCAAGGTTAATTACTGTTACAACACTGAGAATGTTTATAATGAGAACTAGCAGCTTTACAGAAGCTCACAGACAACAATTAAAAAGAGAGAGAGGCTTGAATGTGTGAACACTTCTCAACTGTGCTGTGTTACAGTGATGGCAGACTATGTGGTCTCTTGAACTTCAATTTCTATTCTTGCACAAAATATATAAATTCAAGCACTTTCAATGACCCATGTCTATTTATGTCTATTTTCAAAAACTTTCAAGGCCTTGATTTTTTTTTCTCAAATTCACAAACTTTCAAGGATTTCAAGGACCCGTGGCGACCTTGTATTTATGTTAGCTAAGGTTCAAAGTAACCTCTTGGTGGAGGAGGACTGGGCAGGACTGGGCGTTGTCTATGCTTGGATCATATCAGAATGATACTTTCTATGCTGAGTATCTTTTTGACCCCAACTGTGTTTGCACTGTGGTTCTCTGGTTCACTGCTACGCTACTCGTCATTATACTACTGGGTTTGCAGAAGCAAAAGCCCTCCTCACCCAAATGATCAGATATGCAAAGACAGCAAAGTCAGTTCCTCCAGGAAATTGCCAAATTTGCAATCGCAGTAATGAACGCAAACTCAACCAATCTCTGCAATATTTGCATGAACTTGCAATTTTGCAAAATTAACAAAATTTTTCCACATGAAATGGCAAAATCAACATAGTGCTTGTAATTTTGGCCAATCATCACACCACATAAAATGGTTTAATCAAACCACACATCAAACTATGTGTTACCTTGGTCTTCTACTACAACCAGTGCAATAAATCTAATTGGGAACTTAACTGGAGATCATTACACAGCAGAGAAACTGCCTTGTTGGCACATATCTCTGTCAGTATTCAAATAATTGAAACTATTTAGGCTATAGGCCCTTTTTTAAAGTGTATTTACCCAAAGTAGCTGAAAAATTCAGCTCTCCTTTGGCTACCTGACCAGACACACCTGCTGTCTTCTAATTAGGGATGCACTGATATATTGTCAGACTATCTGTCCAATACTATGTTTTACTGCAAATCTTTGGCCAATTGTGGAATAGGCATTTTTGAGTTTGTAGCCCCACGAGCCCAGGGGCTCTATGGATCGCATTGTTAGTCGGTCGGGCCGTCCGTCGCTCTGTTCACCACTTTTGCTCACTTGGTGAAAGTGTGCAGCAGGGAGTTAGATTGCAGACTCTCAGCCGGGACACCCGAGTTCGATTCCCAGCAGGGACGCTTCCACAAAATTCAATGTTGCGGGGCTGCTCGACACTTAGTCTTGTATTCTTAGGAGTGTCACCTAATACAACTGCCAAATTAGCGACAAAATAAAACTAACATGGTCTTTTGTTTACACAGACTTGTCTGAAATGCTTAACCTGTTTTTTGTACCTGCATTTGTACTAAGATTCTTACAAAAATGCATATCAGTATTGGCTGATATGGGTGGGAAAATATCGGATATCAGTATCGACCTCAAAATACTGTATCGGTGCATCCCTACTTCTAATTGGTCAACAACTAGTCAGGGGGAGCCTCTGATTGGTCAACAAGTTAACATCTGCTGTGCATGCAGTGTGCATGAACAGTACAGTGTTACTCTCCAATGGATAAGCATCTGTTTGACGAGTTTAATGAAGAGTATAAAAGCATAAATAAAAAAAATCGGAGTTAAAAATAAAAATTAGAATCACAGTATTCTGTGGTTTAGATATTGTACACGTTCAAATCGCAATTTTGATTTGAATAATCATGCAGCCCGACTGGAAATACCAGGTGTAGTGGGGTATCTGTCTGGATCAGGGTAAACAAACTGTGTTAGGGTACCTGGCTGGATCGGGGTAAATGAAGTGTATTAGGGTAAATGAAGTGTACTGGGGTAAATGAAGTGTATTGGGGTAAATGAAGTGTATTGGGGTACCTGGCTGGATCGGGGTAAATGGGGTGGTCTCTGGATCCTGCCATGTCATAGCGAGACAAAGACAACAGAGATGATTCCAACAGTCTCCTGTATGAAAGAAACAAAGGGGGTTAGAGATAATGGCCACAAAATGTTTTCACTCATGCTAATAAGAAATTTAAATGCATTCATAAACTCTCAACTAAACTAATGAGGGTTTTCAACCAGTGACACTGAAGGTGAAAAGCAGGTTAAGAGCTCGTACCTCCTCAGTGAGTCTTCATCTGGGGGGTCGACAGGCATTTCTTGGCTTAAGGCCTCCGGTGGCTCTGCCGATCGGCTAGCAGCGGCCTGCCGATACACCCTCTCCCACTGCGCCGTGTCCTGGTTGTACACCAAGCCCACCGTCTGCTCGCCAGGCTGGCTGGAGGAAGGGGCAATGGGGAAGGCCACTGTTCCTGCTCCTCCACCTGCCCCTGCAGCAGGCAGCTGCTGCTCGCTGGGCTCCGGAGGCGCCCTCCTCTCCTGGGTCTGGGCCTCTAGCGCCCTCCTGCCCTCTTCATGTTGCCAAGGGGAGGAGGAAGAGAAGGAGGAGGATGAAGAAGTGGGCTCCAGGGTGGAGGCGGAGGTGGAGGAGGTCTGGCTGGTGCGCTCCCAGCGCTGAGAGTCATGGTTGAAGGTGAGCAGGTTGTGGCAGGCCCGGCAGCGGTTCAGATGGCCTCGAGAGGCTGCAGGAGGAACATTGTTCTCCAAGCTGTTTGAGGGAGGAGGGGGGAGGGGGGGCTGGTAGTGGATGATGGTAGGGGAGGAGGAGGAGGAGGAAGGCCCGGGTCTGTCTGGGTCCATGTTATTGTTCAGCAATTCTTGGCTCTGCTCCTGGCTGCCGTCCCCCACGCTGCCCCCTAGTGGAGACTCCAGGTCCTGCATGCGGTCAAACTCCATGAAGTAGCGGCTCAAGTTGCACTGCAGCACGTTGCGGAAGGAGGCCGTGTTGCTGCGGGAGCCGTCCCAGAACGGGTGATGCCCGCTGCTTGTACCGGCGCCTCCTCTGCTCCCGGGCTCGGCTCCCTGTGTGGGGAAGCCCCTCCCCTCAGTGGCTGAGGTGTAGACGGGGGAGTGAGACGAGGCGTCCTGCTGACGGAGCACTGACAGGAGGCTGACGGAGGAGGAGGAGCTGGTTCTGGGAGGCAGCATGCTGGCTCCAGCCCCGCCCTCCCTCATGTTCAGCAGGCTGCGTGTCCAGTCGGGTCCCGGCCTGGCAGAGGGGTGGGGCTCGGTGCCGCTCGGTGTGGTGCGGTGAAGAGAAGTGCCGGCGCTGTAGTAGACCGAGGTGAAGGCCGAGGGGCGCTCCGAGGGCTGTCTGGGCTCCGTACGGGCCGAGGAGAAGGTGGAAGCGGGGGGAGGCTGGGGAGTGTCAGACGTCACCCTGGGATCAGAGGGGCTGGCAGAGGAACTATCGGCCACCAGGGAGGGGCTGCGACTGACGGAGCAGCGACTACACAGGCAGACCATGCCCAGGTGCTGGGTGCAGCCAGGGAAGGGAGGCCCGCGCTCGGAGCTGGGGTACTGGGCCAGAGGCAAGCTGGGAGATTCTCCCACAGTGCCGCCACCTTCACCGATGGGGCGCGGCTGCTCGCCTCCGGCCTGAGCCCCTGGAGAGCGCGACGACAGGATGTGGAGAAAGTTGTGGAGGATGGGTGTGCGGCGAACCGGCTGGGAGGGCAGGAAGGAGCGCTGGCGGAAGTGAGGCATCTCAACGCTGTCCATAGGAACCTCAGAGTCCTCCTCATTCTGAAAGAGCACCAGTCAACACACTGACAACTCCACTCAACCACTGATATCAACAACAGAAACACATTAAAGAGTTCTTACCTGCTGATTGGACGGGTTCACTATCGCTGTCAGCAGGTTGTGACCCAGAGGGTCAAACCTCACCAACCTGAAATGGACACAGAAAATAAACAAACAACAAAAAAGAACACAATAAGGTATTATTTATGTTTTACAACTTTAATGTTTGATCATTCCCACTGCTATTTACCAATCCACAGGATCTAGTCTAACTATCCCTAACTGTCCCTTACCAATCTACAGGATCTGATGCAACAACTATCCCTCTAAAGCACCTCCTCATTTCTAAAGTGAACAGCAAACCTCACAACTAAACAACAATCAGCATGTTTTGTTCACCGTTTCATGAATCTGCATATAAGGTTCACTGTTAAACAAGAAAGAAATACTTTTTAAAACAAATGAAGCCAGATTCAAAGGAAAGCTTGTTAAGGACTCTCACCAGAAATAAAATGTAAGTAGTAAAAAGGACTCACCGGACTCTCTCTGTGTCGCTGCCGGTCTTGACCACGGCAAAGGGCTCGGGTCGGCTCCAGTCCCAGAAGTGGAGCTCGTTGTTGGTGGCGATCAGGAGGAGCTGAGCAGTCGGGTGGAAGGCCAGGGAGGCGATGGCAACATTACTCTCTGTAAACCAACTCTCACTCCCACCCTGCAGAGTTAAGGAATTACTTCATATTATGACTGTAGAAATCCAAAACTGAATACATATCAAAAACATAAGCAACATATCCAAAATACTTAGAATGTGTATTTTAAAAGAAGGTGATACTTAGTGTGTGTATTTCAGGGTGTGGTAGGGTTAGGTGAAACAAAGAATCGTTTTATTTCTTCAATTCAGGATTGATTGTGCAAATTCTAATATTGATACTTCTAATCTCCTGTTATTTTATGGAAGAGCAGGTTTTGTATTTCACTTTTGTAAAAACTCTGCTCCAGTAGGGAGAACTCTAGAGATCATGTCACTGCAGTTTTGAGAAGTACGGTGGCCCCAATTGACCAAACTACGCGTGCATTTACATAGTGTGAAAGAGATTTCAAATCTCAATGGCATCTACCAGGTTAAATAGATACTTAGTATGGCACTTCAGAGGGTGGTACTAGTTGGTGTGGTACTTCAGAGGGTAATACTACTCAGTGTGGTACTTCAGAGGGTAATACTACTCAGTGTGGTACTTCAGAGTGTTGTACTACTTTGTGTGGTACTTCAGAGGGTGGTACTACTTGGTGTGGTACTTCAGAGGGTGGTACTACTTGGTGTGGTACTTCAGAGTGTTGCACTTCAGAGGGTCATACTACTCAGTGTGGTACTTCAGAGGGTGGTACTACTTGGTGTGGTACTACTCAGTGTAGTACTTCAGAGGGTAATACTACTCAGTGTGGTACTTCAGAGTGTTGTACTTCAGAGGGTAATACTACTCAGTGTAGTACTTCAGAGGGTCATACTCCTCAGTGTGGTACTTCAGAGGGTAATACTACTCAGTATGGTACTTCAGAGGGTGGCACTACTTGGTGTGGTACTACTCAGTGTAGTACTTCAGAGGGTAATATTACTCAGTATGGTACTTCGGAGGATGGTACTCACATGCAGGTCCCAGATGCGGACTTCGCCGTCAAGGCACCCGGAGGCCACCAGGCCGGGGATGGTGGGGTGAAAGGTCACACACCAGGGGGTTCTACGGTGGCCCACTAGGGAATGCAGGCACTTTCCAGTCTTCACCTCCGTTATGTAAATGTTGTGATTGACGTGTGTGGAAGCCATAAGAGTCCTGTGGGGAGTGAAGGAGGTGGAGAACACTGCTGTTAAAGGAACACTCCACAAATATTATCTCTCTGTTCTTTGTCTTCATCATTAATAATTGCCTTGCTAGGAACAGATATGGCTGCATACCAGCTCTATGTAAACATGCACCGAGCATGTTCATGTCACAGATCATCATTAAAACTCAGGTTTGCTTTTTGTTAATACACATTACACAACACTGCTACACAGAGCTGAGGACGGGTCGCTGCACTGTCTTTACAGCAACATTATTCCTTTCTTTTTTCTGGTCCATGTAAAGTAAATAATGGTTTTAATAGCGGTCTGACCAAGTATGGATTTGAAAGCTGATACTGAGTCTTAATAGGAAAAGCAGATTAGAATTAATTTGCCTTTTTAAAAATATATACTTGTGATATAATGCTATGATATGCTATGACTCCCACCCAGGAACACTCTATTTTATAACACATAGGCTCTTTGAACAAATTAAATGAAATGGAATCTAAAATAAGAAAGCTCAGGCTCACATTATTTTTATAATATAATGGGGTGAATGTTCGATAAATTTTTGGAATAGTGAAGCGAAAGTGAAGTGAAATTGAGCTAGCTGCCATTTTGAAATAACATTTTCCAGGATTTCACAATATGTTCTCTTGCTCCCCCATGATACAGGTTGTGTTTAGTGTTTCCATCCTGTTCCTCCCAGTGATCTTGTTTGTCATGACAGTTAACGAGAGCTTGTTAAACTCAGTGAAAACAAGAGGCGACCAATTAAGGTTGAGGTATTTAAACAGAAGGTCCAGGGATTTAAACACACCTTATGGTGGAACAACTGTTGTTTAAAATAAACTTCCAGCCATAGTTTGAACCTGCAGGACTGCAAGTGAGCTTAACGAGCCTCACAGTGTGTGTGTGTGTGTGTGTGTGTGTTGAGGAACAGACAGGCTGTGTGTTACTGAATGTAGAGAACAGCCGGAGGTTTGCAGTACCAGAGGGAGTACAAACACTAATTGAACAATGTGGGCTAACTAGAGGCAGAGCCTTTAGTAATTATGATTGAATAGCTAGAATTGCTGAGAAATTTACCAGAATCCAAACCGAGTAGCAACCTGTGTCATTTCTTAATGGATGGCAGAAACGCCATGTCACCAAAACATATAAGTAGAACGGAGGATTCAATTAATCCTTGTGAAGTGTTTGTCTTGACTTCTCCCAGTCCAAACTTCCATGCAGAGCTGACATTACCAAAGCAATCCAAAAAACTGAGTCAGCTCCTGTTAACAGCACAGCATCAGTGAAGACTACTACTTGTTTAATAACATAGAGCTTAATCACTGACATCCATCAATTATCAGCTGTTTATAAAAGCTCTAAATTGCCCCAATTAATCATCCAAGTCAATAACCTGGTCAGCATCTAGTGTTTAAACATCTTTTTGACAACGTCCCAATTCAAATGAACACATTTCCAAGTCGACCTGAAGAGTCTTCAGTGATTCCTGGAATCATTACTTCAGAGAGCGTTAGTGGAATTCCTCACCGGTCAGGGCTGAAGGCCAGCAGGAACGTTGATCGAGGGCTGTCCGGCAGCTCCACTTTCTGTCAGAGGCACAAACACACACAGTACACTCAGTTAAGTGGAGTCAAACCTACGAAGCATTTCTCTGAAACAAATATGACATTAGATTCCTTTAGATTTGCTCTGAGTGTATCATACTGATATCAATGTCCATAAAATGAGTCTGAAGAAGAAATACATAATATTCTAAAGCTTGAATTTCCAATGTGATGAGCTCTACACAATATCCTAGATGGAAATGCCCACTGACAGAACAGGCCTTGAACAAGTACTAGCAGAAAGAGGGTTAGATTTAGACAGTAATAGCAAATGGACTGCAACTGGACTCATTCCACACTCCTGTTTTCAGATTTAGTCTGTCCTACACCCAACAGCCAATGGGAGTTTAGCTACAGGGGAAAGAAAAATAGAATAAAACAAAAGAGAAGTCACTTTTAACAACAACTTCCACAGGTAGATTATTTACAACGGCAAGATCCCCAACTCCACTTGCTCCACTCTTGATACGTTGATTAATTTTACTTAAAGGGATAAATCTCATATAATGGTATAAAATGGCAGTGTGCTTGGATCAATATATAAATATGCAATTATAAATTAAGTGAAAGATGTCTTATACAACATTCTCCATCAGTGTTATCCTTGCAATAATGTCACTTCAGAATACATTTGTAATGTCAATGTGAACTGCAGCGTCAATACCATGAAGCATGAAACAACAGAACACCTATTGTAATTAATAATATTAAGTTTTATTTGTTGAGTGCCTTTCCCAAGCTCAAGGCGCTAAATTATATTTACAGTGAACTGTTCTGAACTTATGGCAAAATGTTTTTGAATGTTGTGTTAGGAGAGAGAGAGGACAGACTAGTGTTGGTAGAGAGAGAGGACAGACTAGTGTTGGTAGAGAGAGGACAGACTAGTGTTGATAGAGAGAGGACAGACTAGTGTTGGTAGAGAGAGAGAACAGACTAGTGTTGGTAGAGAGAGGACAGACTAGTGTTGGTAGAGAGAGAGAACAGACTAGTGTTGGTAGAGAGAGAGAACAGACTAGTGTTGGTAGAGAGAGGAAACAGACTAGTGTTGGTAGAGAGAGGACAGACTAGTGTTGATAGAGAGAGGACAGACTAGTGTTGGTAGAGAGAGAGAGAGAGGACAGACTAGTGTTGGTAGAGAGAGAGAGGACAGACTAGTGTTGATAGAGAGAGAGGACAGACTAGTGTTGGTAGAGAGAGAGAGAGAGGACAGACTAGTGTTGATAGAGAGAGGACAGACTAGTGTTGGTAGAGAGAGAGAGAGAGGACAGACTAGTGTTGATAGAGAGAGGACAGACTAGTGTTGGTAGAGAGAGAGAGAGAGAGGACAGACTAGTGTTGGTAGAGAGAGGACAGACTAGTGTTGGTAGAGAGAGAGAGAGAGGACAGACTAGTGTTGATAGAGAGAGGACAGACTAGTGTTGGTAGAGAGAGAGAGAGAGGACAGACTAGTGTTGATAGAGAGAGGACAGACTAGTGTTGGTAGAGAGAGAGAGAGAGAGGACAGACTAGTGTTGGTAGAGAGAGGACAGACTAGTGTTGGTAGAGAGAGAGAGAGAGAGAGAGAGAGAGAGAGAGAGAGAGAGAGAGAGAGAGGACAGACTAGTGTTGGTAGAGAGAGGACAGACTAGTGTTGGTAGAGAGAGGACAGACTAGTGTTGATAGAGAGAGAGGACAGACTAGTGTTGGTAGAGAGAGGACAGACTAGTGTTGATAGAGAGAGAGGACAGACTAGTGTTGGTAGAGAGAGGACAGACTAGTGTTGGCAGAGAGAGAGGACAGACTAGTGTTGGTAGAGAGAGAGAGAGGGCAGACTAGTGTTGGCAGAGAGAGAGGACAGACTAGTGTTGGTAGAGAGAGAGAGAGGGCAGACTAGTGTTGGTAGAGAGAGGACAGACTAGTGTTGGTAGAGAGAGAGGACAGACTAGTGTTGGCAGAGAGAGAGGACAGACTAGTGTTGGTAGAGAGAGAGAGAGGACAGACTAGTGTTGGTAGAGAGAGGACAGACTAGTGTTGGTAGAGAGAGGACAGACTAGTGTTGGTAGAGAGAGAGGGCAGACTAGTGTTGGTAGAGAGAGGACAGACTAGTGTTGGTAGAGAGAGAGGACAGACTAGTGTTGGTAGAGAGTTGTTGAAGTTGAAGATTTAGACAGTAATAGCAAATGGACTGCAACTGGACTCATTCCACACTCCTGTTTTCAGATTTAGTCTGTCCTACACCCAACAGCCAATGGGATTTTAGCTACAGGGGAAAGAAAAATAGAATAAAACAAAAGAGAAATCACTTTTAACAACTTCCACAGGTAGATTATTATTATTATTATTGTTATTATTATTATTATTGTTGTTATTATTATTATTATTATTATTATTATTATTATTATTATTATTATTATCATTATTATTATTATAACAGCAAGATCCCCAACTCCACTTGCTCCATTCTTGATACGTTGATTAATTTTACTTAAAGGGATAAATCTCATATAATGGTATAAAATGGCAGTGTGCTTGGATCAATATATAAATATGCAATTATAAATTAAGTGAAAGATGTCTTATACAACATTCTCCATCAGTGTTATCCTTGCAATAATGTCACTTCAGAATACATTTGTAATGTCAATGTGAACTGCAGCTTCAGTACCATGAAGCATGAAACAACAGAACACCTATTGTAATTAATAATATTAAGTTTTATTTGTTGAGTGCCTTTCCCAAGCTCAAGGCGCTAAATTATATTTACAGTGAACTGTTCTGAACTTATGGCAAAATGTTTTTGAATGTTGTGTTAGGAGAGAGAGAGGACAGACTAGTGTTGGTAGAGAGAGGACAGACTAGTGTTGGTAGAGAGAGGACAGACTAGTCTTGGTAGAGAGAGAGGACAGACTAGTGTTGGTAGAGAGAGAGGACAGACTAGTGTTGGTAGAGAGAGAGGACAGACTAGTGTTGGTAGAGAGAGAGAACAGACTAGTGTTGATAGAGAGAGGACAGACTAGTGTTGATAGAGAGAGGACAGACTAGTGTTGATAGAGAGAGGACAGACTAGTGTTGGTAGAGAGAGAGAGAGGGGACAGACTAGTGTTGGTAGAGAGAGAGAGAGGACAGACTAGTGTTGATAGAGAGAGAGGACAGACTAGTGTTGATAGAGAGAGAGAGAGAGAGAGAGAGAGAGAGAGGACAGACTAGTGTTGGTAGAGAGAGGACAGACTAGTGTTGGTAGAGAGAGAGAGGACAGACTAGTGTTGGTAGAGAGAGGACAGACTAGTGTTGGTAGAGAGAGAGAGAGAGAGAGAGAGGACAGACTAGTGTTGGTAGAGAGAGGACAGACTAGTGTTGGTAGAGAGAGAGAGAGGACAGACTAGTGTTGGTAGAGAGAGGACAGACTAGTGTTGGTAGAGAGAGGACAGACTAGTGTTGGTAGAGAGAGAGGACAGACTAGCGTTGGCAGAGAGAGAGGACAGACTAGTGTTGGTAGAGAGAGAGGACAGACTAGTGTTGGCAGAGAGAGAGGACAGACTAGTGTTGGTAGAGAGAGAGAGGACAGACTAGTGTTGGTAGAGAGAGGACAGACTAGTGTTGGTAGAGAGAGAGGGCAGACTAGTGTTGGTAGAGAGAGAGGACAGACTAGTGTTGGTAGAGAGAGAGGACAGACTAGTGTTGGTAGAGAGAGAGAGGACAGACTAGTGTTGGTAGAGAGAGAGGACAGACTAGTGTTGGTAGAGAGAGGGGACAGACTAGTGTTGGCAGAGAGAGAGGACAGACTAGTGTTGGCAGAGAGAGAGGACAGACTAGTGTTGGTAGAGAGAGGACAGACTAGTGTTGGTAGAGAGAGAACAGACTAGTGTTGGTAGAGAGAGAACAGACTAGTGTTGGTAGAGAGAGGACAGACTAGTGTTGGTAGAGGAGGCTGGGTGACTTTTGGCTTGAGACACAGGAGTCACGTTGCTTTGGTTTGCTCCGTCTTTGATAACAGAAGGATAAACTGCAGTGAAACAAAATGTATCCTGCTACATGAGGCCTGAGTAGCGTTAATAATGTCTGAAGCTTGTAGTAACAAGATACCATGGCCATTGTTGGCTGTGGCTGAGTTGGATTCAATATCGCATTGCATTTTGTCATAAAATATTATCTCATCTTCATCTGATTCTCTCGTGGCATTATGGAAAAGTAGCAGTTCGTTGTTATGTTGTCATTATGTTATGTTATTTAGTTGGTTGGAGTGGGTCATGTGTCTGACATGTAGCCAAAAGCCATGCAGGTTAATGCACAGCATGTTGATGCTCTGCCAGTAAGGATGTGGCTGGTGCGGGGCAACTGGGCATCAAATGACTTTTATATCTAAGGGGGTCAGTGGAGCAATAGCGCAGTCTAGATCAAACCCTGAATTATGAGTGACAAGAGTACTTTTTGTATATCTCAGATAAAAAATAGCTGCATTTTTAATTATTACCACAACTAAATGTGCAAATAGTCAAGGATTTGCCAGACTTTTACCTGACTCTGCCATTTCATCCAGCGGACTTTCTCCTCCACCAGCTGCTGCAGGAGCCGCTGGGAGCCGAACGTCTGGGAGCCTCGCTCCCGGTTGGACAGGATCCGGACCGAGTTCCTCTGGCGGGACGCCATGTTGCTACTGGTGGCCTCGGCTGTTTGGCTGCTCACTCCCACTGCTGCCAGTCCCTCGCCATGCAGAGTCTAGGCTAGGAGCGACCAGATCAGTTGTTCAGAAACAGACAGTTTAGTGCAAATGCACGTAACACAAAGTTGGCCACTACTTAGAAAAGTGTGATGTTGTTTAATAAACCCGATACAAACATAGTTAACTTAAAGAGAACTCCAGTCAATCTGAAAATGTGATGCTGCAACATTATGAAGTTAATGAAAGGGGGAGAATGAGCACAGCTGGCCTGATCCTGAAGTATATCAGTGGCACATCAATCTAGGGCTGAAAAGATTAGCCTAGTCGATTAATCAGTATACAGAAAATAAATAAATTATTTTGACAATTGTTTCAGTCATCAATCAAGTAAAAATACCAAACATTTGCAGGTTACAGCTTCACAAATGCTAAGATTTGCTGCTTTCCTCCGTTTCATATCATTATAAAATGTATACTTTGGGTTTTTTTGGCTGCTGGTCAGACTGAGAATCAGACAATTTTAAGAATCGCTTTGGGCTCTGGGAACTTTTAATGGGTATTTGTCATTACTGTCATGAATTTGTCATCATTATATAGACTAAATGATGAAAAAAATCAATAGATTAATTGAGTATGACTAATCTAAGACTTAAGACAGGAGTGCTCTTCCTGATGCGTGCTACTGGGTTGTTTAGCACAGTGATTCTCAAGCTTTTTCATATGAAGGACCCCTAATTTAGCCCACATTAGAGCCACGGACCCCCATTTGATGAGATTATGTCTGTCAGACCCAAATCTGAGAACATTTTTATTGTTTGATATGATTTTGTCCAGAATCCCATGACTATCTGTATTGTAGGTGGAGATTAACAGTGAAACTATGATAAAAACAGTCATTCTTCTACATTCTCTTATTGTGTTCATTTCTTGTAAATGAAATAATGATAATGCTAATAATAAGTTTAACAATTCATCACTTTGCTGGGGACCCCCTGGAACCCCCTCAAGGACCTCTGGTGGTCCCCGGACCCCACGTTGAGAACCACTGGTTTAGCAGATGACGTCTCCTGTCACCAGATATAAAATGTCCCCAGGCCTTAACAGTGAAAACAGAAGCATGCCACGCAACAGCTCTGCCAGGTCTCAACCCACAGCCAGAAACACAAACTGTGCAACTGAAAGGCTGAATGACACGATCCATGGCTCACTCATATTCAGACACGTTTTGGCCACAGTGGAACTGCTTGTAAATGCTTTAGCACCCCTTCAATGTGTAGTATTGTGTTTAGACATGACTCAAACCTTGGCAATCAAAAGTTACTTTACATGGCAGAATTTTTTTTACATTGAGGTGAAAGCTACTACAACAAGAATTTAGAGTTTAGACCAGAAACACACAATCTTTGGCAGGCTTGACCCTGCACATTATTTTAAAACCACGACTGGCGGGCCTCAGTTCAGTTCCAAGAAAGACAGACACCCAAACAGAGGTCAACATTGTGCTCTGGAATTTAGATTAGAATTGCTTTCCGGGACCCAAAGAGAGCAGCCCGACTTTCTTCTCCGTTATGTTACACATCAAAAACAAGTTTGATTTTACCTAGTCATTAAATGTTGAGGTCTCTGGGATGGCAGTAGTGTAAAGGTTGGAGAAGCAGGCTTGTGATTGGAAAGTCACAGGTTTGGATCCCCAGACTGGTTGGGAAAATCTGGGCAAAGAAAGGCAATGAGTAATGCTCTCTCCTCTCTTAACAACTATCAGCCCATGAGCAAGGCACTTCTCCCAGCTGCTCCAGTGGAGCTGCTCAGTGGCCAGCAGCAGCAGACTGTGGTCGTACTGGGAAGCTCCCAGTCTGAACGTGTGGAACTGTATGAATGTGAAGCAGGGTGGAGCTGAGAAAGAGCCTGGAGCTCAGTCAACTTTCCATGGATAAACAAAAGTTGAAGAAAAAAACTGCAAGGCTTTCATAGGACTGGAGATTTCAAAAAGAGTTTACATTAAAACCAAGGAGGATGTTGTTCAAGTGAATCACAACATCAATCCATCAAGATACACTATTCGGCCCAGAGAGTCTGTCTATAAATGTCCCACAGCTAGACTATATAAAGACAGCTAAAAATCTCCATACTGAGGATGATTTTTCCATGGTGAATATCGACAGCAAGAACGGAGAGCTGAATTTCAATATCTCAAACATTTACATCTAAAATATGAAAACAGCATCATGACAGTCATTTCCCTTGAAACACCACAGTCTGAATTCATTCTTTCTAGCCAATTCAGGTGGTGTAGCAGTACTAGTAACGGTCCGCATCTGACCATTACCAAATCACCGACTGGGTCAGTGTTAGATGCTGTTAGTGCCATGCATATTGGTTGCTGATATCTAACAAACTGACTTTCCAACCAGCAATTCCACACCAAATTAAAGAAGATATACGAGCCATTTAAACCCAAAGCTGGACACACCAAAATAAACACATATAGCAAGGTAGCTAGCTTACTTAATGCCTAATTTTATACACAGCAAACACCAATTGGTCAATAGCAATAGTTTACTAGTTGTATGATATTATTTGACTAGTTAGGTCATTTGCTAGCATGACAGCTAGTTATTAGTCAACTATTACCAGCCTCCTCAAAAAGTTCATTTAGGTAACGTTAGCTAGCCTTGTTAACCCGCTCTATGCTAGCTAACCAAAAAGCTAAATTAGCCCATTCCGGATATAGCTAGATAGCAAACTATCTGAAAAATAGAGCACAAAGTTACCTTGAATTTTAACAACGATCACTTTAGATTACATCACAGATTATGTATATAAATCAATAACGTATGTTTTCAATCACACTGGTGTAAAAATATCAATTACACCGAATTGCATGGCCTACCTTCCTTTCTCGAAGCTCTCTTCAAATTTGCCATCATAGGCGTAGCTAACAGGCTATCTTCAGTTAACTATAGCTATGCTAGCTGGTTAGCTGGCTTGGTCAAAACGGAAAATGTAGCCGCTGCAAATAATAAGGTGTCTAGCGTTAACATCAGTGAATTTACTATTATTTCTAACTACAAACGTCCACTGAAATCAATGGACAACATTCATACTATGTGAAGAAGGCGAAGAAAAATGTTTCCTAAGGCATTGATCCAATGTTTTACTAGCTGCCCGACGCGAAACTGCTACTGCGTAACTAGCTAGCTGCTAGCTAGCATCACACACAGGCTTATCAGCAGAGCGCCGTTTACAAATAACGTTAATCGAACCCAGAGTAACGATCCTGTATCTAGTTGCAGACTGACGAAATACTCTGCTAGAAATACTCACCATTTTCCAAGAAATTACTTCTTTAAGAACTACAACTAATTCTAATAGCAATTTTATTATTTCTACTAGAAATAACTCTACTGGGAATACTCTTAATTCTACCAGAAATACTCTTACATCTACAAGAAATCCTACTAGAAATACCCTAAATTAAAAAACTGTTTTTTTTTTTTTATCAGATTGAGACAATTTATACAAAGAGACAGACGAAATTAACCTGATTTTATGAGACTAAGGAATTTATTCTAAACATGTAGAAGGCATATAGTTTAATCAACTGAAACACAGATCTTTAGCTTAATGTGGGACTACCTTTGGATTCTGTGATCTTGATTTAAGATTGCTGTTGTTATGATGTTTGTGTGATATTGCTCATTACTGAAATTCACAGGACCAAAATTGTATTAGAAGAAAAATAACCCACCGCTCTCCTGCAACTAATTTATCATTATTATCATCATCATCACAGCCTTCTCTGTTTTAGCGGAGCCAATAATTTATCATGACAGAAGACACTGCAGATAAGATCAGATTTTATGGCTTTTCCTGACTTTTATACTGGTAAATTTTGTTGTGGACCGCTGGGATGTGATTCTGTATATGGATTAGTTGTTGAGGGATGAGAGAAGGTTCATATTTTAATATAATAATCCAAATTGTCCTCTATGCTTTTGTCACATGATTGATTCATCATTTGGTATCATTTTATTTTGATATTTATGCCAAAATACAGATCTGGCAATGTTGATCCGATCTTTATTGGATCTTTTTTTTTTTTCTGCAAAAGCCTAAACAGCTGGAGTGTGGAGGAGAAGCATCTGCAGCTGCATGTCAGTCAGGTGAAGCAGCTCAGTGGGTTTCAGCTGACCGTCACCATGCAGGGTGAGGGGGAGGAGGAGAAGCTGCAGGTCATCAACCAGCTGGACTGAAGACCAGCAGACTGCTCTTCTTCAGGAGGATCAGGCCTTTCAGTATGCATGGTCAATTCCAATTCAATTCCTTGGAGTTGGAGTTTTAGAAAATCTCCAAAATCCAGATGTGCCAAGCTGATAACAGATGTATCCAAGAAGATTCTTATTTTAATATTTCTGTATTTCATGTTCAATAAATTTGCAAATATTTCTAAAAACATCTTGTCTACTTTGTCATTATGGGGTGTTTTGTGTAAATTGCTGTAGAAAAGGGTGTAACATCACAAAAACAGAAAAACTGAAGGGGGTTGAAGACTTTGTGAAGAGGTTCAGATCAGCAGGTCGTCTTTCCTGCAGAGCGCTGAGGTTTTCCTACAGTGATGCTGATAGATCTCCTGTGTACAGCAGGTATGACGGCCTTCACACACACACACACACACACACACACACACACACATTTACGAGTCCTGCCCTTCCAACCACTTTCACAATTTCACAATTACACACAGCTTAATACACCTTGGGCCAATCAGGAGCAAGATATATCATCCCTCAAAGTTTGATCAAAATTGGACCGCTGATGTAGCCGTTATGGTCTTTCAAAGTTAGAAATTTTGACCTTTATTTATAGCGCCCCCATCAGGCCAATGAGTGGAATTTTTTAAACACTAGAACACAGAGCGAAGATGCTTCATCCCTCCAGGTTTTGTCAAAATCAGACCAGTGGTGTCTGAGATATCAAGTTGGACGGATGGATAGACAGACACACACACACACACACACACACACACACACACCAAACACCAACATGTTATTACTGTCTAGTGTCAGCAGATGAATCATATTCACATTTGTATTTTGCTTTAGTGAACAACAGACTGTATAGAACATGAGAACAGTTTACCTGGTGACATTTTCAGTATTCAGCATTAGTCAGAACCACAGTATGATATAACAGGGAGAAGGTTCTTCATCAGACACTTCATATAGAACCTGCATAACCCACAGAGTCAGGTGAGGAACCAGAGCAGAGTGAAATTCAAAATGTCAAAGGTAAAGAGCACAAACTTTGAGTGTGAAAGGAAAAATACAAAATCATTTTACACTTCTAAAAAAAAAAAACAGACTTTAAGCATTTATAAGCACATTCTGTTGTTTGGTGATTTGGTATTTGTCTCATTCCCGTGGATAAGTGGCCAAAAGTAGACGATGACACGTAAAACATCAGCGGTAAACGTCAGGTTTTGGTGTCAGTCCCTCAGAATCAAAGAGCGAGGGCTTCTTTCTAGAGCCGCCATTTTGCACAGAGAGACGTTCAACAATCATACAGGGAGAAATCCATCGTAGAAGAGGAGAGAGACCAGTTTCTCCACCACAGGAGCAGGAGAGAGACCAGAATGCAACGCAGACACAGTTTGCATCTTTGTGGATCTGTCGGCGGTAGCATGTTTAATACAACGCTATCTTCAACAGCTTTTTAGTAATTTGAAATCCCCTTGAAAGTATTGAACATCACATATTGATGATATATAACAGTGGAAGAGGATCTGAGCAGGGAGTTTTCCTTTAATGAGAAAAGAAGAAAAGATTCTAATGCCTGTATCATGCTATAAGAAATGTATTACCTGATATATCTGCTACAATAATCCATAAATTAATCATCAGAGGATCTACACCGGCACATTGCAAAGGATCTACCACCAATAACCATCACATCACACCAATGCATATATTGTAACATCTATCACCATGGAACAAACATCAGCTACTGTCCAGCAAACCAAGGCGAGGAAACAAGGCAGAGTGTATGGAGCAGCAGGGAGAAAAACCAGTGTACAAAGCAAAGGCAGTCCTTCTTCACACACACACACACACACACACACACACACACACACACACACACACACACACACACACGGGACGGAGCGGCAGGAGCTGTGTGTCGGAGCAGCAGGGAACCTCTTCAGAAGTTCTCCTTGTAGAAGTTGAAGCCGAAGTGTTCACACTGGGCTTTGATGAGTTTAGCCAGAGCCGGAGAGCCGCAGTAAAACACATGGACCTTCCCTTTCTTCTCCTCCGACACTTTCTGGAACACCTGACAGGGAGAGAAGACGTTTCACCACACAAATACACTCTGAGTGTGTACTAAATATCTCTCGCCCATAACTGCACTGGACAGGCAAGTCCCTGTGTGCTGAGATCAGCTAGTCAACAAGTGATTATTTCTTGTTAACATTCATTTACCTTCACTTCTAGAGTGCAAAGGCAAAACAGTACAGCCTTTTCACCTTTATTGAGATTTTCTTACTTCTGTTCATTGCCAGAGTAATTTATAAAGACCCAGACCTTAATACAAAAACAATCTAAGAAACATTGTTTTTCTCACATTAGTGTCCATGACAAGATGTGATCATTAACAAGTAAACATGTCGTCCCCCTCAAATGATGCAGGTACGCCATGGGCCAATCAGTAACAAGATGCATCATCCCACCAGGTTTCAACAAAATCAGACTGATGGTGTAGCAGTTATGACCTTTCAAAGTTCGAAATTTGTGTGGCAAGTTTTGTGTCAGTTGGACTAACAGTGTTGGAGTTATGGCCTTTCAAAGTTTGAAATTTTGACCATTAATTATAGCGCCCCCATCAGGCCAATCAGTGGAGTTTTTTTTAAATGCTGCAACGCTCCCAAGATGCTTCATCTGTCCAACGCCTCGTACACAATTCATGTGCCACTTTGACGCAGGCTAAAACATTTACACATCATCACTACAAACGTCTTGAATGAAAAGTCAAATAATAAAATATGTATTAAACAAGATTAATTTATTAAAAATATACAGTTCTCTAGTTCTTCTTCAGTGGTTTGATCACTTCTGGTTGAAAACGACTGATTCTGACGGTCCGCTGCCAACGCAAAGTTTTGTAATTTTTCAACGCATCTGCAACTCTGTTGTGAACGGAGCCGCTGTCCACAAGGGGGCGTTGTGTTTACACTCCATTGTGGAGGTCCTTCATTGACTTGAATGATTTCCGGCGGAGTCAATGAAACTTGCGTACGTGAATTGTGTACAAGGCGTAAGTTTCGATTTGATCGTGCGGACAATAATACGATATAAAAGGATTGTGCGCCCATCTGAGTGCTGTGGGGTTTCCTCACCTTGCCCCACTCAGGCCGTCCAGGCTGGGTTCGGGTCCTCAGGCCAGTGATGGAGTCTCTCTTCTCCTTCTTGGCCAGAAGGTCCAGCGCCATCTGCAGGCCGATGGCCTTCATGTCGTTCTTACTGAGCGCTGATGTCATGTACATGTGCATCTCTAGGAACCGGCCTGAGAAACATCAGCCTGATGTAAGGACACTACAGAGACTCAATATAGTTTCTGCCTGTCTGTCTAAATGTCTCTCATTCTCTGCCTTGTCTCTCTCTGTCTCTCTATATCCACATCTCTGCCTCTAGTCTCTCTGTCTCTCTCCTTCTCTCTCTCTCTATGTCTTTTTCAGTGTCTCTCTCTCACCCTCCGGCTCCTCATCAGCCTGGTCCATCTCCAGTTTGGTCAGTAAACTGACGAACCATTCGAAGGACTTCTGGTCTCTGTTGATCCAGATGAAGTCGACCTGCAGGTCCAAAACAGACTAGTGTCCACATCATTTCCCCTAAATGATATAGGAATGTCATAATTCATTTATTTTAATTCGTTTTTTAAAGATATTTGTGGGCATTTTTGCCTTTTCATTTGACAGTTCACAGTGGAGAGACAAGATTGGGAGAGAGGGAGATGACATGCGACAAAGGTCCCAGGACATTGCAGTTTCGTGGTATGCACATTAGCCAACTGAACCACCAGGACGCACCTAATTCACTTCTCTTCTCATTCCTAATCAATTGGTAACATAAAGTGTATTTCCTTACTTTCCGCAATTTCATTTCACTGTCTTTAATGTTTTCACACCAGGAGTAGTTGCAGTTGGGACAGTTCTGCTTCCTCCTGCGGTACCTGGACAAGAGAAACACAACAGAGAGTTGGTAATATGTCAAATGGAAAGTTAGTCTTACACCTTTATTTAAATAATTCATTCATTCTTTTGCCTCTTTTAAAGTACAGGTGTCTTCCTCTGCCTGACTGGTCCTCTATCCTGACACAGACCTCCTTCATCCAGCTCCTCCTCCCAGGCATGCTGGGAGATGTGACCATTAACCAGGATAAATGGAATGATAATGGACAGATGGATGGATGGATAAAATGCAAATGTCTGTATTTTATAGCTGGCATCTTACCGGTACATGATGCTTTGCAGGATCGAAGCGAAAGGCGTTATGCCGATGCCCGCCCCGATCAGGACGGCGTGCTCAGAGGCAAAGATCTGTCTGGTCGGAGTCCCATACGGTCCATCTACATAACACTGACACACAGAATACACACAGACACTTCCTTATTACTGTCCCTTCAAAAACATACCCAAGTATACAATCTAATCCCATGCTGCTAGATTTTAACCATTAAATTTATAGCATTCATATGAATTTGCTGGGATACTTCAGTCAGATCCAGTGTGTTGGTAAATGTGCAGGTAAACGTTGTATTTCTCACCTTAATGTTGCAGAACCTGTGGTTCTCACCCAACTTGGCAGAAATCTGCAGTTTAAGAAGGGAACCAGTTGGTAACTTTCAGAAGTTTGATTTTAAAAGACAGTTGAGATTCCAGTCCATCTTCCTACAAGGTTTGATTTGATCCATTTGATAAGAGTTGTGGTAACTACAGCTGATAATGTGGAGGTGGGGGGTGAGATAGCTGGGAGAAGTAAGCTCAAATGGTAATATTTACTTCTTATTCACAGAATCTCCAGACTTGTTTAGCCTAGAGCTTACCTCTCTGAGCGGGGGACCCTCTCCTCTCTCTGCTTGTCCCAGCTGGTCTGGGAGGGGCTCCGGTGGCCCCTGAGGCCCTGGGACTGGGACTGGGACTGGGACTGAGACTGCAGCGGGTCGGGAGCCGTTCTGACGGTACATGGTCAGCTCAATGGCATCATCTTCATTGGACGCCACTGTCCCGTTACAGTTTGTTGACCTGAACAACTCGTCCTGCCGGAAAAACACAAATCAGACAGCAGAGAGCATTTTAACTGGAGGAATGACACAAAGGGAAGTAACATTATGCAATACGATAATAAAACACAGTAATATCATTGGATATAATACAGTTATGACACTGTAAACAAGGCTGACAGAAAAGTGTGTGTGTGTGTGTGTGTGTGTGTGTTTGAACCTGGGCCTTCATGAGCTGCCGTCGGTTCCTGAGGCTGGTGGCCAGTCTCTTGGGGCTGACCGCCTGGCTCTCCGGCTGTCTGAAGTACTCAAACAGGCGGTTGGTCCACTGGCCCATGGAGCGGATGTGCAGCCACAGAGTATCTGGAGGGCAAAGGTCACAACAGCGTGGCTCATTGGTCCCATACTGGGCTGGTTTGAAAATAGCCTTTTATTAAATATCAGATATGGGTCGATATGGAGGTTCCTCTGACCACAGCTACAGAAAAACAGTCTGCAAATGGAGAGTTTTAGTGTCCCATGATAGTCGAAATGCTGCTGCAGAGGCTTTTCCACCCTGACAAGAATAAAGTTCTGGGGGAGACAACTGCATCCTTGTCATTTTTTGGCATGATAATGGAAAAAATGAAAGACATTAAATATCAGCACAATATACAGTATTGTCTATCGGTAGCTTCAATACGTCACTGGCCTTCAAAAATCCATATCGGCTGAACTCTAGAAACTAGTTTGAAAGGTTTTATTCCTGTATGTTTATTCCTGGTCCCGCTGACAACACGACGACAGTGATGGTGTTACAGTAATGAGGCAGGAAGGAGACACAAGGGATTTACTTCATTGTGAATCTTTTCTTCCTCCTTACTCTCAGTTGAACGCTTAACTCAGCTTTGGGTGATTAGTAGCTGACCTGCAGAGAGGTGAGATGTACCTGACTGCTCCGGAGCGCTGCTGATAGTGAAGGGATGCCACTCATACTTGGCTATATCTGGGATGTTGATATAGACGTAGTCTCCAGGTTTGAAATGGAAGAACTGGGGGCGCTTGATCACCAGATGAGTCACCTGCAAACAGGCAAAACAGCCAAAGGCGATATCAAACCCAGCAAACCAGATATTCAGACCTCAGGCGCTGACAACAAATACTTTAGAAGGGAAATAAATTCATGCTGTTACTAATTTGCTGCAGAAAAGCTGGCATTTCCATGGTGTGAGAGTATGAATTACTTCAACTTGAATTCAAACCACAATGCAGTTCATGTTCTAGACTATCTGATTCTCTTAAGTGATTTAATCCATTTCGAGTAGAAATTAAAGTAAGTAAACATGTTGTCCCCCATGAATGATCCAGGCATCCATTGGGCCAATCAGTAACAAGATGCATCATCCCTCCAAGTTTCAGCAAAATCAGACCAGTAGGTGTCTGAGATATCAATTTCATCATGTGGGGGACAGAAATAGAAAATCGATACACTTCAGACTGTGTGCTGAATGCTCCAAATCCTCCATAAACCCAGAGGAGTCAGTGGGTTCAGGTTCAGGCACCTTGGAGGGCAGCAGGTTGACTTCCACGATGTAGAGGCCGCCCATGTGAGAGACGGCGATTCCCACGATCTTCTCCAGGAGGAAGAGGAGTCCCGGCACCACGAACCACTTCCAGAAGTTGGCACAGTGCACCACCAGCAGAGACCACACCCACACGTAGGACAGGTGGGACCAGTAGAACACCTGGAGGGACACAACAGTCGCAGTCGGCTCTGTCCAGGTGTGGACGTTCGTCTCATGGTGCACGCAAGTATATGCATGACTGACTTTTAATCTAATTTTTAGAATGTGGTCAAAAATTCTTGATGTATAATGATTTCTTTAAGATTGCAAACTCAATGTTTTTCATTTTTTCTTTCTAAAACTTTTTACATTTCACTCTATGAGGATCCAGCTGTATACGATACCTAGCTTTAGATGAACCTGAGGCAGCATGGAGCATTTAGTTGGCTTAAAGTGGCATTAAGTAATCTGGGACCGTAATCGACCTCGGGGAGTTACTGGGAGTGTCTTGAAACTCCAATGGGTGGGGAGTTTTTGTTTTGTTGTTGTAAAACAGTGCAGGCTGGAAAGTGAGTTTGGAAAACCAGAAATCTCAGCAGTTGGTGAAGTAACTGTTGAGTCACTGGTAATGATCAACAACCCTATCAACCCCCCACAGTCATATTATGGTCATACTGTGATATGGGGCAGGAAAAACCTGCATTACTGCACCTTTAATGGGTAAAAGTAGCACAAGCTTTGAAATTAATTAACCAACCTCCAATGCTCTGCCTCATAGCTTTGAAGGTTGTTTCTCCTTTCTTCTTTCATACTATCTGAAACCTCTGTGGTATGACTGTGACTGGTTTTAATAAGTCAGACCAGTGTTTACTGACACACCTTCAGCCGACAAGGTGCTCCACGCTGCCTGAGAGAACCGCCTCAAATTAAAGCTGACAATCTGTCCTTTAACCTCATAATCAGTGTATTATTTCACATCTAAATAAATAAGAGTACAGAGGCAAAACATCAGACAGTGTGTCACTATCCAAATACAGATGCAGCTTGCTTTGTATGTCTACAACCCTCATACACACACAAACACACACACACACACACACACACACACTCACACACACGTATATTTTCCTTGGCCCCTACTTCAAAGTGGCCGCTGCGGCGTACGAAGGTGCTGGAGCAGAGCACCATGAGGCAGATCATGACCTGCAGAACCACTCCGGTCACCGAGGCCGTTCCCTTCACCCAGCCGATGCCGGGCCGCGTGGTCAGGAGGTACTCCCACAGGCTGAAGTCTGTCCGCTCCGACAGCTGGACTGAGAGAGAGACCAGGAGAGAGAGAGAGGGAGAGAGAGAGACCAGGAGAGAGAGAGACGGGGAGGGGGGGGGGGGGGAGAGAGAGAGAGAGAGAGAGAGAGAGAGAGAGAGAGAGAGAGAGAGAGAGGGAGACCAGGAGAGAGAGAGACCAGGAGAGAGGCAGAGAGAGACAGGGAGAGAGAGAGACCAGGAGAGAGAGAGACCAGGAGAGAGAGAGAGAGAGAGAGAGAGAGAGAGACGGAGAGAGAGAGAGAGAGACAGGGAGACAGACAGAGAGAGGGAGACAGGGAGACACGCAGAGAGAGGGAGACAGACAGAGAGAGGGAGACAGAGAGAGAGAGAGAGAGAGAGAGAGAGAGAGAGAGGGAGACCAGGAGAGAGAGAGAGAGAGAGAGAGGGGGAGAGAGAGAGAGAGAGAGAGAGAGAGAGAGAGAGAGAGACCAGGAGAGAGAGAGAGAGAGAGAGAGAGAGAGGGAGACAGAGAGAGAGAGAGAGACCAGGAGAGAGAGAGAGAGAGAGAGAGAGAGAGAAAGAAAGAGAGAGAGAGAGAGAGAGACCAAGAGAGAGAGAGACCAGAAGAGAGAGAAAGAGAGAGAGACCAGGAGAGAGAGATGGAGAGTGACCAAGAGAGAGAGAGAGACCAGGAGAGAGAGACCAAGAGAGAGAGAGAGACCAGGAGAGAGTGACCAAGAGAGAGAGAGAGACCAGGAGAGAGAGACCGAGAGAGAGAGAGAGAGAGACCAGGAGAGAGAGACGGAGAGAGTAAGAGACATAAAACGCCAATTTCACATGTTGGCATATCTCTTGTTTGTCAAATTGTGTGGTGCCAGTGTTTGGGCATGAGTTGTCGGCTGTATGTGTGTATATGTGTGTGTGTGTGTATATATGTGTGTGTGTGTGTGTGTGTGTGTGTGTGTGTGTGTGTGTGTGTTTGTACCAAAGTTGATGATGTGAGCGGTGGTGTGCAGCATGGTGCAGCAGAGGATGGCGTAGCCCACGATCTGATGCAGTAAGATGTTCTGGTCCAGAGGAAACACCCTCACTACCCACGTCGCCCTCAGCCATGTTAAACAGCGACGCAGCATCAGGACCTGCACACACACACACACACACACACACACACACACACACTGATGTTATGTCATTGGCCTGGATAAAACTGCTGAATATGTTTTAAGAAAAGGATAATGTACAGCAAGCCGGTCATTGTAAAATCAAAAGTTAGAAATCAACAAAATCGCCCAGACTTATTGATTGTGGAGAGATATGAATAGATGTGAAACAGCGGACTGTTATTCAGAAACAATTGACCTCAGAATGCCTTCATTGGCCAATCAGAATTGAGTATTCAACAAATCCGTGTAATAAATGCTTATAAAAGGGCTACTTGGTTCGTCATTTCTCATGAGTGATGTTTGATAAAATGACACGTTGTCTACCATCTACCAACAACCAATAGCACTATAGTAGCTATTATTGTCACTTTGTAATGACATTTTTAAATTGTTGTTTACATTCTAGCAGCCAATGCCATTACTATAAAGATTTGTGTATCAGAAATAAACATAATTCTGCACTTTATTACATCGTATTGTGGTCGTATCGAATCGTGAAGCCCCCACATCGCGTATTGAATCGTATTGCGAGAGAAGCAGGTCGTCCCATCCCTAGTTTCCTCCACACTGACTGAGCGGTTACCATGACGAAGGTGCAGTTGAAGTTGAGGCACTGTCCGCAGCCCTTGGCCAGCATGTACCAGACCCCGCCGTGGCTGTGCTGCAGCACGGCGCCGGTGAACAGCAGCAGGCTGAGGCAGGCGTACGCACACAGGAACAGCAGCTTGCGGCTGTTGTTCTGCCAGTAGGCCGGGGTCAGGTAGCGCGGCGTCTGCCTGCGCTTCTGCTCCAAGTCAGGAGGCTTCAACCAGTTGGCAGCGCTGAGGACGGGCAAGAGAGGGAGAGAGAGAGAGAGAGAGAGAGAGAGAGAGAGAGAGAGAGAGAGAGAGCAGCAGTGAGGATACCCATGAGGAGTGATTAAAGGAAACATCCACCAGGGTCCATTTAGTTGTTTGGTGTATTTTTCTTTTCTATGACTGTGAGATTGTACTTTATACACACTCATGCTCAAAACATTGTGCACCATATGGCTCATTGTACCATTTATTATGTTATTTTTTGCACATTTTGTTATACCGAAAATATGAAAATGCTATTATTTGGTATTTTTTTTGTCTTACATCTACACAAAACACTGTACTCTATAAAAGTGAAAAGAAAAATCCATGAAAGTAGGTGAATGTATGAAATACTAAACACAGAAACAGTTTTTCATTTGAGATAAGCTACATTCGTGGTAAAAAGATTTCATGTCAAAATCAGATTTTATCTTGTGCTTATGGCATTTAAAATTCACCCTATTAAGCCTTTCTACTTAATTTGATGTCAGATCCCTTCGCTACATGTCAGTGGATCACCTGCCCACTACTGTACGTGAAGATAAGATAATGTGCACCTTCCTTGAAATTTGTCCTCACTGTAGATCTCTGAAAATGTGCAAAAAGTAGCACAAAAAATGTGCAGGGGTCAAGGTTCGGGTCAGAGTCAGGGTGTGTGTCGCGGGACCTGATGGTGAGGTTCTCCATGACTTCTGGGAAGTTCTCCAGCTCGGCTTTGAGCTCCTCGAAGGTGATGGAGCCGCTGTTGTCCTTATCGGCCGACTCGAACAGAGCCAGCGTCAGGTCGTCCAGCTTCTCCTCCGGCAGGGAGATGGCGCTCTCTCGCAGGCAGGACTTCAGCACCGTGCGCAGCTCATCTGGATCTATAGAACCGCTGCCTGCAGGACAAGACAACACAATCTGTCCAATCCACCATGGAGATTTAAAAGTGGTCAATCTCTTTTTTTAAGAGATGAATTAATGATCCAGCACCTTCCAGAATTACTGGCATCCTTGGTAAACAAGAGATTAGAAGGCTGTAGAAAATAGTAATAAGTATTGAGCTATATTCTGAAAGTAGGTACTACAAAAAAGTAAATTACAACACTTCATGACAAAATAACTCCTGGAATGCTTTAAACATCACAGATTGATGATATATAATGATGTAAGTACCTGTATTTTCCTTTAATATATAGGTGTAAATAATTGTGAAACTTCCCTTTACATGTCAAAGTCCTGCAGTGTGTGTGTGTGTGTGTGTGTGTGTGTGTTTCTCTGGAGCACTGACCGTCCACATCGTAGACCTGGAAGAGGAACTTGAGCTTGTCGGTCTCGCTGCCGTGGATCAGCAGGTCCAGAGCCTTCAGCAGCTCGTCCAGACTGATGGAGCTGCTGCCGTCCGAGTCGAACAGCGCAAAGAAGCGCTCAGCAAAGAAAGACTGCACAGCACACACACCACAGAACATCTCATCATGACAGATAGATAACACAGCAAAACAGTCACTACACTATGGCAGTGTTTCTACAAGTCCACACCCAGCAGAGTTAATGTAACACTTTAGATAGTTTTGAACAGCTGACCCAGAGCTACATGAGTGGACTAACACTAATCAATACTTGTCAACTCCAAAGAATTGTCACTGAAAAATCAGCGCTTATCAACTTGATGATGATGCCAAATCATGGCTGTAATCACCTTAAAAGTCATGTACACAGCAAATTATTTTGAATTGACAAATGTTGGCTGGAGTGTTGTTAGTCCACTCATAGAGCTGATGTGGCTCTGGGCGGCTGTTCAAAATAAACAGCCAAATTTGTATGGAATGATTGAATTTATTGGAACTGATTATAGAAATCAAACTCATGATGCTCTTACCAAGTTTTTATCCTATTAAAACCATATTGCATTGAAAAGTCCTAGATATTTAGTTTTCTTTAAGATATTAAATTGATACTGGACTCTTGATTTGTTCTGACTTGACTTGCTGTTCTACATTTAGACTTGAGACTTGACATTAATGACATGGACTTGACTTGGTAATGTACTTAATCTATTTAGACTTGGGACTTGACTTGTAAGACTTGAGACTGACTTGGGACTTGAGCAAAGTTGACTTAGTGTCATCTCTGGTTAAGATAAGGATGTGTGTTGACTGACAGAAACACTGGCATAGTGTTGATTTTTTACCACTGATGATGTTGCTAATACATAGGCACCAGTGTAAATCCATACAGTATTATAATAAAGCGCAGTTTTTCTGGGGCTTGGCTGGTAGAGAGCTGATGTTATGGCTGGTTTATCTCTCTCAGCTAACTTACAGCAGATATGGTTGCACAGTATGAACTTCAGGCTAATTCTCACAGTAACATCAAATCTTCCCAGAATGCCATTCTTTTATGCAACATGTAAGCATGTATGAGACGTCCCATATCAATCTAAAATGTCCAGGTCTTCTTCGATGGGTAAGTCACCAGGAGCCGTGACCCCCGACTCACCTCTTTGACTTTGAGAGCGGTTTTAAACTCTTCCAGGTCGATCTCTTTGTCGTCTCCTGCGATGCTCTCAAACTGCTTGGTGACCCACTCCAGCCAGCGGGCGTCCTCATCCAGGCTCATGGTGACCAGCACCGCTGCTGCTGGGACAACAGACACTTTGTAGTCTATTTATTCACAGTGACAGTCAATTCAGCTGTCTCTCTCCAACAGACTCCTGTATAGTCTGAGCTATCTCATATTACTGGATGGGAAGTTTAGGAGATCACAATCTCATTGGTATTTATTTCACATTTCTTGTAAATCTTGATTAGGAGTGGATTACCAGGGTAATTTGACATTAATATTTATTATTATATCTATTATGATATCTAACAGCCAAAGTACAATTCCAAAGCAATAGAACAAATACAGCAATAGATCAAAGAAAGAAAACTGATAAAAACTCTGGAAGTTTACTTGCCAACCACAACATATGGAGGATGCATCAGTAACTTGGCCGACAAGAACGAATGAGAAGCTCCAAGATTCACTGAGATGACGACTCATCACATCCAAACTGACTGTCACAAACAAACAGTGCTATAATCTATAGTACAGCCTATAGTATTGTAATTGTAGTCTATAGTCTATAGTACAGAGCCAGCAATCTACTGACGGTTGAAATAAAACACCTGTCTGTTTTGATTGATGCCACAACCTCAACATCTCAAACTGTAAAGATTTGTGCTCGTGTTCTTTAAAAGTTTGTTCTGTTTAAGTTAACTTGGGACGTTCTCCACTTAGTCACAAGTGTCAACTTGGAAGTCATGGATTTGATCATCACCTTTTGTCTGGTTTGGTTTTAACCATACAGGTATGTGGTACATCCTGCCAAGGTCAAAAAAATCTCTCTGAGGAAGAAGAAACACTGTTACTGCTGTCAGGGAGGGTTGTAAAGGCATTTCCAAGCAATTTGAGGTCAATCACTCAAGAACTGACCAAAAGATGCTGAAAGAAGTGTCTAAGAGCCCCTGACATCGTGGCTCTACCTGTCAGAGAGACTGCATCACACCTGGGTGAAGAACAAGACTACTGGAAGCATGTGCTGTGGACAGACGAGTCAAAGGTCGAGTTGTTTGGCCACAAAACAAGACATCACGTTTGGTGAAATCCAAACTGCCTTTGAACAGAAGAACCTCCTCCCACCGTACAGCATGGCGGCGGGGGCGTTATGGTTTGGGCCCGGCTCGCCTTCTTGAGTCAAGCAGGAAATCCACATTGTACCATTGTGAGAATACTGGAGGAGAACAGGAGGCAATCTGTCAAAAAAGCTGAAGCTGAACCTAAACTGGATTTCCCAACAGGACAAAGATTCCAAAACACTCAAACAAATCACCAACAAAGTGGCTGAGAAAGAAGAAATGGGAAGTTATGGAACGGCCAAGTCAAAGCCCAGATCTTCATCCTATAGAAAAGCTGTGGGACGACTTGAAGCGGGTCGTACATACTGTAAATAAAATCCCTGAACCATCACACAGGTGAAGGAGTTCTGTCTGAGGGCAAAAAAAAATCCAGACGATTACATGAAAATCCTACATGAAGCTATTTCTGCCAAAAAGGGAAAAACCGGCTATTAAAATTAAGGCTGCACAGAAATTATATTTGTTGATTTTTGTTGCATAAATGGTTGCAATGTATAATTTTTCAGTGATATTAGATTACCTCAATGGTGTTGAAAGGAAGATTAAATATCCATATGACCTTTTTTCAAAAAAGAAACTTTCTCAAGGGGCGTACTGTGCTTCCTCTTCCATGTCATTGCAGAATCTTGAGGCTCACATCAGTACATTTATTAAGTTTATATTTGAGGTTGCTGCGGCAGCTTTGTTAGAGCGGCCAGCCTTCACAAACAGCTGAAATGCTGCGGGCGTCCTGCTGTATCCCTCCAGAGGAAGGACTATTGATAGACTCCAGCAACATTTAGGATGTTGCCATGGAGATGTCAGCTACAGAGAAAGAAAAAAAACAATACCTTGCAGCTAAAAATTGTTCAAAGGGACCAAAATAAAAACTGAATGAAATACAAATAATCTATTACCAAAAATATACTCTACATAATAGATCCTCCCATCGGTTTTAGAAAAATAAAAAAATAACAATAACACAGTAGTCTGTTGCCTAAAGAGCAGATGAAATGTGATGTTTTTACAATACTTAGTTTTTCTTTTAATTTGATTATTTTTTCTTTCTGAAACTTTTTTCTAACAAACACTGTGCTGTGTGTTTGTCAAAGGTGACCTGTGTTAATAGTTCAGGTATTTTTTATTTCTAGCATGAGGGTTATCAGATCTTAAAGTGAACTCATTTCCATTTATTACTAAATTACTAAATTACAACCTGATCCAAAGTCACACACCATATTACAACTTGTTACTGATCATACTACTATTTTAAAACCTGATCAAATGTCACTGACCATGTTACTAAGAAAATGGATTTTCTCGATCCATAATCAAATCAATCAGAAGTCTTACCTACAGCAGCTGACTCACCCTGGCACACTGAAGCCCTACCTGTAGCAGTGGAACTGGATCAGTCTGCAGTTCTGTGTCAGCCGGTTGTTTGCAGCTGAAGTTTGTTAGATCCTGTGCGATGTTGTTTTTGATCTAGTTCTCTTCTTCAGTGGTGCTGCCTGTGTCAGCTGGACCTGACATCCAGCTGCCCGCCCCCCACCCACCCACACACCCACACACCCACAAGACAAGAGGAACCTTCAATGATTCCTGTGGGGACATGGAGACGCTGCAGCAGCATATAGATGAGAAGACAACATAAACAACAGTAACACAACCTAATACAACAAAAAAGTACATATTGAAGGTTTAGAGCAGAAGGGGGTGCAGGTGACTTTTTCTTAATTTTATAGCAAAATCTTTAGAGCAAAACTTGAAATGATTGCATCTTCTTTATTCAAAACATACATAGGAACCATTTATACTGTGAAAGATTCATTAAACTGATATTCTGTAATAAGCTATTAAGCGCAGCTACGCCCTTTCTGCACCATATCTAATTTCAGGTTTTCACTTGAGTCTTTTGGATTTTCCCCTGTATTTTAATTTTGTTTATGGTTACAAATATGTTCCTTTGACCATCAGATGGAGTTCAACGACAGCTTACAACACAATAATACTCATTTTTGGACAAAATATCACTTAACACCCCTTTTGCACCAATCCTTTGATATTAAAGACAATACTAAAAATACGTTGTATCAAAGATTTAAGATACAGCGTCTTCATGCTAATATGGAGCTCCTCTCATCTTGAAATAATTCTCACTGTTGACTACTGACAGATGTACAGGTTAAAAGATGTTTGCAGTTGACAGATCTACAGTCCAGTGCAAGAGCAAACACAGGCTGTGCAAATGTGCATCGTTTAGTATCCACATTATTAGATTTACAGATGGACGCAACATGTCCAGACATATGTACCGGCTCACATGCAGAGAGATGTGCAGAAATACACACAGGTCATCCGCATAAACACCGAGGATGAGATAGAATAGTTCAAAAGAGGCAGGTGTCAGCGTCCGCATAGGTGACTGAAGCTGGGGCTGCTGGGACAGGAGGCACTGGGAGCACTGGGAGCACTGGGAACACACCAGAAGAGCTGCACACAGGATCATTACATCAACACACACAGGGCAGACAGGCTACTTTTTAGTCAAACGACCACTGGAGCTTGTGGATTCAAAAGTTCAAAGCCCAACTAAAATGATTTTTGTGTAGTATATTTGCACATGGATCAATGACATGACATGCCAAATCCCATGTCCAAATCCATTATTTTCCAAAACATACAAAAAAAACCAAAAAAAAAAGTAAAAAACACTTTCATTTTATTGAAATGCAGTTTGTTGTGGTGAGTTGTGATGTTCCAAAGTCCAAAGCTGTCAGGTGGGGAAACTGTCTGAACATCATCACAGCAACAGAACTGCTGTTACTTTACTCTGTTCATAATTCTTCAACATTTCAGACTTCAACATTTGAAGTGGTGCAACCAACTTAAAGGATTAGTTCACCCCAAAATGAAAATTCATGATCTCCTCGCCCCTTGTCAGTCAAAACTCACTGAAGTTGGTCGGACCACCAGACACAGCGACTCCCAAACTACTGAGCGCGACCAGAGCATCGTCAGTGAGGAAAATACATACCATAATGAGGCAAATATTGGACTTTTGGACCCACAGTGCGATTGTTTGGCTACAAAACACTTGAGTTATGCTGCATGAGCTGTTTGGAGAAATCTGAAATCTATTTTGTGTTTTTTTGGAGCTTTAAAAATACGGCTTTTTGCTGTGTGTTTGGTCAACTTCAGTGTTTTTGACTGGGGTGCTTCATGGTATTGTTTTTATCTAATAATTTGAAAGTAAAACTATAAAATTCCTAAAGGCACTTATTACTTTTTGCTGTGATATTTGCATCCATATAGTATTTTTTAATTACTGTAGCTCTCTGTTGTAAGCTGTTTTAACTCAGTATGGAAGTACCCAATAACTTTTTACAACAATCATATTTATTAAATCATTATATTATTAAAATAATTATATTGAATAAACTACCTACCAATCAACTCAGCTTACTACCTACCTTCCTCTCTCTACCAAAAACCATTCTAGAGTTTTACTAAAAATAAGTTTTCTTGTAATTTCTTTATTTTCTGGATGTTCTTTGTGACTTGAGAATATTTCGTAATACCAATTTTCATTATCAACTTCATAAGTTCACTTATTAAGTTAATCTTGTGTAGTATATTCAGCCCCGCACACATACAGAAAAAACTAAACTCTTTATTATAGTAAAATACAAAACATCAAACATCAAACTCAAGGCACGCCTGTAAAAGTTCTTGCTCAATGCCTCAGATAAAATCAATCAGGGTATAATCTATTTTGTGACCAAATGTAAGCTTTATCTCAAAATGCAGACATAAAAATAGAATCATGATGAGGTGAAATATCATTCCATCATACCTGCAGGCAGAGATTCTGTAGCATTAGTTTTCCTACCTGCCACCATGCCTGCTGGATTCAAAAATCCACCCTACACTTTTATTTTACCAGACAAATGTAATTTTTAGGAGAGAGAAGAACCTCAAAATGTGGCTGCTTCCTGTCAAAATGGCTGACAGAGTAGACCAACTTCCCAGCTACAGCCAACATTGACCTGCAACTGGCTGGTGGTTAAGTTCAGTCCGAACCTGAAGCTCAGGTACAGTAAATATAACATGAGCAGCTGCACACACACTCACAATTCACTGGTGCCTGAAAACAGGTGAACAGAATCGACATGTATTCCATATTACAGTTAAAATCTGCAGTATACCAACACAGTGCACAATTATTTAATAAACTCTTTCAAGTGTAAAAATATATCAATGTATCACCTAGGAGTATACAGTATATCAACAAACTGATTATTACAGATTCTGGCTACATGTCTTTAAAATACATTCTCAAAATAACGGTTCAGTATTCATTAAACAAGATCTATTACTTTTCAAGTTGTCTTCCAAAATGACCTTAATAAATAAATGAGGATACAGTACAGAATTCTCTACCAGGCAAGGCATCTTTTTCAACTTTTCGTGTACAGGCCACAGCTGGCAAGTCCTAATGTTAAGCCAAATAGGTTTTTAGAATAGAAAGACACCTGATTGGCTGATAGTGTTGATCAACTTTCAAGCCAAAAGTGACCAGCAATCGACCTCAGTAGATATTACATGAACAGTTGTACACACACACACACGCACAATTCCCTTGTGCCTGAAAATGTGAACAGAACTGACAGACAGTCCACACAGTGCAAAATTAGAAATCAGAGCAGGACTTCCAAATGAAGGTTTCCTGCCAAACAGGCTGATGGAGAGACAAACCTAACAGCAGCAGCCAAACATTTAGCAGCATTTGTCTGGAGGCTGGTGGTGATTTCAAACCCTGTTCACTATTCCAGCACCGTGTGCCATCCTGCCTGGACACACAGTGAATCCTGAATATATACTGTATATATGTAGTGATATGGATAGTCGACTGTCTGTCCCTTTGTACTGTATGTAGGTCCTGTTGTCCTTGTACCATGTGTGTTAGTATGTTAGTATGCTGTTGTGTTGCTATGCAAGGTGTCAACATGTCTGCACCAAGGTCACCAACACAAATCGCTGCACATTTATTGCTCGGGGCTTTCAGGTAACATAATGCACTCTCTGGCGGCCATGTTGGAGGCTCTCAGCTCTTGCGCAACAGTGGCTGTGAACAGCTGAATGCACTTTTAAATGTACAACTTGGCTGCCAGGCACGGTTCATTGTTGTGCTGTGTTTGACTGAACTGATCATTTCATCACTGATCCATCTGATTGATTTAGTGTTTAGATAATGTCAGCTTGTTAGCTAGCAAACTAGCAGCAAAGACACTGATGTTAATGTGAACATGCTAACGCTAGCTGCTACTAGATACATTAGCTAGTGTGCTAATCAGATGTGTTAACAACAAGACAGTGATGGTTAGCTGACCAGATACTATGGTTAGCTAGCTTGTTTGTTCAGGTTAACTGAGCTGACTCTTCTCAAGCTACAACTCAGAGTGTTTTGGAGTAGAGACTAGGGCTAAAGACAAGACAGTTTACTGTGTCACAGTAACCAAATCCACCTTATCACACTATTCACTTTTACTGAGAACGTTACTGAATGGATCTACAGCCACACCACAACAAGCTTTTTCAGCTCGCTCTCTGTTTCTAGCCTGGTTGTTATTTATTTAGACATTATGTTGCACAGCCAGTTCTCCACTGGACCTCCATGATGGCTCCAGACGAGGTTGCTGGGAGATTTGTGACACAACTGCAAAGCCTTACTGAATAAGCGATTGTGATTCTGTGCTGGCCTTAAGCCATTGGCTGCAGAGGGGAGATGGGGGTGCAGTCTTGGTCCGGGTCCTCCATGATGGACTGCAGAGCCTCCAGTCCCTCTACAGACACAGTCAGACTGCCCACCACCAGGCTGCTGTCCTCTACATCCACCACTGCAGGACACAGAGACACAGCAAGGCGCCGACTATCAACATGAGACAATTTGGCACGGGGGTGTATCTGTGTGTATCATGATTTTGCCTTAATTTGAGGTCCAAATGCGTGTGCAAGAATAGAAAACATGGAAAAGTGTGCATTTATGTATGAGGGTGTGTGAGAGAGAGACATAGAGAAAGAGGGAGAGAGAGAGAGAGGAAAAGAGCGAGCTGCACATGCATCTGCTGTCTGTCATGGAGTTGAATAAAATCATGCCACTTGTGTGTGTTTATGTGTGTGTGTGTGTGTGTGTGTTCTAACCGTTCAGACTGGTCTCGGTCAGGTCCTGCTGCTTGTCCAGGATGTCGGGGATCCTCAGATAGGCCACGCCCACGTCCTCACACTCCCTCTCCTGCTCCTCCTCCTCCGGCGGCTCGCTCACCACCGTGAACCGGATGCTGTCCAGTCACAACAGTCAAGTCCGTTCAAGTCAGATTCATTATTATCATCATTACTCTAACCTTTATTTAAAGTGGTAATCTATGAGTTCCTCATTTTTTTTTTTTTGTCTCAATCTTTGGTACTAATGTGGTCATCGCTGTGGTGTTTCTGCACTGCACTTCCCAGAGATCACCTGTCAATCAAACAGTGTGGGCGGAGCTTGGATTGTCTGTTGCTGCAGTTTGAGTTTCTGTAGGTGGCGCTCTTTTCTTTGTCTTTGTCTGTTCAGCCATAGTGGCTATTGCTGCTCATGCTAAAAGAAAGTGATGTGATGTATGAAGGCAGTTTGTGGAGAAGGGCTTCATAAATAAACAAACACCAATAGTTATCTCCAGTTATGAATCTAGACAGGTAGACGGCGTCAAAGGGCTTAAGGTCGGAGACAGCTACATGTCTGCATATTACATCTCCATAACCCCGAACAGGGAGGCATACGGCACTCTCAACAAACCGCTTCGTCACAAAGCGCTACACAGAAAGCAGGGGACAAATTACATATATCGCAAATTTTAAGATGAAACCAGAGCTTGTGCATGTGTGTTTACAGTCACGCTTGTCATTTCAACTTGATTTTTGAGATCCAATTCTAAAGATGAGATTTTATGAGATCACATCGCTGCATGTCAACACTTGGCCTGAAGATAGCTGTTACATGTCAGCTGTGTCTGTTTTTGATCCACATATTTACTGCTGCTGGTCTGGGTCTGAATCCCACCAGAAACTTTCCTCCTGGGCCTCTGTCTCCCTCTTAGTCTTCCCCGTCTCAGCAAAGAGAAAACACTAAGCGGAGTGGACTTTTCCTGTCCTACCTTTCCATCTGAGGGTTGCGCCCCTGCAGGACTCCCCTCAGCAGCTCCCGCCTCGGCCCGTTGTTCTCCACATCCACGTGAATCACTGGGAAGACAGAACAAAGCACGGGCCGCTGGGTCAAATCTCACATTCAGTACACATACAGAAGGCTTTCAGATATGGGCACACTGACACAAAGGCTGCGCAATTAATTGAAAACACATTGAAATGGCGATACTGAGTGCTTTGATTTCCAAATCCCAAGAGGCTGCAGTTTCTTTTCTTATTCTCAGGGTTTCAGCTGGCCTCCTAAACAATATTCGCTGATGCTGTGCAGAATCCCTGGCTTACAAATCAAGTTGAAAGCTGGAGAGAATATTCAAACCAAGCAGAGCAAACATTAACATTTAATATTTCACCTTCAAGCAGTAAAAAAAACTTGCATTTAAACATTAGAAAACATTATGTCCACATGTCGAGTCATATTTCAGTTACAGTATTCATCAAAAGAATCACACTACAGTCTTTTTTTTGTCAATATTGTGGAGCATTAACTGGCCGATGCACAGACAAATAGGATTTAAAATTAAAATTTAAAATGTATATGGTTTGTTTTTAATGTTGAGACGGATGCGTGAAGTTTGCCTCAAACCAAAGGGCAAAACAAGTGCCAGAAAGTTTAGAAAAGCACTGTATCGTATTTGAAGGTAGATTTAGTCTTCTTTTCTGTGATTGACAACTTAACTGACACTATTTGGATTGTCCTGATACAGTAAACCCCACCCATGTGGTACCCCTCGCAGATTAAAAGAAACACTTATTTTAGTGTATATTGCTCACTCTCTTATCCAGAGCAACTTGCAATGAATGCAACAGCGCAATAAGCTTCAATTCTTATATCACCAACAATCACAAGCAAAAGTGCAAGGTCCCGGACTATATGAGGTTGAAATGGTATCCTGGCACAACTTCACCCACTAACAAGGTGCATGGAATTTACATTTAACACTGGGAAAGAGGAAATTCCAGCAACACTTGCAGTACTGAGAACAAAGACTCATTAGTGAAAGTGTTTCACAACGTGGACACAAACCCTGATGAAGGCCACATGCCAAAACATGTTGGTTTTACTTTCCTTTCCTCTATTCTTTGTGCCTTTACAACATTCCTGCGACCACAGAATGATCATGTGAAAAGTGAACGCCGGCAGAATAAGAGCTGGAAGGGATTTATTTTTCAAGAGGAAGTAGACAGAGAGGGGAAATCAATCAGTGGGAAAATGCTGTGTTGCATCAGTGAGAATTGGGTGAGCAATGTTGTTCAGGCTGGTATTTTATATTATGAACCTTAGACCTTAGACTCTGCTTTTGGACAGTCCATTCGATGACTTAAGATCACACCAACAGTTGCACCAGCTTTTTTGATCCTTTGCATTTTACCTTCTCTCTCACCCAGAGTAAGAGCAGGTATGGATTCAGCGTCTTGTCTGAGAACAATTCAACAGAACACGTGGTTGTTGATGGACACATCTGAGTGAACCTGCGACCTCCCGGTTACAGGACGGTCTCTCTCTAACCCCCCTGAGACGCTCTTACGGTTCCTTACCGTTGCTGTAGTTGTAGTGGATGCTCTTGCCTGGTGGGGGTTTGGGCAGGGACAGGGGGGTTTCCTCGGAGGGCAGGTCCAGGAGGGAATACTCCACAAACAGACGCACCACGCTGCCGTCCCGGGCCGCCCGCGACTCCGGCCTCAGGCTCAGAGACACGATCTCCACACGCACACGCTCCGAGGGCTGGGGGGGGGGCGAGTTAGATCCAGGTTTACAAGGTTTAGTTAAAGGTGAGACTTGTACCATTTTTAAACATCAATCTATCATTTTTATATTAATTGTGATAATTTGGTATACTGTACACAAGTGAGACCATGGTGGAGACGATCGGTAGCCTCTATCTCACACCAGTGGTATTGTTAGTGCTAATGATTCTCAAAATAAATACAGCATTGTGGACATCTTAACAACACAACAATATTGGTGATTGATTTATGGAGTTTCAAGTTTAATTTATTTGCACATAAGCTACAGAAAGAGACAAAACTAATCAACTGTATGTTCAGTTTTGGTGTAGTGGCTAATTTCCCAGTCTCTGGCACAGGGACGTCAATTCACTAAGCCCTAAACTACGGCAAAAGTGGTGCAATGACTGACGAATAACAAGATATTATTATTTGGCCTGTGGTTTGATTGATTATAAGACGTAGATCACCAAACTAGCAGCTTAGTGGGGACACTGCTACTCTCCTGATACTATTTTTTTTAGATATGGCCCCCAAACTATTATATTTTATTACTTTTTTTGATCATTTATTACATTATCAGTTGCTACATCTCTCTTTGTTTGAATTGATTTGATGCCATATTCTATATTCTAAGATATTAGGACTGACCTTGTACCACACTTAATTTGGAGATGTACGGTGCTAACTTAGAGGGAGTGGACCAAGCCAACACAAACAGGGGGCTGCTATTCAAAAACAATCTCCTGCTTGTGTGCAGCATAGAATCGATCTAAACCTCGACAAAAACATAACACCTGCACAAAACACACCACAATCAAAACTTAAGTTCAATTTTGTTTTCCAGAGCTGAAGATCAACTCCTTCCCTCCCCCCAGCCGCTGTGTACTCCCCAGCAGCGAGGCCCAGGCTGTGGACATCATAACAACGCAACAATCCCAATAACCTTGATACACTCCATCTATTCCATCCTTGTGCAACAACTACATCCTCTTTCCAAGGTTCTTGCCAGTGTTGGAAGAGGTAAACAGAGGAGTGGATTCTCCGTGCTCTCGATTCACCAACCTTCCTCCCTGCCGAGGCCTGCCCAGGAACAATGCAGTCATCGCTGTCCGACTGGGTCGATTCGCTCTGATCCTCCTCGGCTGCTGGGACCTCCGCAACATCTGGAAGGATCCGACAGGGAGCAGGAGAGGAGGAGGAGGAGGAGGAGGAAAAAAGGCACGAGAAAGAGATAAATCATGGGCACTAAAAAGAGAAGACTGCTTTCTGTAGAAGTAGTCAACGCAGCGTGATAGAACTGGAATTGGCAATGAACTCTGCTTTGAGCGAGTGTCTGTACAATAAGCATGCTTTGTGAGGGGGAAAGAAGAGTGAATGATGAAGAGGTTTGAATGGATCATCTCCTCAATAGCAACTGGCATTGGGATGGCTGTTGATATCGAGCATCACGCAACCGGTGAGTAAGATGTAAGCCCTCTCTCCCAAGGCCGTCATTAACATTTATGAAGCCGGCCAGACCGGTCTTAAGATTATTGGCAGCAGCATTCAATATTTATGTCTGTTCTGGTGAGGAAGCATTGCGAGAAAACAAAAACATTGTCCATTTGCACTTTAAGGAAGCGTACAAGCTTAAAAACAGGATTTGTTTCCCAACCAAGCTGTTAGGGATTTGGGAGATGATGCTGGACTTGACCCTTGATCTTGAAAGTGAATTGGTTCTTACTTGCTACAGTGTAAATCGAGACATAGGAGCGGTACAGTAGTGGTTTGTAAACAGAGAATGGGAAAAAAATAAAGCGAGAATTGATAAGAAAACTTCAGTGAAGTAGCCACTTCTTGAAAAACACTGAAAAGTTTCAGTCACATTTATTATTTTCTTCCTTCTTCAATATTTTCAGTGTTTTTGTCCCAAATGTTTATAAAAACATTGACAAGTTCTGATCATTATGTCAGTATTTTCAATCATTAATCTTTTCCTACCTTCTTCAATAATTTCCTCAGAAATTTCAGAGTCGTCAGAGCCGGACTGAGAGCTCGCTGGAATCAGCTGCCCTTCAGAGAAATGAGACTCGTCTTCCTCATCCTCTTCCTCGGTGGTGCTTGGAGGTGCCGGGGTTGCTTCAGAGACAACCTGTGAATTCACAACATCATTTTAGAAAAGGCAATATTTGTCTTACAGAGGTATTTTATGATGTTGCATTGCAGGGTACTAAATTGGACTGTACATCATCTCCAGTAGAAATAGTACAGAACATTTGGTTTCTCTTTGGGTAACTTTATATTTACAGGTTCTTTGTTAAATTGTACCATGAAATTGAAGGAAAATTTGTTCATGTTATCAGCAATCTATCCTTGCTTAAAAAACAGTGACATTTGTATTGTTTTTAAATGTTCTCGTAATGAACATCAGGTTTTTCCAAAATGGGTATATGGTCAAATTGCAATCCTCATTTATAAATCAGCGAGCCTCTGAGCTTACCTTTATTATAGGCGACAGCTTTGTCTCTCTCTTCTCTGGAAGCACACTGGCACTTGGCGAACTCCCATCCTCAACCTACCAGAAGAAAATATTGTATGTATATATGTATTTGTTGCTGAAAACCAAAAACTATATAGGTGCTACACTCTCTCATTAAAAGCAACAATGTTTATTTGTTAGACAACTTACATGAAAAGGAAATATTTTCTAATGATGTGTTGGCTAGGAATTCTGCACACCACTAGAATTCCTTGATTAGAAAGCTATCTGAAGCACGAGAAAAACATGCAGTCTCTTAATGTAATAATGTGAAAATAGTGTGGGAGGTCAGAAGTCAGAGGTCAGCTACAGAACAGCACCCCTGCAGCTGGTAGGGATCCAGTGTTTTGATCAAGGACTCTTCTTGCCTCGTCCTCATCAGGTAAATTGTGGGTGCTTAGCAACTTAATGACGCTGCCTACTCTTGTTTGACTGACTTATCTGTCAGCCAATAAATCTTAAGGCTGAAAGGTTGAGCGCATTCCTATTGGAGCACCCTGTTCAGCTCCGCCTCAGGTTTCCAGACCGTCACCTCGGCATACCTGCTGAGCACCAGGACATCACCTAACCCCAACCGAGAAATCTCACCTGCTCGTCTGTAGCTGTGACATCCAGAAATTTGACTTTTTTGGCACCCAGTCTGTCCTTTATCTGTGGCTTCTGCCTGGGCTTTGGCAACGGTGCCTGATGGTCAGAACACATTCAGACAAGGCATGTAGAGAACATCTGTGCAGAACAGTATCACTATTAAACTGTTGGTAGCAGAGCAGGAAACGATTTGTTTTGTCCAGGGGCCACAGTGGCTGGTTCACGAGCCACTCAGCCAACTACTTTCACGATTTTAGAAGCACTCAGCATTTTTAGAAAAGAATAGGATCTCCGAATGATGCCAAAGTGGCTGGCAGAGTAGACGAAAAGCCACAGCCAAAATTTACCAGCAGTTGGCCAGTTAGCTAATGGTAATTTCCTACCCTGATTGGTAGACATTAATATGCTTTTTTAATCATTTCAACGCAGCATTACAGATTCAGATTCACCTCTCTCCTGGACAAAATGTTCTTGGATCCTAGAGGTACAATAAAGTCCACAGAGAAGAGAGACTTGTGCACACTTAAAACCATGCAATGGTCATAAGACATTGAATTGATTTAAGAGCACGGAAGAGCCAGGGAGAAAAGGTAAAGGTTTTTTTAATCAACATGCTTAACATGGTGAGCAGGGAACAGAAAATTGCATGGCTCTAGGTATGTGGACGTTTTCTCTCTTCTCTGTGCTGTTGCAGTAATGTTACCCTTACAGATGCATTGTTCAGCATTAACTGAGCTCCTTACGTTAGAAGCAGCAACCACCGGGAGAGAGGTGGAGTGATGAGGAGGTTCTTTGGCTTCCTTCTCTTCCTTCAGCGTCTCGTCAACATCTTTGTTTTGCAATTCTTTGTCTTTCTTCTTCTCTTCTTCCACATTGTACTGCTCCTGCTGGTGCTCAGGAGTTTCCTCGACTGGCTTCTCTTTGGGGACAAACTTGGCCTGTTCAACAGTCATGGTCGAGCCTGGCGGAGGGAGGTAAGTGAACTTCCACTTCAGCGTGACTTCAATATGACCGGTGGAGAGTCCAGAGGAGTCGGCCAGCTCAAACACACCTGAGGAACAAAAGAGAAAACCGATTCAATTTGGTACAAAACGCCATACAATAAACCATGAAGGAGGACAGGAGTCGAGACCGCTTTAGTCGAGGCCGAAGTCAAGACAAAGGATTTGTCTGGGCGAGAACAAGTCAAGAGATAAACCAGAGTAACCAGAGTTTTTCTCTAATTCATTGTGGCAGGATATACCAAATATTACAGGATTGCAATCCAATTATAAGTAGAGCTGCAACGATAAATCGATTAATCGATTAGTTGTCAACTATTAAATTAATCGCCAACTATTTTGATAATCGATTAATCAGTTTGAGTAATTTTTTAAGAAAAATAAGTCAAAATTCTCTGATTCCAGCTTCTTAAATGTGAATATTTTCTGGTTTCTTTACTCCTCTATGACAGTAAACTGAATATCTTTGGGTTGTGGACAAAACAAGACATTTGAGGACGTTATCTTGGGCTTTGGGAAACACTGATCGACATTTTTCACCATTTTCTGACATTTTATAGACCAAACAACTAATCGATTAATCGAGAAAATAATCGACAGATTAATCAACAATGAAAATAATCGTTAGTTGCAGCCCTAATTATAAGTGTAACCTACATTGGCTGGACGAAATATGGCCAAGCAACTGTGTTTATGTCCTGCCATCATGGTACATGGTATGCAGGACATTATGTCATCATGGTGTCTGTGTGTGTGTCTGTCTGTGTGTTGACACATTGTTGCGAACACAATAACTCAACAATAATAGCCTACATGATAGAAACTTCACACTAATACCGCCCATGTGTTATGTGAAGACAAGTACAGTATATTGACATAGAAATAATTGCTAATTCATGCATTAATTCGCTTAATTAATGACCTACTTAGCATAACGAGGTTTGTTTAATATATCATGGTGATTATGGTGGGACATTAGGCAGCTCAAGTGTCTCTTAATAAAAAAAACGTGATTTTATGCAATCAATTAATTCCTCAGTGAGTGAGTGAGTGGGTGGGTGGGTGAGTGGATGGATGGATGGATGAATGGATGGATGGATGGATGGATGACAAGAAAAGAACGGTTGTCTTTTCTTGTCAGTTTGCCAAGCTGCATATTTTTTATTTGAAACGTAAAATAAATCAATCAAGGCATGTTTTTTGGAGTGCGCATTTCCCTTTTTTTAAAATCTTGAATTGCCTTTTTGAAAACAATGCACCAGAGAAGCCTTATTTTATGTATATTTTCTTACCCAGCATATGGGCTTTCTCAGTCAGACCAAAGAAAACAAACTGTAGGAGTGATTGCACCCTGAGACCACAGAAGTCTGGACTTGTGACTGATCTCGAGTATCGCAACCCTGTCATCGAGTCCCTGGTAACACAAACCCCAGTTTTACTCACCGGTGATCCCCTTGTCGTGGGCCAGCGACAGCAGCGGCACCCGGGCCTTGCCCAGGTACGCGTCCATCTGCTCTTCCTTGTAGTCGAACACGTAGAACTGCAGGGCCTCAGACTTCAGGTAGCGGTCCAGGTCGGAGTCCATCAGGACGGAGTAGGCCTTGAGGTCAGCGAAGCGGGGGTCGCAGCAGTCCTGGACGGTGGCGGTGTCGTGGTCGGGGAAGTCGGAGAACTTGTAGACGACGAAGGGACTCGGCTGCTCGGAGCTGCGGGACCGAAGGCTGCGGCAGCGCTGCACAGTGACGTACAGGACGTTCGAACCGCTGTTGGGTGGCGGCAGCTGAGGTGTGGAGATGGACAAAAAATTAACGGTTTAATATAGAGTTTGCATCACTCTGCATACAAGGCTAGGTTTATCATATCTATTTGTACATTAGCATACATCAAGTTTAGTATATTTATTTAAAAAAAAAACCTTTCTAAAAACAAAAACACTGTTGTTTTGACATTTGCATTCCTTAGCACTGACTGTTTGTAATGACTGCAATTAGGAATGTTATTTATTCTACTGTTTTATTCATTGTGAGTTCCTCTGGGTAAGAGTGTTAACTAAATTCCTAAAATGTAAATGACCTATTTTACCTGTAAATATGTTTATATACAGTATGTGTTTATGTGAGAATGGCATCCAGTGTAAAATGTAGTCTTGTTAGGTTTACCATATCTATTTGTACATTTGCATACATCAAGTTTAGCATGTTTATTCTAAAAAAAAAAAAAAACTTTAAACCTTTTCTCCCTATTCCTTATTTCTTCAACTAGAATTTCTCACACACATGATCCTTCTATGGCCACAGGAATATTTATTACATCTATTTTCAGGTTGCTGTGGCTCTGACAGCAATCTGGGAATTTAAACTGATTCTACTGTCACACTTACTGTATTACTTATTGTTGCTGTAGATAAGAGTTTCAGCTAAATACCTAAAATGTAAAATGTATCGTACAAATGTATAGTAAGGTATCTCACTAATGTGCAGGTACCTGTCCATCCTCATTCAGTGCAGTGTTGATGTAGCCCACGGCCTTCACCCTCTCCTTATACAGACGGATGGTCTCTTTCATGGGAACCCTGAGCCTCATCCAGTAGTCCACAGAGCCAAAGGACTGAGCCTCACCTGACACACCTGAGAAAGAGCTGCAAACCTTAGACACTGTCTGCTGTGAGGAGAGGACCTCCTTTTATCTGCTGAAGTTCTGGGACGAAATTCACATACTAGAAACATGCTTTTTGTCTCTTTTAAAATGTTTTAATTGCAAAGCTACCTGAGCTTGCACCTGTCAGCAACAGTACTCAGATGCGTATAAAATCTATTGTTTTCAGACTAAATCTTACAGTGAGGGTTACATTTAGTTGAGACTTTTCCATGGAACTCATTTTGTTTATCCAGGGGAAGGTTTGCTGAGCCTGCATGAGTACAACCACAGTCTTCAACTCAAGGCCACAGTAGAAAGTGTTGAGGGAAGGATTACCGTTAGTTTTTCACTTTCCCCAACTAGACTTTCGCAGCCGTTCTGCAGCCAGTGGGGGGATTTGGGCCTGCAGCATCTGGTCAAAAGCCCCAGTCTCTAACCTTCAGGCTATCTAACAGTCCAAATCATTCATTCATTCCATTTGTCGCGAATGTCCCTGGGTATTTTGGGTTTGTATTTTGCATGTGTTGCTGCAAGCCAAATTTTCCATTAGGGACTTGAGTCTTGAGATTGAAATTAAGCAGAATTACTGTCCACTCTCTCCACATTATGCAAGTTATCTAGGCTATATCTGTAGTAAATCTATTGACAAGGTGTATAATGTTTTTCAATGCAAGTCTACAGACCTAAACACTACAGACCTACATATATATATATATATATATATATATATATATATATATATATATATATATATATACAGTATATAGCCTTCTGTAGACCGGCTTATGTGAATAAGATGCACATTTTGTACATCATGTATATTTGCTGTAAAAAAAAAAATTATATTACCATATCCTTCTGTTTGTTATTGATATTTTTATAATGTTTCAACCTATTTTGTACAGCATACATCACATTTTTGGTATATTTTCATATCATAATTATTCTGCATTCATTCTTTCTTTGTCTCAGTTCTAAAGACAAGTGCTGCAGTTATTGCAGCACTTGGCTGCAGTCACACCCTAATAATGCATACTTTCCCCCCCATACGTTTCATTCATACTTTCTACTTAAAATGTAGTGCTGAAATTGTCTGTTGCTTATGTTTATACAAGCCCTATTTGCTATATATTTTTTGCCATATTCTATTACTACTTGCCAACAACCCAATTTCCCCATGTGGATTGTTGAAGTTTCATCTCATCTCATCTTACTCACCGACCAGCGGCACGGTCCCATGAACTTTGCCGTCTTGCTCTAGCAGCTGCCGCAGCCGAAGCTGTCCGGTCGCCAGCATCTGAAAGTCCAGTCCCATGGCTTGATGCAGCTCTAAAGTGACTGAGTAAGTATGGAGATACTCCAGGAACCAGTCGTCCATACGCACCACGTACTGAGAGGTGAACCCATACTCGGGCTTCTGGCCCGTCACCACCGGAGTGGAGTGCAGCTCAAAGTCATAGAAGCCGTACGTACAGAACGTGGCGGGTTCGCATTCTCCGACCGCCTCCAGGGCGGATGGAGACAGTGAGGCGTTTACTATCTGGAGCTCCAGAAGATTCTCTCCACGTTCCAGGTGAACCGTTTCATCAAACTCGTCGGCCTCGTCCTCGTCTGTGATGTCTGGTTTGAAGACGTAGGCTTTGGTGCCGTAGGCAATGTCTCTGAGCTGGGCTAGGGGGGAGCAACATGAAAAAAGACTGTTTCAGTCAAAAGAAAATCAAAGCTGATGGAGATCAGACAAAAAAATTATCAAAGATAATGAAGACCGGACAAAACGACCACTCTCTACACAGTAATGAACCGAAGCGTATTAGCTCCAAGGAATCCAGGGTTCCTGCACAGTTTTCCATTTTAAAATTACATTTTTTCCAGACATTAATTAACTAGATTTGAAGATTTTGGTCAAAATGAAGAAAGTAGAAGGCAAAATGACATCTAAGCAATATCACTTTATAGATTGTGACATAAATGTGTAGTCATATGCTTATGAGGACTGAACAACATTTTTTCAATACTTTTCCGGACATTTTTGAAATTTCCAAACTTTTCAAGACCTGGAAATCGTCACATTAATTTTGCATACTTTTCTAGGCTTTGGAGGCCAGCATTAAAGCCGTGGGAATCATAGTGAACAAACTACAGGGTCTTTTGGAAGTTTTGACAGAAGAAGCCTTGAGGGAAGCTTGGACAAATACCTTCCAGCTTCTTGATCTTGGCTGCTCTCATGTCAAGCAGCTGAGCCTGGCGTTCCAACTTCTGCTCATACTCGGTTTTATCACTGTCCATCTTCTGTGACACAGCGTCAAGCTCCGCCTCAGGACCAAGAGTAGAGAACGGATTCCATTTAGGATTTTACATTTTAGGCATTTAGCAGGCACTCTTATCCAGAGCTGATATAATGTTAGATCCCAACTGTTGTGGGGATCAAATTTGGCTTGTGAGAGTGACTTGGAAAAGGGAAAAGGTTAGTTCCTTGCCCTGCGTGTGACTTCCTCTACCTTGTAGCCTTTGTTGATCTTGTGCTCGATGCTGATCATGTTCCTGGTCTTCTCCAGCTCCTGGATGGTCTCAGTATGTGCAGCTCGCAGCTTCTTCACGGAGCTCTCTGCATCGCTCTGCACCTCCTCCTCCAGCTCCTCCAGGAAGCCCAGCTCACCGCTCTTCTTCGATTTACGTGCCTGTGAATAGAATAGAATATTTATAATATTAATATTAATATTTCTGCTTCATTCAGACACTGAACAATGGAGAGAGATGAGAAAGATTGACAAGAGAGCGTTTGTGTGGATTCATTTCAGTCATCCAGGTAGTAAGATGTCCAAAAAATAACAACAAAACTCTTCTATTTTAAGTCCAATTTTAAGTCCAGTGGATTTTATTTTTTGGACATTGACAAGAGAGAGAAAGAGGCGATGGCATGCAACAAAAGTCATCAAACAGATTTCAACCCATGACACCGCAAGAGAACATTGAGTGAAGAGTGTGCGCTAAAGCACACTTCACTATACACATACATGCACATGCACACACACTGAGCAAAGCAGTGTAAACATGCATATATATTCTGAAGTCACCAACTGCTGACTTCCATTTACCTTAATTAGCATCAGTGCCTCGGTGAGCTCTGCCACATCGAGCTCGCTCTCCTTAAAGAACAGATCATGATGACAGACAGGGATTGGTGTGAATAATAAGGATGGACCGGACATGTGTCGGACATGCAGAGGTTTTCAAATGCAGCTACCATCCACACTAGACCTGACCTGGGTGGGCTGTGATGCCAGCCACCAGCCGTATGATGCTACATTTTGAGCTCTCTACCAGTCATTTTCGCAGGTAACCAAAAAAGTTATCTTCTATTCTATAAGGAATTTTACTGGTACAATAGCAAAAACAGCTTCACTTTTGAAATGAAACAGCCACTGCGGCCAGTAGAAGTTAGTTTCCTGCCCTGTGGTTTACCTCAGTGTAGAACTTCATACGATCATTTAGTTCATCCAGCTGCTGCTTCTGCTCCAGGAACTGGATCTGAAGCCGCTTGTTTTCTTCTGTCAACTTCTCATTTGTATCTGAAAAAACAAATCACACTGATGAAATCAGGGAGTTCAATCACATTTTACATTTTGAAATTCAATAATTTTGGACTGAAGATTTTGGTCAGTGTTCAATATGGTGTATGCTCCACTCTCTAGCAGAACATTATTCTTGACAATATCCCAATATAGGAACTGACAGTAGCTCTACAAATGCATAAAATGAGCTGTCATACTTTTCCCTGACTTTTTGTCCAATTCCAAAATATTTCACCAGCATTATTCATTATCATGGACAAATTCATTTTGTATACTCTTCTGGACTTTCCAGACCTGTGTAGGAACCAAGTAAATCAATCCTGTGATCAAAATACAGCGCAGGCAGGATGTGAAACCAAAACTGCACCAGTACCCCTCTCAGCCTTGATTTTGTCCAGGATTTCATTCTTGTCAGTGAGATCTGCCTTCAGCGCCATCTCCAGCTGGGCGATCTGTACCTTCAGCTGCTGCTCCTGAATACGCCATTTCTGTTGCTGAGACACATCCAAGGTACTGGAAACAAACAAAAAATAGAATAATAATTATATAGATATACTGTATATAGATGTTGATATAGTTAAGATGTTGGTATAATCAATGAAGACCAAAATAACCTTGAAGTTCTCCATACATCTCAACAGTTATGCGCTACTGACTAAAAACATACTTCATGTCCTTTTGCCTCAAAATACTGTATGTCAGTGGTCCTTAGGTTCCAGAAACTTCCCAAAAAAACAATCATTTTTGTCCTGTGTTAAAACAAGTCTGCAGCAGACAACTGACAAAGAAAGCTGACAATCTAACTTAAGTAAAACAACTGAACACTTAATAATTTACCAGAATTTAGGCTGCTCACCTGTTTACCAGTTTATCATAATTCTCCTTCAGCAGGTCCCTCTCCTTCTCCGCATCACGAATCTGCTCTTGCAACTGTGCAACACAAGAGATGTGAAGAACAGATGAGCATGTTCTGTGTGAGTGGTGGACGACATGTGCTGTTCAAACACTGTTGCCCTTCTACTGGCTCCGTTTACGTGATTCAGTGGACTGAAGACATTTTTTCACTAGGAATTTTATTGTCATAGTTTTACACAGTCTGTCAGATTGGCACAAACTTAACATGGATTTTGAGTCCATAAAAGCTTTGTTTACACTTGTAAACACTGGAGTAAAACTTTTGTATTTTAAATTCTGATGGGTTAAGAAAGTTCCAAAAAGTTGAATTTCCAATCTACAAGTCAAATTCTCTAAGAACATATTTGAATTTAATATACATTTAGATTTGTCAAACAAAGTCTGGATTGTATCTTTAAATCACAAACAGAATGGGCTGGAGTTGAATAGTTTTATGGTGAAGTTAGTGCTGCATGATGTGCTGCAAGCCAAATATTTAAATTGCAAATTATGCATCATAAATGTAGACACAGCTATTTACATATAATAACTTTTTCAGCACTTAAAAGTGTGTGTGTGTGTGTGTGTGTGTGTGTGGGGGGGGGGTTATGAGTCGGGGAGTGGTGACAATACATAGGATTTAATAATTCTGAATAAAGTTTAAGATTTTCCTTGACATGCAATTTGATTTGTGGACCTGGATTCTGTACAGCATCAGAATACCTTGGTCTGAAACTCGTCTCCCAGGCAAATCGCAGCCAATATTGCGACTGTTATTTTTTAGATTCATTGTACAGCCCTAGTTTGATCACTGATGGAGTGTTTTTTGCGTTCAGGTCATTAGCGCTCACCTCCTTGGTCCTGATGTTAGAGAAGGTCATGTTCTGCAGCTGCCTCTCCAGGTCCAGGCTCCTCTGCCTCTCGTCCTTCAGCTGACCTGTGAGCTCGTCCACCTTCGCCGTCGCCACGTCATGACTGGCCTTCATCGTCCTCTGACTCTGAAACCCCAAAACGGATGTTCCAACAACTCACATCACCTCATTTAATTCTTAATATGTACAAGTCCTACGTTTTCCTGAATGCCCACTGCTCTGTTGCTGATGTGTCTCCGACTGCAAAAGCAATTGTTGGGAATTTTTTTTTTCCAGTTTTGCTCAATTTTCAGCGGTGAGAAGGCACAAAAAAGAATTTTTCAGTGCAGTGTAATAATTTTGTTCCGGAGATTTAACTACAGCTCATGGGCGGGTTTTACCATCGCTACCACTGTGTTTCAGATGTTTTGGGGAATCTGCATGGCTTGGAATCACAAACTTTTCTTGTTGCCCTCAAAATGTCAGAAAGTATAGTTTAGACCCTATATTTTACAACTGCCATTTTTCATCACTGACAGAATTCCTGATACTATCCAAACAACGTTACATACAGAACATCCAATGAACAGAATACGGGAAGTACCCTGCTTCATGCACTGGTTTTTGTTTCCTGCTGCAGTCTTTAGGGTTATGGTTGTTCTTCCTAATAGATTCGCCTAGACACCAGAAATAGTTTGATTAATGGGATTTGGGCCAATAATTTTTAAGAAAATATTCAAAAACTACACCTCACTCCCTGCGTTTGGAGTACCAGCTGTCCCACCACATGGTCAGAGCCGTCCTGGGGAACTTACTGTCAAATTTGGCATTTTCATTTCAGTTTGTTTCAGTTAATAAATCTAAAAGTCATCAGTAACAAAGCATCAGAATCGCTTTTTTTTTCTTCGAAATAATTAACAAGTTTGGGATGTTTTGAAACCAATCTGCATACTCAATAGCCTTTTACTAGGTGATAGCTTTCGTTTTCAGTTTCATATTGGGGGAAAATCACCACATTATTACTTTGTTATATTGTACTGAGGAAGAGAGCATGGCTGTCTGGTCGTATGTTTTTACTAAAAAGGAGGAAGTTGAACTTGACATATGTATAACAATTACAGATGAACTGAAATCAAATATATTTTTTATTTGCCATATAAGTGAGTGTGTTTGCAGCATCGTGAGTACGCTGGGTCAACACAGGGACTCTTTTTCGATTTGCGAACCTGTCCTCCATGGCATGTCTGATGTAACATCTAACAGCCGGAGTACAATTCAGACAAAAGAAAGCAAGTATGGAGGGCGGAGATCCCGGAAATTTACTTGCCAACCAAGGACACAGCAGATGTTGATTTGACTGACGAGAAGCCCCACGCATCACGTCAATACAGCTCTATAGTCTGTAATACAGCCAGCAGATGGGAAAATGGACGCCTGCGTGTCTTCTTGATCACGCGACATCAAGACCATCTCATCTTATCTTCAGGAGTTCATTCTCTCCAAGACAGCTTGGGAAGATCGTTCTCCACAAGGACACAAGTTTCGACTTGGCAATCTCGGATTTGATATTCACCTGGTGAGTCTTCGTTACTCAGTGAGGAAGAGGCTATAAAAGCATGTTGTTGGATCTCACCTCCTGTAGCTGGAGAAATCTGCCCTCCAGCACTGTTATGGCGTTGGCCCTCTCAGCCAGCTGCTTCTGCAGTTTGATCATCGTCACGTTGTTGTTGACGGAGGACCTGGGAGAGAACACAACACAATAGCTGATAGATGCTCCATGTTTTCTATTTGTGTGTGTGTATCTCTGGGATGTTGTTTACAGCGCTGTTATTGACCAGATACATGTGCAATGTTCACAACCTGTATCCTGTATTTGCAATCCTAAAGAGATCTCACCAAAAACAATCAATAGTTCTTACATTCAGGGGCCTGTCTCACAAACCGAGATTAAAGGTTTAGCGAGCTAACTTCAGGCCTAACCCTGGCTTTTCAGTCTCCCGACGGTGCCTCACTATATAGCGGGTACATCACCATGGTAACTTAGGCTGCACAACTAGCTGGTTATGTTCAGGCTATTGGATCCAAACTTATATAAACCCCGCCTCCTCACCAATCAACTCCTAAAAAAAGATCCTCCTAGAGGATCCCGTTACCTGTTTTTATATAATGTTATTGCAGCAATAACATTACAGCAATAACAATAACACCAAAATCTCTAACCTGGTGGGTTGACAGGCTACCAAAACTCTACAGCTACTTTTGTTTACAAGCCCTGGTTTGCTTGTAATTGGACAGTTTGAACCTAAAGGAACCAAATACAAAAATACAACAAAGTAAAATTTTAAACTATGGTTCAGACCAAAGAAAACAAAGTTTAAGTGTGTATGCACCATTAGTCCTGAGTCTGGACTTAAAAACTGAGACACTGTCTGATTCCCTGATAAGGGCAGGAATCTAGTTCCATAGGAAGGGGGCGCTATAGGACAAGACCCCATCTGGTTTCTGTCAAATGTGTGGAGTCCTGCACCCTGGGTGTGGAGAGTTTGGGTAGAATTACTGGGAGCAAGTGAAGCAGTGACCACAAAACGGCTTTAAGTTAGAACTAGCACCATGCGGTTTTACCTGAGTTTGGAGGTCTGCTGCTGCCGGATCTGCAGAAGGTTTTCCTCATATTCCGTCTCCTTCTTCCTCAGTTGGTCCCGGAGGAGCTCAGCGGCTCGGTCCATCTCCTCTATGTGGCCTCGCTGGGACTCAATCACATTCTCTCTGTTGCACAAAGAAATACACACAAGTTAGCTTTATTCTTAGTTATCTTATCTAAGACATGGTGTGTGTGTGTGATATGGTCTCTGGTAAAGGAGTGGTATATGACATGGTATATGTTGTCAGATGAAAACGCTGCATCTCCAAAACATCCACTTTTCCACAAACTAAGAAAAACAGCCTTGTTTTGAGCTTGGTGACCATCTCTCTTTTTAGAGGTCTAATAGGTAAATGTTTCTAAACCCAATGCAGGAGCATGTAATCCTTTAATTGAAGGTAAAAGATGAAAACAGACAACATCGGGATTGCAAGGTTTTTATGCGACAACAGCATTATACTGATTTTAGACACACAGCGATAGAAAGAATGAAAGTGAGAAAGAAAAGTCTGAGAACACACTGCAAAGACGCATCATCCCTCCAAGTTTCGTCAAAATCAGCCCAGCGTGTCTGAGATATCACCTGAGATATGTGCGGTACTTACAGGTTGCGGATCTCGGCCCGGGCGTCCTCCAGCAGGCTGTGCCCGTATCGAGGCAACAGGCCGGTCGGGGGTCTGCCTCCTCCCTCCACACTCCTGGTACCTGTGCAGGACAGATCAGGCTGTTTGCTCAGTGTGGTGAGGATTTGGTACGAACACAACTACATTTAACCTGCTCCACCCTCTTAGTATGACTCAGCAGCACTGATGGTTATTAACCAATAATTTAGTGGTAAGTAATACGGTGGGTAAAATATGACCTCCAGCCGGTGATCATCATGAGGCAAACAAACACTAATATAATGACAAATAAGGTTTTCACAAGAGGTCTGCTCTGGTTGCAAGTCCACACTACAGCTGCAAGCAGAGTCTTCCACCTGAGCATTGTCAGTGAGGAAAACAGAGGAGATAATGAGGTAAATATTGGACTTTTGGACCAACAGTGCAATTGCTTGGCTACAAAGCATTATGCTGGACGAGCTGTTTGGTGAAATTTGATGGACATTTTATGCTTTTTTAGGAGCTGTAAAAAGATGGCCCCACTAACTTCAATAGTTTGGGAGAAGGCTGAGATGGAACTACGGGGGCGAACTCACTGTGGGTTTGGTGTCCTACAAATGTGAGTTTCGGCTGACGTGTTGAGTAGATAATGATTTTCATTTTGGGGTGAAGTATTCCTCAAACATTATAGGCACTGAGCTGACAAAGCTTAAATCCCTGCTAGATCACCAACATTACAAGCATCCAATAGTAAGGAGTCCATAGGTCAGAATCTTATTCCCCTTACAATAGTCCTGTGATCACTGAACTATTTGTATTGTACTGCATGTAAGTTTCTGCTGTATGCTTCTCTGATTACGATGTGTAACACACTTTTGGGACGCAGCTGGGACGGAGAGGGCGTGTCGTCCCGCAGCCTCTTCAGCCCTGAGTTGATGCGTGATTGGACGTGTCCGTACGGCGTCGGCCTCCTGCTCTGCACCTGGAGCACCTGCTGCTTGGCCAACAGGAGGCGCTGTTTCAGCCCCTCGTTCTCGGCCTGCAGCCCCCGGACCTTCTCCTGGAGCTCCTCCATCATCTCCTCCATCTCCACGTCCCGCACCCTGTGGACCGCTTGGCCCCTGCCCGCCGCCAGCTGCTCCATGCGACCCCGGTCCTTCACCAGCCTCATCAGCTTAGTGCCCAGCCTGGGGGATTAGCAGGAGGAGATGGGTAATAAAATTGAAGGATTATGGGTAAAGAAAATCATCATGTCACCCTTTGGTGGTTGTGTTCAAAGTTCAGTAAGAAAAGGGAATTGGACAGTAAATTATACTGGGGAGTTTTTCTGAACATTTTCTAAGCATTGGAAAAGAAACTAGGTAGATCAAGTTGTCACAATATGATTTTTTTTGTCCAGCTCTAGTGTGGCATCTCACTTCTTGATTTTGTCGTCCTGTTTGTGGATGTGCTGTTTGAGGAGCAGGGTCTCCTCATGGAGGCGCAGGAACCTGTCCTCCAGCTCCTCCCTGGACACCCGCGAGATGTCCTGACGTGCCCGGGCATTTTGAGCCACCGACAAGTCTGTCAGCAGAGGGAATTCAGTAAACACACTCATTTTCTCACATACTCATTTACTTTTTTATATTTTAAGGCATGTAGCTGATGATGAATAAACCGCAATTTCTAGATCACCAACATTACAAGCAACCAACAGTGAGGAGTCACAGTGCCTTGACAACATTCCTGTGACCAAATGATCAAGTAAGGGAGAAGAGCTTGGATAGAAAATTGAATGAGAGGTATGAGGAAAAGCAGAAGGGATTTTTTGATGGGAACAAATTAAATATAAGTGCAGGAGGAAGATGTGGGACTGCAAGGCTGCTTGTGCAAAACTATGATCGTCCTCAGAAGCCCCAGCCTAATCTATCCCAGTTCATGCTGTCTTCTCTTTCTCTTTGTAAGGAACAGAACGTCATGTCAAACTGCATGCTGCATAAATTATTAACATATGCTTAAAGTTCTTGTTTGTTTGTTGCCAAAATTCTAATATTAATTTAGGCTTAAAGTATCAATTTATGCCAGTTACAAATGAATGTTTCCTTGCTCAGTGGCAAACAAACCTCCTAGAAAATTATGTAAGACCTTTTTTTTTTTTTTTTTTTTTAAAAAAAAAAATCATTATGCCTCTTCTTCACATACATCCAATCCACAATGCAGCAAATATTTTTAAAAAAAAAAATCTTTTAAAACTGGCTTGAACCCTCTTTAAGGCCTCCCACAGTGTCTTTTGGTGGAACAGGACGAAGAAATACAATCATGGATTTGGACAGAAATCCACATATCATGTCATATGCTAAAACTGAATGGTAATAATAACCAACAGAGCTCTGCTGCTCTTTATGGCAGGCAGCATCACACACCTGGTCCAGGTGCAGCCTGGGACAGGTTCAGCGTGATGTCTCTGACTGGCACTTCGTCTGCTGTCTCATCGTGGAATGTGGACATATTTCAACCTGAAAAGTAGTTCAGAAGACTTAAATTAAACATTTTCATGTTTGGAACATATACTCCCATTACCTACAATCTATAGTGAAATTTAACAGGATTACATGTAACATTATAACGTTATCAGCCACCTTGCAACAGTCACTGAGAATCAGGTTGAGGTTCAATTAAGGATAAGTGTAGCCAGGATACCTGCCGTTCTGTCTTACGTTACGCCAAACGCCATTCAAAAATCTACCAGTTTAATACTTCCTTTCTTATCGGCATATGTACATACGTGGTAGAACAAGACAAGAAATGTTACTAATCGTTAGTGTTTTATGGTGAATTCGGCATACAAGTGATCCACCAAGATGACTTCATTTCAGAATAATCTCAACTTTTATTGAGAAACGGATTCTCCTTGCTTGTTACCACGGTGTAACGTTACTTTGGTGGAAGATACTTGTAGGAATGAGATGCGAAGTCAAAATTTGATTGCAATAATCGCTGCTTGGTGTATTTCATGTATGCCGAATCGAAGAATGGCTCCTAATAATTCGTAATGGTCTTTAGATAACGTCCTTATCTGATTGAGTAGTTATGTACCATTAACAGATTTGCAAGGCAACGTTAATCTTCCACATTTTTTAATAAGGTTTGGTTATGCTTCCTCTCCACACGAGAAACAAAAATCACATATCTAGGCTATGGTAAATGTGTCAATGACCATTAGCAAATGTTGTGTGGTATTGCACGATAAATATTGAGATATTTGGTCTGTTGTAGTTCGGAATCAAATCCCAAAACTGTAACATTAGCCAACATTTCCGTTAGCGGTAACGTTAGCTGTAGCAGTAACCTAGCTCACTTCTGCACTCTTTAGCTATAAAGGGCTAGCTCAATAGTTTATACACCGTAATTGAATAGTAACAACTTCACACATCTGCGTATCTAACAGGGAAATTGTCCATGGCTTTATATGTTTAGGTTTTTAGCATTCCCTACCTTTTAGGATGAGCTCTTCAGTCCACAGCGACGGTTGCTATTGAAAACATCTTCACGACGCAGCTACGCATGCGTTGTGTGTGTATGGATTGTGGGATATGTAGTTCTCTTTGAATTGAAGCTAGTCGCTACTGTCTTTGTATGCTTCTGCTTCTATTTATACATTCCAAATACATTTAGCCTGTATTTTCATATTGCAGACATTACCATTGTTAAATAGGCTATATAGATTATAGATTATAGTGTGCATAACAACAGAGAAAGCTATCCGCTCTGGCTGTGTGTCTGTTAAAGCGGTCCTAAATGTGCAACTCTAGCCTACTCTGCTCTTAGCAATGACTGCATGTTCCTTTTGATGTTTAATGTATATTCCCATTTTCTCCAGTGTATACCTATCAGCTCTATCTCAACTGCTTTCCATTATTTTTTACCCGTGACCATCTTTCTGTAGGGATGCTGGGATTTCAGGACTTTGTCTGACCTAACTTTACATGTAGGCCTATTTATGAGGAGCGAGGTGGTGAGATGGCTCACTGGTATACATCCTGGGGAATTTGACAGGCATGCTGTCAGATGTCTGCCTTTCATGAATTGGCAATGGATCTAATTTAGTAGCCTGAGATGAGTGGGCTCGCTGGACAGAATGAGTTCACTCTACATGTCAGGCTCCCGGCTCGCTACGCAGCGATCACTGGGCCGTGACAGTCTCCTATCACGGCTGCTTCTTCAAGCCCTAACCTTTGACCCCCTCCCCCACTCTTTCGCAGGCAGCGGGGCTGAGGAGAGTCAGGACGGTTCGGCACGCTGGCGGCCGGCCGGCAATGGAGCGAAATGCGTGTCTGTCAGCGGCGGACTGTCAGAGAGCCGGCCTGTCGTTGAATTCTATGATGCCTGCCGACCTTTTGTTCAACAGGCCGTGCCCACCTCCATGCACAACTGTCAAGCACATGATCAGACGAGCATGGAGGCCCTTTTTTTACCTTCATCTCATCCCCCCCATTGTAATATAGGGAGATTTCCCCCTCAAACATCTCCTGTCTTGGCTTTTATTCAGTGTATTCAGATGAGTGTCACTGGGGGCAGCGGGTCAAATCTTGTTGCCGGGCAAAAATCAGAACAGGGAGCTGGGGAGAGTGTTACCATTTAAGATGCTATACCATCTGAATACATTTTAGACACACACATTTTGAATATCAAACTTGCTCCATCACATTATTCTCCAGGCCGACAATAATCCATTTATTGGGAGGGAGTCATCTGCCAAAGTAACACAGCAGACCACATGTCTTGTTTTTTTTTCCCAACACAGAAGCAGATCTTGTGTGTCATTAGTAAAAACAGAGTTTAATTGAGGTCAAGCCTTGCCTTTTTGGAGAGCCACCATCCCCATGGGCTTTTTTGGAGGTCAGTTTACAGTTCTTGGCAGAGCTTCCAGACAGATTATACACAAATCTTTTCATTTGCAGCACAGAGTTTAGCAGGATTATCAGTGTATTTTTGATTAGGAGTATAAGAATTATATCAGTAGTCCACTATCCAAACCAATGAATCCCAGAAGCGGCGCAGACGTGACACTAGGTGGCAGCTGGTTAACACTGTGTGAGGAGCTGAAGCCCATCCTCCCCCCTCACTCCTCTCCAGGACTGCTGGGAAAACTGCTCTTCAGTCGATTATGGAGTAATGACGGCACTTGATGGTTTCATCGTCAAGATGGGAAGAAAAGCATTTCACAGAAAAGCATTAACCACTCCGCTAATCTGGTGATAGAGATGTGAAAATAAGCAGCCGTGTTGGCGGCTGCTCTGCTCTGCTCGGCCTCCACAAAAGTCGAGTCCATGAACATGTAAAAATGTACCATGTACGTACATAATGCTGAGGGAAAAGTTTAGCATTAACAACTTAATTAGCAGCAAATGTCCGAGCCATTAGTATGTATTTATGTGTGTAATCATGGCTAGATGTTTGACTGCACAAAGTTCAGACGATAATATAGTGAGAATTGGAGGTTGAGCTAAATATGGGAAATATTTTGGCCTACAATAATATTCACTTTAGTTCCAAAGTTTAGTGTTAGAGTCAAGTTTGTCTGCACTAAATCACCTCAACATGTTTTATACCTCAAATTTTACTGTCACTATGGTTGTAAATGCACAGATTTTTTGAATGTTATTTTTTTTAAAGCATTATAGGTTTAAAGTGATAATCTGTGACATTTTCATATAAATAAATGTCTGTTTTGCTCCTCTCTATCTGATGTCTCTAACTCAGCAGTGATCCAGCCTATCTCCAGTTCATAAATCTTCTCCTCTGTCTGTTCTAAACAGCCGGTGTCTGGTCGCTCTTTCCTGGGAAAAATCCTCTGCTGCACAGGAAGTGATGCGTTTTACATTTCTTGTTTGTTTGGAATAAACAGAAGAAGAAGAACTGGGTAGTTAGCACGAGCAGTGATAGCCACCATGGCTGAACAGACAAAGAAAAGAGAAACTCAAACTGCATCAACAGAAAAATCCAAGCTCCGCCCACACTGTTTGATTGACAGGTGATCTGTGGGAAGAGCAGTGCAGAAACACCACAGCAGTGAGGCTGAGGGACAAAGATGGAGACTAAATAAAAAAAATGACATGCAACAAAGGTCATGAGCCAGAAAGTGTCCCAGTTTATTATTAATAAAGCTTAAGAAACTGAAGCAGGAAAATTAATTGTTCTCACATTTAAAACATACACATATTTCACTGTTAAGTATAGGGAATATTAGCCTTTTACCAAATATCAGATATCAGTCAGTCCCCCTGATATGATGGATATGAACAGTCTGTAAAACCTGCAATGAAATGTTACTTTCTTTGCAGGTTTTATTTATTCATTTAATTGTTCAATAATGTTTTTTGCAAAGTAATTCTTCTTTTATAGGCAGTAATGTCTCCCAGAGTTTCTCTACCATTCAATAGGTGTGGTGGGTCACTCTGCCTTAAATAGCTATTGATACTAAAATAATTTCATCAGTCCTGGTTTCAGTGGAGAGTTTTAGTGTCCCATGATGCTCTAAATGCTGATTCAGAGGCTTTTCCACCCTGACAAGAAGAAAATTCTCTGGGGGAAACACTGAATACTTGTAATATTTGGCATGAAAATGGAAAATTTAAAGATGTTGAATATTGGCACAAAATATCAGCTATCAGCAGCTTCACAACAGAAGTATTGTATCGGCTTTCTTAAACCCAAACCGGTCAAACCCTTCTGTCAAGTGGCTTTTGGTGGCGTGGTTTTATTTTTGCCTCGACGGTATATGGGACTTCTAAGAAAGCACATCTAAAATTTCCCTCCTGAATCTAGGCCACAGCGTTCAGAATGATGGAGAGATCCGTCTTCATCGCGGTGATTTCACCTCAGCCGCTGTGCTGAAACACCGCTGTTTAGGGCGATGAATAACACTTCCCCCCAGACTGCAGGAACAATTAGAAGACTCCTGTGTTGGGCTTCACTGTGAGGAGCAGACGATTTGGGCTGGCACGCTCATTTTTCACCCCACTTTTACACTGTAAACGCCAGAGTGATTGAGCGGCTGCTTTGCTTATGTAGGAGTGTGTTTGCCAAACCTCCCTGTGTGTGTGTATGTGTGTGTGAGTGTGTAGGTGGACCGCCAAAGGGAGTTATATGATTTATGGACATGGCTGACTGAGCTGTTACAATACAAAACTAAAGTCTGGACCTCACACCCAGGAATAGTAACTGGGTCTAAAGTGACCGACTGTGGAAATTTAGAAATTTGTCAATAATCACATAAAGAGAAAGAGGATAACTCGTCTTTAACCTGCATCCCTTCTTCGAACCAGTCTTCTTCAAGCACGAGCATGTTCCTTCTGATCAAATTCTATGACTTATCTAATGTCTCTCTAATTATTATGTTCAATACATGTAATTTCCAAGACCAGTATTTACCAGCATCTATGTCCAAATTGTTTAATAGCTGTAATTTTTTTCTTTTTGGTGAGATAAAGCTGTTACCTGTGCTTTATATATTTAGAAAATGCATTACTGGGTTACTCTTCCATCAGAAGCAATTACATGTACCAGCAGCCGCACTTGACATTAAACACTGGATGGGTTGAAAAAAGGTTTTTAACCAATCTCCATGACATTTCCAAAACATTTTTTAGACAATTTTGCCGACTGAGCCAGCAATTTTGTTCCAAAATGAGATTTCTGCCAACAAAAAATACTATACATGCTCTTACAAAATGATTGACAGAAATGATGGTACTTTTTAAATGATGTGAAGTGATGAAAGTCCTTGGTTGACAAAATAACATGTTTACTGCCTGGATCCTCGATGTTTGAGAGATTTTGGATGATGAGCTTCAGGTAAAGAGTTTTTCCGCTAAAATAGAAACAGTAGATCCATGAGTTTTGACCATGGCAGTGACTCCTGTGATATCTGTTGTATCATGCAATCACAGATACAGTTTCAGTTCTGGTTAATGGTAGATAAAGTGTGATTTGCTGCTGCTGATGTGACTTTAAGTGGTTTCATTTCTCAGTTCATCAATCTTTTCTTCTCAATCTTTTGCTATTTTCTACATGCAGCGTACATGCTTGCCTGCAAACGAACACACACTCACACACACACACACACACCCTGTCACCTGGCAGTGACAATGAGCCACTCCATAATCAATTTCCTGAAAACTAACCATATACACACAGCTTGAGCTGACGTCTGATGTTAATGTGGGGGTGGTGGGGGTGGGGGTGGGGTGGGGGGGGTCGTTATCTCGGCGTCTCCCCAGACACTTGACCACAATGGGCAGCTGAGGCAGACCCAGCGCTAATTACTGATGGTTATTGACCCGCCTCTTTAAGTGAGGGGAGTGTTAAGGTCAGTGTCAGTGTGGATGCTGATGCTGGAGCAGTTGTCTGCCGGCGGACAGAGGTTAACTACATGTTGTCTACAGTTGTCAGAGTTTTGACATCTGCTGCAGGAAGTAATGCCACAGACACGACAGTCAGTGACTCGTCTGTAGCAGAGCATTTCATTAAAGTGTCATTTAGAGCTGTAGCCAATTTCTGTCTACGTCTAGTTTCCCCCAATCAGTTTGCAAAGCATGCTGTATGTAATTTGATTTGTAACAATTACTAGTTTTTGTCGTTTTTAAAATACAAACTTTACAGTGTCACACCTAGCTTGAAATGAGCTGCTGTCCCGGCTAACAAAGACGCCATGCATGTGACAGTAAAGTGTTTTTTAGGGCTTATTTCCTGGAGGAGACTTCATTTCTTCCTGTGGTGTCAGCTGACTGACAGGAAGCAGAGCGGAACGTAACGCAGCGCTGAGATGAAAACACTCGACTCAGCTCAACGAAATGAGGAGAAAACAGAAAGTTTGGCTTCATGTTTCCTGTGATGGATTCTCTCGCTCTGTGGAAGTTGTTTTTCATACTGGACAAGAATGAACGGCAGCAAATGGCTTCTTCTGAAGGAGGAAAACGAGCGCTGATATCTGTAACTATGCTGACTGTGTGCAGAAACAGTGAGGAACCTGCTGGACCGCTGCTACTGACTTAAAAAACACAAATATTATCCTTTAATGACATTTTTGTCCACTGTACAAAGCTCCCAACCCCCAATATTGCAGTACAGGTCTGGGTATCTAACGACTGAGTCTTTGGGTATTGCCAGTAAATAACTAACTCTGCATCATGTGACATGCAGTAACAATGTATGTCAGTATATCGCTGCTGTCAAGTGAAAATCTCCTAATTCTTGACTTATGAAACCTTTTGGAAACCCACAGAATAAACTCAAAACTGCGTGACTGATCAGGATAAACACAAAGCTGTAATTCCTACCTGAAAAGTTGACATTTTGGAGATACAAGGTTTTCACCCCACAGCCGTGACATGTTATGTGCTAAATTCCATTCATCAATATTATTTATTGCTGTTGTTAGATGAAATTCATCCACAAGAAGTACAAATACAAGAAGTTTATCAGGAATGAAGAATTGAACACTTATTTTCTCTTGATGGCTGACTATTTTTGAAATTACACAACTGGGTTTTTATCAGCTTCCAAGAGCCCGATGGTCATGAAACTCACTAAACACATGAAGGACCATGACATCCTTCCATTATCTCAATTTCTCTTTTTCATAGCTCATTATTACGGACTGTAAAAGAGAAACAGCAGCGTTATGCGCTTTAACAGCGAGAGGTTCCACTGTAAACGCCTCCATGAGCCTCTTTGCTCCATTGTTAAGTTGTTCCAGTTCGCCCCATAGCGAGCATATTGTCTGTTCAAGGATCTCTCAGGCTGGTCATTAATTATGTTGAAGGTGAACTATGACTTGGGGATAGGCGGTTATGAAAATTTCATCAATCTGGTGAGGTGGGGGGGAGCCCAGCTGCTCCTGTCAGAGGCCACTTCTGGTGGACGAGCAGGGGGTCAGGTCTGGAGGAGGAGGGGGGGGGGGGGGGGGGCTGAGGTGGGGAAGAGGGGACGTGTGTGTGTGTGTGTGTGTGTGTGGGGGGGGATGCTGGGCGTGGCTGGGATCTGTTACTCGCAGTACAGTAGAGAGGCTGGGTCTGGTCTTTTAGCTCCTGGAAGCATCGGGACGCAACACAAACAACACAAACACAAACAACACAAACAACAACAGAGGGAACACAGAGGCATAAAGCTCCAGAGAGAAACACCTATCTCCAACATGTGAGATGTGATATAGAAAGTGCTGTGCCTCTCACTCATGTTGATATTCAGAGAAACTGATCGTCCAAATTGATCTAGAAGTTCACTAAAATGCCCCGATGAAAACACACACTACTTGATTTGTGTAACACCGGCCAGGAGGAATTAGATTGGCCTCTGTTGATGCTAATTCTGCAGTGTTCTGGATAATATGGGGCGGGGTTATGCGATTGGTTGCTGTGGTGGCATGCTGGGTAATTGTATAAAAGTTCAGTTCAGTTCTTTATTTTAATCCCAGAGGGCAATTCATTTGCAGGCAGGTATAGAAACATACAACACATCATACAAAAAAAAAAAAAACAATGAGAGAAAGTAGGCAATGACGAGTAACACACAGACATACAATACAGTTAAAAAAATAAAATACTATTAATAAAGTTGCAATTCCACAGTAGAATGGCAGTAGTGTGCGATAATAGCAGGATTTCTCTAGTCAAGGTGATGGCTGAGGGAAAAAAATACTGTTTGTATCTGTTGGTTTAAAAAAAAAAAAAAAAGAAAGCGTGTAAATTGGGGTAAAACTTAATTTTTCGGGTTCAATGTCATTTTCAGTTGGTCATGTTGTGTTAAGTCAAATAATATAACTTCATATAACTTGCAGACGCTGGGTTATGTGGCTATATGTTGTGATGCGTTGGCCAGCAGGAGGGTGATGAAGGCATGTGACATCACTAGTATGTCTGATCTTATGGTTAATGAACTACTAAACCAATTTGAAAAAGGGCAAAAGTCTTCACGTTCGTTTTTGTCTGTATTACAATATTCTACCCAAACTCATTCTCTTCTACTCATGTCCTGTGTGTAAACAACAGAGCAGAACAGTAGAAAGCTGAAGATACTCTCCCCAACCCCCTTCCTCTCCCTCTAGTCCCATTTGGTCCCCGCCCCCCCCCGCAGAGCGAGTGACTTCCAAAGCAGGGGGACATGTGACCTTTTGTGTCCGGGGTCGCGCTCTCCGCCGCCGCCGCCTCCCCTCCTGAAGACGTCTCTCTGACAGACGTGTAAACAGATGCAGCCGTTGTTTGCTGTGACAGGTGATTATAGTTGGCACCGGTGCCAAGGCAATTAAACCCGAGGGCTGACAGCGCCATTTGGTGGGCTGTTATTTCGACGCCGGAATAATTGTAGCAGCACGTTTTCACCTGCTAGGCCGAGGCCTCCGAACATCATTAATCGGAGGCGGGAACACGGCCGGCTGGAGGTGTTCGCCGCCTCAGAACTGGCTTTGGCCCGTGTTGGTTTGATGTGCGGTAATGAGATGGCTAGCGAGGACGTGAGGAAGAGGTTTACTTTATGATAATTAGTCTCAGCGAGCTGGGGTGAGGGTCTGCTTTTTTTATTTTTTTTACTTTATTTACCCGGGGAAGGTCGACTGAGCAGGCACGCTCCTTTTCAGCAGCACATTCACATTCACACAGTTAGAGAACTCACACCTGGGAGCTGCCCAGGACGGCCAGGCTGCTGCTGGTGGACACGGCTGAGGCGGTTGGGGGTTTACTGTGCCTTCACACTGCGAGCGACTGGTCGATGTGTCACGCTATTCTAATAGATTGTGGGCGGGGCCTGAGGCTCTGATTGCATCTATGTAGCGGTCTGCAGTTACAAAGTTTTGAACAGGCAAATCATGTAATTTTCGTTGCTCTGGTACTGACTTTGATGATGTTACAATATTTTGATGAGTTAACAAAGCTAGCTAGCAAGCGCTAATTAGGCAGCATTAATTGAAAATAACAAAAAAAATAAAATAAAATGACTTCAGACCCCAACGATGGATGCAACTGTTCTCTGAGCATCGTTTTGAAGCGTTTATACCTGTAGTTTTTCAAATAAAAGTTGTAGAGAACTGCGAAGCTTTGAATAGCTGGAATCAACTTCTAACATGAAATGAAATCCCATTGGCAGGGAAACAAACAAGCACGGAAATCTGATTGGTCCAGAAGGTTGTTGAGCGTCGAGTTTCCCTGTTCGCTCGATCAGCTCTGGAGGAAAGGACTGGACTGACGGTGACGGTTGATGGTGTTGCTCACAGTGTGAACGCAGGTAAGAGCCATGCTGAAGGGCTGAGGGAGGGAATGTGTTGTTTGTTCACTTTCCAGGCCCAGATCTCTCCAGCCGGACTAGGATCCCATTTACACCTGGTATTTATATGCGCTCAATTTTCGCACGTACTATGCAAAGCAGGCAGTAGGTGGGGAGGAGGCACTGTCAACACAAACAAACAAACATGGCGGGTTTAGGGTCATTAGACATGATACTGTACAGCCTGGATTTACTTTTCATTTGAGGAGGAACGGGTTGTTAGGAAACAACGATCGGTCATTTTTGCAGCAACTGTCTATGCAAAGTTTGCAGCTGCTGTGAAGCTGCAACAGTGACTCCTTCACTATGACTGAGGGAAATTTAAGGAGCGATGGCTGCCGGGTGCTGATGTTGCTGTTGAGTCCTTCAGAGAAGCTGAGAGAAACTTCAGAGTGAGTCACGATGTTTTTACCCCCTGGGCGGAGTATTCTGATTACAGATACTAGTTGAAATTGAATTTGAGGATTACTTCTGGGAATACTTTTAAAGTGAAAGCGAGAAACTCAGAGGGCCATTTAAATAGTGCCAGCTGTTCTTCGTCTTTAGAAAATGTGACAGAAGAAAATTTGTGTTTGTATCCAAACTGGAAAAAAAAAAGTCCTGAACTTCACTTCGTTTCTACCTCAAATATGGCAAAGTAAATAAAATATGGCAACGTAAATAAAAAAAAATATGGCAAAGTAATCTTAAAGTAACTGAAAGTGATGAGAATCCATTACTGAGTTTGGGTAATCCCTTGGATTATATTACTGATTACAGTGTTGATGAGGACTACTGTAGTAACTGTAATGGAATACATTTATAAAGTAACCTACCCGACCCTGCATGTACTCCACAGTCTAAAGCTGTGTTCTGTGTGTATCGCTGCCTGTAAATCGATTCCCTGACACTCACTGACAGATCCAAACTGTAAATCCATTGAAACCCTGCAGAACACACCGGACTGAGTCAGGATTCACAAATTGCCCCGGCTGAGTCTAATGTGGGAGAAGCCTGGTATTACGAGGCAGTTATCTGTGGATTCCCAGACCCGGATCAGTAAATCCTACTAAGTTAAGTGTCAGTCACACCGCCAGCTGCTCCGGAGGAACACATGACACCAATTGTCGGCGCAGAATGACGCACGCTGTTTTTCTTTAATTATGATGCTGGGACTCAGTTGGCCTCTGCTAACAACATTTAATCAGCAGAGATTTAACTAATGGCGAGACTTTGATGAGATGCAGCATCGACTGTCACGACTTCCCCGCAAGAAAGCTCTCGTCAAGCGTGTGACCGACCTCTCCTGTTTCTGAAGCACAGAGCGCCGTCCGCCCCGCCGGTGTGTTTTCTCTTTATTTAGCCGAGGGGGGAAGCAGAGCATCATGGGGGATCACAGTGCAGAACGTGTCACAGCCTGGACCCAAACCCCCGGACCACACAGGGGGATTCACCGGCCTCAAGGCCTGGAGAGCTGGTTGACCTGTGGGTTGAGCATGAAGACTTTCATTCTGAAATGAGATGTAAACCCACTGAAAAAAATAATGCCTGCTGTTACTAAACAATTGTCAGTAACATGATAAAACCCCAAAATCGGTGATTCTCTGTGATCTGTTGCTCCAGTAGAGGAGACTGGAGAATTGTGGGTTTTTTTCTCTCTCCATTCACTGAAGAAACAGGTCTGAAAATCACACTTCTAGCACATAAACGAACACAAACAAAGCAAATTCTGACAATATATATTAAAAAAAACAAACTAGTCATGCTACTGAATTGTTTTTAAGTGAATCGCTTTCTTTATGTTTATTAAACCTTTCAGTTTGAACAAGAGTAACACTGAAAATCTTCCGACTGGATTTCGGTGTTCCACTTGAATAAAACTGAAAGGTTTAATAAACATAAAGAAACCTTTTCTTTCCTACCAATTTAGAAGGGCATTTTAGTACTTTTTGACATTTTATTATTACATTATCTATACACTATAACATTATCAAAATGATCGCTGGCGTGAAACTTAAGCACATTAGAGTTTACTGTTGAAAGTAAAGAGGAATTTTAAGACCTCTGCTTATAAAATAGTTTCTATTTTTTTTTTTTTTCTAAGATTTTCTATTTTTTAAATATTGGCTCCACCAAAATGGATACAGAACATTTTGGAAAGAAATTCTTCAAATGTTGAGATCCCTGTTAAAATGTGTGACCACTTTTTGTGTTTCTGGCTCAGTTGTTATTTTCACTGATTGTTGTTTAAGAGATTTTTGCATTGACGGATGCCCGTGTATGTGTGTGTGTGTGTGTGTGTGTGTGTGTGTGTGTGTGATTTACTGCAGTCAGTTTTGGGAAACCATCTGTGTGGTCAGAACAGGTTTAGCTAGTAAAGCTCGTCCCTTATCGTTTCCCTGCTAACAGGATTAGTGCTCTAATGTCTATTGTGCCCTTAAAATTAGATTGTCACTCTGCTTATAATGGGAAACTCATATCATTTTACTCCAGAGAATGTCAGTATGGTCAAGTGTAGTCTTATTGCTATTGTTGTCCTGCTTTAGAAAAATGCCAGTGCCATGGTGTTAATCTGACCAGCACCGCTCCATTTGTCTGAGGATCACTGTCTGATCGGACGTCCCAGTGTGTCCATGTGTATCTTTAGGGGTGCAAAGGTGCGACCGTCTGGCCCGGCAAATGCAAGTACAGTGAAATACAATATAATACTTCAACGTCTAAAAATGTCACAGACGGAGCAGTTTGACATAAATGGGTTGTGGCAGTCGATGTCTTGGAAGAAAAACTGCTTGGATCATGAAAGATAAATCGTCTGAGATCACGGCGAGGGAGCGCGTTCTAATTCCTCCCAAAAAGACGATAGACGTTTTGTCATTTCCATAAGTTATCGGGAAAACTATTCCGCTTTTCAAGTTTGGAGAGGAAGTCAGCGGGTTATTTTATTTTTTTTGCTTTCTCACTTCTAAACTATTATCTTCTTTTAAGCGCAGCAGCAGTCAAACTCCTCAAAGAAATGTCACAGCTAAAACAATGTTTAATCTTGGCCTCTTGGGGATCATGGAGGAGTGTTTTAAGAAGACGAGGGTGTCAATTAAGAAGAAAAACTTCAAAATGGAGGCGATTAAACTTTGAAATCTTTAAAATGCTCCCCGCTGAATTGTCTTCGCCGCGGAAAAGGTTGCCAAAGTGCACAGCGTATTCTGAATCGCGCAAAGAGGAAAGACAAGTGGTATTTATTTACCGCGCTTTAGCTGTCAACACGCCGCCGCCTGAATGTTCCTGTCGACTCTCCGCCTCAGTCCTGTCAGAGAGCTGTTTTCAAGACTGGGTATGAGATGTCAAATACGCTATCCAAAGACAGGATGGCAGTGGTATGAGAAGAACTTTAAGGAAGAAGATTGAAAGACAGAGAGAGAAAGAGAGTATAAGACAGACAGACAAACGCACACACTTGCAATTATCTCCTCAACTCCAGCGGGTTAAAAACTTGTTCCCAGTTGTTGTTGAACCAAACATCTCCCCTACACTGGATTTTAATGGGCTGATTTCTAATTGATGTTTCATTTACAGTCAACCCAGTGACTGCGTGTGTTTGGAGCTGTACAGCAGACCTCAATTATCAGCAGCAAGTTGTATACTTGAGCAATTTAAAAGCAGTGTTATTGAAAGAGAGATAATAACCCACAGGATCGCCCTGAGAGACGACTGAGCACAAACAGGGGAACGATGCTGCCGTTAAATTGGGCCTGAGGGAGCGCTGCTGGATGAATTGAATGCTCAACCCCGGTGAGAATGGGAGTTACAGAGAGTGGATTTTATCTGCCATCAAAAACATTTGGAAAAGTTTTACGATTCATTTCCTCTAATGTCTTACTTTGATATTTCCCTCAAATATTCCCTCAAAAATGTGATTTCGTTTCAAATAGATATACCTTATATATCTTTCAATATCCATGTATATATCTCTATATCTATACATGTCTAATATATATAATAGGCTATGAAATATCTTTTATATATCTACTCATATCTAGTTATATTTACTTATACTGTACTACACAAATTTAATGTCTTTTGCTGAACTGTTTTTCCCCATCTGCACACAGTTCTGCATGTTTCTTCACATTCTCCTGCGGTCGGACTGCGCAACAAAGTGCGCAAAAATTAGCTTCGCCTCTCATTCACTTCCATTGGAAACCGCCTCAAGTGGGAATAAAAAACATAATTTCTGGAAGCAATTTAGCATATTTCTGTTCACATGGCCAGTCAATAGAAATGCTGCTTTGGGCGTGTTGACTTCTGAAAGAAAATCCAACATGGAGGAATCTCTGTGTCCGTGTCACATCATCCAGTTTTATACAGAGGACAAAAACAAGCAAAGAAGAGCTGCAGAGTGGCTTCAGTCAGTCTGAGGCAGAACTAGACGGGATGTTGTTTTTGGCACTGAATGGTAGCTAGCTAGCTATTCGCTACTAACGATGACAATATAGCGACTAACTAGCATGCTTGATAGCCCGCTCTGTCATACATGACATCACATCTATTTTTGGCACAAAGAGTGAAGATAATTAGTTGGGCAAAATTAGATGTGACCAATACATTTTTGGCAGCATACGTTTACATAACCCTGCACTTGTTTATATTCTATTTCAATTCTTTTTTGTTTTATTTTTACTATTCTTATTGTTTTAATGGGTTTTATGCCTACTATGTATTCTATTGTATGTCTGTATTATAGTTTTCTTTCTCTCTGCTGTACTTTTGCTGCTGCGACCTCATTTCCCCCCAGGGATCAATAAAGTTTCATCACATCTAAAATGAGATATTCACCATTTGGAAAGTTTGACACCTATTCTTAGTAGATGATTTCTGGCATGAAAGTAGAACACATTATAGAACAGTAATGAAGTAATTGGCTATCTTAACATACAAAATCATGACATCTATGCTGAGGATGTGACGATCTATGCTGTTGAAACTATTGAGCAATAAACACAAGGAAAATATTTTTTCCAAAATGGATATTTAACAGTTTGGAATGAAACCCTTCATTCAGAATGTCGCTGCTGTCAGATAAAAACTCTTTTAAACTTTAAAAAGTAATTTTAATCAGGAATAAAGAAAAACCTTCCCTGATTGAAGGCCATGAATTTTTGAAATTCATTGAATTCATTGAAGTCAATTTTGAATGGGATTCCTTGTCCCAGGGTTATAAAAACTATTCAACACACAAACATCAATGTAACCTTCAGTATGGGTCGGTTAGAGAAACTGTCTTGTAACTGTAAAGTCACAGGTTTGATCCCTGAAACATCCAGTGTGTCCAGTAACCGCACATCACTCTGGGTAAGAGCGTCAGCTAAATGCCTAAAGTGTCAAATGTAAACTATGCTTATGGCAACAAAATATTCCCACAAAACTGATGTATAACTGTATTTTTACATGAAATCCCAGCAGTCTGTTTGAGCTTGCTTTACTCATTGAAAATTCAAAGGGAGGAATCACTCACCTCATTAGAGAGTGAACGTGTCAGAAGCAGAGAAGTCGTCTTTGTTTTCCTCCTCGGTGTGAAATGACGATCTTCCTGTCTCTCTTCTCCTCCATCCCTTCATCCTTTTGTCTTTTACCTGCCATTGTCTTCCTTTGCCTCGGCCCCTTTTGTCATTTCACCGCTTTTGTTCCAGTGTTGTCACAGTGTTTCAGCTCCACGTGGATAATACAGCGTGCAGCATTACATTTAGATAAACATCGTTCATTTATTCAATGCAGTTTGCCAAATTGCCACCGGCGATAGTTCCTCCGTATCTGAGGGCTTCTTCAGCTGTGACTAATTATTTAGATGGATATCGCGCTCTCATGATGAAGTCAGGAACACTTCAGAGGCATCGCAAACATTCTGTAATGATGTGCAAATAGGTGAATTATTCTTCTCCCTTTATTGTATACAGTGTTGTTTGTGCATTGTTCTTCAAAATCCCTGGTTTTCATTCATTCATTCAGTCATTCATTCGTTTATTCACTCATTCATTCAGAGTCACTTGGTGTTAGAGAAACTGTCCTTAAAATGAAACTGTCATTAAATGAAAAGTTGCAGTTTTGATCCCTGAAACAGCCAATGTGTCATGCTGAAGTGTCCTTGAGCAATTTTCATTACGTCAAACCCATAATTTACCCATAATGCTGTGCGGGTTTGAGTTTGACAGACGGTGAAAACCAGAAGTGAAAGCCAGTCAGATGTTTCCATGCCACAGTAACTAGTTTAATATGGGAGGAAGCCAGACATCTTAAAGTAGGAAACAAGGAAACAAGGAAACAAGGAAACGGCATTTCATTGGTGTCTTACTTCTGTCATCCGACATATTGCCAGTTGATCAAAAATCTTTGATGGTTTTATTGGTTGGAATTGTTATGTTCGCCAACTGGTACGCCATGAAGTAACCACTAACGATACGCCGTTTTCCAGGAAGTAAAAGTGATGGGATTTTAATATCAAAACATGAGAAAATAAAATGTATTATTAAGTAGGTGTACATTGGGTCATCGTGCTGGCTCAGTGGCACATACCAAGTAAACATGACATCCTGAGTTTGTCTCATGTCACCCCCCTTCATCTCTCAACTATCTTTCCTGTCTCCCTTCATTATACAGTATCAAATAAAGGGAAAAATAACTTTTAAAAAAATATGATGTGGAGAATTAGCTAACAAGATGGAAAAAGTCATTTTTCATTTCTCTGTGACTTTAATTGGGTTTCTCATAATTGGAGAGTGAGTTTAAGCAGGTTATTCCAACCCAGCTCTGACCTTGACATGCGTCGACCACGTTACTGTGTCAGCGGGTTAACAGTTGAATCCTCTGTGTGTGGAAAACAAAGTCGCTGTAAGTCAATCTGGAAAAGAGCATCAGCTAAATGTCGTTAGTGTCAGATTCAGACTATTCTTATGGCAACAACATATTTTGAATTAGAATATTTTGAAGTCATTCATGCCGCCACTTCCATGTACCGCAGCTATAAATAAGCCCACCGGTAATACCAATCAGCCCGTTTGCATGTGGACTGTAATTGCCCCAGTGCATCTCAGCACAAAACTTTCACACCCTTTCAACTTTAGCTGTCCTCCAAATTGCTGTTGACACCGTGGAGAAGCGTCTAATATCAATCTGTAATGGGTTCTGATGACAAACTACATGGTTGGAAGACCATGTAATCTCCCCTCAATTAATTAAAGCACACAGGGTTTTCCAGCCCATCTACTGCCGGCCAGGCTCAACCAGCTGCCGCTAAATGGCTTCACTCGCCCTGCTGTCAAGTGGAAAAGATTGAGCTCCTACGTGCTGAGGAAGGTGCTTAGCTGAGGCAGGCAGATGCTGTGGCTGCTGTGTGTGTGTGTTTACCGTTTTAGAGTGTGTGTGTGTGTGTGTGTGTGTGTGTGTGTGAGAGAGAGTGTGTGTGTGTGTGTGTGTGCCGCAACACCATGAGTCCTCAGAAAACATCTGCACATTCAGTGAGTTAATTACCTGCGCCAGTTCCCCAGTCCATCAACACCAATTCACTCTCTCTCTCTCTCTCTCACACACACACACACACACACACACACACAAGCATCCGTCAATGAAAAAATCTCTGAAACAACAATCAATGAAAATAACAACTGAGTCGCACATTTTTAACAAGGCGCTCAACATTTGAAGAATTTCTTTCCAAATCGTTCTGTATCCATTTTGGTGGAGCCAATATTTCAAAAACAGACGATTCTGTCTTCAAAAACTATTTTATAAGCAGTCTTAAAATTCCTCTTTACTTTCAACAGTCATCTCTAATGTGCTTAAGTTTCACGCCAGCGATCGTTTTGTCCGAGCAGACATCATTTGTTCAGTTGGATGTCTCATTCTGGAATAAAACTATTCATTTCTACACTGGTACTCGTCTTCCCCCCGGATTCCCTTCTTCTCCTCCGCTGCTCCCTCTCTCCTAAACTCCTTAACTGCAGAGACAAACATCTTCATTTTTTTTTTTTTTTTTTTTTTCACCCGGCCCAAATCCCAGGCCCGGCTTTCTACTTGTAATTAAATGAGAAAAGACTGGAGCTTTACTCTAGCTTTGATAAGAGCTATCAGTTTGGAGTTACTTTGGCTATTGATTTGATTAAGAGGCTTATACATTGTTTAATGAGTTTTCCACTCCAGTGCGCTCCTTCTAATCAGGCATATTGCCAGGTTCTGGGATCCCTCTCCTTCTCCCTCTCCTCTCTCTCTCTCTCTCTCTCTCAGACTCTGCCACACAAACGCTCAGATATTGAGGAGGCTGGAGAAATCAATGGAGCGATTCACTTTTCAATGTGGAGTTTAAAAAGATTTATGTCCTCGTTCTGTGAACTTTTGATTGCATCGTTTATGAGCGGAGATTAGATCATTGTGCCAAGCTTTGCCATTTGTTTGTCTTATTATTTATTTACTTTTCTGCTTTGGAACTAAATTTGTCTAATTGCCAGCCATTATTACTGTAACTGCATGTGGTGAAGGCAGGGTGGCCTGGTGCTGGCGTTCAAACATCATCACAAAGACCCAGATAGACACACATTAGACCACAGACCCCATTTGATATAGTGTATAGGAAGATTTTCATATAGGAGATATTCATATTTTCTTGTTGATTTTGTACTGAACTGTATAACTGTCAGATAATATAGGAGAGAGTGAAAACCTGTCATCACAACAGTCATCCTTATACGTTCTCTAACATGGATCATTTCTAGTGTATTAAATTATAGTGAAATTAAACTATTTCTCATTTTGCTGAGGACCTGCTGGAAGTCCTTCAAAGACCCCTGGAGGTCCCAGGACCCACTTTGAGTACCACTGGCGTAGCCGTTGCAGAGAGTTTGATCCCTAACGTGCGTCCATTAACAGCCGTGTGTTCCTGCCCAAGTGCCTCTGAGCAAGATGCTGAACTCCTGCCTGCACTCTGCACTGGATCAGAGCAGAGAAATGTAAATATGAATAGAAATCAGATGCTGCGGCTCCTGTGTGTTTAACTCAGTGATTTCCAGCTTCACTACATCTTCAGTCTAATGTTGATGCCCTGAACACTTAACACCAGCATGAATGATGGGCGTCTGAATGTGATTTGCACATACAGTAGCGGTGCAGGGTGAGGTCCCGGATCGCTCTGGGTCCGGCAGATCCCTGCTGTCACATAATGTGAATAATATTGTCATTTGAGCAGTGGATATCTAAGCATATATATATATAAGGTGGGTATCATTCTCATTTAGGAGCCGCCCCCTGCCCTCCTGATGGCTCTAAGCACCTCCGTTATGAAAGCGGCCCTCGCTCGCCGCTCAATCTCAGCCATGATTGACAATTATAGCTGCATAATTCCCCCCCCCCCCTCTCCTCCTTCAGTGCGGCGGGGCCGAGTGACAGCACCTCAGATACAGCAGACAGATAAATATGTCATAAATCACAGTGACGGGCTCCCGGGGCTCTCTGGGGAGTAATCTCCCCCTGCCTGGCCAGGCCACTATTCATCATTAGATGGAGAGTCACTCACTGCCTCTTTACCGGCGGTGACAGTGGAGCCGGAGGAGGCGGCGGCTCAAAGCCAGCGCAAACAGCGGGAACAAAGCCCTCCTCGCCACTGCCAATAACACAGCATTAAAGATGAGATTGCCTGCTTTCTCTCTCCTTCCTCTGTCTTCCCCGGCTACTTTTTTTTTTTTTTTCCCCGCCGAGAGATAACTCGATTTGATGTCGACAGCGTCCCTTTTTTCTCCCCGGCTTCCAAGCGGCCCGGTGTCAGCCATTGTTAGCCTCTTGAGTTATTAGCAGCCTTCAGCTCCGCCGCTTCTCGCTGTCACTTTCGTTAGCCGCGGCTAGCTTGACAGTTGCAAAGTTAATTAGCCCCGCTAATGGGAAGCCGGTGTTTGGCCGGATGTGACATTTGAGGTGTGTCGAGAGAGAAAACAAACAAATCAAGCATTTCATTAGTCGATTGTGACAGGTTCCCTTTCTGCCTTCGCCGAGCTGCTGGGCCGCATTGTTTGTTTTGAGGCTGTAATGAACTTCGCTCACTAACTCGCTTTCTCTTCTTTCTGCAGAGGCTGCCGCGCAATCTTTACTCCCTCCACTTATTAATGCCAATACAAATAAAATCACACTCGCCTCTGAATGTAACGACACACGCATTAATAATTTATCGGTGTAATGGCTCGGTGCAGCCACCTCTCACCAGGAAGAAAACGCCCGAGTCGATTTGAAGCCGGATAATGATCAATGGGGCATGAAGACACAGCGCTGTGTGACGATCCTGATTATATTTACACCGGCTTCGGCGCCGCTGTCAGCCGCTGTCACCGGAGTGGTAATGAGAGCAGGGGAGGCCTCAAAATATTACCTGCTCATCGGGGGGAGAGCCGGGGAGAGGTGGCGGAGTAATTAGACGGCGGAGGTGGTGACAGCGGCGGAGCGGCGTGACGCGGCGTGTTAACAACTCTGACTCCGACTCGCCTGGACTCGGCGCGCCGGAGCTTCAGAGCCTCTGGATGCGACGGAGCAGCAGCCACCTGACAAACATCAGCGTCAGGACCTGAGGAACTCACGCCGCCGCCGCCGCTCAGTGTTCAGTCATTACATCGTCTTAGTTGAGACGGGTAATTACGCACGTGTGTGTCAGCATGAGGCTCCTTTCATTCAGGCTGAACCCGAACCTGAACCTGAACCTCACATAGCATCTGGTTTATTTTCAAACGTGTCCCGGGAACAGAGCGCCGCTTAACCTCTGACAGTGAGGCTCTTCAGGTTATCAAACTGCTTTTAAGCCGTATAATAGACACTTCATTTTTAAACTTTGCCATGCATCTTCCATTTCAAGCTTCCCTAAACCTCTGCGGACGTTTCCTGCCAGAGCTGAAAACATCCTCCTCTCCTCTTTCCCATTCACGCCGTTCCTATAATTCTTTTATTTTCCCATTTCCTTACGTCTTGTCTCCCTAAATAGCTCCTCTCACCCACTTCCATCTATAAATCATTGACTGAGATGCCCCTCTTTGTCAGGCAGCCGTCGCATCGCTTCTGCCGCGCTGTGATAACCGTTCCCCATCTTTGGCTGAGGCATGGAGATTTATAGCGCTTTGATAAGCAACAAGCTAGCCATCATTCAGCCAAATAGACTGGCGCTCGCGTTTATGCGTTTATGCTTATTGTGTTTGTGTGTTTTTCCCCCCGGAGGCCTCTTCGTCCTGCCAAAGAGGGCAGGAGACGCAGCCTGTGTCATTATTTTCTATTAGATAAAGAAATAAACGGCCCGTGATGGGGTTCGGCTTTGATAGAGAAGGAAGAGGTGACAGGCTTATCATCGGAGACTTCTTTCAGCACTGCTGAGTCCTTAAGCCTGCTTGCTGCTTATTGTATGTTTGATATTTGTGTTGTTTGAAACCTCTGGGATCGGGCATTCTCCACTGTTTGCAGTATGCCTTTCAGCCTTGGTTTCATACTGTCTGCATTGTTTATCCCTTCCTCCTAATTGTCAGTCAAATGAATTTATTAGCTGATCGGACATTTGACAGGCCGCTGCTCACACACATTGGTCGTGGTCACAGTGCGTCTGTATTTCAGCTGTGTCCTGCACCAAGGTATCACATACGATTACAGCGGCGGCGGAGCGTTTTGGCTGCCGCCACATATGGCAGGGTTATTGTTTGTGGTCCCATACATCCGTCAGACCTATCAACTCGGTTCACGGGAAGCGTATTTAATGCTCACTGTGTTAATAGCCATTTGTTATCAGCGCACACAGATGTCTGTTGACATCTAAATGGCTCCATGGTGAGTCCTGACTGGGGCTGAGCTGAGGGAGCAGCAGCTAATGTTCCATGAAGGGAGCGTATGGCACGACGGAGAGCAAGGGTGTTATTTACATTTGAAAGATATACGTTATGACGGCGGTCCGAACCCTGCTTTCCACTTATTATCATGTCAGCCAGATAGACTCCCCTCTCCTCTCATCACCCCCCCCCCCCCCTCATTCTCTCGCTGGGTGTCTCTCAAGGTAAATTAGCCGTCGTATGATTTATACTCTTATCGCAACGATAATGTCGCACGAGCCGGCGACTTCATGGGCAATGAGGCAGAGTCACTTTGGAGCGGTTAACTAGTAAATCTGAGCTATGTTCATTCTACGCTACAAACTGAGGGAATGCGATTAGGGAAATCATACTAATTATCATGAAAATATGCAGCAGTGGAAGAGCAGGGTGCGGCGTGTTTTACTCTAATGCTTCTGTCTGTGACAAAGTGTAACATTATGTTGGGCCTCACCAGGGTCAGAGGATGGAGCCTGAGGCTGCTGTGCATCCCTCACATAGATACCAGTCCAGATAATATGCAAATACACTCTAAGGCCCAGTAGCAAAATAATTATTATTATTTGTACTGTTTTTTCCTCTGGCGCTCTGCTTGATTCAGTTCCACTGGACAAAGAATAAATCACAGGCTGATCTGTTATCAGGACAACAGGAATAGCACGATGTTTCACTGTACTCATTTAATGCTTTTAGAGAGATTTAGAAAAAGGGCAAAAGTGTCCTGTTTTGGTCTTATCCCAGGGACTCACCATGTATTCACACTGCGAGCGACTTAATGTGTCGCTCTGTTCTGACTGATTGTGGGCGGGGCCAGAAGCTCACGCTGTAGCCGTCTGAAGCTACGTTTGAAGCTAAGATTTGAACAGGAAAATCATGTCTTTTTCTCTGTTTTTATGTGTTAATATAGCTAGGAATCACTTATTAGGCAGCATTAATCAAAAATAAAATCAGTAATTTTACTTCAGAGCTTCCCATCGACCCAAACAATGGATGCAGTCGCATCGGTTTTTGAGACGTGTGTTCCTGTCGTCTTTCAAATAAAAGTTGTAGAGAACTGAGACGCCTTGAATGGCTGGAATCAACTTCTCCGTTCTGCACAGGCCAGGCAGAACTGTTGTTTATGAAACTAAATCACATCAGGAGGGAAACGAGGAAGCACGGAAAACTCATTGGCAGGTGAGAAGTTCAGCCTCTGAGCGTCCGCACATCAACCGAGTTTCCCTGGCCGCTCTGCTCTGGAGGAGACGACTGGACCTCTGGTGACTTGTTGATCGTGTTGCTCTCAGTGTGAACACAGAGAGGAGGTGGAAGGGGTTCGGTGTATGGAAGATCAATGCCTTCTGGCCGCAGGGGGATAAAACTTGATCAAAACACAAAGGTTGATGTAACCTCGACTACTGGGTGGCAGTTTGGCTCATTGGTTAGATGAAACATCCCATAATCCAAAAGCTGCCAGTTTGATCCCTGAAACATCCAGCGCAACCCGGTCCCACGGCAGTTCGTGAAATAGTCACGAAATCTATTGATTCGTGTACATGGACACGATGTACCCATTTTTTTCCGTGACACTCAGAGCGACTTTCAAACTAATGTATTTCAATTGGAAGTATCTTTCGTGCCTGCAGCATGTTTTTTTTTCTGTCAGTCGGGGCTCAGGAAGTAGTGTGACATTGAAATAAAACAGTGGTGGATGGGCGTATATTTGCCTTCGATGCCGACGACCGGGGTTCGATTCCCAGTGTGTTCAACGTACATTTCAACCGTAAGCCACATTTAAATTTTTAACGAACGTTTTTCTTATTTAACCATGACCAAACTATTTCTCTAACATTAACCAAGTTGTTTTAGTTGCCTAACCATAACCGTAACACAAGTTGTTTTATTTGCCTAAACTTACGTTTTCAAATTTGTGGTGGAGGAACGTAATTCAGGTCGTGGCAGAGGCACGTTTTTTAGGTTCATTTCACGAAAAAAAGGTTGTTTTTAAGTCGTTCTGATTGTCACGAAAAAAATGGGAAAATCATGTCCATGTATACAAATCAATATATTAAATTCTCGTGACTATTTCACGAACTGCCGTGAGACTGGGTTGTCCAGCGTGTTCATCAGCAGCTGAATGTCCTGCTGAAGTTTCCAAACTGAACTGCTACCTGCTCACTTAGTGAAAGTTGCTCTGGATAAGAGCATCAGCAGCTGTCAGATGGAAACTATGCTTATGGCAACAAAAAAAGTCCCATAAAGCTGATGTATAATTTTATTGGGAAGGATCTAGCAGAACACAGAAGCACCAGTAGAAATCCAGACCCTGAAAGCCCAGTGGCCCTGCACCTTAAGGAGACTCTGCATGCTGTAGCCTCTCTGAGATAAACAGGCAGTGAACAATAAAGACCTTTAGACTAAAGGGAAACATATTCAAACTGGACACATTATCTCCTGATGACACAAAATCCCACAATATCTCCTAATCCTGTACCCCAACATTTCCGATGTCCATTGACAATGTTTTTGTATGTTTGTGTGCTATTTAGGGCTGCAACTAACGATTATTTTCATTGTCGATTAATCTGTCGATTATTTTCTCGATTAATCGATTAGTTGTTTGGTCTATAAAATGTCAGAAAATGGTGAAAAATGTCGATCAGTGTTTCCCAAAGCCCAAGATGACGTCCTCAAATGTCTTGTTTTGTCCACAACCCAAAGATATTCAGTTTACTGTCATAGAGGAGTAAAGAAACCAGAAAATATTCACATTTAAGAAGCTGGAATCAGAGAATTTTGACTTATTTTTCTTAATAATTTAATAGTTGACAACTAATCGATTAATCGTTGCAGCTCTAGTGCTATTACTCGCTGTGACGAGTTGCATCTAGTCTAGTCTGCATGCTGTCCATCTATTAAAGTCGTGTTGGAGCAGAAGTGTGCAGGCTCTTTCGTCAGCCCATCACCTACAAACTGATATGCATATTTTTCTTCTCATTTTATTTTTGCATTAAATCCCAGCAGTCTCTTTGAGCTTGCTTTACTCATTGAAAATTCAAAGGGAGGAATCGCTCACCTCATTAGAGAGTAAGTGTGTCAGATGCAGAGAAGTCGTCTTTGTTTTCCTCCTCGGTGTGAAATGACGATCTTCCTGTCTCTCTTCTCCTCCATCCCTTCATCCCTCCATCCCTCCATCCCTTCATACACTGACCTGCTTGCTCGCTGTGGATGAGAGCAAAACAGTGCAATGTTGTTTCCTGCCGTGAAGAAACCTCGCTCCTCTCTCGCCCGTAAGTTCAGAGACCGTCTTAGCAGTTTTCGACTTTCTTTGCCATTTTCAAGTAAGTTCTTGAGTTTTCTTTGAGAAAGTACTTTGTCAAGTTTTTCTACAGACGTGCCAAAGGTTTTCAAAGCCTGAACTAACTTGCATCTTTCATGTTGTCTGTGATGCGGCCCAACATCATGATGCATATTAAGCTTGTAAATAACATTGTGGTTCAGAATTCTTTGCCTGTGGTATAATCACAAAGAAATGCCTGAACATACGCGCCTCAAAGCAGCGTCGTCGGATAAACATTTGTTTTCCCTCTGACAACAATTATTCATCAGATGCTAATTTCATTCGACAAGTTCCTCAAAGGGAATAGAAATGAAGGGAACATATGTCAGGTTTTTTGATTCCCTTGGTAAGCACATTCGGCTGTCAGCGGAATCTGAAGACCGCCGAGCCGCGATTGATCAGGAGGAAATTGGTGCGTTTTCCGCCTCGTATCGGCCGGTGTGTTCGCACCGGTGCGGCTGACGAGGCTGGAGGTCAATCTGCTGTTGAAAGAGCAGCCTGCCAAATCAAGGCCGTATTTACAGGGAGATGTACAGACAGAGTATTCGTGATTAAGACTTCCAGTTACTCAGTACAGGCAGCGTTGTCAAGTATCAAAATGACATGATTGCCAACGCCGGCATAATTCGCATGACAGAGGTTGGTTTGTATGAGTACATGTCAGATTCTTGATTCGATAAAACGAACAAAACACCAATGAAAGGCGTGAAACCTGATAAGAAAGACACCAAATAGCCTCCAAGCTCTCCAGCCAACACGGCTGATGGGCCTCAGATCAACACAGTGGCTTTTTCTTCAGGCAGATAATAGCATCAGCCTCTGTGGGTTAATACAATCAGTGGTTTGATAGGCAAATATTTTCCTTTCTCTGCACCTGCAGGCTAATCAGACTCCTATCAGCATCGTTCCATAAAAACACATTCCAGTTCATCAGGTGGATCTTCACAAATATTCTTAGTGATCAATTGTTTTACTTCATCTTTATCATCAGTCTATAGCTTCAATCTCTAATTCTGATAAAATGACAAATGGTCGTATTGCTAGAAGACATGAAGAGTTTTTTGTACCAAATGTTATTCATCCAATTTAGAAAAAATAAATGATCGCTTAATGTTAAGCCTTGCATATCTCTGCACTAAAGATGGTCTGTAAAGTGTTTTGTCAACCAAGTTTTTCCATCTTTTTCTGTCAATCATTTTATAAGAGTAGGTGTCACTTTTTGTCGCCCATGTGATGAAATCGGCAGGGGGCGGGACTATGGATCTGTGTCCATCTGTCTGTCCGTCAAACATCTGATGTTGACAAAACCTGGAGGGAAGATGTCTTTTAGCTCTGTGTTAAAAAAAATACACTGATTGTTCTGATGAGGGTGCTGTAATTAAAACGTCAAAATTTTAAATTTAAAGACCCCACGAAATAGCATATTTACTTCCTTGATTTGATGCATTTCCCGTTGAAACAGGATGTTGGGGGCGGGACATAATGCAGTGAGGGATCATTCAAAAGTCTAAACCAATGGAATATGAGTCAGGGAGAGAAAGGCGGTTTTATTTGATGGGAGGGGTCAGGAGGGGCGGGATTATTCAATAATCTGATGGTTTTATTGGTTAGAAATGTCTGTTTACGCCTGCTGGTGCAGCATGAGGTCACCATTAAAGATACTGTGTTTTCCAGAAAGTAAAAGTAATAGGAGTTCATTTCATGGGGACTTTAAACATGAGATCTCAGAAACCACTGGTGCGATTTTAATGAAACTTGAAGTGAAAATTGGACGCATCTTGTTGCTGATTGGCCCATGGGACGCCTGCATCATTCATGAGGGACGACATGTTTACAAATGGTCACAGACTCTGTCCCACAACAGCTAACATGTAATATTATAGCAATAATGTTGTGTAATAATGTGTCATGTTAAAGTTTCCTTGACGCTAGGAATGGGACGATATGCTGATCTCACGATACGATTCGATACGTGATCCGAGGTTCAGGATTCGATAAAACCACGATACGATGTAATAAATAAAAGTTCAATGACAACAAAGTCTGACTGTGCAGAATTCTGTTTATTTCTGAGGCACAAATCTTTCTAGCGATGCCATTGGCTGCTAGAATGTAAACAACAATTTAAAAATGTCATTACAAAGTGACAATAATATAATTTGGATGCAGAGCTTGTGAAACTGTGATGGTCAAGCGTCTCATTAGTGATTACTACAGCAGAATAACATGGAGCTGATATCTCTATTCATTTTTCTGCCCCACGATACGTATTGTCACATTTTTGTATTGCGATATATTGAATTTCGATATTGTCCCATTCCTACTTGACACTAAAACCTGTTCACACTCTGGATAAGAGCATCACCTCTTACATGTAAAATCTAAAATGTAAGCCTTCAAATATTTTATTATCAGCAATTTGTTTTTCCGTTGGTCCTGTCCATCTTGTCTGTGTGTGAGCAGGTTTAGTTGAGGTGAAAATTTACTAACAAACACTTCTCTTTCTTCTTTTGTTTTTCTCTCAGACTTCCTGAAAAAGCAGAACCTCCTTTTTAATTCTTTCTACCCCCCCCCCCCCCCCCCCCCCGGTTCTCCTCCTCCTCCTCCTCCTCCCGGCCCGCTCCCGTCCTGGGAGTCTTTATTGTTTGGGTGAATTTTTCATCAGTTGCACGACCCTCGCCTCCTCTCCGCCCCGCCGCACTTTCACACTGTTGCTCGCAAACCACATGAATAAATGAGGAAAGACAACAGGAGAGGCCGGCTGTCTTGAAGCATGTTTTCCTCCGCAGGTGAATCCATATCGTTTTCTTCCACGGGCTTCAGTGTCCGTAGTTTTGGGTCGACAGGTCCTGTGATGATTCGGTCTTTTCCCCCGGAAGGGAACAACTGGAGGGATAAAAGACAAGACACACTCTTGAATTCTTTCCTAAATCCATGATTACCTGCCTGAAATCCTCGTCCACAAGATACTCAATGTAAAGAAAACAAATCCACTTTCTTTGCCATCAAAATCCATTAATATGAAGTTAAAGTGTCTCTTAAGGGATAAGGCCGGTGTTTTTTAATGCATTGCTTACCGTCAACAAATCCTATGAAAATAACAAAATCAACAATGCGTTTGCTCTACTCCCGTTACTTTCTGACTTCCCACGTTCCGTTTTTAGCCTTCAACCCGGAAGTCATTGGCTCCAATTGTAAGATAAAAACCTTTAAATACAGCTCACAAAGACATAGTTTACATTTTAAAACTTGAAACTATGTCTTTGCATTGGGCACCGGCTACATGGACGAGACTTGTTGGCAAAACAAATTCATTGCTGATTTTATTATTTTCATAGGATTTGTTGACAGTAAGACATGCATTAAAAAACACCAGCCTTATCCTTTAAAGTCACACTGAATTGAAAAATTACTCTTTTGCCTTTTTAGCTCATTCTAACTATCATACCATACACCTGTTTGGTACAACTGACAATTTGCCAAAAAAAAAAATATATATATTTCTTGTATCTCAAAATCTCATTACTTTAACTTCCTGGAGAACAGAAAATCTAGTGGCGACAAACTGTACATAAAATTAAAAATTTTAGTGGTGACATAAAAACTCCAACCAGTAAAACCGTCACGTTTTGATTTTTTAACAGTCCCGCCCCTCCACCCTCCCATCAAATCAAACTGCCTTTCTCCCCCTAACTGATCTCCCATTGGTTTACACTTTTGAATGCTTATATGATGATACGTTATGTCCCGCCCCAACATCCTGTTTCAACAGGAAATACATCACATTAAGGAAGCGAGAGGCTCCTTAATGTGCATGACAGAGGTGCCTCAAGAAAAAAAACGTATTTTCAGCTGTGAATTTGCTGTTTGGTCCCATGAGAGCTTCCACAGATGCAGAAATCGGCGAAACAAAATCCTTAATTAAGCATTTAATCATTTCAAATGTTGATTTAATTTGGTGTCAGATTGTTGTCACGCTTCACACAAACATTGTGTCGAATTGAAGGTTCTGTGAGTCTATTGGGAATTTGAAGTTTGTTAAAGTAATAGTCCTTGACATTTTCCTATAAATAAAAAGCCATAAAAAGTTTACTCCCCAACCTTTAAACTTCACCATCGTAGATCTCCATCACATCATTTCAGTCCCAAGCATCCCGATCAGATCAGTGTTTCTCTGCTGGTGCTTCAGGACCTTAAACTGTGTTGGGAGGTTTTCTCAGAGAGCAGTGGATGATGGGAAACTTTGGGAAATATCACCCAGAGGAAACCGCTTGATAATCCAAATAGCACCAACTGTCACCCAGCCTGTCTGCCCTTTCCTCTGACATCACACCAGGATCCTACATAGCTGCTTTCTGTCTCTGCCTGCTCTAACACTAAAGTGATCCAACCTATCTCCACTTCATAAATCTTCTCCTCTGTCTGTTCTAAACAGCCGGTGTCTGGTCGCTCTTTCCTGGGAAAAATCCTCTGCCGCACAGGAAGTGATGCGTTTTACGTTTCCGGTTTGTTTGGAATCAACAGAAGAAGAAGAACTGGGTAGTTAGCACGAGCAGTGATAGCCACCATGGCTGAACAGACAGAGAAAAGAGAAACTCAAACTGCAGCAACAGAAAAATCCAAGCTCCGCCCCCACACTGTTTGATTGACAGGTGATCTGTGGGAAGTACAGTGCAGAAACACCACAGAAGCAAAGATGGGGACAAAATAAAAAAAAAACACCACAGCAAAATAAAAAAAAAACATGAATCTCACAGATTACCAATTACAAACATGCAGGAGCAGAGAATTTGTTGGAGTCGCCTTTTAATTTCAGTAATTACACTCCAATTGAAGCGTGCGTCTGCCTGAAAACAGCATTAGATATGGAATTCTTCAGGATCGCACGGTGGATTTCATCTATTGTCTCTGCTGTGAGAGACAGCTCATATACTGTAGTGTAATAGACTGCACACACACACACACACACACACACACACACAGACAAACATGCATTAAGCAGACACAATATCACACACACAGACAAACATACAATACACAGACATGCACACACAAAATCTCGCATGCACACACACACATGCAAAAATAGAATACACCGACATGAATGCGCAGTACACAGTCTGACACACACATACACACTCATATACACGCAAATATAATATACCCACACATGCATGTAGTCTCTCTCTCTCTCACACACACACACACACACATACATACACACAGACAAACAAACAAGCAGATATGCAAATACACAGTCTCACACACACACACACACACACACAGTAGCTAAACTGTAACAGGTTATGAAAGGTGGAAAGTAATTTGATTATTTTATATTATAGAGTATATTATATTACTGTATATTAGTCTTTTTATTTTCTCACATTGCTCATATTGTTGCAGTCCAGTTTTGTAAGTCCGGACTGAGTGATGGAGGGAAACCTGGCGGAGGGAAAGTTTATCCAAGCAGCTATAAAAAGCTTTTTTGAGGCGGCCGGAGCGACGGACACTTTCTTCTCCTCCTGCCTGGACAGAAGCCCCGTGTCTGCAGCCGAGAGGAGCCGGGCTGCTGAGAAGTGACTTCCAAAAAAATGCTTTGAATAGAACTCCAATGAGCGAAACATATTGTGTCCCGTACTCAGCAGGACCAACATATGGTGAGTGAGCGGACCGTCGCTGAGTTTCAACAGAGGGAGCAACTTCAATATTATGGCACTGCTCAAATTCACATTAAAGTGGCGATCTGTGAGATTCTCATGTTTTAAATTTAGTCTCCATCTTTGTCCCTCAGCCTCTCTGTGGTGTTTCTGCACTGCACTTCCCACAGATCACCTGTCAATCAAACAGTGTGGGCGGAGCTTGGATGTTCTGTTGCTGCAGTTTGAGTTTCTCTTTTCTTTCTCTGTTCAGCCATGGTGGCTATCACTGCTCATGCTAACTACCCAGTTCTTCTTCTTCTGTTGATTCCAAACAAACCGGAAACGTAAAACGCATCACTTCCTGTCCGGCAGAGGATTTTTTTCCCCAGGAAAGAGCGACCAGACACCGGCTGTTCAGAACAGACAGAGGAGAAGATTTATGAAGTGGAGATAGGTTGGATCACTGTTGAGTTAGAGCAATCAGAGATAGAGAGGAGCAAAACTAACATTTATCTATATGAAAAAGTTGCAGATTACAACTTTAAAACAGCTTTGGAAACTGTTTTGTACTGATATCAGAAAGATATTTAGGTCCTGATTTCATCAAACGATGCAGGCAGCAGCTGTGGACGACTATGGACTCAACTTTCATTTGGTGCTTTATTTTCTGGGCACTGAATCAAAATTGCTGGGAAAACATTTTAACTATAAGCAATCCACAAAGAGTTTCCTAACACAATGACATGTCCAGCATTTCAAAAGCATGACACTTGCTCTGACAAAATATTTGCTGGCATGAAATTTATATTCACAGATGAAAATGAAAAGTGCTTAGCTCTCAAGCCACTTATTTTATTTGATTAAGACTTTGCACGATGTAATAATTAGTGGGAGTATTGAATGAGCCCAAAACTGATATATAGCATTTTGGAACGAAACCTTTCACCTTGTGCACACTTTTTCAAATGGTTTACAAAGAATTCAAGTTGAAAGATCATACTTTAGCATTCATTTGCCAAACATTTATCTTGTTCAATGCTTTTTCCCTCCCTATCAAAAGATGGCAGCTCTTCAGAAGTATGGTCTCAGTAACAGATTGATTTAGTGGCAGTGTCACTTTGCAGAGAGAGAGACTGCTCACGCGCCTCACTGTCGCTGTTCGACACAGGAACAGGCCGCGCTACAAGATGGACATTGATCCAGCTCCAGGCCTGATCAATATTGGAATAAGTGGCTCGCTCTACAGGCAAATTAAAACGTCAGCCACCTCAACATCTTCTGTCCAGACACAGAACAGCACTGTGTAAACTGAGCTGAGTTGTTTTGGGTTGAACTGTTGTTTTGTTTCCCGGTGTGAGGGAGAGGAAGGGGAAACTCGGACGCTTCTCGGGTCAGACCGGAGAAAACTCGTCCAGCTGAGATAAAGCCGGTCGGATGAAGGGTTTTGGAATTTGTATTCAAGGCGAGCGTATTATGGCTTTAGGAATTTAGATGAGTATCAGGTTTGTATTGATCCTCTTAGCGAGGCTGATCCTGACTATAACAACTCCATTACCCATGATCCTCTGATAGGAGAGGGAAAGCCAAGCGTACAGGATGACAGTCTGACCCGTCCAAACTAATGTGGTGGAAATGGTTACATGGAGAATGAGTTTCCTGATGTTTATCTCCTCCAAAAATAACTCAGACTTAATAAAATAATTACTGTCAGTTATCAAGGTGAACACACCTGTTCCCTCTCACTCCAGTCACACCTGTAGCTTCCACATCACACTTTACATGTTTTAGTCATTTAGCTGACAGTGAAGTACAGCAGCAGAATTCGGTATAATTAGATGTGCACATATTCCTGTTGTCTTAAAAACTACATCTTGAAAAAAAACAGGAATCATAGATGAACTAAAAATAGAATAGAATAGAATAGTATATTGTCCACACATGGAAATATGCCTCTCTATGGAAGAATTAATAGGCAAGATACAATAAAACCATAAAGAAACACCATAAAAAAGCCAAGACAACATGATGTAACAGAGTTTACAGTAAATATTCTAGTTCATTATTCAAATGTTTTTATATAATTTTTCCAGACAGAAAAAACACATAACATAAACCACTCTTCCCACATGAAGACACATCACTAAATACACTAATCAAACCAGAAAATAAAGAAAACCAGACAATAACAATAACAGACGATGCCTACTTCCTAAGGTTCACATCATAACCCCATTGTGGGAACAGAAAATACAGGCAGATCATTTTACTCTTTTGTAAATATTCTAGTTCATGTCTACAAAATCAGCAGAAAAGGTGCAATTCCTGCTGGAAAACTGGTAGATATTCAGGTGAACTAAAGCAGCACAGGAGGGATAATGTGTTCAATAAGCTTCATCTACCAGTCAGATCACATGTGAGACATTTAGCTGACAGTCTTGACTCTTGACCTTCCTCTGTAAACTCTGTACCTTGTTTTCTCTCAGTGTATAACAAACAAACAAATCCTCCTGTGGCCTCAGAATGATCATGTTTGTTAGAAAAGTGCGAGGTGAGGAAATAAGAGCCGGGGAGAAAAAGAAGAAGAGTTTATCTCCTTTCAGAGTCTCTATCTTGAGTCGGTAACAGGTCAATTCAACTTGGCAGCGCTGCTTTGTTTTCCAGCAAAGTTTGGCAAAGTAGCCGGCTCAACCAAGCATGTGATTACAGAGCGCCGACACCGAGGCCCGGCCAACACTCTGCTGATAAATCTCCCCATCCAATTACAAGATGTAATAATTTTGCACTCAAGTTGGTAATGAGGTCTAATGCTGGCCCCATATGATAATTCCCCGCCGGATGCCGGCTTGATCAGATGTTGAGCTTTGTAATTAGACTGGCAGAAAATCATTATTTGGTGTTCAAATAGAAAATGAGGTTGGTGGGAAGTCAATTTGGCCCGGCTCTGTGAAGCGTAGACAAGAATTTAATGATTTAATTACAGTTGTAAGCTCCTTGGATGAGACTTCAATTGAGCCGAGACTTTTGCCAGGCCGCTGTGCCGCGGGGAGAGAGGCGACGTGCCGCCCGCCTCCTGACATCAGTTTAGGAACGACAAGCGGGTCTTACCGCCGGGCGAGCGGCGAAATCCATCTGTGGATGAATCCCACTCCTCCGCTGCTCAGGGGGAGAAGAGATATTAACACTCTTTACCTTCAGCTGAGGCTTTGATCCACAGTGAGAGAGGGGTGGGGGGGTGGGGGGTGGGGGGACACTTCAGCAGGACACACTACAGGAACCAAACCTGCGACCGGCCCAGTTAGTGCGATGTACGTCCGCAGGTCGGTGGGCTATTACATATTTGAGGGTGATTCATATAGCTGCCACTCACTCTGACTGACTGTACTTAGCAATTCAAAACACAAGACTTTCTCCGCCTCTGTTCTGCTGCAGATGGATCAAATAATAAGCGTCCAGAACCGGGACGGTTACTGTATGTATGTAGACTGCTTGGCTGCTCTGATTCCAGCATCATTATTCCTCTATTTATTCATACGGTTTCAGAAGAGGCTTTTACTCTGCATGAACCTGGTGAATAGTCAATGGCCCTGTCAGCACACTGTAACACCCGGGATGAGACGGATCATCTGGTAAAAGGTTCAAATCAACCAAAGTTGTGACACTTACAATTATACCAGTCCTCACTCTGTCATTCACTCATTGACTGTAGCATGAAAAGCAGCTGAAAACACCGTCACCTGCCTACAGCCGCCATATTTATTCTGCTGCTTTGCTTACATAAATAATACGAAGCCCCGGTGCATTTACATACAGATGGCAGATTTTTCGCATTAATCATTCCAACAACAGAAACCAAACGGCCGTATCCAGCGCTTGAAATAAATCAGGTGGCATTTCAGCGAGCATTAGCCAGATAGGGCGAGCTAAAGCATAATGGAGCCGTGATTGCTTTCCTATTGAGGGTATAAGCGCTTTCATTTTCCCCTGTCATCTCTCATAAACGTTTACTGCACTTTGGAGGTTTGTGTGTTAGTCGGCGGCGCTGGGAGTCTGGCCGTGTTAAGTAACCATTAGTAACCGAGCTCGGATGCAAATGGGAGCTCGGTTACGCCGGCCGACTGTTTGGTGGGAACACGGCGAGGTGAATGTTCCTGTTTCTGGTCCTTTTCTTTGTTTCTTGTCTTTGAAGAGACAGTCCGCAGTTTGCGTTATTACTGAAACCCACCGGCACCAGCAGCACCAGCAGCACCCGCAGCACCAGCAGCACCCGCAGCACCAGCAGCACCAGCAGCACCAGCAGCACCCGCAGCACCAGCAGCACCCGCAGCACCAGCAGCACCAGCAGCACCCGCAGCACCCGCAGCACCAGGCTGGACACCGACAGATTCACGAGTACCAAAATATGTTAAAATATTTGTGCCAAAGTTTGGTACTTTAATGCTGCGTTCACATTATCTAGTCAGAGGTGAAAGAGCAGGATGACGTCTCGCTGCTACAACTTGAAATTGTTCACCTGTTTTACTCGATACAGCTGCATCCAAAATCATTTCTATTTATTAATTTAAAATCAACCATAAACGAAGGGCAGCAGATATCGTAGACTTGATTGTATTACTTTGAACATAACATTTTTTGGGTGGAGGGTGCCATATGTGGGCTTAGTGCAATATGGGGGTAACCCAAGGGTCCTGTGCTGTTCTGATGTTTATGTGTAACTGAATGTAGTGTGATTATGTGTTTCATGTGCAATGTGATTGTGTGTTCACCCTGTGTATGACGTGTTTCTTTTTTTTAAAAACGGAGCTGCAATGATGCGTAACAAATTTCAGAGAAATCTGACAATAAAGTTTTATCGTATCGTATAACCGATAATTTTGACTGCTGATATCGTTGAATTCGCTGCAGTGTTTTCCATCTGTGTCGACACACTTCTTCTGTAATTTCTGACGTCAGGTGGGAGGAATCTGAGCCACAGAAACCTCCAACATGTCCTGCTTGTAATCACCACTAGGAGGCTGAGTGTTTTTTTCCCAGTCGGCAGGTCGTATTTACGGTAAATCTGACCTGACATGAACGCAGCATAATGGATAATCCTACCATCCAATCACCATTCCTGTTCTAAAACCCAAAGTGACTGCTGATTGGCACAGGCAGGAAAAACAAACTCGCCCAGGCGTCAGGACACCTTCGTCTCTGTTTGCTCACAGTAAATACACAGTGTGGCAGAAACAGTCCGGGGTTTGGAAACATTTCAGTAAAACTGGCAGCAGCAGCGCATGGTGAAGTGTATCGGTGACAAGAAAATAACTGCCAAGTCCAACAAACACCTCAAACCTGACAAAGCACTTCAGAGAGGCAAGATAACATACTGTGTTGGATAGCCAGGGGAAAAAAAAAACGGCAACAAAAATAAACCATGTTAAACTGCATTTTACAGAAATGCAGAGAAAATGTACTAACACTTGAAATTCCTGAAATAGTTCTAAATTTGAAGTATTGACGTTGTTTTAAATATTTTAAATGTAAGCTGTTAACTAGTTTTGATCTTTGAGTCTTGAATCTGCTCATTTTTAATTAAACCAAAATGTGATTTACATTTTGAACAGATAAATATTTTGTTCATAAGGCTTGGCTTTATACTGTTACAGTGAAGAAGGAAAATAAATACATGAAAAATTCTGCTAGTAGTTTATATAAACCTTTGTTAAGTGTTACAAATGTTCACACTTAAGAGTTCAAATGATATTTCTTTTAGTTGGGAAAACTAACAGCAAAAATTATATGATATTCCAAAAATATAGTATATTGCATTATATAGTAAGTTTTTACTCAACATAGGTGTGAAATAAAGTGCTGTTTTGGTACTGTTATCAAATTCAAGGTACCAGTATCCGTACCAGTACCACAAATCTTCAAATCTTCAGCACCAGAACACTTTCTCCTCTTACTTCATTTCTCAAGCTGTTTTAGCAGACTCTCAGAAAACAGGTTTTACCTTATTTTCTGCCGGTGTAGAAGAAGAAGAAGAAGCGTTCCCTCTGTTTGTAGAGAGACTTCCCTGTCAGTTCCTCCCATATGGAGCAGCTGAGAGCGTCATAGTGAGCTCTAATGGTGTCCAGGCCCGGTCGTCCTCTTTAATCAGCGCTGTCTGTCAGGCCGCTGCCTGCGGCTCATTAAGAGCCAGACTCCTGGCTCTCTGCAGGCCTGCTGGGCACACCTTTACACGGGGAAACAGATCGCTCCATGACAGCGGCAGGCTGGAGAAGTCGCTGCCAGTGACTGACAGGGAATCTGTCAGTCAGTGACGCTCTGCTGTGAATGATTTGGGAGTTTGCCTGAGTTTAGCTCACTGATGTAGCTGGAGAATGTCACAAACGGTAACCGGCTGTTAGGATCGGTGGAAAGAGAAATAACACAGGGGACAGACATGACACGCAACTCACACACATGATTACTGACTGGATAATGTTATAAGGTAAAGGAAAAGGTAGGTAAACAATGACTTCCAGTCAGCGGTCATTATAAGGAGAGCAAGCACCGATAGAATCAAAAATGAATTATATTTTCAGAAAAGCAATATTTGATATTTTATGCTTTATATTAGTTTTCTTTTATGTCCCTGTGTGTATTTTTAACATTGCAGTGATCAGTGAGTAGTAAATAAACAGGAGGGTAAACCTTGATAAACCTTTTAAACCTCCCTTGATGCTACTTACCATGACATATACTATGAATTTACATGTACAGATGTACAGCATGTCGGCCTCCACAGCTTTGGGTTTGTAGTGGAGGATTCACCCTGAGCACAGAAAGCTGGTTAAACCTTTGATTAATGGGATCTGGATTCTATCTACATCTCTGATAACGAAGGCTTTTGCTGTACATACAGTTTGTCTCTGTGGGAAAATGGAACCACAATAAAACTATAACAGTGCAATCACAACTGCAGTTTGTTTTCTTGTCCGAACCATATATAATAGAATAGTTGACTTTGTTTTTGGTTTGTTTAGGCTCACATCGCCCAACTGGGTCTTGTAAACAAAAGTTACATGACTCACAAGTAGCTTAGTAGTTTATTGGACAGAGAGAGAGAGTCAAAACAAATCTGATTCCAGTTCCTGTAACTTCAGTTAAACATGATGGACATCTCTTCTTCTGTGGTGTTCATATCAGTTAAGAACACATGAAGAGATAGCTGAATTTGAGCATCAGTCCAGACTTCATTTTGTTCTGCTAGGCTTTCCAAGCATGTGGAACCGCATCGCAACCGTCTCCTTCTACCCATAATCCCTTATGTTTTGCAGTCGTTTCCTGTGGTTGGTTCAGATTACGTTCTCCCTTCTAACGAACCTCACCGCAGTTCTCTTGTTAGAGGATTGAGACTCATTTTGCCAGAGAGCCATATTTTACCAGAGAAACGTTCCCAGCCTCGGACCCTGCAGGCCACAGATCAGCTGTCTCCTTTCTTATTCAAATCCATCAGACTCTGTTATGTGGGTTTATAGTGTTATATTGTGACTGCTGTCTGACCGCCTCACAGCAGGACCGAAGTCTTCAGCTCTGCTATGTAAATCTATCTGACATTCTCATTTGGATAAAACTTCACTATTGGTCCGTGTGACAAATCAAATGCAAATGTCGTGGCTTTGTGGCCGAAGAGAAGATCCTGCATGCCTATCCACAGAGAGTTAGCTGCCTTCACACTCAAACAAAACACCACTGAAAATACTCTGCTAGTAGTTAAAGTCTTCTCTCTTCTTCAATCTTTAATCATTAACTCAGTGTATGTAGATGTTTGTCAGTTTCAACTTCAGAATGTGTGATGATGAGTTCATGATCTGTGAGTTGAAAGAACATCTTACCAAACATTCACTAAACTGATCATATTTGATTCATTCAAGTCATACATTTATTAAGAAACATTGTCGTGATATTAGCATATAATAAATGTGACTTGCTATGTGTGTATTTTAAACAAATCATAGGCCAGTTCTGATTGGCCTATGATTTGATGAAAGTGACACATGCATTAGTGCAGAGTCAGCTGCTTACTATTTGCCACGTTTTAATAATTTTGTGACATCCAAACAACTGACAGTAAAAACCTTCTGACCAGTGGAAGAGTAAAAACCAATGGGATTCAGTGGATCCAACACTTGTCAGCATGAACAGACATTGATGATTGAACTATGAACTTTGACCCAACTACTCAGGACTATTTCAGTCAACATGTAATTTTAAGGCAGCAAGGAAACTTCTAAATAAAATTCTGAAATACATATACATTTGTCAATATATGACTTCCCAGAGTTTTATTGATTTTATTGCTTCGTTATATCCTTTGCTTGCATATTTTTCTGTTTTTAAAAGTGAAATCATAACCCTTCGTTCAAATTGAACATGACAACAAATTCAGATGCAGAGTCACTGGCAGGAGGTGAGCGGAGTGAGACGGATGCAACTTCGCTCCAGGCAGCACAAATGGGTGGAAGGGCGTTAAAAAATTAGTTGAAAGTTAGAAAAAGAATCTGCCTGACGCAGTAAGAACTCTATCCAATTTCTCTTCTCTTCCCACCCAGTATCCACAACAGGAAAAAAGGCTGTTTGTGCAATAATGCTGGCAAACAACATCTGGAAAATGTTTCTAAAAGCTAGATTTCCCAAAGAGGATGCATGCTGTGTGTGTGTGTGTGTGTGTGTGTGTGTGTATGTGTGTGTGTGAGAGAGAGAGAGAGACAGACAGAGATCACTAGAGAGAGAATGCAGTAATGTTGAAGGAGGTCACTTGGAGAAACATTCAAAAGCAGAAAAAATGGGGGAGATTATACTCTTCTATGGTGTCCACATTAGTACACACACACACACACACACACACACACACATACACACACACACACAGAGCCCAGAGGCCAGAGCGGTGGCTGCAGTTCCTCTGTCTTTTCTGACGGATCAATCCTTTCTCTCCTGTCTACAATAAGCTAGGCATTGATTTAAAAACAAGAAGGCATTCTATATTGTTACAGCAAATTGATAATGACAACCAAAAACAATGTCAAAATGTTAAAAAAAAAAAATCTATTAAAGCTGCACTAGGCAAGATATTGATGTAAAAATCCACCTGTCTTCTCAGCCTGAATCACAAAGTGATGCAGCAGCAGAGCAGAGTCTCCTCCCCACTAACTGAGACGCTGCAGATTCTCCCTGTTTGTCCAAATTAAATCCTGCTGTCAGTTTGCTCTCTGGTGGGAAATCTCCTCCAGACAGGAAGAGACCGATCCAGACTGAAGAGGGAAATCCAGAAGAGGAAGCTGGACTCACCAACGTCAGATCTTCTCCTCTCTGGTTCCTTTGGTTTCCCTTGGTATAAAGCAGCACAGACTGCTTTACTGACCTCACCACACCACACAGGGTTTCTGGGTAATGAAGTTCACCCAGTATCCAAACAGTTACCTCTTGCTGTCATTTAGAGCTGCCAACTTGTGAACTTAGTGCAGCTTTAAAAGTGATTTTATCTGACTATCAGGCAAGTTCTTCAGGTTTGTGTCCGTAACATTTTTATTAATTTTAAAGCATAAATCCAGCCAAATTTCAGCCTGGTCCCTATTTTCTCATTTTATTCCACATTCTTACCAATCGATTCTGGCTGAAATCTCCTCAAAATCTTCTCAAACTTGGGGCAAAATTTGCCGGCAATGGGCAATAAGTATGAGCAACTGGGCAATGGACAAAGAGGGCAATGGGCAATGTTAACTGACAAATTAGACAGTTGGAGGAGTGAAAATAGCTGAAATAACAAACTGCTGCCATCGCTGTCATCTTGGCCTCCTCTGGCCTACTGAAAATGTAATAATTTAATTTTATCATTTTATCAAGATTAACCACTGATTAACCACTGATTAACCACAAGATTAACCATCATATTATGTATTATACGCTTATGTATGGCTCTGACCAATTTTCTTGTCTCTGATTGGTTGATGTTGAAACCTTGCTAGCAAAGCTTGCTCTCCGATCAAGCTTTGTTAGATTTCAATCTGATTCGTAACATTGTTTTCAGTGAGAAAATGTTTTCAGCAAATATTTAAATATTTCCCTGTGTATCATCACCTTTAGCACTGTCCTGTAGAGCTGCACCCAGACAAGCAAGACGTAAGAAGCTCTATAGCGAAGCAACTGAGGAGATTTTGGTCAGAATCGATGATGGAAGAAGACGGGGACACAGGGAGCGAGTGGAAAATGGCCGCAGTTACGCTTTAAGGTTTAACGAAAATGAGTTATCTTTGTGTTGTGTCTGGTTTTGCTCTTTTACACCCAAACAGACACACACACACATGCATGCAAGCACACATTTACACAGTGACAGATAGGCACACACACACACACACTCTCAGACACTACTCCACCACCACATCTCTGAACAATAGGTTCATTCTCTGCTGGTTGCATGCAGTAACACATCAGAGGCTGCTGGGATTGGCTTCATTGTGTGAGTCTTTGATGTGGCTTTTCAGCTCATTAGGCCCCATTTCCCATTGACTGGGAGTCACGGTGACAGCCATTTTGGGCCGAACAATGACCCGCCGATGAGTTAACGGCTCTGTTTTCATTCTCAGGGTTTAAACAGCCAGTCGTCAATGGAGCGCCGACTCGTCCTGATTGGCCGGTCTCCTAGCCGGCATTGTGAGAGGTGACAGCTGTGGGAAAACATCGGGGTCAGAGTTCGCCGGGGCCGCGGGAGCAGTTCAGAGGTCATCGCATTGTTGTCCTGCCGAGGAGGAGTGCATAGAAGGGCCCATAAACATTACTCATCTCATTGGTTTCTACAGCTGACACCCCCCCCCCCCCCCCCTCCCCCTCGTCAACCCCAGCCTGCCTCTTTGTGTCACAACATGAAGACTCCCAGTGCCCACTTGGCTTTTGAATAGGGTCAATTTTGATCTGTTTTGTTGCTAAATAGCTCTTGATTAGCTGAGGTCGCGAAATTAATGGCCACCGAGCGCCGCAGAACGGTGTTTCATGTTGGGAAATGGGCTTGTAAATGCAGATTGATGCCGCCGCAGCTATTCAGCAGGCGTTCAGTAATGAATCTCGTCAAGGAGGTCATGACCGACGCTGGAACTCCAGTCTGTTACGGACATGACAGCTCTGTCGTAATGAGACGACGCTGCTCGACACATACAAAACACAGCGAGGGAGACTGAGATGCCTGCCTGAGACTCTGCACAACATCACATGATGCTGTTTGGTTTGCCGTTGGACGCTTTTACCCAGAACACCTTGGAGTGCTGTGAGTGTGTTCATTTGAGCCTGGGCACGATGTCTTAAAATACAAATAACCTTCTCCGTGCACAAAAAGTAAGAGAAATATGTTTTCCCTCCAAGAAAGGATTATGTGAAGGAGGCAAAACTACAAACAGGTAGTTTAGTGTAGTAGTCTGGATGGGCGTTAACATTTATCTTTATCTCTTTATCTAGCTCTGTAGTCTGCAGCCTTCAGCTCACAGACACAAACTTGTTCAGTTGTTCTGACACTCGTCTAAAAATGTTACCATCTAACACCTGACACGTAAAAAACTCTCTTCCAAACTCCAGAAGTGTTGGTGAGGAGGCATCGCTTCGTTCTAAGGGGACTAACAGACTCTACGTAAGCAACGCATGCAACAACGCAAGGGGCTGTAAATATGTCCTTACTGCTGTCTATTAATGGGAATAAAATCAGAGCACTCCACATATGTTACTGTGATTGTGCTAATTTTGACTAAGAGCAGAGCAGAATCATATTAATACTACAAAATGTGCTCAGTACAGCACAGATCTCCGCCATGTGTGACAACCAGCTTTTGGTGACATGCCACGCCCACCACCACGCCCCCTTTTGGCCAATCGACATGAAAAGTTAATCAGTTCTTCCTTGGCCCATAACCAACCTTTATACCAAGTTTTGTGCAAATCCGTGCCCTACATTTTGAGATATCCTGCTAACGGACGGACGGACGGACACACAGGCGAAAGCATTACCTCCTTGGTGGAGGTAATAATACAGTGTATAGAGTTTAAATGACTCTGCCCCAGAGGTGGGGACTCGAGTCACGTGACTTGGACTCGAGTCAGACTCAAGTCACAGTTTTAATTGCTTGAGACTTGACTTGATGCATGAAGAGAAGACTTGAGACTTGACTTGACTTGGGTTCTGGTGACTTGGGACTTGACTCTGACTTGTACTTTGATGACTTGAAAAGGTTTCTAAAGTCTTGACTTGAGATCTTGTGTTTGTGTAAATGACTTAGATTGAAAGTGATGAGATTTGTTCCAGCAGACGACTGAATTTAAATTCTGTTTTCTGAATTTGTATGGAATGATTGAATTTATTGAAGTTGAAACTGATTATAGAAATCAAACTCATGATGCTCTTACCAAGTTTTTATCCTATTAAAACCATATTGCATTGAAAAGTCCTAGATATTTAGTTTTCTTTAAGATATTAAATTGATACTGGACTCTTGATTTGTTCTGACTTGCTTGCTGTTCTACATTTAGACTTGAGACTTGACATTAATGACATGGACTTGACTTGGACTTGACTTGGTAATCTACATTTAGACTTGAGACTTGACTTGAGACTTGTTCCTCAAGACTTGAGACTGACTTGGGACTCGAGCAAAGTTGACTTGGTCTCACCTCTGCTCTGCCTTACTCACATTATTACCTTGATTGCATTCTCATCACATTTTTGACGTCACATGGCCACTGACAGCTACAGAGAGAATGGAAGCCGTAACTCTGGCAGTGTGTGGCCATATTTTCAGAAATACATATTTTGATGTGGAGTCAAACCGTGTCTCCGGGGGTGATAAGGCCATCGATACTGTGGAGATAATGTTGAACCAGAAGGACGAGCCGTCACACATCGCCACACTGCCAGACAAAATCTGATCCACAGATGTGGCAAAGTTGTTACTGTAAGCAAAAGACCAACCAGGATGACAGTGACCACAGACAGAGGACAAATCTCTGGTTGATACCTACTCCACCTATGTCTCTCTCTCTCTCCCTCTATCTCTCTCTCTCTCTCTCTCTCTCTCTCTCTCCTCCATGCTCTCTGTCTCTTCCCTTAATCTTAAGTGAATCCGGCTGATGGAGGGCCTTGACATCGGGAGAAAGGTCTAATCTCAGAAGGCCAGGTTGGTGAAAGAGAGAGTGAGTGAAGCTGTCTGTTACTTCCTGCTTCTCCCATTACTCACTGTCTGTCAGATAGCATCGCCGTGGAAACTCAGATACCTGGGAATATATAGAGGACCGCTCCGCTCTGCGCACGAGGGGGAACTATCTGAGTGTGGCACGTATGGACAAAACAGTAGCTGAACACATTTTGAATATTGGATATAATATTAATATACATAATATTGGATATTTTAATTTTGTTGTGTCTGGATGTTTTGTTGTCTGATCTGTATTGTACTTGCTTTAGTTCACTTTATCTGCTCTATTAGGCTTTTCTCCTGTTTCAACACAAAACTCAGCTGTGAGCGTTGCTAGTTACAAAGAGCAGGAGGTCAAAGGGCGCAAGGAGCGTTTCATCATTCCCGTTGCTATGTAACAGAGTTTGAGAACAACCTGCAAGGTGTCTAATTAGCGTTAGCTAGTTCACCTGCAGTAACAAAGGAGATAACATTGTTGAAAATAAAAATGGACAGGAGAAAGTTAACTATTGCTCTACTTGCTGTTGAAGAAGAGGATGAGGAGGCCATTTTGAAACAGAGGAGTTCATGGCTTCCTGCTAAAAAGATCAGAGCCTTATCAGAGTTTTATCACCTCGACCTGCTTCAGAACACTTGGTTTATGCTGTTTAGAGCAATTTTATGGTCATTTTTTGCCCTTTTTGGAACTCTAAAGAAAAATCTCTATTCACTCCAGTTGTTTTGGAGAAAAGCTACAGATAATAATATACAACAAAATTGTATTTTGTTTGTCACATGTATTCTCTGAGGCTGATATGTATGATGTCAGGCCTTAGCATGGGTGTGTCAGTGGGAATTGAACCTCTAACCCTTGCAGTGAGTGCCTTGCTCAACCCATTGAGCTACACAGGACCATTTAGTAACTAAAGTGTGAAATATGAATGAGCTCAGACTTCCAACCATGGAGGTAATTCCTCCTCTGTTAAAGTCAATGTATGCAACATCCAATTTGTTGTTGTGAAATTAGCAAACAAATAAAAAAAACAGCAAATCTGTTTCCTGCAGTCTATTCTGTGTAACTTGCACACTGATTGCAAAAGCATGTTGCTTTGCTAAAAAACTGTTTTGAATTTTCAGATTTGAAGGATTCAGCCTGAAGGCCGTGGATCATGTTCTGTAAAGCTTGCAGTTGAATTTGTATGTTCCCATTAACTCTCAATGCTGTGTATGCTCAGTGGCCTTTAGTCACACATGGACTAAATCACACTCTTTGATAGCCGCAGTGCTTTGCTAATTTCCACATTATCTGCAGTGAGCGTTTATTATCAGTGTTGAGTGTGTCCTCCCACCGATCGTCTCATTTCCTGCTTATCATTTACACAAATGGTGCTGGTCTAGCTTATTAAGGCAGATAATGAGCTTTATGCTATGAGCCAGCCAATGGTGTGGAAGTTAATGAAGACATTTACGAGATTGTGAAAGAGAGCGGGAGGGTGAAACGTGTTTCACTGTGTCAAACATTTACTACTAATTCCTAACAGAGACGACCAGGAGCCCGACTCAAGTCAAACATCTTTTCTTTTTTTTTTCACTCCAAACATCTTTTCTCCAACAGCTGTCAGAGTCTGGACGACATGAAACTGTATTACAGTCAAACCTGGGTCAAACTGAATCTGCAAATAATTCTTAGTGTTTGTTATTAATCCCAGGATCAGAGTCAGAGTCACAGAGAGGTATAGGACTACTAAACAACACTGAAACATCTACAGTAATTAGCTCTGCCATTTATTATCATGAGAAAATATGAACATCTTCACACTGTACATTAGTGGTCATTACCAGGTAGGCTTTTCTGGAAGCCCCTTTGTCATTTACATCCCACATTAAATACAATTTAATACAGTCACTTGAGCAGGTTAGCCTAAAAATCTACAGTATATTGTTATATATTCGGCTCGCTCAGCAGCTGATTGGGAATTGTGTTTTTCAGTTCAAAAAGTGACAGCAGTCCATAAAATCTATCCAGTATGTTAGAAAAATAGAACATGTTAAAATAAATAAAAGAAATATGGATTTTTATCTATTGTTAAATGACAGACTTCATATAGAAATTTGTAGTACAATATCCCAATATACAGATAATGAATGAAGGTTGGATCTAACATTTTAAAGGAGAGTACCGGTGTCATTTAGAGTTACAGCCCATATACTACTGTCTATGTCTAGTTTATATTAGATTTTTTAATAGATTACTTCCTGGAGGAGACTTCATTTCTTCCTGTGGTGTCACCTGACTGACAGGAAGCAGAGCGGAACGTAACGCAGCGCTGAGATGAAAACACTCGACTCAGCTCAGTGAAATGAGGAGAAAACAGAAAGTTTGAACGGCAGCAAATGTCTTCTTCTTAAGGAGGAAAACCAGCGCTGATATCTCCAACTATGCTGACTGTGTGCAGAAACAGAGAGGAAGCTTGACTGATCACCTATCTAAGTACAGGAATCTACAAGTCAGAGACGAGTGTGTCCTCTTAAAGGCTTAAAGGTCCCATATTCTACACTTCTACTTTATTTTCTGTCTTGAGGTCCATTCAAAGCTGTGTGTGTGGTGTCATGAACCAAAAACACTCTCAATCTATTTCTCCACGTTCATTTTCCAGCATCTCTCTGAGCCTTACCAAGAACAGGCTGTTTCTGTCGCCGTGTCTTTAAGGCTCATTAATATTAATGACCCCTCTGTTCTGATTGGCTAACCGTTTCAAGAGGGGCAGCTACAGGTAGGGAAAACTCTCCGGTAAATAAACAATGACAACCGCTCAACCGCTTTGAAAAAAAACACTTTGTTAGTCTATTATTTCTTACAGAAATGACAATGAGCGAACCTTTGTGACGCCACAAAGTTACAGAAGTCCAAACGGCTCGTTTAGAGGCTCGCTTTTCTAATATGGATTGTGTGGATTTAGTTGGCGACCGTGCGTTTTGATACTTTCACCATGTTTAGATAGACCATCCAACTCCTTTATCATCACAGAGGCAAGGGGAGTCCTGCTTTACACCATATGGGACCTTTAAGTGTGTTTTTTCTTCTTTTTTGTTCCCTACTTAGACCGGCCTCATCACGTACATCACCTGGTTGATTTAGTGGTGGAGCAGCAGCTAACTCCTGTAGTGGGTTTGTGTCTCTGTTGGATGCTGCTGATACGCTCATCTGGCCTCAGTTTCACATACTTTTGAAGTCAGAAAAGCAATATGCGTCCAACAGGAAGTTAAAAGTCATATTTGGAGGTCTAGTGTGTCGTGCTGGGGAGACTGCGGCAGCGTCCCGAAGTCCAGGTTGAGCTGGCCTTGGCTCCGCGAGCGGGACAGCCGCAAGGACGGCAAGGCGTAGCGTTGGGTCCGTCTTCCCTGAGACAACTTCCCCCCTGAGAGCAGAGACATCCGTCAGACAGCAGTCCTCCTGCACACTGAGGCTCTGCCACCGTGAGGCTGACTTTACACTGATAATCTGAGACATTTTCATAGAAATAAGTGTCTGTTTTGCTGCTCTGTAGCGCTGATTGATGTAACACAACAGTGATCCAACCTATATCCAGTTCATGAAAGCTTTTACATTTTCCAGTACATGGTAGGTCCTTCCTCTGGTGATGCATTTTACGTTCCGGTTTGTTTGGAATAAATATAAATATACTGTTTGATTCACAGGTGATCTCTGGGAAGTGTAGTGCAAAAAACAGCACAGCAATGAGCGCTCGCTTAGCACCAAAAATGGCAACCAAATAAAAATATGTATCTCACTGATTACCACAAGAAAAAAACACTTTATTGTTATATATTAAATTTGCATCCAAAAATGTTACGACTTCATTCCCAAAGGCTATATATCCATTCTCCAAAAAAATGACCTGAATTTACTTTCATGTAAAAGTTTTGTAAAAGTTTTTTTACATGGTGGGTATTTCAATTTTGAATTGTGAATTGAAACCGCAGCACCATTCACCTGTCTGACCGTCTGGTTTGGTGAAAATGTCGGTGCTGCCGCTCCAGTAGTGAACGGCCATCTTCCCATGGTAATCTCTGACGTTGGTCTTAGCATCTGATGACAATAAGAAAAAAAAAAACACGTTAAAGTCCCAAACCGCAGAGTGTCGCCCCACTGCTGGCTTTGTTTACATAGTGATTGTTTTGGATTGAAGACTTTCTCATTTGCTGTCTGAGCTTTTGATACATGGACTGACCGCTGAACATGATTTTAGTACGGACTTGGAAAGTGTAACAGATTTGGTTTGATTTGTAATGTTTGTGAATAAAATATTAAAACAGACTTGCATTTTAGGTTACGATAGATTAAGAAAGTTCCTAAAAATGTATTATGCATCTGCATGTCAAACTCTTCAAGAACGCAGAATTTTTTGCTGCAAAATGAGATAGACAACAAAAAAAAGACACTTTCTCCTATGAAATGCTGAAGCCGTTTATTTGCCAAAAGGTAAATGAAACCCTTCAATTACATCTTCATCCATCACATCAGGTAATAATGGACATTTGGACTGAGCAGGCAAGAAACTTCACACACCAGATGTTTCTTCAACATCTGTGTGCACACAACACACACACACACACACACACACACACACACACACACAGTCCTGTGGGGTCATGTGATGCGGCCTGCCGATGCCAGGTTGCAGGTTACAAGGTTAAACTATCAGGTGGTTTTGCGTGGCAGCATCACCGCCGGCCTTGTGCCAGCCGAGCGGAGGTGTAAGACAGCAGCCGTCAAGGCCAGACAGGTGACCGCTTCTCCTACCGACACGGAAACAAACGCTCCTCCTCACCTATGGGGGTCATTAAAAATAATATCCTCAGTCTGCGATAGGCTGTAGGAAGCGCGTTTTCCCTCACGGTCGTCATCGACGCTTCGCTCGACACCGGCGGACCTCCGTTCTATCATCCGGGGGTCTTCACCGGTACCAGGGTGGCTAATTAGCAAACGGCTTCCCGGCTCCAGGCCCGACGCAGGAGCTAAATCCCTCTCTCCACCCCTCCCTCTCCCCTCCGTTCCCCCTCTGCAAACAAGAGGCTGGGTACGAGGCAGGAGAGGCCCCAGGAGACCGCTGGAGAGAGGCGGCGGGTAATTATTTGAGATAACATGCGGTGGAAGGGGAGGGAAATGTGCTTTTGAGAGGCGAGCGGGGAGAGGGAGGGAGAAAAAAAGAGGGTGAGAGACAGAGAGACAGAGAGAGAGAGAATGGAGAAAGGTCAACAGCTCCTACTCGTACTGAGGGGAGTCAACAGCCTGTAATGCCTCTTCAGGATGAATGACACCGCATCCAGTGTTTCCCCCGAAAAATGTCTCATTCTGTATTCAGGCGGCTCGCATCTGCCAGCCTGCCAGTCCAATCTGAATGAATAAGAGCGTGCGTTGTCTGTTTTGATTGCCATTTTTGCCTGCTTGATGAAAAATCACGGTTAACCCTTTCAGGACTGGAGCAGTGCGGCGATAAACAAACCGGTGCTAAAGCAGAAGGCGCGGACACATCTCAACACACTGAGTCCTGGTTTTGTCTGGCTTCAATTAGGAAATACACAGACGTGAGCATCTTGGATTTGAGTGAGCCGATGCATGACAAATATCAGGACTGCAGTACTTGACTTTCTCCCGCCTATTTTGACTCGGACTTTGTTTCAGTCTCGGCCGCTATTGGACGTTGACTCAACTTTTTCCCGTCTATCTAAACATTTTCAAAGACACGTTTCTCTCCATCTGGTCTGCTCTCCTCGGTAGCCTGGTTCCAGACTCCTGAATCTCGTCCCGCTCACTTTTCAGATTTTGTCGAGCGATTCAGAGTCTGGTGTTGCTCTAGTCAACGGCTTGTTCTCAATCGAGAATCGAGCCAATCAGAGCCTTTGTGGGCGGGACGAAACTTTCAACCGTTCGTGCAATGGTTTTTCATTGCCATTTCGGCAGAATAGATTTGTTGAAATCACCCCTTAACCAACATATTGTCTTTGTGAAGATGATATTTTTGTTCAAATCAACCAACATTCTTGGTAAAGTTGGTAAATACACTGCTGGCTGCAGCATCAGTGTGACTGAAGTAACGTCAGAGCGGCCGGATACGTCGGTCACGATTGGTTTGGGGAAAATCAACCCCCCCACACAGAAAACAGCTAACGAGGAGGAAATCTCAGGCTGAATAGTGGAATCCCTTCAAGTGAAGAGATTACACCTGTAGAAACCTGTGTATGTTATAGACCTCAAACTTCTCTGCATTGATCAGTTGGTTTAGTTCAGAGCTCCTGCAGACAGATCTACAACTCAGTTCATCCTTAAGAAACTCCTTAATCTTTATTTTTACACCTGAAAGACACTGTTTATAACCTATTTTGGTCTTGATCCTAATTTGGACTCGGTCTTGACTTGGTCTCGATCCCCTTTGGACCCGGTCTCGACTCAAAGTCGACTGGACCTGGTCTTGAAATTGACTTGAACCCAACTAATGTGGCTTGGGCTACAGCCATGCCATCAAACAGCCATGTGATTCAAAACCTCCTCTTGTTTCCATCCCATATTTGAAAGCCACAGTGAGCTGGATCAGGACAGACGCTGCCAGATCATCAGGCAGCAGTCTGAACACAGTCGTCACGTTGCGGTCCGGTCCTCAGAGGCGCGGCGCTCCTCACTCCGACAGGAAGCAGCTAATGGTTACAGCCTGAAACCGACTCTGGTCATTACTGACAGTTTAACTCCCACGGACTCTCCCACCCGCTTCTGTTAAACAGAGTTAGACCGCCACCTCTGCTTCTCAAGGAAATGAACCTCTCACCGCTGCTGGAGAGGAGCGCTGCTGTCAGCTCAGCAAACTTTGGTGTAACAGTATCTTCACTCAGTCACTTCCTGCACTGATATAGATCATCAATCTGTGATGTTCAATACATTCCAGGAGTTATTTTGTGATGATTTGTGTGGTAATTTACTTTTTTGTTGTACCCACTTTCCCTCAACCTGCCTCGTCTTCTTCTACTTCACTTAGTGATTTCCTACATTTCCCAGAATGCCTTGCCACAACCCCCAGAGAAAGAGCGTGAACTTGCTATATTCAGCTGTGGGTTTTATGTGTAGGTGGAGAGAGAGATACTGATAGCAGAGGGAGAGTGTTTCCAATTGAGAACAAGTGAGATTTACCCCCTTTACTCAACCATAACCTGTCTCTCTGCTGCAGTGCATTCTGGTCTCTCTCCTGCTCCTGTGGGTGGAGAAATTGGTCTCTCTCTCCTCTTCTATGATGGATTTCTCCCTGTATGATTGTTGAACGTCGGACACCAAAACCTGATGTTTACCGCTGATGTTTTAGATTGCTGAAACATTTTTTTAATATCAAACTCAATTATAGCTGCTGGAGATGTGACGTCACCTCATCTACGATTGTGCAGTTAACCACGAAGAAGAAAAATTCACCATTGCTGGCTGTACATCGCTACAAGTGTTGAAGTGTTTTAGGGGGATTTTTCCTTTAAAGTCAAGGCAGTTCCAGTCGAACCTTGTAGCACACACACAATATTTTTGATGCAGATCACATTACATCCCTCTCTCTCTCTCCAATCACTCCTGTCACTCTACTGTACACTATTAAGTAAAGATAAAATGTCATAAAATAACCTTTTATGTGATTATAATGTCATCATGCTCTGCAACAACTTGCCAATAAATGTTTGGTGCATTGTAATAAATAGTTTACTTCCAAAATGATATCCACCATCTGAAAAAAGTGACATTCTGACAAAATGATAGCAGAAAATCAAGTTTTTCTTCCAAAAATGTATATATAATGTAATGGAAACCAACTTCATTTGTTGCATGGCGTTCTTTTTTCACCCAGCAGAGATTTCTTTCTCTCTTTGAAGCTTAATAAGTGTGCATATACATACAGTAAGTGTGCACATATTCCCAGCAGGCATTTGACAGACAGCGACATGCAGCAGGAGGTCAAGTTCAACGTCAGCCCAGACAAGCACAACATTTTCACAATGTGATGTTATGTCACGGTAAAAAAATCATAAGAAAACAGCTTTGGAGACTGTTTTGAACCGATACCAGAAAGATATTCAGGTCCTGGTTTCACCAAATGATGCAAGTAGCAGCTCAACTTTCAGTTTAGCACCAAATTTACATGTTTGTTTTTAACACTGGTACAGAACGATCTATCAACATGTGTTCAATATTCAATGGGTTCTGGGTTCTTGTTTTGTAAAAATCTTAATAAAAAAAGAGATAAGTAGAGGTTTTAGAGGCAGAGGCGTATGATGCAGATGTTGTAGGTAAAGAAATAAGAACGAAGGACGAACAGGAAGAAATGTAGTCGCTTTGAAAGAACTCCTAAACAGTTTAAATGAGACACATCAGGAGCAACATTTGATTGGGAGGTCGAAACTCCTCAGCTCCTGTTGCTGCTTCACTCCCAAAAACACAACAAAAAGGCCGTTTGTTTAGTTTGCCTCTCCGCAGCCTCGCCCTGCTCGTCGGCCATATGGAAACACATGCTTTTGTGTCTGGAGACGGTGACCCTGAAGACCATATGTGTCCGGGCTGAATCGTCCGCTGACTCCCAGCATATGGCCGTCTGAGCCAGCAGGGGGATCAGACTCTCTGCAGGGATCATCAACAGTTGATCATGAATCGCCCCATTGGCTTAAAGCTGGGGTGTGCCTCATTAGCAGCAATATGCACTCTCTCTCTCCCCGCCTCTCCTCTTCCTGGGTAGGCGTGGTGGGTGGGTGAGGGTGTGTGTGTGTGTGTGTGTGTGTGTGTGTGGGGGGGGTTCGATCATCTTTTGTCAGTAGGTCTGGAGGACTGGACTTGTCAATCTGGGTGTTTGGGAGGGTCTTTTGTCTGGCAGAGGCGATTTGCATCACTGCTTTCCTCTGGCTTTCACAAAGTCTCTGAGGCAAAGAAGAAGAATCTCCCTCGCTGGTTTATTCTGAATGTGTGAATATGAATTTTGGACTCAACTAAGAAGAAAAAAAATCAAAACCCCTACACATAACCCTAACACAACCAGAATGAAAACAGTTTAATAGCAAAGCCTCATAAGCCATTTGTAAACCATTCACACAATTCAGTGGAATCAATTTCAATATTATTTTTTGGGCACAAGAAGATTTGACAGGTTTTAGTTGGTCTGTCAAATAAACTGCTGGGATAGTGACATTTTGTTCAGCATTTATTAATTCTGGATTAATAATAGAGAATTCATATTGTTGTATTGTTTTGTATTCATATTTCCGCTCTCTCTCTTGCACACACACACACACACACACAAAGTCTGACTCCATATCTTAAAATCTGTGATATGCTTGTCGTCTTTTGTTTTTATCTCTTGTTTTTATTTGTATTTATGTCTTTTGTTCTCTTTGCAGCACTTTGCGATGAACCTGTTTATGAAAAGTGTTTTTAAATGAGTTTGTTTTGGTTTGACTCGACTGGTCAGCATGTGAACTGGAGTGAGACTTACTGTAAATGTTGATCAGAGCCTGGACGATGTGCTGGTGGCCGTGGATGGAGGCCAGATGGAGCGCAGTGTAACCCTGACAACAACACAGACACACACACAACTACAGGTCATGTGTTGGTGGGGGGTGGGGGTCAGGTGTTTAAAAAATGTACACTGATTGGCCTAATGGGGGCGCTATAACTACAGGTCAAAGTTTTATACTCAAATGTGCAACACAGTTTCATAAAATTTTGTGAAATGAGCTAAAATATAGATTACATGCACAAAAAGATTCCTTCACCACATGTTTGGCATTTTCATCTGTTCGTCACGTGAAAAGCTCAGCTAAGGCTAACACAGTTTAGGTTTAGGCGAGTAAAACAACTTCGGTTCAAACTTCGTTCGTACGGTTTTCTCATGGTTCAGTAAATGAAAACTTGTTGTCATGAGTTGGGGATTGAACCGGGTCGTCGGCCATCCGCCCCCCCGACCTCCGACCTCCACACCCTTACTTTCCACCATCAAACTACTTCCTGTTTCTAGTTCTGTCTCCTTCACGTAATCCTTCCCTGGTGGGGAAAATGTATTTGCAGTTTAAGACATCGTGCTCATTTCACAGAGTTGTGGGACATGATTAATTAAAAGCCAAAATGTCAAACTTTAAAAGGCCATAACTGCTTCACCACCAGTCCGATTTGGATGAAACTTGAACAGATGATGCATCTTGTTACTGATTGGCCCGAGGGGTTCCTGCATCGTTTGTGGGGATTCACTTGTTTTAGAGTCTGGATTTTTCACTAGGATGCACCTGAAAGCACTATTCTGTTTTAAGGATTTTACTCTGGTTCCCAAAACGATTACAGGGAACCAAAATCTGTTCCAAATTATTTTTGATTTGTAAAAGTAAGCGACTACAAACTAGCAGGAATGTCTTTATCGATCCGTGTGTGTGTCAGTCAGCCTGTCAGGTCAGATAACCAGCCGGTCTGACAGAAATTCATCCTCGACGCACAGCTTTTACATTTCTCTTTCCTGTCGATTTATAAAGCTGGCTGTGGTTCACCGTCATTCATTTGTTCACATTAACACCGGCGCGTCCCGGCGGATCGGCTGCCATTCACTCTGAGCTGCTGTCAGCCAACAAACGCGGCGCTGTCAGTCCAGGTGGGCGCGGGATGACAGTAAAGGAACACCGGATATTTTGATGTCCGTGTTCATTAAGGGAACGGGTCTGTAGTTTACAGAGCGCCGTGCCGCGGCGCCGGCGCCACGCTAAACTCTTATCACAACGCCGACTTAAAACGGGCCCGGGAGGCTCTTTGATGTGAGGTACGGTAAGACGCTATCAAACGCAGTGAAACGCCACGCTGTCACGTTCCTCCTCGCACGCTCCTGTCCTGTCACCGGAATAAACCACAGAACTATCTATTACATCTCTATGTGTCAAAAATAAGCAGGGACAATAAAAACTATATGGGTACGTCTTGAGTAGATGAGTGTGGCTACTGGATTCATGTGACAGCAAATTGACATGATTAAAGGAGCCATTCTGTATGTTTTTATTTCTGTAAATTATGGATTGTGTTGTTTGGACAGAGGTAAACACTTAGGACTAAATGAAGAAATGTCAACAAAAGCATCTTAATTCCCACATGTGGGAATTTGTAAATCTCCCAACAGTAAGAAATAGGACACTTGCAGTATTTGCACACCTGTCCGTCTGTTGTAAATGCCTTTTTAAGCAGGTTTCTTACAGTGTGTGTGTGTATTTATTCTGTGTTGTGTTGTTTTGAGCCCATGCCAAAGACAATTTTCTGTCGTATGATGGATAATAAGGTTTTCTGAATCTGAATCCAGAGGGTTGAGGTGTGTGTCTTCCCTCGGCAGGTAATATGGAGACGCAAACTGACTATCTGACATTTGTTGAAAGGTTGAGGTGCTTTTATGTGTTCAAATGCACTTTGAGCTTCATATCAGAGGTAAAGGCCATTCCAGCAGGGGGTCCTGAGAGTGGAGGAAGATCAAGGCAAGGCCTCGCTCCAGATTTAACACTATCCAAGATGTTATGGTGTTCAATACGCACAAAGACAGAGCTGACAGGCAGCGGCATCACCTCAGAAGTATTATTTTAGCTAGTGAGAGCCTGGAATCATGGATTTTCACAGTTCAATCCCCAACTCATGACGTTTTCACCTGGGAGGGTATAAAATTAAGGATTTCACCAGGACAAGATCAGGAGTCTACGGTGTCTTTCCCGAAAACCAACGCCAATTCTGAATCCTTGAATTTCACCAAATAAGACGTTGAAAGCCATCGAAAAACCCTTGAATTAGACGTCCAAGTGGTTGTGGGAAACCTGATCACTGGATCTGGTAAAGCCAGGGGTCAGGGGTCAGGTTTTTTTTTTATTTTAACATAACACTGCTGCTATAAAAAAACATCTTGACTGCAATCTGTAAATAAATGAATGAGAATGAAGCCTTTTATTATTTTATTTATTTAGCCTTTATTTTACCAGGAAGTCCCATTGAGACTCAAAATCTCTTTTCCGAGAGAGACCTGGCCAAGAAACAGCAGCAGGGGGGCTTACACCATAAAACAAACAATACAGTAGAAAATACAAAAAGAGTAAAATATGTGCAATAAAAAATATCACAAAGGAGCGCACATCTTGTATAAGACTGTGGATAATTTGTTTGAACTGATTTTGGGAAATAAAATGGTCGAGCTTTGACTGGAGATTGTTCCCAATTAATCAAATGCTTTTTCTCCAAAAACAGTTCTGATTCTGGGAACTTTAAGAAGAAAGCAGGACTGTGATCTTAGACTATAGACATTATTATTATTATCGTGTTGAATTTCATTTTGAACTGAGGGAAAGCGAAAGCGAATTGACCCCCAACCATGGTGAGACACATGTGATTTGGCTTCCCACCTCCTCCTCTTCCATCACGTTAGTCTGCACAACATTCACCCAATGCGTGACGATTCCCTTTTCACCACATTCACACCCTCACACACACCCGTACACATGTTAAAGGTACATTAGAATATGACTTACCCCCTTCAGAGAGGCGTGTTGTGAGGCGGTAAGCAGGCATGGGAGAGGTCAAAGAAATACAGAGTGAACCACAGCAGATCAAAGACAGAGGCGGCAAACTCATTTCACACCACCGCCGGAGGTAATTTGACTGAAGTAAATATTTGTCGAAGCTCTATTTGCTTAAGTAGCGTGACTCCTACAGGGAATCTGTTAGGACGGCGAGTCTTTGTACAGATTTCGACTCACGTGCTGTTTGGTGACGAGCGACCGGCCGAGAAGGTCGAAGGAAAGGGATGAAACATGAGATGGAGGGCGAGAGAGATATTCAGTCAGCTGTGTTTACAATTTGGAAATCATACTTCTACTCTTTAAAAACAAAAAAAACCTCTCTGATTCTACAAATGCTACTTACTCCTATTCTATTATCTCCATTGACTATTGTTGACAAAATGTTCTTATTGTAAGTCGCTTTGCACAAAAGCATCTGCTAAATGGCATAATGTATTGTCATGTAATGTAATATTCATTTCTTTGTGAAGTAAGAAAACGCATGCTTTTCCAGTTTCACATGAACCAATATATGGACTAAATCCAATTTTTTTTTTTTACAATAAGCAAAACATTTAAAACATCTTTGCCGTGCACGATGTAGATCCCCGACTGAAACATTTTTCTTCTGCATTTTGCGATTTGCCACACTAGGAATGCAATATTCATGTTCAGGTAATTGGCGGCGCTTCCTTATTTAAACCAACTGCACAGCCGACTTGGAGAGAAATCCATTGCAGAAGCGCTGAAAAACCCCCTCCGGCGAATCCAAAGCGTTAACCGAAGCCCGGGCTATTTTTCTCCTCTTAATGCCGTTCTATGGATTATTGATTTTTGATTTGCTTGCCGCTCTGGCTGAGGGTCTTTTTATCAGAGCCATTACCCCCTTAACGATTAGAGACAAAAAGTTAATTATGTAATTATGGAGCCAATAAGTGACTTGTCTACTTTGCTTTGCTCTGGTGGGGCTTAAACATTATCTCCTGTGTGCACATCATAAGCAGAGAGGCAGCCGGGGAGGAGAGGAGATTAACACTTAGAGAGGCAGACGCTAAATTGAATTCTCCAGGCCCACGGCTGTCTGGGAAGCCATTAAGTAATCACAACATTGCCCCTTTCGAATCAATCCACTGCACACCGCTGCTCTCTCTCTCCCTCTCTCTCTCTCTCTCTCTCTCTCTCTGTGTGTGTGTGTGTGTGTCAAACAGCACATTTTCCATTTCTATTGACTGTGAAGGCAAAGAGGGAGACAGAGAGAGAGAGAGAGAGAGAGAAACAAACAAAATGCCTAAACCGATCCCCAGAATGAATCGCTAAAAAGCGCCCGGGAAGCGGCCGTGCGGAGCGAGCGAAGCTTCAAACAGATAAAAAATAAAGTGAGAGTCTATGAGTATTATTCCCGGGCCGGGGCGGGGCATTATGGGAGAATTCTCAGGAGGTAAACAATACTTGGCTGTTGTTTATTGGGTGTCGGTAGCCTTTGGCCCGGCGGAGGTTAATGCCGCGGACTCGTTGGTGCGGCGGCGGCAGCGGGCGGCGGCTCGGAGGCGGAGGCAGTAATTGGAGGGGAAGGAGCTCATGGGGAGTCCAGTGCTCACAACCTCAGGGTTAAGTGAGAGCAGGAATCATATAATTGGATAATCAAAAAGCCCCTACAGGCTTCAGATGATGTGTGTGTGCCTGTATGTGTGTGTACATGTGCATATTAGAGCTGTAAATTAGGTCTGTGTGTGTGTGTGTGTGTGTGTGTGTGTGTGTGTGTGTGTGCTGACAGGCTGCCTCTGTGGTTAGAGTAGTAACCGGGGGGGGGGGGTCACAGGTTCGATCCCTGCCACAGTAAATGTGTTCCTTCCTGGCCCTGAGCAGGACGTTCACCCCCCCTGCCTGTTCCTAGCGGCTTTTACAAATGGCCGCCGGTGACCTCTGACCCCTCTGCTGATAGTAGATCCATGTCAGAGTGTCTCTCACAGCGATAGGTGGAGAAAGGTGGATGTGATATGTGTGGGTGTGCGGCAGAAAGTGGTGTTTTATAAAGATCATCACATCAACCACGTTGCAGGCAGTGTGAATGTTGGGTAATAGATGCAAATATATACAGTATATATATATATTTGAGTGACTGTAATGATTATAAAAGGTGTGAATCTTTCAATTTAATAGCATCCTTTAAAATGAGAGCCAGTGGAAGAGATCTAATATTTATAACAGTTAATGTGGGATCAAGTGTAGTGTGTGTGTATACAATGCAGGTTATTGAGGTGCATGACCAGGTGCCGATCCCCCCCCGCCCCCCCCCCCCCCCCCCCCCCCCCCCCCCCCCCCCACACACACACACACACACACACACACACACCCTCCCTCCCCCCGTCAGCGCTCACCGATCTGACGTTGACGTCCGCGCCGGAGCGCAGCATCATGTCCAGCGCCTCCACACGGCCCTGCTTGGCTGCCCAGTGGAGCGCCGTCTGAAACACACACACACACACACACACACACACACACACACACACAGATCATTCACTCCACCACCAAGTTATCATACACAACACTGACTGTGGAGGAATCCTAAATTAAAAACTGAACACTTGATGATGTTTGAAGATCATTAATTGGCTCAATGTCAGTTTATAGCATCGAATTTGATTTCCTCAAGTTAAACTTCTCTTCTCTGTGTTCGACTGAAGCTCAATATTTGCCTCAGCATCTCATGGAAGAATTAAATATTAAATCAAACTGAATTAAGCATTAAATATTTCTCATATGGATTACTCAGATGTCTTAAAATATCTGAGAACTTCTCTTATTAAAGTCTTCAGACTGAAAGAGAGAGGGACAGAGAGAGAGAGAGAGAGAGAGAGAAACAGAGAGGGAGTTGGCTCATTTGAATAAAGCCTTGCTTTGAACTAAATTCATGGCTAATTAGCCTAAACAGATTTGGCTATGTGCAGCAGACAGACACAGACACTGTTCTGTAATAATATGGCTGTTATTCAACCCAATGGGAGTTAATTCTCCGCTAAAGAGCCACATTCAAGGACAGTTATCCCATTGCCATTGTGTTGTATTAAAACGTGTCGCTAATCACATTGGTTAATGTATTCTAATCAGTCTGTATAACCATGTGTGTGTGTGTGTGTGTGTGTGTGGAGGACAGGAGGATATGAGGAGTTCATTTCAGAAAAGCTATATTTCCATTTTTGAAAAAAAAAACAGAGAGAAACATTGCCTGTTCATCATTCAGTATTTCTAAAATTTACAGAACTCAGTCTGCAAAAGTGTGAATGTACTTACTATCCTTTAAGAAGTAACATCATTTGTATAAATGATCTCACAAAATTTCATATACTGCAGTGTCAGAATATAATCTGCTTGCCTGTTAGTTTCATTAGTAATTCCCTAATGAGGAACTGCTAATTATACACAATTTTTAAACAAATTTCCTGGAGAGAATCAAGAAATTTGGGTGAATCTACTGAGGGAGAGGAGAGTGAAGGGTTTCTCATGGGCGACTGAATGGTTGCAACTACAATCACAACAACACAACCCTATAACTAATTATCTTCTATTTCACTGTCTGCAGCTACTGAAGGTTCACTTACAAACTTGGTGTATCCGAGGGATTTGAAAAGAAGAGGCAAAAGCGACAACGTTAAAATCACTTCGATCAACAAAATACGAAGGATTTAATTCCAAAATTATACGTATCCATTTTGAAAAATAACTGGTATCTGTAGTTTATGGCTCAACATTTCATAGACAAGGACAAATTCATCTCAAAAGTGCTTTTTTGTAAGCAAAGGTCTTGTGCTGCCTAATAGCTTCAACAGTATCCCATAATGCACTTTTTTAACGTCAGCAATAGTTTTCTAGAACAAGGTGTCAACTATCTCATTATGGAATGAAAGTCTTCACATCTTTAAAGATTATGAAAAAAAAGCTAAAGGGATTTGAAAAGAGACATGAATGGAAAGAAACTGTTATGATCACCTCAATCAACCAATATGTCATTATAGATTATAACAAATTTAGCTAATTAGAAGGAATCAGAAACGTGAAACATGAAGTGTGTGACTGTGTGACTGTGCATTGTCTCTGCAGCTATTCTTACTATTCAAACGGGGCGTATTTGTACTAAAACCGGGACGTTACTTATTCCAATTCCTGACACATCGCCTGATCAAAGTGGGCGGAGGCGGCTCTTTGATGCGGCAGGCTTTCCTGACACATCCGTCTATTGACACCTTCGGCCCTATTCTGTCCAGATCTGGCCTGGATTTAAACTGAGCCTCCAGTAAACATCAGTCTGCTGTAATCTGCCTTTTAAGATTAAGATCGCCCCCTTTGAGAACCGAGGGAACCATAGTAACCGTAATCTGTGTGTCCCGTCTACTGAGTCTTTGTATCCTTTAACATTGTGCCTGTGAAAAAACTCGCCTCAGTCTCTGTATTTCCATCAGCCAGCACCCCTCCCTCCCTCCTCACTCCCCCTCCCTTCCTCCTCACCCCCCCCCCAACCCAATCTCTTTTTGGGACCCGGAGCCGAGCCAATCTCCTCTCTCTCTCTCTCTCCTTCCTCCCTCGCTCACGTTGCGCTACTGTAAACTAGATCAAACAAATGGAACATTGTTTTCTGCTGTTTTTCCGGCCGTTTAATTACGCCGCACTGATGTTTCTCATTCAGCCGACAACTGTGAGCGTGAAAATCTAGCAGGACACAGTCGTCAGGCAAAAAAAAAAAAAAAAAAAAAAAAAAAAAAAAAGTGTTGTTCCCGGGACGGTTAATGGAAGTTATTTTGGCGGCGTCCCTGTGTCGGCGTGCTAATGCAGACTGACCACTGAGCCTGCGGAGGCGGGGGGGCTGCCAGGCTGCTTTAACAGCGGCGGTTTTCATTAGAAGGTGCTAACTGAACCCCGCCTCGCCCGGTGGCGTCTTCCGCCGCTCGGTGAGACTGTTTGGGCCTCCACCTGCGTCACACACACACACACACACTCACACACACTCACACACACACTGACGGCACTGCTATGAGAAACTGTAAGTGATACTTGTCCACTTTGCTCCGATGCTTTACTGAAAGGACATTTTTTAAGAATGAATATTTTAAAAGGAGTCGACTCAGACAGAGAGAAACCTCTAGCAGGATTCAATAAGGAGAACGGAGAACACTTAAAGGAGCACTGGTGTCATTTAGGGTTACAGTCCATTTACTTCTGTCTACATCTAGTTTTCTCCCAATCATTATGCAATGCATGCATGATTTCTTAACATTTATTTGTTTTTTGTCATTGTTAAAATACAAGCTTTACCTAGCTCAAACCTAGCTTAAAACGAACTGCTGTCCCGGCTAATAAAGACGGCCTAAATAAAAACACATGGATGTGACAGTAAAGTGTTTTTTAGGGATTATTTCCTGGAGGAGACTTCCATTTCTTCCTTGTTGGTGTCAGCTGACTGACAGGAAGCAGAGCGGAACGTAGCGCAGCGCTGAGATGAAAACACTCGACTCAGCTCAGTGAAATGAGGAGAAAACAGAAAGTTTGGCTTCATGTTTCCTGTGATGGATTCTCTCGCTCTGTGGAAGTTTGTTTTTCATGCTGGACAAGAATGAATGGCAGCAAATGGATTCTGCTGAAGGAGGAAAACGAGCGCTGATATCTGTAACTATGCTGACTGTGTGCAGAAACAGAGAGGAAGCTGGACTGCTTAAAAATACGTATTATCCTTTAACTACTTGACTTTCTCTGGGCACACACTGGTTTTTTTGCAATATCTAAAATCATCAGGGTTGTTCATACTTAAATACAACTTAAATATTGCCTAAAAATTGTGAAAAACAACAGGAAAATAGTAAAGTACATTGGTCCTAGTGAGCTACAGGCGCTCCATGTGTGTCTCAGCGGGAAGCTCCGGTGTCCTTTAAACAGGAGAGAAAGCCGTAGTCCTGTTAGCAGGTACAGGGGGCAAACTGACGGTGACCCGGCACAAACTGGCAACTGCCTCCCAACAGTCGGCCTCCATGCGACGGGCATCTGCTGGCCCTTTAGTGGGTGGTGGAGTGACAGGCAGAATGAGTTAGCGCAGCTCCTCTGAAAGCAGCAGGGGAAAAGCACATCAAAAAGGCGTAAATTTCACTCCTTCCGTTTTGATCAAGTGAAGCATGAAAAGGAGTGTAATACTCTCAAGTGGCGCGAGGGTTAGACCATTGATGTTGTTATTTCTGCATGGGGAGGTCCATGCAGCTAATAGGGGGGCTACACAAAACTGAGGCAGCGCATTAGGCGAGGCCATATGGAGGGGTCCTTTGCAAAGCTCTTGAATAGGAAGCTTAGAGTCCACGCCGCCTCCCTCAATGCCGTGTGAAATTCTAGTTCTGGCATCAGCGGGGAGTTTTCAAAGCCAGCCTGCAACAGTACTACCATATGTGCCGGTTTGAAATAGCGTCTCTTTTATTGGGTGTAGAATCACACTTTGACTTAACAATGAATCTGAAGAACATATGCTGGGACTTGGGTAAACGCTTCTCAAACAGCTCCCGTGAAAAATCGCGGATCAATCGGCAAATAGCGCGGGCCAAGCTGTACAGATTTGTCAGCTCCCCGACGAGGTGAGCCGCCTAAATTAGGACAATCGCACTTCATCCCCGTGTTGACTAATTTCCAGATCCTCAATTCCAAACTGTGAAATCGGGTCTTCAAACACACAAAGTAAAAGCACACAGGGAAAAAAAAAAAAAAAAAACGAGGCACGTCTCAAACATGTGAGCGAATGAAAGATCTTCTAGCTGATTCCGTGAAGAAATTTATCAGTCCCTCCCATCTGGTGAGGGGAGCGCGGAGAGCCGGGCGCCTTCCCTGCAGGCTGACAGAGAGGCTGAGTGTTCGCTCAAATATTAATTACCATGTAATTACAATATCATTACACATCCCCATTGTCTGGGCTGTTGGGCCACGTCAGCCGCCGAAATCACACGATTCCCTAATGAGCATGGATTCTACATCCTGCCGCAGCGTCCGACCGCTAATATTAACCCGACGCAGACGCCCGGAGAAACACGAGGGATGATAAAAATATCCCAACTGCTGTCTGAGCTGAAAAAAAGAGTTTGTGTATGTAGGACAGTGTTTAGCATGGTGTCAGCAGACCTGCACAGACCTGTCAGGCAGTTTGAAGGGAGCGCTACACGCCGCGCAAAGCAATGCCGCCTCGCTGCCGCTTTTGTAGACAAACATGCCAGAAAATTGGACATCCGTGTGAATCCCATTTACATGAACTACATTCCGTATTAGCATCGTCTCCCGCTTCAAAGAGCGAGCGGACGTCCGAACGTCCGACGCCGGCAAACTCTTTAAAACTATTATCAAGACAGCGAGACAGAGGTGAGGGAGCGACTCTGTGTGGTATCAGCGCCTCGGCTAATTGAGGCAGAAGGAAGTGTGTTGTTCTGTCCCGGCGTTTAGATGATTCATGTGAACACGGCCGAAAAGGAAAAGAGACAACTTACCCCCTTTGTATACGGCGAGGTTTACATCACACAAGGCCGTCAGGCGGTGAGAGTCAGAGGAAAAAGAGAAACAAAGACTCAGCAGACAGAATATGGAAACACTTTACTTCTCTCGGTGTATTAACCCGTGTGTTAACTATGTAAAACTACTGCAAGTGCATTAATGTTGTCTAAGTACTTAATGAAATGGGATGAAATTGTGTACATTTTCAGCAATAGGTATCTAGTTATAGTAATACACAAACCAATATCAAAGATTTAGCTTACAGAGAGATATGTAAATACTATGGAAAGATGTATTGTGGTCAGGGGTTTGAGTTTTACACTACTAAGACTAAAACTAACTTCTTTTCTTATATGATATCCAGGATTTAGTGCAAAAGGAGATGAGCATTATATATCACTGGAAAGCTCTGTGTGACAGTCAAAAGAAGACTTTTGTAAGCATAAACCAAATTAAAATGGAGAAAATTCAAAAGCCTCAAGTCTCCAAGACTCAAACCGTAGATGAAATTTAGTCTGAAAAGGGTGTAACTGCACTTAATAGCTTTTTATAGAATATAATTTCTCTGAATCCTAAACTCTGTAAAAAATATAAATGGTTCCATGTTTTGAATAAAAAAGATACAATCAAGTGTTTTTACTCTGCTATAAAATTAGGAAAACATCACTTACACCCCTTTGTATCTAAACCCTCGATAGCTTTACATATTTGTGATTTTGCAACTTGGAGAAAATCTTGAGGATTTTTAAAAAGTGAGAGCTACAGATTCACAGAGGTGCAACTAACTGGCTAGCATGACTACCAGTTTCTCAGTAAGCCTGATAGCATTACAAAATTATTCATGCTTATCATTCTGACGGATAAAAAGATTTCAAGATAAATTGGCAAATACGTGGCTTGGATGCAAATTTACGCAGTTTGCGTATCTGCTTTTCCCTCTGCTCCAGGAATCAGAGCTGCTGATGGGATTCATGGCTATCTAACTGTCTAATCCATCTTCCTCATCCTCACCTGCTGTCTGATGAGCAGCAGCCTCTTATCCAAACTAATAGGATCATTAGTTTTCCCAGTGGAAGTGGGAACGCCCCCTCCACATCCTCCTCTGCCATTCACTTCGTCTCTCCTTCCCTTTCATTCATTACAATAAGAAGATTACTAACTTGTTTACCGCTCTTTGAACATTTAATTTCCTTAAGCCCATTGTTTTTTTCGAGCTGCTCGACTCTTTAATGCATCCTATCGAGTTTCACTGATGACAGATTGACTGGAGCAGCCTGCGGGCCGCTGGGACCGGACTTAACACAGACTTGTTGGCAGATAAGTGGGAGAGCAGTGAGATTTATCATCGAGCTTTGGGTCTTAGTGTGTATTTTAACCAGGACTGTCACAGTATAGAAAACATCGCTGGAACCAGCAGTAATTTGAGTGTTTCACTATCTGAGACCACAGTGTGTCCCATCCCCTCATCGGCAGCACAGCGGCATACAGTATCTGGCAGGTAGACTGACCTTCACCCACAAGAGTTCAAACCCCCAACCTGACCTCTGACCTCCCTGTGCCTTTAACTAATAATTAACGTCTCATCCATATTCTGTATCTGCTCATTCCAACACTTCACTGAAGCTTTAGCTGCTGATACTGAGTGAAATATTCAAACCCAAGATGCTGCACCATTACATCAATTGGAAAAAAAATCTAGATGTCTTGTGAATCATTTTCTACACGTTTCCCTGTAATTCATCCTGACATGTTTGGTATCTTTAGAAACCTTGGGATCTTGACTAGAACTTAAAATAAAGTTCTGTGAGTTTGAACAAAGCTTGGCTGTGAAACAACATGTATGTACAGTATATATCTGATATAAACGGATGTATTAGTCTAACCCTAATATGAATACATGAATCTGACTGAATAGATTCAACCCACAGTGAAGGAATCCTGAATAATAACATATTATAGTATACTTACAGTGATAAAATCCTTATGAGGGCAGAAAGGAAGAAGGGAGAGAATGGAGAAGGGAGAGTTATTTTGTGATGAAGTGTTTTGTTTTTTGTTGTACCCACTTTCCCTCAACCTGCCTCGTCGACTTCTACTTCAGTTAATGATTTCCTACATTACCCAGAATGCCCTTTGACAACCTCCAGAGAGTGTTGCTTTCAGCTGTGGGTTATATGTGTAAGTGGAGAAAGATAGAGAGATAGTAAGAGCAAGAGAGCGAGACTTTTTCCAGTGGAGTTACTCAAACCCCAACCTGCTGCATTGCATTCTGGTCTATCTCCTGCTCCTGTGGGTGGAGAAATTGGTCTCTCTCCTCTTCTCCCTGTATGATTGCTACAATTAAGGCTCAAAATGTCAAACTTTGAAAGGCCATAACACTGTTGGTCCGATTTTGACGAAACTTCGATTAACGATGCATCATGTTACTGATTGGCCCATGGGACGCCTGCATCGTTGGTGGGGGGACGACATGTTTCATTTGTTGTTTAATGTTAACATCGTATAAACAAGGTCAGCTGTATCGTGTGTGGGATCTAGCAGCTTTGTGGAGCGGGACGGACGGACAATGGGAGCGCTGGCAGCTCAGAGCCGAGCGGGACGCAGCGATCAGAGATAAGAGGTCCGCTAACCTCTGCTGCAGCTGCAGGACGCTCACACACACCTTCAGAAACACTGGGCCGGAGGCATCAGTGTGTGTGTGTGTGTGTGTGTGTGTGTCTGTGTGTGTGTGTGTGAGAGAGAGAGAGAGAGAGGGAGAGAGAGAGACTCCATGTGTCAGGTGTGTATGTGAGTGAGAGAGAGACAGGAAGGGAGAGAGTCCATGTGTCAGGTATGGGTGTGTGTGTGTGTGTGAGAGAGAGACAGAGAGAGACAGAGAGACAGAGAGAGAGAGAGGTGAGTCTATGTGTGTGTGTGTGTGTGTGTGTGTGTGTGTGTGAGAGAGAGACAGAGACAGAGAGAGAGAGAGGTGAGTCTATGTGTGTGTGTGTGTGTGTGTGTGTGTGTGTGTAGGAGTTCTGGGGGGCAGGTGAAGTAGATCCTCACTTATCTGGTCATCATGGACAGAAAATGGATAGAAGACAACATAGCGGAGGGATACCATTTAGGAGAGATAGTTCCTGTTTGGGAGACTGGATCTACTTTTATTTTGAAATCCTAATTTTAGTGTCAACCAAGAATAGAAATGCAAAATGACGACAGACCCAGGACCCAAGACTGCTTTACTTTCTTAAAAGCAGGATCTGTTGTTGAATCTGTTCACCAACGTGTTAAATGTCAGTTTTCAGTCTATTTTCGGGCCTCATTCAAATGAATTGGAAGTAAAAATCTGAACTACAAACTCGTCCAGCTGCATCTGATCTTGGTGAGTAGTTTATATTCTATAACTCCCATGATAAAACTAAGTGGGATATTGCTTTAAGAGCGATGCGGTGTGTCTGTACCTTCTTCAAGGCGAGGCTGGAGTCCCGGGCCAGCAGCCGGCGCTGGGCCGCCATGTTTCCCTCAGCGGAGCTTCTCAACCAGGCCTTCTCCACCGGGTCCAGCTGCACCCTGTGGAACGACTGGAGGGGAGGAGGAGGAGGAGGAGGAGGAGGAGGAGGAGGAGGAGGAGGAGGAGGAGGAAGATGAGGAGGAAGGTGAGGCTGTATGTCCACCAGTAAACCTTCTCTACAGCTTCTTTCTGATGGTACAGTCAGGTGAGGAAAGAAATTTTAGATGTTGAATGTGGTCGTAAATGCAAACGCTTTTTGTATTATGGCTTTTAGTTATTTGTTATTAACATATCCAAATGAGTTAATATTTCATAAAAATGCATGAATTTCCATATCAGTTACAACTGATATGCGCTGTTGAATGTTGTTGAAAGTGCTGAGAGCTGAGCAGCTTTGAGCTCTTGGTGCTCTGAAGTTATTAATATTACAACTTTTAGCAAAGTGAGCACAGCGTTTCAAACAGATGTTCAATAGCAACACAGCAGCAAAAAGCACAGGTGAATACGGTTGTTTGGGTTCTCATGGAATAAGAAATATGATCAGAAAAAAGATAGTATTTGCCCAAGTTTACTGTACAATCAGAGCTGCTACAGTGCTGTATTACAATATTATTATTATTATTATTATTATTACAATATACAGTGCATAATTTTAAGGAACAAGCTTTGGATAATTATCTTGTGACATTGCTTGGGTTAGCAGTGCAAATGCAACACAGTCTAAGACCAGACACAACAGTAACCAGGACGGACTGGCAGCTATCTGGACTTCAGGATCCTTCAGGTTCAGATTCCCTCCAGCGCTGCAACATGAACTGGCATTCTCCTCAAACTACGACCGTCCTCGATGTCCTCTAGGCGCGGAGCCGGGCGCAGGAAGCGGGCGGGGGTGCTCATGCCATTAGTGGTGTTTATTGGCCAGCAGGGTGCTGTGAAGCACCACCCAGGCCTTTAATCAGAGGCCTGCCAGGCCGTCCCTCTCTGTTTACCTGATACCTCCATGTTAATTACACAGCCTCAACCAGTCACAGAGGGAGGCTGTCCTTCAGCCTGACAGCACACAGAGCGGGGAGAGGAGGAGACATGATGGAGGGAGCGACTGAGAGAGGGAGGGAAGAGTGTGAATGAATGGGTCACCGGGTGCCTTCATGTTGACTTGGAAAAGCCTGGTCTTATCCTGCAGTAAATGAAAAATCCACCCTAAGCCAATTTAACACTGTGAAAAAAAACAGCTATTGGCAATACACCTTGCATTTCTGGGTCTATTTTGTTGTTTGGTGTATTTTTCTTCTTCCTGTGGATAACTGGCCAAATGTAGACGGCGTTACGTCACATCCAGATATTTCCAGCACAGTTGACGCAGTAGCATCAATTGACCAGAATGCAATGCAGCCACAAGACAGGTTGTGTTTTGATTAAGGGGCGAAACTCTGTCTTTTTCTCAACTGGAAAAACTCTCGCTCCGCTATTATCACTGTCACTCTCTCCACCACCGCTGAGTGCAACAAGTTCACGGCCCTCATCTGGGGGTTGTTGAAAGGCATTCTGGGAAACGTAGGAAGTCATGAAGACGAGGCAGGTTGAGGGAAAGTGGGTTCACCAAAAAAGTTAATCACAACACTTCATCACAAAATAACTCCTGGAATGTATTGAGCATCACAGACTGATGAGATCTAACTGTGTAAAATATCAGAGTGGATTTTTCCTCGAAATTGTGATTTATTCCTGCTGTTTCAGTAGTTTAGACGTTTGTTGGGTAGCGTTGCCTGATCACTCGAGAATCAGTGTTCAGACTCACCGCATTCCCCATGTTATCTACTGAAAGGCCAATATTGGTCTAACCCGAATTTGAACCTCATAGCACTGCACAGAAATTAATTGTTGTGTTTCATATGTCAAGGAGGAAGAGATGGAGATGGAAACCTTTCTTTTTGTTGTATCTCCACCAACATGGCAGCCTCTTCCTCATAACTATTGATAAGAGCTCTGTGTACAGCCTGTGACACGCCGTGATTGGACGGAATATTAGACTAAGTAAAAAAGAGGCAAAGTATAATTAGTAGAGACAAGAAGGTATAAGGATTGGAATAAAGGTTTGTCTCCATCTCTTTCTGTCTTCCCTCCTTCCTTAATGCATATGATCAAACTGTCTCATTAGAATCAATTCAGGTTGAGGCCTTCCAATAGACAACCATCAATATGTAATCAATCAAACTGCATCATATACAGACTGAGTTTCAATAAAAAGCTAATATGGCTCCATATATCAGTCTAATGCCAGTTAAAACACAGGAGCTTCCCTGCTGGGTTCAGTCAGGGAGTAGTGGGAGGCCGTCACAGCCAATAAGCAGACGGCTCGGCGTCCTGCCATTAGGGGGGTTGGGGTGGGTGGGGGGGGGTTGGTGATTATGGGATATCGCCATGGGAACGGCGTGGGGGGAAAGGCTCCATTTCATCCCTGTTTGTGTGGATGCTGACGGCTCTCCGCTGTTCAGAACACACTGTGACTGCAGGGTGGTGGAACGTGTCCTCACACACACACACACACACACACACACACACACTCACACACACACACACACACACACACACACACATGGGGCGAGCAAGTCTATTCTGGCATATTGTACACACACATGCATAAATACGGACACACATGCACACTTACATGCACATAAACAAATATACAATCAACCACACACACTCAAGCACAAATACACAAACATACATAATATGCATACACACAAATAACATGCAAACACACACACTCTTGCTCTCTCTTGCTCACACACACACACACACACATACGCACATTTTACTTCTATAAAAAATGTCTCATCTTCCTTTACTTTACTTTTTTCTGTTCTTTTGTTTTGTTTTGTTGTGTTGTGTGTTCTTTTCTTTTCTTTTCTTTTCTCATCAGCTCACCATGACGGAGGATGCAGCGACGCTCCTGGTGTCGTCCTCTTGGCCCTCCTCACTCTGCAACACAACAAGCATGATGAACAATTAGCAACAACTCAGAGTGACTGTGTGAACTGTTAGGAACTACTTCCTAATACTGAGTTTCACCCTCCATTTTTCACAACCCATGTCTCAGTGGAATACACCATGTTTGTGGGAGGCGGTTTGTCAACTTAACCAGTAAGTGATGAGAATAGACATCGAAATCGTCCATGTGTTCCCAGTAGATGTTTGGCTCCATGCTAACACTGTAGCATACACTGTGTTGAGTGATAGTAGGCGACTAGTGGCGCTTTTCCACCGCATGGTACCGGCTCAAATCAACTCGACTCGACTCGACTCTACTCGCTTTTGGTAGTACCACTTGGTTTTCCACTGCAGATAGTACCCCCTCAATGTGCCCCCAAGCCCCCCCCTCCCCCCCCACAACTGGTCGTCATAGCGACACCGCGACGCCGCATGAAACTGCCGTGACGTCATCTTCAACGTGACACACACAGCAACAATGGAGGATATCGAAGGGATGGTGTTCTTGATTCTCGGTGTGTGGCTGTTAGTCACAGCAAGGAGACTTTATATTTATTTATTTATATTTAGACTTTAGATTTTATTTCAGAAGAGGCTGAAGGCAGCAAGACAAAAAGACTGCTGAAAAAAACAGGAGAGTTTGGGAAATCCTACAAAGGCGACGCAAGAGGGTAAGCTAACCTGGTAGCTAACGTTAGCATATGTTCGCGCAATGATGACGATTCTCTCTGACCAATCAGTAGTCTGCAGTGTTTTCACGTCACCTTTTAGTATCGCCTCAGAACCTCGACGGAGGTACTACCAAAAAAAGCACCAGGTACCAGGTAATATGGTGCCTGGTACTTGCCCAATGGAAAACCAAAAAAGGCAAGTAGAGTCGAGTCGAGTTGAGCCGGTACCATGCGGTGGAAAAGCGGCTTAGCATTATCTCAGAAGTGAGAAAATGAAAACTTGTAGCACATCTAAAGCTAAATGGTAAGTAATCTTTAATGATATGGGTTAAGTCTGTCAGTTGCAAGGGATAATGAGCAGCAAGTCTGTCATTATCGGAAAAAAAAGCCCCGACAGGATGAATCAAGACCCCAATGTGAAGCGGAGTCCTCTTACTTTGGATAATGCTAGTCGCCTACTATCACTCTACATAGTGTATGCTAACGTGTTAGCATGGCACACCAAAGTGAATGATCTACCACGGGACAAATGGATGATTTTAGTGTCCACGGTCTAAATTGACCAAGAGGCCAATCTCCCAAAAAAGTAGATGTAAAGGTGTATTCCTCTAAAAATCCTTCTTTAACCCCTCCCCTCCCCTTCATCTACCGTTCATCTCCTCTTCATGGCAGAAATGGAATTGATAGGTGAAATCAATATGAAATATTGCCAGCTTTCGCCTGGATTAACCTGCTCAGTCTGTCACTGAGAGATTAAATGTAATATTTTGTACATCCAGTGTGCATGGGAGAACTCGGGACATGCAATGTTTTGTGTCCCAACAGCGGTATAATTATCTTTAGTTGTAATTTAGCACAAAACCCCCCTTGTTGTGTAATTGTTTGCACTGCTAGTCATTATATAAGATTCCTGAAGACTGAGAGTGAACCTCCCTGAAGGAGTGCTAAGGGGTAATATATAATGAATCCATTAAAACCCTAAAAAGACTGTTGCAATTCTCAAAGGCTCGCTAAAACACACTTCAGAGGACTTGGGGAAGATGAGGCTGCTTTCATCTCTCAACCTGACATCTTTATTTACTGTCTATTGTCTGGCAGATTGCAAAGGTCTTCTCTCAACTTGTTAATGAGGAGCGCTCGATTGTCTGATTTATTCTTTCATTTTCTCCACCAGATACATGAATAAATCCTTTTCATGTTTCCTTTTTCAGTCATTGTCTCCCTGATTCTTTCGTTTCAAGTCCTCTCCGATTCGCAATTAGCATTTTGTGTGATTTCTCTCAACAATAGAAAACAAAGCACAGCAGCCTACACATTAGCTTCTGTCAGGGGGTGGCTCTCAGCAAGGAATTTGGGGATTTTGAAACGGCCAGCTAGTCTCATGTCTCTATTTTCCCCCAGATGTTGCTCATTGTAGTGATGAAGAGAAAGTCTCAAGAGGAGTGGAGGTCCAATAGTTCTGGAGTTTGTAACCATGTTCTGGGTCAAAGAGTAATAAAATAAAATCCTTAACGTCTCTGTTAAAGGAGAATACCAGTGTCATTTAGAGTTGAACAAATTTAGTTCTGTCTACGTTTAGTTTACATTTCTCCGATCAATTTGCAATGCATTCTGTATCTAATTAGATTTTTCATTTTTAAAACACAAACTTCACAGTGTCAAACCTAGCTTGAAATTAGCCGCCGCTGTCCCGGCTAACAAAGACGCCCTAAATAAAAACACATGGATGTGACAGTAAAGTTTTAGAGGCGACATGTTTATTAATTAACATTATTTCCTGGAGGAGACTTCCATTTCTTCCTGTGGGTGTCAGGGGTCTCAATGAAATAAAGAGAAAACAGAAAGTTTGGCTTCATGTTTCCTGTGATGGATTCTCTCGCTCTGTGGAAGTTGTTTTTCATACTGGACAAGAATGAATGGCAGCAAATGGATTCTTCTGAAGGAGGAAAACAATATCTGTAACTATGCTGACTGTGTGCAGAAACAGAGAGGAAGCTGGACCGCTGCTACTGACTGAAAAAAAACACACTGGTATTATTGTTTAACCTCCTACTACATGGGTGGTGTTTACTGCATCGGGACAACTCAGATAGTATCAGGTGAGCTTTCAATCACAGAAAAGTTGCCTAAATTGATTTTCTAATTCCTTTCTGTGCTTGTCCAAACTTCCTGGCACACGCTGCATGCTCCTCTGTGGCAAACCGCTCCCATCCGGTGAAAACAAACGCTAAGACTTATGTGCAAATCCTGTTCGACGCAGGTCCGCTCCCTCCTCCCTGGTCTTCTCATCCCGACACAGCGAGACAGCTCCACGGTGGAAACTCCTGGTGTTATGATGGACACTTACTCACTGTGTGAAATGGACGGACAAGCACCGCTTTGTTGGTGAAGAGGGAACATGAATCCCAGGGGAGGGAGGGAGGGAGGGAGGGAGGGACGGGGGTTCGCCTCTGTTTCCCTCATTAGTAATCTAAGAACAGACGCATTCATGGAGATGCTTTGCTAAAATGATTAAGCCTCATTCCAGAGGTGAATAAAAGGTAAGCAAAGATAGAAATAAGGGAAAACAAAAGTGGTTTTGTGCATTTGCATGAATATGTTTGAAATGATAATTGCGTACATGCACAGTACATGAAAATGGGTTGGTTACTGTTGCTTGTATTATTGGCAACCTAGGAATTAAAGATTAATTTGCCATTCACTGTAAATCGCTCTGGATTAGAGTGTCAGCTAAATGCCTTAAATATAAATGTAAAAATAGTACAGTTGTGGTCAAACCAGAATAAAAAAACTATTTGGACAGACTATTTCAGACAGTAATTGTCATTTTAGGTTATTAAAATATCAGGAAAATGTCTACTTTTATTGAATAACAACCCCTTTACGTGGAATACCCCTTTAGTGAAGTTTTCAGGGCGACAGGTTATCATGGCGTGTTCAAACGCCTCTGAAGGCGGAGAGAAATATCCACAATACAGTGGAATGTGGATCTCGCCCACTCGGATTGACCTCTCCCCTCTCGTCCCGTCCGCCACCTCACCGTCCCGGACCCTTTCACAGGAGAAGGCAACAAGATAATAAAATCAACTTATTCCGTGTTGAGGAGACATGAATGGGCTCCTGCGGCCCGGGGAACAAAGTGGCCGTCCCTTAGCATAACAAAAGCCTTTCCCAGCCACTTCCACTCCTCTATCTATTCATCCTGTCAAAACACGGCCGGTTGGCTTTTCCTTCTCTTTTCTCATCTGTCTCTCCTCCCTCGCCTCCAAACACAATGAGCCCCCCCCTCCACATCCAACCCTCCCCCCCCTCCCTCCCCCTTCAGATCCACTGACAGCTACGGAGGCGGGAGGAAAGCGTCCAACCTCTCATCGCCATTCAGCAGCGGCCCTTTTGTATGGCAATCGCCCGTCCTAATTGGTCGCGTTTACAAGCCACTCCGTCAAACTGGCAAGCAGAGAAATTCTACATAGTGGGTGAGCGGTTATAAGAGATGAGACTGAAAGGGGAAAGTCTGCAGAGTCGCCGGTGTAAAGCCTAGTTAGAAGAAGGAGGAGATGCACGATTAAAGGAACAGAGAGAATAGGCTGCGCTGAATGACACCAACTTTGTCCGCTGACATTTTCATTTTGGTTGAATTAACCTTTTAAAGTCGCCCCTTGAAAGCTCAAAATGTCTATTGTTATTTTTTATTCTCAATCACTATTGTTAGCCTCTCGCATAATCAAAAGAGGAGATAACATTAACTCAAAAAAAAAAAAAAAATCCCTGTAATCGTTCATCTTTGCCACTTCCTTTTGGAAAAAAAAGGAAAGAGAAAAATAGTGCTTTAATAGACTAAATAATCCTGGGTCCCCTAAGTTTTTGTTTTATCAGGAGCCTGCAAAGACAAGCTCTTGATCATCCAATCAATTTGATAAGCCGTCTTATCTGTCACGGCGCTCTCAGCTCTTTTGATTAGGGTTATTAGCAACATTAATGAGAAAAAAAGGCAATTCTGAAGATTAAACTAAAGGATGTTGTACCAGTTAGTGTCTTTTCTGAAAATCTTTGAGTCTTTAGTCTCTTAGCCAATTGTCTGAGGCATTTACATAGGGAACACCTCTAGCAATAAATGATTTATTATTACAATGAGGCAGAAGCCCATGAGGGCAGGACTTCCCCTTTAATTACTCTTCTCAAATCAAACGGCAGCCTGCAGTCATGACTCAGTGAGTCTGTCTGAAAATTAAATGTTCCTAAACAGTCTAGTGAGACGGATAGAAATGTATTAAAGACGGCTGATGAAGTCTGCTTCACCGAGGCATGACTAAGCTATATTACTTAAAGGGACATTTGACTCCTTAATCCCATCCCAGCATATGAATTTGGTTGAAAGTGATGAAGCTGGCATTTCAGTTTCATTTTTTTTTTTTTTTTATTATTGTTGAATTTTGTTGGGGTGGGAGCTGAATATTACACTACCTATTAAGGGTTAGCAAGAGGAGCTATAATCTAATATATAAACACTGTATATATGAAGTGCTTCACTCCAGAGAAACTGACACCTACTGGCATGAAAATGATTGCTGGCATGAAAGTAAAGCACATTATTGAACTATTAAAGATCAGTTCATCTTCAGACCTTTGCTTATAAGAAAGTTATGCTTTTGTAGATGGTAGAATCATCTGCATTTTTGAAATATAGATTGATGAATTTCAGTTTTTTTTCCCAAAATATACATACAGTGTTTTGGAATGGAACTTGGATTAAAGTCCATTATTCACATTCTCTAAAATAGAGACGCTTCAGTCTTAAGTCAACCAAGGACTGAAGTTACCGACCGCTTTGTAAGAGTAGGTGTCACTTTTTTCAAAACTCATTTTGAAACAAAACAAAATTGCACACTTTTTCAAATTACAAATGCAATCATCAAGGCTCGTCAGCAAAACCACCAAAATCACGGAAACCTTTCAGCAGAGGAATGACGCTAATGGGCCTTGTGGTAACTAATGAAAAATCTTGCACACATTAACATATTAATTGAGATTTTCCGACAATCGTGTTTTGCCAATGGATGCATTCAAATCAGGCTTTCAGTCGGTGGAGAAATTTAATGAGAGCGGAGAAAGATAACGGCTTTGTCAGTATGTGCACTTAGTCGCCGGCTTTTTGGAGAAAAAGCACTTATCTCACCCCGGGAACCCCTGGCTTATGTAATCTGCCCTTTCATTCAGAGTCGCTGCCGTATGATTGTTTGAGAAATGAAAAAGCCATTTTGGAGCGGGCGGCGGCTGTGAAAGGAACCGCCTGTTCTGTACCGTGCCCCGCGTTGTCAAAGCCCCCGGGGGTCACCGGAGGTCAAGGGAATTATGATTACGCTACAGCCTCGCCGCTCATTCGTCAGGTTCCATATTCCCCCGAGTGACCCCTCGATAAAGCGCTCCTTTTTGGCTGATAATGAAACTCGATAGCTCTGCAGAGGAACATGAATGTTTTGTTAAGAGGGGAGTATCGGTGTTGTTCGGTTCAGGAGGTTCATCTTGACAAGATGGGGGTCTTTTTGTGCGGGAGCTTCACTGATTCCTCAAAGCTTTCTTCGGCCGCGGCTGGGCTTAGCACAAATGTAGCTTAAAATATTTTTCTACCTATTGGGATTGAGTCACGCACTGCTGAGCGGGAGATTGGATGGAAACGACAGGGCATTTTTTTGAGATAACAGCTCAACTTGCCCTTGTCTGAATGTGACATGAACATAGTTGTTTACTGAGATCAACAATGCTGGACTTCCAAGGTTACACAGAGACTCTCTGAACAATCTCAAACATCGAACTATCACATATCACCGCTTATGGGTAATTCTGTAATTTAGTTTTATGAAAACCTTTATAAAATGCGTCATATTTGAGCGAATACCGTAGACGAGAAACGTAATTTACAACACTTCATCACTAAATAACTCCTGGAAGGTATTGAACGTCACAGATTGATGGTATCTAACAGTGTCAGGAGTGTCGAGGTTTGAGTTTTCCTAACGCTGAAACCGGTCCGCTTCGCTCACCCTCCTGGAGCCGGCCGTCTCGCTGGCCAGAGAGATGGTGTCGCTCTTCAGAGACATGAGGTCGGAGCAGGCCATGTCGCCCCCGTCACTGGAGCTGGGACTGGGAACTGTGGGCAGGGAGGCTGCTGCTGGGATCTCCAGGTCTGCGGGCCGGTCTGCTCTCTGAGCCTCCGCTGGTCCGGCTGGAGCCAGCACTGGTCTCCGAGACTGGGAGACACACATGGGAAAACCGTAAGAACACATCTCACTGTCGTCGGACAAAAGACACATACCTGCAAAAAGCTTTTCAGGATTGAAGGAAAGAATGTTCATTTTCTCATTTCTGCTTGTGTTTTTGGCAATATGATGACATTTTATTTCCCTGTTGTCATGAAACTGTCTCAACACATAGATAACTAGAATTGCACTCGGAGAGAGCAGACCTCTGCCAAGGTTCGTGCTATTATTGCTTGTTCGTGAGTCGGATCCGCTCCAAAATTTAATGGGTTCTTCCTTGGCCCATGCTACACCCTTCCACGAAGTTTCATGAAAATCGGGCCAGTAGTTTTTCCGTAATCCTGCTGACAGACAAACAAACAAACAAACAAACAAACAGCACCGAAAACATAACCTCCTTGGCGGAGGTAACTATGTAAACTTTCAATTCAAGTAAGAGAAAAAAAAAAACCCTCAGTGTTCATGCACCAGTACTGATATGCATAACACACATATTTTATCCAATTCCATTTCACTAAAACAAAACAATGTCATCTCATAATGTTTCTGTCACATCGGTACACATTTATGCTGTACAGTGCACACGTCTTTTTTTAAAATTCAACAATTATTTTAAAGGCTTGTGTGCTTCATTAGACAGTACGCAGTGGAGAGTGACAGGAGAGACTGGAGAGAGGGGAGATGACACGGACCTGATGTCAGAAATGCTTTCGTTCACTGAGCCACCGGTACAGGTTCCTGCTTGGCTCTTCTCTGTATGCAAACATATCTGTACACACATCTGTGCACACACATCTGTATACACACACATCTGTATACACACATACTGTATCTGTATACAGATATCCCGAGGATGTTTTCTAATTCCATTCAGCCTAATTCCACTCACTGTCACATCGCTTTGCTTCTATCACACTGGCAATACAGTGATGTAAATATGAGATGAAGCAACGTGAATATGAGCAAACCCTCCTTACCTATGCGTATTGTTAGACTTGAATGAGTGCAATACCCCAGGAATAGTCATAACACAAACAATACAAACCTTCACAGTGTGCACTCTACACAATAGAAACCACTAGTTATCAATTCCAATCTGCGCCCATGTCTCTCAAACAGCTTCGAGGTGCCGCTGAATTAGCATATGAGAGAGTGTTTACAACTCAACAAAATGTCCGTCTGCCTCCCTGAAAGTAGCGTTCATCTTCATGGCGGTAACAAAATGAATTGGCTGCCTGGGCCTGTTGAGTACAATTAGGCCCCAGTTGGCAACAGACATCAGCAGCGGCAGTTTAACATCTCATAGAGCCTGATTGTCCTTTAACTGTTTAGGACGGGCGTCCCAAGAGAGCTAATTATACCTCTCCAGTCACTATTGTCCCCATCACACACACACACACACGCCTGCATGCACGCACACACACATATGCAAACATGCACACACACACACACACACACATATACAGGCAAGCACACTAGCTCACATACACACACTGCAAAAGGCCTGATAAAGCACGTCACACCTATCATTTTGATTTCAACTAATTATTTCAAGTGCTACGGTGCTTTTATTGTAAATAATAATGACACTACTTTGCACTTCAAAAAAGGTTCCTGCTTGGCTATTAATTCAGATTTAATCATCACATGAGGTTATGAAGGAGGCCGCAGGTTTACAGTGTTTTTACTTGTACAGCAGTGATGCCCAGCCGCCTCTACTGCGCCTCAGCGGAGTCACAAGGGCTCCGAAAATACAGAGGAGCCCAGAGACAGTGAGGTAGGTGAGGCTGTGTGTCTACCGGGAGTCTTTGTTCTTTATTTTAAATGGAAACGTTGCTCTGTTCATGCGTTCCCAACTGTGCAACCTGGGCATCTTTAGTGCTCAGAGCACCGAGAGCTAGTAGTTAAAAATATTTAGCAAAAGAGTGCCGCACTTCAAGGAGGTTTTCCATGAACAATTAGCATCAGAGTCAGAATCCACATTTTCACCAACACTGTCACAGAGCAGTAGAGCCGCTGACAGGCCGTGACGAAAGGTATCACTCTGTACCTTTTTTTCTGAGAGTGAAGTATCTGTTTAGCTGTTTTGCTAGCTAGCAGTTAGTGGACACAGGGGCTAATGGTTCATGCTTCATGTGGAAACGGACGTGATGGAGAGCATTCAGCCAAAATGATGTAATTGTAGCCCAAATTATGTGATTACAGCCAAAATTATGTGATTGTGGCCGCCACCGCCTGAAATTTGAAACAACGTGGAAGGTGCTGCTTATGTAAACGTGCTTATATGTCCAGGATTGGCTAAATGAAGAGGAACTGGAACTAAACCATGCAGATTCCAGTGTGTCTTTCTCTTGTTGGGCGGTGTGGAGAGCTGAATTTTCCAACAGCACCACTAAAGTACTAGTAGTATGATGAAAGTACTACAAGTATGAATGCAGAGGTACGTGGACGGCACGTCTGGTTCATATGGAGCTTGCGTGCGTCTGTGCACACAGAAAACATGAACCAGCCATTAGGATTGAATCTCAGCGACGACTCTGAGTCGCTCTCAGCTTTCATGCTGTAAAGGAAATCGGGGAGTGGACTGTCAAATCTTAATTTAAAAAATAAAATTCGGGACAAAATAAATTCATGCTAACATTCTAATTGTTATCTGTAGATTAAGGGAGCGGCCAGACAGCAATGGATGAAATCCATGAAGTTTGTATATGGATTTGTATTTGTAGAGTAAAAACTGTAAGAGAGGATGGTAGTGCACTGCACCTTCAGCAAGCACTAATTCTGCTTTTTTTATTTTCTACCAAGCTACATCTAAAAGGTTTGCAAATGACCTAGACCTGCAACTGAGGGAGTCATTATAAAGTAATGAGTGTAGTCTATGTCTCTTTGTGTATGTTGTTGTATGTTTTTAGACCACAGTGGGAAATTAGCCTTTAACTCTGTGTGTACCATGTCAGTTTTTAACATGTAATTTAAAATTGCCCAGTCATCTACCAAACAAAAACTGGACGGTGTTTGTGTTTCAATTAATATCACTCCATTGATGGGAACAGTGAAGTAATAAGGATCAGTAAGAGTACATCTAAAAGCATGTATGTTTGATGTACAGTGTTTAATGAGCTCTCAAAACTACATCCTGATCCCTGCTGTATTCTATAGCGGTACGTATGGCAAATGATCTGCTTGGGATCCTCTTGAGGTTTGTTTGGAAGAGGCTGATTGTCATTAGAAGAGGAAAAGATCTCAGCATAACATGACATGGAGCGGACTTTAATTGGTGCTGGTGACTGTCACAATGTGTATCATCAAAGTGCCCCGCTACCTAAATGCCATATACATGCCATTAGCAAGCACACGGGAATGAAGAGCCATGTGGCAGGGAGAAGTGTGAGCAGCATGATGGGGAAAAGAAAGCTTGAAGGGCGACTGAAACAATTAAGTCGACTCAGCTGAGAGCCTACTGCGTGTCACCAACCAGGAAGAATGAAAGAACAAATATGACTTTACCTTGTATTTAAAACGCCTTTGGAATGGCAGATTTGAAGCAAGACATGTTTGAGGCTATGATAATAACGGTCTATGTTCCTGTTTATTACGGTCTTGATCTGGAAATGAGGGGCCAGTCAAAGTTAGATTTTCTGCATTGTGAAAAATTAACAGTTCACAAACCCTTTGCATCCAATGTCAGACCTCCATCTTTTCCATCTGGTATCAGTTTGTGGAACTGAGCTCCCCCAGTAAATCAAAAACTGTCCAAAGCCGTTTAAAGTCGAGATGAAATGAAAAATGCATTTTTAACCCTTTTAGATCACATCCCCGGTCATATTGTGCACCTATTTAACAATATATGCCAAAAAAAATACAAAAAATAAATTTCTTTGTATTCTTATATCAAAATCCAATCATGTTTTCTTCCTGTAAAACAAAATATGCTGTGTGCTTACGTAAGCATGAACCAACCAATAATATCATGACATCCACCCATCAATCATTCTTCAACCTCTAGCTAGCCACACCGGTCATATAAAACCAAACTTCACCGTTTCTGGGTCGTAGCTGACAGAGCAGTATGGAGACAGATAGGAAGAGATGTGTGTTTGGATATCAGTGGGCAAAAACTTTGTTTTCATTTCCAAAACAATGTCGCTGAGGTCTAATTCATTCATCTCTACCTTGTCGTCCTGATCTAACAACAGGTGAGGGAGGTGTGTGTGGAGCCAACAGTCCTCTGTAGCTCCATATCGTGCTAAACTCTAAGCCCCGCCCACTGTTTAGCGGTCCAATCAAATGCGAAGGATTTGATTTAAATCCCTCTTGTAACTGTACACCGCTCAAATATTCCGTTTAACTGGGAAATACGTCACAGTACAGAAGCTAAAGACGCTCTAACTTCCGTTTCAGTGGGACTTTAAAAAGGAAGTGACAACATCGGAACTAATTGATAAGTCACCAATATTAAGATGATTTAGCTAGTGCCACTAGCTAACATAATCCTTTGACTGTGTTTTTGTTTTGTTTTGTATGTAAATTTTGTGTTATTTTGTCTCTTGGTTAAGTGCTAAAGGTGATCGTGCTTTTGCTGTCACGGTGCCTAGGCTTTGGAACGCCCTCATACGGCCTGAGATGCTATGGCTAGCCAAACACCGCCAACGCCGTTCTTGACTGCCGAAGAGGCGGTGTAGGCTGAAGCCTCCCTGTGGCTGACTGACTAGCAGCTAACTAGCAGCTAAGTGGCTAACGCGATTTTCATTGACTGTAAAGTCGTACAGTATGTCTTCTGCAACTAACCAAAGCAACAAATGATGTTGAGATCCACCTCTCGACGCATTACGTAGCATAAGCTTTTAGGCAATTTGTTATTTGTTGTTATTTGTTTGTTGTTATTTTAGGCTGTAGAAACTTACAGAAAAGACTTTGTAACGATGGAGAACTACAACAGAATGTACCAACTGTTGATAACTGTTGGGAACAACTAGCTACCGTAACGTTAGCTTGTTCGCTTTGCACGAGACAGAACTTTACAACTACTTAAAAGCCTGCTGGGTAATGTAGTTCGTTAACTAATTTTGTCGTTCATGTAAATAATATTATTTGGATTTTTGTGAAATTAAGCCAAACAAGATATGTGTTGATGTTTACTACAACATATTTCAAAATCAAAGTCATATGCTTTTTAGATTGCTTATATGAAAGAACCTCCCAAAAACAGATTGTAAAATCAACGGAAATTACATCAACTTCGGCTCCCTATAGGACGTCATTTTGAGCTGCTTCAGAAGCCTGAACTCAAGAGTAAAAGAGCCAAGGAGTCATGTGTCCATGTGGCAGTGTTAATTTATTATGTTTTTTTTTTATTTTAAAGCCGGTCTTCAAACCAAATTTCCCTTACAGGACAGTCAAGATTTGAATTGAATTGATTTGAATGCATTACTGCTCACCGACTGTATGATATTCAGTTGCATATGGCGAGCATGACGACCTATCCAATAATCTGGTGGATTTTGCATTTTGTTATGGCTACAGCAGGCATGGCAGATATGTGACGCTATAACAGCAGCATGGTGAAGGCTAATAATAGCAGGGGATCGAGGGTTAACCGTGATAAGGTGCTGAATGGACCCCCACTCTCTCTGCCTGGATTGGCATCTCCCCATTTCCCATGCAGCGGAGTGCGTATCCCCCAGTGAACACTCAGGCCTGTAAATTGTTTATCAGACACTAATGCAGTAGCCTAATCCTATTTGCATTCATATTAGTTCCCCCGTATCGCGATCTGAGGGAATTACTTATTCGAATTCTTCTGAGGGGTAAATAACTTTATGCATGATATCGGTATCTTCATAATTCAGATCAGTAAAGTCAATTTGGTTTAAGTGCTCCTCCGCCGCGTGCCAGAGAGGTTCTGAGGAAACTTATTTGGAGGCGGTTCGGATCAGTGAGCATGTACACACGAGGGCGGGTAATGGAATCTATCACAGAAACGCTGTAAGAGAGTTGAAATTCTCACGTTTGCCCCCTCCGCGGCTCCCAGCGTGGCTCCAGCCTCGCAGATTTAAAAATACAGTGATGGGTTGAAGGGCTTTGTGCCAGTGTGCGTATGCCCACTTAAGAGGAGTTCCTTCACTCATTTGCACATAAATGTGTTTTCCTTTCACTTTAGATGCCGTTTTTTATTCGATAATAATGCTTTTACTGTATTCTGCATTCTGCATGCTGAAGAAAATCTATTCAAATTCAACCAAGGATGTTCATATGACAGTAGGTTTCATATTTTATTGGAAACAGTGATAGAGCCACACTGGATGTTGTTGTTGTTATCAAAATTAAATGTTTTTTTGGATATATTTTCACACAGATTTAGCAGTAAACAAATGTAAATGCTGCTAGTAAGAGGAACTCCTATGCTTATGGTCTAAATTGATTTTGAATTGTTGCAATTTCTGTGCTATTAACAATGTATTGGTGAAAGCAAAACAGAAAACTGTCAGAAAGAAGAATTAAAAAGCAGGACATTTGAGAAAAAAGCACCAGCATGATCATTTCTTATCTTTCTGGGGAAGCTTTACCATTGAACACACATTGCTCTGGAAATGAGAATATTTAAAATAGTTCACAATGAACAAATACATTATTGAAAACATTCAGCACATCTCAAATCAATGATGTGACATGCGGAAACAAGGCATGAATGCATAATTACAACTCTAAACCGACAAACCCAGGTAAAATATGAAAATAAAAAATAATCATTTCAACTGGAAAAGGGTTTTGATGAAACAGAAAAAAAATAGCAGATTGATGAAAAAAAAGCTGTCAGGAAAGCTGGGCTTTGAACTTGATCAGAGACATCGTTTAAACAAAGAACAAAGCCGGCAAATATGGAGAAGAAAGGGCTACCTGTGAGTCGTGAAAACAAAGGGGTTGAGGAAGAGAAGACATTTGGCACTGCGAGCGCTAGAGTGGAGTGGAGCAGTTGAAGCCCATGAATATAGATGAGAGGGTGATGTGCATATTATTTCCCATCAGGCACTGTCTCTTTACTCACCTCCTCTGCCTGAGTGATTACCAGCGCTGGGACGCTGCCACCTGACTCCCCGGCTTCATCCTCGCAGGCTGCGGCAGTCGTCAGGTCCCGGTCCGGGTTGGAACCGGTTTCGCGAACGAACGACGCCTCGCGGTCTTCTCCCTGACGCTTGGCTCGGTCCTGATCCTGAGGTGAGGCTCGGTCCGGATCCTGAGGTGAGGCTCGGTCCTGATCCTGAGGTGAGGCTCGGTCCGGATCCTGAGGTGAGGCTCGGTCCTGATTCTGAGGTGAGGCTCGGTGCACGCGGTGGGGGGAATCACGCTTTACAGTCAAATCATCGTGTGAGCTTGGCGGCTGAACCTGCTCTTTGGTAGTAAAATAACTGGGGATGTTGTGTGGACTGTCGCAGCGTGGTTCGAGAAGTTGTGGATCTTGGTCTGCAGTCGACTTGTCCTGGTCTTCATCTAGACCCAGAGCAGCTCTTTGACCCCGGTCCTGTTGCTGGGCAGAGTCTCGGTCCTGACACTGTTCATCTTGTAACTGGACCGAAACAGGAAGAGAAAGGTGATGGTCGACCTGGGACAGATGTTGAGTTTTGTCTTTATCTGAAGCTAAACCTCGGTCAGAACCATCTTGGGTTTCTGTTAGACCCTGATCTACACCCTGTGCTTCCTGTTGGTCCTGAGGTGTGTGATCTTTGGCTTCCACTCCAACTTGAACCTCATGTTCTGGAGGACGCATGAGTCTGTCATGCTTTTGAGCTTGAACTGAGTTTAGGCTACACACACTTTCTTGGTCTTGAATGTGATCCTGGTCTAGACTGGACCGTTCAGTGTGCTGCTCTGCTTCCTTGTGTGAATCATGAGGACTGTGCTGGTCTTGAAGTGGATCTAAGTAATTTGTACTAAGGTGTTTTGCTTCGCCCAGGCAAAGATCATCTGGTCTTCCAAGATGTGATTGATTCTGAAGACTAGCCTGATCCTGATCAAGACATTCAGGGTTCTGGTGCTGTTGGGAAGGAGAATGAAGACCATCTGGACCCCGGAGCTCGTTGTTGTGTTTGGGAGAGTCGGTCTTCCTGTCTGAGGCCTGCTGGTCCAGAGGAGACTCTTGGGAAATCTCTGCCATTGTACTCAGTGCTGCCTGTCAGTGGAGACAAAATGAAGAGTTTTGCTCTGAAATGAGATTTCCGCCATTTGAAAAAAAACACAATAACCAACGTGTTCTCATACAACGTTTGCATATCTTACACAAAATTATGCATCCTTGATTCGTACCTACACATGGCCAGCTGCGTAACCTATCACTGTGGTAAAATAACTTAGGTCAAAATTAAGCTAATGCATTCACGGTCTGAACGAGTTTCTGACCAGGAACTGCCACACGAACACCTTATTATGTCGGATGATCAAGTCGAAGAAATTGGGATTGTAGCTGTAGCACCAATTGGCCGAGTTGTGACGTAATCGCTCTTTCCAACATGGCTGAACAGAGCGCAGAGTCATACGTGAACATAGCTCTTTTTTTTTTTTTTCATTGCTAGCTCGATTGTGGCTAATGTTAGCCTAGAAAGCTGGCACTGTGTGTAAACATTTTTCAATTTTCCAACCATAAAGCACGTTAACGCAAACTATGCAGATGGCCGAGTTGTGACGTATTCCAGACTCGGAGAAAAGTATGACCTGATATCACTTGAATGCAGGTTTAAGGGAACTAAAACAATGCAGTTAGGGTTAGGGTTAGGGTTAGGGTTAGGGTTGTGGTGTACCCTTACTTTCCACGGCGCTATTTCACTACTTCCTGTTTCAGTAACATGAGCTCCGCCTCCTGTTTCACTAAATTCATAGAATATCATATCACGAAATTAGGCCGCAGTACTTTTCGCAATTATAACTATGAGTTTGATGAGATCACCCAAAATTACAACAAACTTTGTTACCCAGGACAGCAGGTAACTTAATTCTTCGGCTGAGCAAACGATACTGCTTTCACAGACTAGAAACATTTTAAATATTGCTTTTTCCCCAAAATGGATGTGTAGTGTTTTGGAAATTATCTCTGCCGTTATTACTGGCTATTTCCCCAAAATACCATGTTACAGTCGAATATCCCTGTTTTCTTTTGTTTAGATTTATAACCTTTTTATATTCATGATGTCATGTTTCCCCTCAGAGGAGAATAGATAATATTCAGTGATTTGTAATAGTGTGAATAAACAAACAATAACTTTGCATAAATTGTGTCACTTTGATGGTTGGTTATAAAAGTAAAATGAAGCTTAGTGTGTACTATAACTCATTTCATTTTTTCTTCCCTGTCATCTGAACCCATTAGCCACACAGTGAAGTCTCTTCACTTCCAAACAAAACGCTGCAACATCTCTAACACTTAATACAGAAATCCCATGGGTGGTAATTATGTTTGAGCACAGATAACAAGGACTATATTTCATACTTGGGTAATAACTATTAAAAAGAGTATTTTCCAATTAATTAAACACACTGTCTTTAAGTAACCTCTGGACATTTGCCCTGCGGGCTAAGCTAATTTATGAGGTATTGGGGGAAAACAAACGAGCGCTCCTTTCATGTGAAAATCCTCACAAAAGAGCAAGTACCATGGAGAATATGGGGGAACTGCGCTGCATATTTCCCTGAATATTCAACTTTGTACATGCAAATTGTTAACATAACTTTTTGATATGATAAAACCACACCACAGTGTCACTCCATGGGCATGCCTACTGGGGGTCTTGACTCGGCGCTGATGAAAGAGTCATCTGAGCTTTCCAAACCATTACTTCATCCTGCAGAAGGCTCACGCAATATTTAGCAGCAGACTGGGAGAGAAGCCTCTCAAGTATCATTACCCGTTCAGTAGAATAAGAGGTGCGTTCACCTCGCCCACAGTGGAGCGCTTTAATGAAAGATGCTTAAAAAAGCGTGAAAATGCCATCCCTAATCTGCTCGACCCATCTGTACAGGAGCAGCTTAAAAACTGCCTGAGCTTCGGCGGCGCTCTGCTCATCACCTGCACCATTTCACCCCGCTGCCGTCAGTGCAGTCATGCTCATGATGTGCTTAGAGAGACTCCTTAAGGAGAATGTTTTCACATTACTCAGGCTTCATTATGCCAAATCAATATTCGTTTAGCATCTCAGGTTATAGACTTCACCTCTGATCAAGGCGCTCTCCTCTGAGCTGCACACGCTGCTCTGGGAATTTGTATCATTAAAAAGGGAATATTACTCCAAACCTTTTTCCCAGGCAGAAACTGTCAGCTGCATTGGTTTTTATTGGTTAAAAAATAAGGTTATAGGAAAAATAGCACTGCTAATTGATTGGAATTAAAGGATGGAATACACTTACACCGTCACAACAAAATTGTCAGTGTTGAGAGTGTTAAAAATCAACACTTTGCCAGTGTTTCTATCAGTCCACACCCATCAGAGTTATTTTAACACTTTAGATAGTTTTGAGCAGCCGCCCCAGAGCCATATCAGCTCTGTGACTGGACTAACAACACTGCAATCAACATGTGTTAGCTTCAAATAACTGTCTCTGAAAAATCAACACTTATTAACGCTGGAAAATTTGCTGAACTACCTGGCTGCCTGCATCAAAACAGCAACTGCTGAAAGAATCCTGAATGCTGAAACCCTCAAATGTGGATGTTGAAAGTTATAAAAGCCCTTATGTCCTTTTTTATCCTGTCTATATTTCCATCCTCTCACAATCAAATACCAAAAATATACCAAATGAAAATCAGACATAAACGTTTGAATGAAAGCCTTCCTGTGCAGTGGGAAGCTTGTGAGCAGCAGGACTGTAATTAACACTAAATTAGCTGTGTTTTAACTGACTTAGAGAAAAAAAAAACTAGAACTCTGCTAATTGAGACAAGCAGGACAGACAGGCTGGACTTCTACTTTAAATAGCCATTGGACAATTTAGTAATCAGGATCAACAACAATTACTGTAATTAATGAAGCTCTGAACAGCAACCTGCGACCTGAAGGCCCGGTCCCACGCTTACCTGGAAATCCCTGCCACACAGCCTCGTCCTGCAAAATGAGTCGGTGCGCTTTTCATCCAGGGAGGAGACAGCAGCGTGACATCATCATAAAGAGACACAAAAAAAAAAAAAATGGATTTCAGCTGTTGTTGTCAGTGTTGGAGACTGACCGCAACGCCACTTTCACTCTCCCACCGGGAGGGACGTCTGCCTTCAGCAACCCTGGCCTTCTAATTATAGGAGCCTACAAATGAGATTAGCTGTGGGTGTGTGCGTCCGGCTGCAGCACACGCCGGGCTTACAGCAGCAGAGGCTGGATCAACCTAACTGCACACACAACGCACCTCAGATTTTAGTATCAGTTTATGAATTATTTGTCACCCAACTGATGAATACTGATAAGGAAAAGGCTGTAGCAATAAAAAAACACACAAGCAGGTTTCCAGTGTGAGAGGATTTATCCCATTAGACCTACAACTTCCCTAAGCTGCTTTCAGGGCTTCACACTGCTCACACTACTACAGATCCCTGGATATTATCTGCTGATCCGCTCAGCTGAAATATGACAGCATGGATGTAAACATATTAGTTAGTTTGTTTGTTTGTTTGTTTGTTTGTCAGTTAGTTAGTTAGTTAGTTGGTTAGAAACTTTATTGTCCATAATGTGGAAAATTGTCTTTGGCTTCACCACAGTCAATATGTTTACAAAAAGACAGAAACATAAGAAGACATACAAAACACAAAAGGAACGTATAATATAATCATAAAATGCCATGCTAGGTTACAATGTGAGGAGATTCTGGATAAAGTGCAATGTGCAAGAAGTACAGTGCAGATTGTTACGAAAAGAAAACAGTCTGGAGTATTAAAACACATTATATCTGATGCTATATGATCGATTGATTGATTAGTTTATTAAAGAAGTGTTACACAAGTTGACCAGCCCATATGACTTACATAACTTCCAACTCTTATCACATTAACAAAATATCCTGCCTTCTTTCCCCATGCTTTACAATATAGAAACTACAGTATATTCTTTCCAAAACATAGCTTCAGTTTTTCATAATCATCTTCTATCCAAAAGAAATTCATATAAACCGAAGTCATTTTGCTATACAACATTTCTTAGATCATCATATACATATACTGTATATTCATTTTGAGAAGAGCAGGATCACCTGAAGTTTATTATTCAAAATCTCTTCACATCTAGAGGATCCAGTGTTGTCGTTTAGCCAGCCAGTTATCTGCTGTCCTTTAACAAGAAATACCAAAACTTGATTTATCATGTGCTGTCAATCACTTTCAATGGTTGATGTCTCATTTTGAACAGAAGTCTTCAGTTTCAGAGCTGGATTCTGTTTTCCAGCTCTTCCACGCTGCATACTGATCGTGTTAAAGCTCTTCTATGGGAAACAGAAAACCCTCGGGGCTTTCAGGTATAACAGCTCCATAATGAGCAATTAAAAGCTTCTCTATAGTCTATATTAATCAATAGGATAAACTAAATGATCCTGACACTGATACATCTACCTGCCAACACCTGAGTCACAAGCAGCCGCCTGCGTGTGTGTGTGTGTGTGTGAGAGAGAGAGAGAGAGAGAGAAATAGAAAGAGAAAGAAGAGGTGCATGTGTGAGAGAGGGATAGAGTGTGTGAGTGTGAGAAGCTGTGTGTGTGTGCATGTGTGTGTGTGTGAAAGAGAGAGAGTGCATGCAAGAGAGAAGGGGAGAGCGACAGAAAGAGTGTGTTTTATGGGTGTGTGTGTGTGTGTGTGTGTGTATGTGTGTGTGTGTGTGTGTGTGTTCTGCGCTTGTGTTTATGGGGTGGAGCTGACAGTCCTACAGTGAGTTGTCATTCTCTCTCTCTCTCTCTCTCTCTCTCTCTCTCTCTCCTCTGCTCTGCCTCTCTCTCTCTCCTCAGTCTGTCTCAGTCTGGGACTCGACCAGTTCAGCAGGCGGAGGAAACTTCAGGCTCAGTAGAAACAGTAGAAACAGTAGAAAACACAAACTAAACTCGGAGCTCCGCCACCTGCGATGCGGCTCCGCTTCTGCTTCCGCTGTTTCGGGGGAAAAGCGCGTTTTCGTTTTCAGATGTGATTTCATCCGTGCGTAATTTTGTTGGTCCGTGCGCGTCTGCTGACCGTCATGGCTTATCCTCAGGGTTTCCTCTTCCAGCCGTCCGTCTCTCTGGCGCTGCACTCCTGCCCGTCCTTCAGCTCCGGGGTGATTTTAGGACCGCGGACGGAGGAGCTCGGCCGCTCCTCTTCGGGCTCAGCCTTCGCTCCGTACCCGGGATCAGCGACCTCTCCCGGCTTCAACTCTCACCTCCCGTACGGCGGGGAGCCGAGGGCCGCGGCGACGCTCAACTCTTTTATGGTGAGTGTCCGAAAAGTAAAGAAAACACGGTACTGAAGTGGAGTTGCGGGGAAAATGTCAGAAGTTTGGGTGTCGGAATTCTAGTCTATATAATAACACAAAGTACCAGCATCTGCGTACTGGCACCCAGCGCGTAAAAGACAAGTGTCTCCCGTTATTGCCAAGTGCAAATGGATGTTGCTCTGAAAGTTGATGTCCGTCAGTTCGGTATGGTGACATGTGATGCTCGCCAAACCTCAGCCTGAGTCCAAATTTGATCTTGTAGTTTTTATCATTATATTAAAGAGCAAAGATCAAGGAAAAAATCACCAGAAATGTTTTTGAAAAAATACATCAGGGAGCATCAGGGCCAGTGTTCCCTCTAAGATGATAGTTTGAGTTTGGTGGCCTGCATTTAATAATTTACCACATTGACCAAATAATTAGATCTAGTCAGTCAACAGTAATTGCTCCGCTTAATCACCAGAAGTTTAGTTGATGAAAGCGGGTTAGGAAGTTTGCAGGGACTTTGCCATAGCTAAGTGTTTGGGCAATTGACGCCACAAATTCTGGAAAAAGTGTAAACTTTAGTGCATAAAAACAAGAGCCTTTCAATTGCTTTAGGGCGCTGCATATAACCGTTTATAATATAGCATAACAATATAGCCCAATTCAAATCAGTAGTCTTTTGTTTTTGTCCTTTATAAACAAGATTGTCATATTTATGCAGTTTTCATATTTTTTTATTTTTTCATTTCTTTCAATTTTTATATGATTTTTACGCAAAAAAATAATCCCGTTCTCCACGGGGATCCGTCAAGTTTCACCAAATCTGATATAATGTTCATTTTTTGTAACCGTTAACCTGTCAAGGAAATCCCAGTTACACCGTTTTATTGCACAGATCTGAAAACAGATAAAATATATATATATATGTATATATAGGCTATTCAATAACTACACGAAACAATTTAAAAGCACAAATCATTAACGTATGCAAACTTATTTCTAAACAGAAGAATCCAGGTTTCGTTAATTCTGGTGGATGTTAAAAAAAAAAAAAATAGAAAAGGTGTAATAAACTAGATGTTAGACTTGTCATAATCTGGTTATCAAGAGTTTTATACTGGATAGATGCAAATTCTGATGCAAATACCACCTAATTTCCAGTGTAATGTATAGACGAGTCTTAAATTAACGTTTTTTCTATTCAACCTTTATTTAACCGGCTTAGTCCCATTAAGATTAAGAATCTCTTTTTCAAGGGAGACCTGCCAAGAAAGCAGCATCACCAAAACGTTAAAGCTGCAGTCAGATAACATACAGACAGAAGCCTATAGGCTAAAGTCAATACACAGAGCTGGATACAGTGAAAATCAGAATCACATAAAAGAAAGAGCAAGGGAAAACAATGTCTGCTATAAAATCAAAAATACAATCAAAATCACATTAAAGAGAGAAGAAAAGTAAAGATTTCTATAGGAGCAATGCAGGAGGTTTCTGCAGCCCATAACAGTTATTTGACTTTCCAGAGTCCTGGGTACGACCCGTCCTCGGGCATCACCGGCTCCCTGGACTACCACCCGTTCGGCGCCCTGGGGCCCTATCCGTACGGAGACCCCACCTACAGGAAGAACGCCACCAGGGACGCCACGGCCACGCTGAAGGCCTGGCTCAACGAGCACCGCAAGAACCCCTACCCCACCAAGGGGGAGAAGATCATGCTGGCCATCATCACCAAGATGACGCTCACCCAGGTGTCCACCTGGTTCGCCAACGCCCGCAGGAGGCTGAAGAAGGAGAACAAGATGACCTGGACGCCCCGCAACAGGAGCGAGGACGAGGAGGAGGAGGACAACATCGACCTGGAGAGGAACGACGATGACGAGGAGCCGATGAAGCCCAGCGCAGAGACGGAGGCAAAGAGCGAGTCCGGTGAGTCTAAAAAGTCTCCTTCGTTTCTGTTCGTCTGCAGAATTATTCACTGAATGTTTTTGGTTTGGTTGCAGTTGTCACTTTCAGTAGCAGCAGTGTGTGTGGTGTGTGTGTGTGTGTGTGTGTGTGTGTGTGTGTGTGTGTGTGGTGTGTGTATGTGTGTGTGTGTGTGTGTGCCTTTGACCTTAAAGCCTTCTTAATCTCCTCTTGACCTGATCTGTTCCGTTGCGTCTAGCTGGGCAGCATCCAGCCTCAGTGGGAAACCCTTGTGGGATAATATACAGAGACGACACCGGCAGCAGCACCGACTCGGACCGAGGCTTAACCGATCCGGATTTTAAAGATCCCGGGGACAGGAGGATGCCCCACGTCCCGGGCCCCAACACCACGGGGGCCCCTCCTCAAAACTCAGCGCTCGGGACGCACAGAGGCTCGGAGCCGGAGCGCGCGGCGAGCCCGGCGCCCAAAGACTCCAACAACACCGTCCAAGCGCAAAACCCGGCCCCCAAACCGAAACTCTGGTCCCTCGCTGAGATCGCGACCTCGTCGGACAAATGCAAAGGATCTAGTGACTCTTCGCTGAGCGCGGGGGCGGGGCAGATCCCAGCCCACCCGGCGCCCACGCCCCGGACCCAGTTCCCCCACAGCGCGGCCCTGTCCAGACACCTGTACTACACCTCGCCCTTCATCCCCGGCTACTCTAACTACGGCACTTTGGGCCCGCTGCACGGCAGCCCCGGCTCCAACCTGGCCTCCGCCACGCATTTAAACGGATTACATCAGACTATGCTGCAGAGAGCCGAGGCCATCGCCAGGGACTGTAAGCTACGGAGCCAGAGCCAGCTAGACATCTGCAAAGATCTAACACACCACGAACTGAAGAAAGGCATGACGAATGTGTAGGCGCCGTGGGACGCTGGAGCGGAAACGGACGTTTATTTATTGGGACCGTACAGTGTTTGTGGGACGCCCCGGATATAAAAAGAAAACTATTAAAAAGGACAAAGCCCCAGCAGAGGCCACAGACTATTATTTAGTATCACAAATATTCAATTTTAGACTGCATTTTTCTATGTTGATAAAGATGTGATCTTTGTAGTGCGTTTCTGCACAGAACATGAAGTACTCATTAAAAGCTAGTTTTATGAATATGGAACTGACCACCTTCCATTTTTAATGACTTTTGGAAGTGATTGCTTTGCATTCATTTGTATCATGAGGAGTAAATGGCCTTGCATGAATCATGATTTTTATTTTCATCAGACTATTTTATTTTAGAGCTACATTTTTTTATTAGGATCCCATCTAAACCAACAATTCAGCTGCAAGTGATTTCCTTTTCAAGAAAAAAAAAAAAATCTAATGCATTCCTCACATGCAAGATTAATTTCTAACAACAAAAAAGTAATTTCCCACCTTTAGCTCTAACAGAAAAGCTAATTTCCAGGCCAAGCAGGAACACAAGCCAGAGCAGCAGCAGGCCTGCAAGGCCTTTAACATCCTCCTGCCATCAGATGAATCGAACAAAACGTTGCCTTTTCTGTCATTCCCCCCTCATATAATTTAAAGCAGTACAGTGCAGAAGAGTAAATAGCCTAAGCTATCTATTTAGCGCCAACAGCTGCTCTGACAAACGGAGGATAGGCCGTAAGCTGTTCAATTTCATCACAACACGGGCCGATATATTTCCTCACAGAAAACCTTCCCAGACTCTTGGAAAATATCAACAGTTAAGAGGCTTACATTTTCTTGGGGCATCTTTGAGGAATTAATTGTGTAAATTTCAGATCTAGTTGGTTCTCTTTTGAAGCCGGGGGATTTGCCCTGATCCTGTATTTTGCAGAGCCGACAGCAACAAACATGGGAAATGTGTAAGAAAAGCCTATCAGTCTTAAGCTGTGTGCACACTCTACAATAACTTGGAGTGAAAGTGTAATCTCTCTCCCGCTATATTGAAAGTGAGTCCGTGTTTCGTGTGCAGCGGTTTGTGAGACGACGGCGCTCTTCTGTGCAGAACAGAGAAACGCTTCTTCCATGAGGAGAAAACCAGCAGAACGAGCTCCTCACTGACTGTTTCTGTTGTGAATTCCTTCAACATTTTCAGTAAAGTATTTTCTGCAGAGTATTCATGCAGATCTATCAGTCACTGTGGTAATCAGAGGACTATAGCATCAATAGTTGCTGATGAATTATGGGTATTTCTACAGCTTGTGCTCTGCATCAAAGTATTATGGTGCATCTGATTCCTGTGTCTAAATCAGGACTTCGACTAGTTATTGATTACGTATTGATTAGACATTGATTAGATGTGTTTCCAGTGTTAAAAATCAACACTATTAACACTGGAAAAATTGCTGTGTACACGACTTTTAGGCTGATTTTTAAGATCAGACTGAATCCACGCGCCACAGCAAATTTTCCAGTGTTAATAAATGTGTAAAAAGTGTTAAATTGACTCTGATGGGTGTGGATTTATATAAAAACTGGCATAGTGTTGATTTTTAACACTCAGACTTAAATTAACACTGATGATTTTGCTGTGTGTGTGTGTGTGTGTGTGTGTGTGTGCGAGGAAATCTCACAAGGCCGAGCCAGCTGGCCACCTAGAATGCAGTATAAAATATTGATTAGCAGTGGGAAAAAGAAGGTGTGTGTGTATATATGTGTGTGTGTGTGTGTGTGTGTGTGTGTGTGCGCACGTGTGATGGGAGACAGCCATCAATAATTCATGAGCTAAAACAACAGAGTAACACTGACAATGATTGGGGGAAACACAAGGTATTGATCAGTTTAAATAAACCTCACCACTCTGAAGGCCGAGGGAGGATGATGATGATGATGATGATGATGATGATGATGATAACCACAGTCAGAGAAGACGAGTGCAGCCTTAAATGTGTTAAGGTCAAGAACTCTATCTGTTTCAGTAATAAAACACTGCGGTCCGGTGAGTTCAGGTCGAGGTTCAGGGGGTCGAGCAAGGCACCAGCTGATGAGGTTGGGGGTTTGATTCCCACTGGGTCCATAACATTTTTCAGTTAAAATTAGTTTTTGTTGATAAGTGTTGATTGGAGTGTTGTTAGTCCACTTATAGAGCTGATGTGGCTCTGGGGCGACTGTTCAAAACTAGCAAAAACATTAAATTACCTCTGATAGGTGTGGATTTATACAAACAATAGCATAGTGATTTTAGATTTTTACACTCAGAGCTAAATTAACACTGATGATGTGTGTTTTGGTGTATGTGTGCACTCATACGCCCCAAAGTGCCGTTGATAAAGGCATCCACCATGATATTTATGTAGTGTATGTGTGTTTGTCAAGCACAAACAAGAGAGGAGAGTGAATATTCATCTCTGTTTAAAGGGAAGACCGTGGTGCAACAAGATACTGATGACGTCCCAGGACGGCACTGTGAACAGTCTGCCAGGGTTCAACTGATATGAGTTTTTGAAGGTCAATACGATTCTGAAGTTGCACATATATATAATATCGCCAGTATTTTGTGCTGATATTAAAATTTTTTTAAATTTGACCATTTTCATGCCAAGTAATTACAAGGATTCATTATTTCCCCCAGATTTTTCTTCTTTTCAGGGTGGAAAAGTCTCTGAAACAGCATTCAGAGCATCATGGGACACTAAAACTCTCCACTGAAACCAGACTGATGAAATTCTTTTAGTGTCAGCAGCTCTTTAAGGCAGAGTGACGCACCACAGCTGTTCAGTGGTAGAGAAACTCTGTGATACATTACTGACTTTCAATTAAGAATTAATTCACAAAACACACAACTGAACAATTAAATTAATAAATAAAAATGTGCACAAATAAAATTTAATGTCAGGTTTTCTAGACTGTTTTTCTGTAGCTGTGCTCAGGAGGAACCTCCATCAAATCTCAACATGACAGGCTGATATTTAATAAAAGGCCAATATATCAGCAAACTCTAGCCTAATAATCTAATATACCTGCCTTGAATTGAAGAGTAGAGATCTCTTTTCCTAGAATATACTGTAAAGTTTGTAGGGACTGATACTGAAGACAAGTTATTTTATTAAATGGCGTAAATAGATATGAGACCAGTTTAGGGGTGGTTATCGTTCTTGATATGTGGATATGACACTTTCTGTGACACTGTGGATTTTTACATTCAAACACAAAAAAATCACATTCACATCAGTCTTTTGAACTGGATTTGTTGTTTTGGCTGTTATGTCTTTGTGTAATATGAGTGTAATATGTTTCTCTGTAATGTTGCTACCTAAGGAAAAGCTTCGTAATTTACAAAGCTATATCTAAGATGTGATCTTTATGGTTTTTCTTGGTAGCATTCAATATGAAACAAGACAGCCGCCTTTTGAGGAGAGTGATACCTACTGTTACAAAATGAAGGATAGCACAAAGCTGAAACAAATACATTTTTTTAACACTAGACTAAGCCAGGGTCAATTGGCTGTTTTGAATTTTATAAACAAAAAATCTCAGCTTTCAGAATGTCTCTCCATGACTTTTCCTAGACCCAATTTCCGTACAAACCAGTGTCTAAGATTATCAAAATCATGCAAGGAAATAGTAGTTCTAATTATATTTACTCCCTTAAATTGACGGATTATTCATCTTCTCTTTGACCCCTAAAATCCACTGACCTTTCTAGTGTTAAAGGACAAGTTAGACTGGATCCTCTATATTCTAAAAATACTAATAGTTGAACTACAAAGTGAACACAGCAGTTTGGATCTGAACTCTTCATGTTCAGAGCCAGCACAGATAAAGAAATCATTCTTTTGGTTGTGATAAAGCAACACGCCGAACAAACACACGTCACCGTACCAAATGTTCCCTCCCAGCCTGCACAGACTTCCTGAGCCTCCCGCTGCATGTTACTGTAACTTCACACCAACTCGCTCCAGTCTGCAGCTCCCCCCCTCGGTGCAGCCTGCTTCCTGTAAGCCTTTTGCTTCCAGCTGCGTGTTTACACCAAGCTAAATGCTGTCAGACAATGTCGAGCATGTTCCCGAGCCAGCGAGGAGCCCAGCCGCGGGCTAGCTAACCCCGAGGACTGGCAGATGTCGTGTTCTGATGCCACTCAACCCTCCCGCCACGCGGCTCCTGTGCCCTCTCCTCTCGCTTCACCCCGGGATCGGGCACAACAGCTGGGCTCACAGGCAGACCACCAGGCCGCTCCCCGTGGCTGCAGGTAATGTGCTGTCCCTCAAAATACCCGGCTCTCCCCTGCGACACGCGCACCGCCGCCACTGGGACTGCTGCGCCGGCTTGTTTTCATCTCTCCGCTGTCTGACCCTTTGTTCTTTTGTTAAACCCTGAAGTGGTAAACAACAAAATCACAAGTGTTAACAGGGCTACGTGTACCGTTTTAGCATCAATAAATTATTGCCACGTTCATTTTGAGACATTAGTGTAACTACCGTAAACAAATAAGATCATCACTGAGAAGATCGTCAGCCTCTGAAAGGTCTTTACGCTGTATTCTCCATTGTTTCTCCGCCTGGTGGATCTGGAGGGAAATCTGCTGGATCGCTTTACGGCACAAAACAGGAAGAGGTTCTGTTCTTCCAGAGCAAACGGAGCTAAAGCTGAAAGAGTTTCTGGCAGCAGATGGTGGAAGGAGGGAAAGGAAGATGGAGAAATCACTTCCAGCATGTTGATCCTCTTCAGTAAAGACAAAAGAGAAAACTTTGAGCTTTGACTCTTTGCAACAAGACACAACAGGGCTTCTGGGAAATGTGGTCTTAATTTGGACAAACACAATAGCATTAACAACACTACTGGTGTGAGAGAGGAGAACAATCGTCTCCACCATGCTTTCTCTTGTTTACAGTAATTATCCCAATAGCCAATATATTAATGTTTAAAACTGATACATGTAGCACTTTTAATTTAACTCAGAGTGTAAAAATCAGAGTTAATCCAACACTTTCTGATAGTTTTGAACAGCCGCCCCAGAAACATATCAGCTCTACAACTCTCCAATCAACGCTTGTCAAATCCAAATAATTGTCACTGAAAACTCAACAAACAAATCTGCTGTGTACCAAACTTCCTGTCTGTCTCCGTTAGAAGTGCAACTGCTGAATGAATCCTGAATGCTGAATTTCCAAACACTAAAATCTGGTTCTTAAACCTTATAAAAGCGCTTATGTCCTTTTTTTTTAATCCTGTCTGTATTTCCATCCTCTCACAGTCAAATAACACATAAATAAACTAAAGGAAAATCAAAGATAAAAGTCTGAATGGTTAATGCGCAGTGGGAAGCTTGTGAGCAGTAAGAATCTAATTGGCAAATAGAGCAATTAAAATATAATTCTTAATTTGAATAAAAAACAAATGTGTGGGGAATATACAGTATGAGGTTCAGAGAATTAAAACTCTGCTTGGAGCAGGTTCAGTTCCTTCACTTGGCTTTGCTTGCAGCGCCCCCTACTGTCTTAAAACTGTCATCAAACATGAAGACTTGGAATAACAATCAGTGTTTAAGTCTTTACCAGTCACCTTACTGGTCAAGCAGTATGTTCATATTTTGTTCCACCAGGTCCCACATTGTAAACAAGTATTTCATGGATATTTTAACAAAAATATTTCCTTTTGCCCACAGTAAATCAAATCAATTCAAAAATTATATCAAGCTGAACTTAGTGGCACTTCACACACAAACTACATCATCTAGAGAAGTGTAATATAATTTATTATCATCTTCATAATTGTAACATATAACCAAATGACAATTTATTATCTTCAATTTATTATTATCTTCATAGTAATAACACATAACAAAATGAGAATGTATTATCTACTCCATAGAATTAACACATAATAAAATGTAAATTTCTTATCATTTCCATTGTAATATATAACAATATGACAATTTATTATCATCTCCATAGTTGTAATACTAACCAAACAACAATTTATTATCATCTCTATTGTTATAATATATAACAAAATGACAATTTATTATTATCTCTATTGTGATCATTTAGAACAAAATGACTTACATACAGAACAAAATATTTATTAGTGACATCGTAGGAACGTAGCTACAGAATAAAATGACAATAACACACAACGCTGTTCTGGAGTCAAGTGAAAGCCTTCTAAGAAATCAAAGAAAATAAAAATGTAACATGAGAACAAAAGTCACAGGTAGTGATGAAGCTGCAGTCTCAGACATAAGGTGTGAACCGAGCCAGAGCCGGGGCTTCTTCCTGCGGGCCTCGGAGACTTGGCTGGGTGTGTGGCAGATGGTGCCATTTGCTAGCAGTCATACCTCCAGTGACCCTTGCTGCTGAATATCACACAGTGGGAAGCTGCCTTCCATGTGTTTTACTAGGTGGCATCCTGTTAGCCTATCCCCTGCTAACCTATTGTGACTGGAACAAAATTTTCCGAATACATCACTTTTATCCAACACTACTAATCCCCTGTACTTGGGGTTAGCTGTATGGTGGAAAATGTGATCAAATTCTTAATCATTTCATTCACCAAGTACAATAAAAGTGCAGGAATTTGTCTTTGTTGGTGCAGAGACAACAGGACCTCACATGGCTGTTGAGTTAGATTTTGCCTCTCTTCAGAAACAGATTGGCACACTTTGGGTATATTTTATAGTGTCCAAGTGGCCAAAATGGAGCGGCTGTCTGGCCTATCCTCACTAAAACCTTTGTAGAATTTATGTGCTTTGTTGTATTTCTATCTACTTTGGTGCAGATGTAGTCAAGGGGCTGCTGAATGGATTCAGTCTCATCTCTGTGCATGGGATCATGGTGTTATCCACTGGCTAATTTAGGTGGATAAAGATTTTGGATAATGTAGGCGAGGATGAAATGTAAATGTTTTACATTTAGGCCTACGTTTACCTGAGTTTACTCTGGCATAGTAACTTTCACAAGCTTACTGACACTGGGAGTAAATTCTCTCAGTTCTTATCTATCCATAGAGGTCAAGATGATGCATATAGACCTGATAGTTGTGGAGCTGTTCTTAAATCAGTTTGGGTTTGTCATTTTAGGCGTTTTTTCCCCTGGTTTTTATAGGGTTTTAGTGGTTAAAGGAATAGTTCACTCTAAAATTTTAATTCAGTCATTATCTACTCACCCACATGTCAGTCAATACTCCATTGAAGTCGGTAGAGCCACCAAACACACAGCGAGTAAGCCTCTGTAGTTCCATCTCTACCTTCTCCCAATCTATTGAAGTTAACATTTCCATCTTTTTACAGCTCCGAAAAAAGCAGAAAATGTCCATCGAATTTCTCCAAACAGCTCCTGCAGCATAATCCAACTGTTTTGTAGCCAAACAATTGCACTGTGGGTCCAAAAGTCCAATATTTATCTCATTATCCGCTATATTTTCCTCAACAACATTGCTTTGTTCAACAGTCACGCCTGGTTACTGTTGGTCTGTTCTAGATTTTCTGCTTTTTTTGGAGCTATAAAAAGATCCGGGCCCTGTTAACTGCAGTAGTTTGGGAGAAAACTGAGATGGAGCTACAGCGGCTAACTTGACCTGTGTTTGACTTTTCTGTATAATTCAGTGGAGTTTCGGCTGACAGGGGGGTGAGTAATGAACTATTCCTTTAAAGCTCTGAACTGAATTAAGTCCCACTCTAATCACTTAAGATGAATTCCTAATTTCAAACCTGCAGATGAATAAATTAGTTATGTCTCGGTAATGCACTTACACCGCTTCTTCTGTCTTCAGTTCAGATTTGCAGAAATGTATTAGATGAAGCTGTCTGAGTGACAGGCCCAGGTGAAGGGACAAAAAAATCAAACATATGGTTTCAGGTGAGCAAACATAATCTCACACCTTTCACTTGATAACATACAGTATAGTATGTTCTGCAGCGTCCTGCTCTCTGCTGCCCTCTGGAGGCAAACTGGTGGCATCACTCATAAAAACGTTCTCTACATCAGTGATTCTGAACCTTTTTCATATCAAGGACCCCCAGTTTAGTCCACATTAGAGCCACAGACCCCACATTTGGTGAGATTTTGTCTCTCAAACCCAAATCTGAGAATATTTTTATTGTTAGATATGATTTTGTCCAGAATCCCATGACTATCTGTATTGTAGGTAGAGAGATAACAGAGAAACTATGATCAAATCAGTCATTCTTCTGCATTCTCTAATTGTGTTCTTCTTGTAAATGAAGTAATGCTGAAGTTTAACACTGTATCAGTTTGCTGGGGAAACCTTGGAACCTCCTCAAGGACCCCTGGTGGTCCCCGGTCTCCTTGTAGCATTTGATATACTGCAGAATATTCAAGAAAAAATGTTCTGCTGATTTTAGCATTAATTTGATATTTTTCTATCTATTCAGATTCAATGCCAAAGCTTTTCAAATTCAAGTTCGCAAAGTTCAGAAATTTCAACTTTACCTCGAATTTGGTCATAACAAGCACAAAATGTATTTTTATACTTATTAATATAATCTCATTTTCATAATTACAGTGCATGTGTTCGACTGCCCATTTGTTGCAATGTTTTATTTTTTTCCCGTATGTACATAAAAATAAGAAAAAGTACTGGCTCAGATGCCAAATGCCAAAAGTGCCAAAAATGGTTCTTCGGAGTGATATAGAAGAACCATTTCTGGTTCCACAAAGAACCTTTCAGACGAAGGTTCTTTAAAGAACCATTTCTGCTCTCCTTTGCTGCACCTGCATTGTGTTTTTGTTTATCTGCTCTTGTATAGCCTCATTTGCATAATATATATACTGTGGAGGAGTTTGGTTATTTTCCACATTCATGCGATCACCCACCATCCAATAACTAAGAATAAAGAACCTGTCAATATCCCAAAGAGCCATATATGGTTCTTTGGGATATTAAAAGGTTCTTGTATGGTTCTTCTGTGGCATCACTCCCAAGAACCATTTTCAGTTCCAGTTCACATCTTTATTTTTCTGTGATGTACATTAACACACTAACACACACAGACATATACACATTCACACACAATATACAGTCATACATACATAAAGCACCCCCCCCCCCCCCCCCCCCCCCCCACACACACACACACACACACACACACACACACACACACACAGCAGGATTCTGTATGTCTTTGCAGGCTCTTTGAGGACTGTATTTGTTTGTAAGAATCTTTCCTAAATAAGATCCCAGGAGTGGATAATGGTAGCTTGGTAGCTGCCTGGAGGAACACCCCCCCACCCACCCCCACC